>NC_136434.1:283646824-284285574 GCF_052849685.1 Lactuca virosa
ATAAATTAATAAAAATCATTAAAAAATAGATTTTGGGTAAATATGATATTTTAAAACACTAAGAAGGGCAAATACGATATTTAGATTTTAGACCGGGCAAATATGATATTTTAACGTTTAATAAGAGCATATACGAAAATCTCCTTTATAATATAATATGAATCATAAAATATTAGATACTTATAGTTGAAACTATAATTTTCATTTGTAATAGGAGTGTTTGATAAAAACAGATAAAAGCTTTTGAATCAAACTTTTTGTTAAAAATTAAAAGGTAGAAGTTTTCAAACACACCGTGGTTATTTAAATTGTAAATCACTTGATAAAATTCACTATAAAAAGAATCTTTTACCATGATATTCATATAAATAAAAATTGATAACATGCCCTATAAAAATAATCTTTTAGCATGATATTCATTTTTGAAATCAAATAGACAAAAAATTTAATCAAACATAATATGATATCATGTTTGATAGGTTCCTATGAAAACCACTCGCTTTATTATTTTTATGTGTTATATATGTTTTATGACTAATTCCAATACATAATTACATCTAAAATCACATCATTACTTACAATGTATAAATAACTTTTTTTTATATAGGGATGGATTTAGAATCATCTTGGTGTTACGAAAAATATATAACCAACATCTATTTTCAAATTACAATATAAGTATTGAGAGAATTGTAACAAAATATATATAACCAACATCTAGTTTCAAATTACAATATAAGTATTGAGAGAATTGAGTTGACAGACCTGATATAATAACAATAATAAGCAAGAAGTAGGAGTATGCAAGTGTGGTCATGTTTATGCACAATTACAGAGAATCACTTAGGAGTGGAATTTCTAGATGTCTTGGTTCACGGATTGATAATTTTGTTTAAATAGATTTCATATCTATTTTTCTATTTCTTTTAATTCATAAAACTACAAAACAAAACTGCAAATTTTTAAATGAAGCTAATTAATGCAAAAGAAAACTTCCAAATGCAATGTATCATTTATAGGCCCACAATTTTGAGAATTTAAATTGTTAACTTACATTGAAAATTCATTGATTTTATTTTTAACTCGTGTTATGAAAGGAAATTATTCTTTAGAGTTAGAATTGAGTCCAAAAAGTTTTACAAAATAAAATGTACTATTAGTAAAAGCATCCATAATATAATTTTTTTCATAACAAAAAGCTCTTAGAGGAGGTTTTCGAGCTTAAATTCTTTTTAAGAGCTTCTTAGACTATGTTTCACGTGTCACAACTAGTTTATAAGCTAATTTATTTTTTAAGTTTTTTTAGGTCATGTTTTGTAAACCAAAAAATTACATATAAGAGCATCTCCAATGATAAACATATACTATGACTTAAAGTTATTGTCACATCATTATTCCATTAACTTTAATCCTAATTAAATAACTTATTTAATGGTTAAACTCTTTCAACAGTTTTTCAAAAATTAACTACCTAACCCTTATCTATCTAAAATGTTTTATAAAACCCTTTTATTTAATTATTCATATTTTAAACACACATAAAGAAAACCGAGACTGAATCCTTCCCCTCCTTGACAGATACAAATCATAGCGCTTGCTGGTGGAGATGTTGGTGGCTGATATCTGACGATGGCGGCCCAAGATGATGGTTAAAATTTGTTTAGGTTTTCCAAGGAGAGAGAGAGAGAGAGAGAGAGAGAGAGAGAGAGTTTAGAAGGGTAGCTTGGGGTGGGTTGTAGGTGGGGGATTTATTTTTGTTTTTTATTAATAAAAATGTATAACATTAAAAATAATGGGAAAATGAAATTAAAAGGCTAAAATAGACTTTTCAATTTTGACAGAGACCAATTTCACAAAGAAACTTGCGGAAAATGACATTTTAACAATTTTTGAAAGGTTTGGATTTGATTCCTAAAAAAAATACAAACCACAAACGAGCATTTTCACATATTTTTATATAAAATGTTTCAATATTCTAAATGTCATTCTATGTAATTTTACATATTTCAACTAGCTTACAGCTAGTTTTACAAAATATCATTTTTTATCAACTACTTTGTTAGCTATCAGCTAACAACTATCTTTTCAACTAACAACTAGCATTTCAACTATCAACTAGTCCATCAAACATAACGTTAGTTAAAAATCTCTTGGCATGGACATTACCAATGATTTTTTCGGTTTGTTAGATATTGGTTGTAAATAAACAACTATAGAAGGTCCCACCAAAAAACAAATTCAAAATCTCTTTATTATTAAGTTGTGGATCCCGATTCACTCTTTGACCTTATAGTCGCTAGATAGGCAAAACATGAAGTCTAACTCTTGAAAGAGCAGGAAGGGTAATGGGGGAGTTGTCCCTTATGGGAGACGGGGGCTCGGGATAGCACCTCAGGAAGAACTTTTTTTTATGGGCTAATGTGTAGGCAATGTTATGGTGTACGTATCAATGATTGAGACATGGTAGTCAATGTGACTTGGCAGAATCATAATGATCTTCATGAATCAAGTAAGTGCTAATGGGTAACAGTACGACATACTAGATTAGACAAGATGCCTAATAAAGACCGACGTGTCCTACTTATAATGTAGTACTTGCATGTTGATACTTCGGTACTCATTAATAGTAAGAAATGACTAGAACCTACATATATGGATATAGTAAGATTTAGTAGATTTTAGCCGGACGTGAAGTAACCATATTCTTAATGCTTCACTGAATGAGTTAGGTTGTCAGTACGCAGAAGAATAGGCATGACCAGACTAGTGGTGGCATGACCACCTACATTCAGAGATCAAAGGTTGTATTCAAAAGGGGAAACATTAAAGATTTTTTTGTCTGAACGACCATACATAAAAAGAAGGACATTAACTAGATTATATAACATGTAGAAAGAGAAGAGGAACATCTATATTCCATTGCATAGATGTGAGCAGATGGAGTAGTAACGAAGACAGAAGCCCGAGGACTCAGAAAATATTTTGAGCCTACTACTAAGGAAACCAAGACAATACCATAAACGGTTATAGGAAAATCTATAACCATCGGGATTGTAGATGGTAAAGTGTTAAAGGTGGTCAATGTACGTCAAGGCTACGACACCATGATATGATTTTGGGCGATCAACAAAAAGATTGGATTTGAATCCAAGTGAGGGATAACTGATTATCAGTGGTGACGGAAAGACAGAGGAAGATGGTGCATTCAATCCAATTTTATGCACCCAAGGGTAAAGAAGATCCATTTATGTCATACCCCCAGCCAGCGGCAGAAACGTCGGGCTGTGCGACGTTAGGATGTTGGATCTGGAGGCAGATATATTGAAGAGTACATAAAATTCTAACACAAATACTTATTTTATTCATTATTAATAAAGGGTTACATTGTTTGATATCCAAGCACACTTCCTAATCATAAACTAAACAATAGGAGAACAAATAAAACTTCCATCAGCCACTTGTTGACTTCCTTCAACACTCTGCTGCCTATGATACTCATTTCTTTGAGAATACATGGGTTTTGAAAATGTCAACGTAATGTTTGTGAATTCACATGTTTCTATGGTTTTATACTTTTTAGAATAGTTTTATCATCTTTTTAAAAGGTTTCTATTCTTTATATCTTATTTTCCTAGGAGAAATTAGGCATTTCGTATTGATCATATAACATTTCCTTTTATTGATTTTTATCCTTTTTCTTATCTTTTTCATACTTTGACTACTTTCAAGGCGTTCCCCTCTAGGTAGTTTATTTAATTAAGGTTGGAGAACAATATTACAGTGAGTTCCTATAATCGAGCTATATGATTTAATATTTCCCTGCCACGACGCTTAATCGGACGTCGCAAGACTATAAAGTTATGCTTGTCGGGGTTGCAGCTAGCAACCGCAAGTGGGGGTGTCAACTCCGTATATATATATATATATATATATATATATATATATATATATATATATATATATATATATATATATATATATATACACACACACACACATACCTTTAACGCTCACTTAATATTAACGATTATAGGCCCGGGGTTTGCTGAACTTAATCGACTAAAGGATGAATAATAAGACTCATTTAAAATTGTATTGATAAGCCTTTAATGTATGATTATTTATCTTTATTATTCTTCCCTTTTATTTTTCCTTTAGTATGATTTCCTTATATATATATATATATATATATATATATATATATATATATATATATATATATATATATATATATATATATATATATATCGGCCTTCGCAGCCAATTAATCGATTGATGGCCTTGAACCGATTGCGATTAGGGTGCTTGACGAAATTGGTCAAAATCGGTCAAACCCGTGCTTGGCAGTCCTAGGCGTGAAATATTTAAAAAATTCAAAATTTTAAATTTTTTAATATAACACCAAAATTTTACGTTTTAAAATTTTTAAGTTTTCAAGTTTTAAAATATTATACTAAAGTTTTGAAAGTTTCAAAATTTTAGATTTTTAAATTTTCAAATACTTAATTTTTTAGGAAATATTAATTTTTTAAATATAATTATTAATAATTTAGGATTCCCGATTAATCCACGCCTAGTCCAATTAATCGCTTATCGTCAGTTGATCGCCGAGCGATTTTCACAACCTTGATATATATATATATATATATATATATATATATATATATATATATATATATATATATATATCTTTATACTGATATTCTTTTATAGGATATTATGGCATAGTACAACTAAGTACATTGCTCATCCTTAAGTTTTCCTTTAATATAGTTTGCTTCCATAATTATTCTAGTATGTATGTATATTTAACCATATACAAATAATAATTATTATGATTTTGATATTGATAGGATTTTGGGGCAGAGTAATAACTAGGTACAATGTTTATCCTTAAATTTTGACAGCATAACGAATATGTACTATGTTATTCTAGGGAATTGGCCAGCATAACAAGTAGTTATAATCTTCTAGTGTAATTTTAGGCATTATAACGACTAGGCATAATATCATTCTTAAAGTTTAGGCAGGGTAACTACCAATCATAATTATATCCTAACATTTCATGCATTTTAAAAACCACTAATATATTATAAATATGATATTCTAGTAAAATTATTCATATAGTTTTATAACATGTATTCCCCCCATGAAACATTTGAAAATTGTAAAAGCAAGGTCGTGAACACATCCTAGTAGCGTGATTCGTTGCTGTAGGGCAGATTTGTGACTCAGACTTTGGAGACCGCCTCGGGATAGAATGGCTCAATCAGAGAGAGAGAGAGAGAGAGAGAGAGAGAGAGAGAGATGGAGGACTACTTTGGAGGTGTGTAAAAGGGTTCTGCGGACACTTCTATTTATAGCAGAATTTTGAGATGCACGACGCACATGATATGTTGGATTAGGTGTCTAAGCCCATAACTATGTTGGTATGTACTTGACCAGATTGTGAGCATGGTCCTTTTGGGTTGCCTTCACCATAGCAACTGATAAGATGAATTAAGGAGAAAAAGGATTAATTATGATTTATTAATATATTATATGAATAATATATTAAAAGAGAAATCATATTGTTTAATTAATATTAGTCGAGAATTAATTATGTGGCTAAAAGACATTAATTAAATAAAGGAGACTAGAACTGTCAATTGTGTGATAGTTGAATATTGGGCTAATGGACTCCATAGAAGTTGGAGTGGACGAAATCTATGGGGAAACCCATTAGAATTCGTCCAAGGCTTCTAAGGAAGGAGTCCATGGGCTGCTTAGGGCCTAAGCACTCAGATTAGGGTTTCCTGGTTGAAGACCCTAATAGCCTAAGTATAAAAGGAACCATTGGCAAGCCAAAAACGTCCCTAACCTTATAAGAGAAACCCTAAGACGTTTTTGGTGCCTCCTCCCTCTCTCCTTGTTCATCTTGTTGCATATGGTGTTTGTGACTCCATTAGAGGTGCAACATTTGAGGCACTAGGCTTTCAGAAGTTATTCACCAGAAGGATTCAGATTGTTATTGCAACATAACAATCAAGGTAAGATCTGAACTCTATTCTTTTTTCAACTTTGATTATTGTATGCTAGAATTAGGGTTTATGAGCTTTGGATGATTATTGCATGTATATTAGACAAACTAGATCCAAACCTTTAGGGTTTGCATGTACACCATAGGATTGATGTAGTGCTCAAAACCCATCAGTGGTATTAGAGCCTAGGCTGTTTGTTTGATGTATTTGATGTTTTACATAATCGTTCAAGCTGAAAATCGCGCAAATCTGCTTTCTGGAGCCTGAACTCGCCGAGTTCAATGGGAACTCGACGAGTCCATCCCTGACTCGACGAGTTTGTAGGTCTGATTGTTGATTTTGCGGGATTTTGACATGTTTTGGCTCTGGATAATTACCATAAACGTTTTTTATTGATAAAATCCGATTTTTATTGATTCGGAGTGATTATCTGTAGCGCCCGTAGATTCGGGATAGTCAATTTAGAGACGATAAACGTCAAAAATGACTTTTTAATAGAATATTATTTAGAATGAATAATCTTAACCAAGTCATAGTATATGTTACAAGGGTTCCGTACATATAAAGAACGCCGAAATCCAAGTTATAACGAAGAAGTTATGGCCCGTCGAAGTTTTACGGCAAAACCGGCATGGCACCGGGAGACGTAAATAGTGAATTTACGATAGAAGACTTTTTAGCCTTAGTGATCTAAACAAAAGTTGTAGTGTACGTTAAACCAAGAACATAAAACAAAAGAACGTCAAAATCTGACTTCGTATGAGGAAGTTATGATTTTTCTAAGATTTGGCATAGCAGTGCACAACCCGAAATTCGAATTTTAGATCGGTCGATTTTTGGCCGACGCAACCTAAACGAGAATCGAAGATCTCGTTAATAGTAGCGCAACGGTAAAAAGACGGACGGAAACGGACGTCAGATGAAGAAGTTATGAATTTTTAACAAACTTTTTCTGTCCCGGCCTCTTAAAAATAGAACTTTAAAAATAAAGTCAAAATTAGCCGACGGAGTCTAAACGAAAGGTGTAGGGTACGGTCCCGCCTACGCGTGGATATATAAAACGTCAAAAAAAAGTTCGTATGAACGAGTTATAAATTATAATAGCATATTTATACGTATTAAAATAAAGTATAAATCATATATACGTGTGTGTGTGTATATATATATATATATATATATATATATATATATATATATATATATATATTCAAATGTATATATCATTAGAAAGGTATCGGCGATGCGGTCATTATAAGACTAGTGTTGAGTACTTTCGACATTATTTTAATACAAATATCGTTAAATCTATTTAAAATAGTATTATGAATGAGTGTTTAGTCGTTTATATAACCATAAGGTCATTAAGTAATTATGGATGGTAGTTTTTGTAAATTCAATTAGTATCAATGTTTTGAAAACCGGACTGGACATCGAACCGGTTGTCGTACCGGGTCGATGATTTAATTGGTTCGACCGGTCGAACCGGTCCCAAAAACCGGATGAACCGGATGATGTGTATATATATATATATATATATATATATATATATATATATATATATATATATATATATATATATATATATATATATATATATCGATTTAAAATGAAACAAAACATTTTAAGTTTTATGTTTTAATAATTTATGTGATTATTTCTCAAATGTTTGTTATAAAAATAATGGAAAAGTAAAAAAAAAAAAACAAAACAAAAAAAAAAGCTACGAGTATTGAATATAGAGAGGACCGAGAAGTATGAGTAATTGTTTTATGTTTAAGTTGTTCACAAATCCCACATCGATGAAAAACTGAAGTTGGGGAGCTTTTAGAGTTCTATATAAGCGTGTGAAGTCCAAGCACTCCCCCAATCGACGAAAGGGATTCTCCTAGTTAAGCGTGGGTCCCCTTTAATCTTCACTCAGTACAAATTATATATATATTTTTAGAACCGTTGGTTTTTTCCGTTTAGACCAGACTGGTTCTGACCGGGTTTAGGTTAAACCGCCTGTTTTTTTTCGGTTTATTTTACAAGCGGTTTTGAGGCCTTAGATCACGAGTTGTTCCTGGTTAAACCGACCGGTCCGGTTTGGTTTTCAAAACAATGATTACTATAAATAAGAGCCTTTAGCTCTCATATTTCTTGCACCATTCTTTTGATTCAAGAGTCTTACTCTTCTTATTCCCCGAGCATTTCGGTCCCTCGTGATTCGAATTCTCTTTCTGTAGTTTTAGTATTCTGTAGTTTTAGTATAGTAAGGTGAGCGCTGAAGCACTGCACGAATCTTTCCTAGAAAGATTCAGCGACGAAGTTCTGCCCCTGCAGAGCCCGACTCCTAGCTAAAACCCCCTTGTAAGTAAGTTATGCTTACCCTATTTTAATATAGCAGAGCCCGACTCCTAGCTAAAACCCCCTTGTAAGTAAGTTATGCTTACCCTATTTTAATATAGCAGAGCCCGATTCCTAGCTAAAACCCCCTTATAAGTAAGTTATGCTTACCGTATTTTAATATAGCTTATATTTAAAATTAGTATTGTTATTATGAACTTATAATAAATATTTGAGCTATTATTATGACTTATATAAGTGTCGTTATAATATCTTTTTAACTATTCGCGGTACGTGAAATCTGGTTTAAAGGGCCGCATAGGGTTGTTGGATTTCAGAAGTGCTATATGCCAAAATGGTCCTGCCCTCCGGTGTTTTATGTATGGCCCCTGTCTGTACATAGTGGTTGGAAAATATTGTTTAAACGCTTATATAATAATAATAATAATAATAACGATAATAATAATAATAATAATAATAATAATAATAATAATAATAATAATAATAAGACTAATAATAAACGCTTATTATGAACTTATAATAAATATTTGGGCTATTATTATGATTTATATAAGTGTCATTATAATATCTTTTTAACTACTCGCGGTACGTGAAATCTGGTTTAAAGGGCCGCATATGGTTGTTGGATTTCAGAAGTGCTATATGCCAAAATGGTCATGCCCTCCGGTGTTTTATGTATGACCCCTGTCTGTACATAGTGGTTGGAAAATATTGTTTAAACGCTTATATAATAATAATAATAATAATAACGATAATAATAATAATAATAATAATAATAATAATAATAAGACTAATAATTAGTCACAGTAAATATTAAACTAAAATCTAGTGGTAATAATATTAGGTTTCGTCGAAGGAAATTATTTTTAAGAAGCGAAGCGTTGTCTGAGTTCGGAATCACCACCTTACCAAGTGAGTGCATAGTTACTTTCATCTTACACATAGATATGAAGTATTTTAATATAAATTACGTGCTATGTGTGCATATTGTCTGAATACTTGCTGTCTATGCTGAATGAAAGATTTTATACATTGTTTTAAATGATTTAAACTGTATATGTATTTTATATCTACAAAATATGTTGGGTAAAACATGGGTAGATGAAATATGAATTGAATGTTGAGATACGAGGTGATATAGACCATGAGATAAGGGTGAGAGGTGAACAGTGAGAGAAGCCTTTTACCCAAGCATGGCCCCGTCATCTAGCAGAGTATGGATGACAACCACAGACTATTCTAGACAGTCCAGTGGAACACTAGCAGGCTCGCAACCTGTAGGTGTTGTGAACGAAGTGTTCACCCGGTGTACTCTAAACCTTGGCGATCATGCAGACTTGGTGCCTAAACCTTGGCGATCATGCAGACTTGGTGCCTAAACCCTGGCGACCATGCAGACTTGGTGCCTAAACCCTGACGACTATGCAAACTTAGTGCCCGTTGTGTAAACCGTGGCAACGATGGACTTCGTGCCAATTCCTTAGGATGATCCTTAGGAATAAATGAACGAGGAATAACTGATTCTTAGGGTAGATCCTTAAGAATAAAGAAGATAATGGGGATGGGTAATTGGGTTGATTGTTTGATGTTTAAACATAATAATTATATTATTGTGGGTTGAAAACCCTATGTACTCACCAGGTTTCCCAATCTGACCCACTAAGTTTATTTGTATCACAGGTGTCTATATGAAGTTACATTACACTGAGAGATTATGGAGATATAATCACTAGTGATAATGAATGTAAGTTCTGTTTATGCTTATGTTTCTGTATTGACGATGACATCCCAATGTTTTAAAATGAATAAAAATACATTTATTCGAAAATGCTTTGATAATGTATTTATCATGTTTTACTGGGAATAAATTCCGCAACATTTTTATTAAAAGAGGTGCTCTGATATTTATAAAGCATAAACACAACCGGTCTTTTCTGGCCGTGAAAATGGGGATGTCACGTTATCCTTTCCAAAATAGAAGATAATTGTCAATTAATTAGATAATCATTGCCTTATATGATAAACTTGATTTATTTGAATTATTTGATTGGATTATTTTGCCATAAAATTGAATTAGGTCAAATTTAGATAATTACCAATTATTTGATTAATTAAATTATTTGTAATTTGATCTAGATAGTTTTGAAAAGTTTCAAAACTTGCCCTCAAGTTTTGGAATTTAAAAATTTTGAATAAAAGTTTAATTTTAAAATTCTAAATTCTAAAACCCTAGTTGTTTGAAAAGTTCAAATTACACCTTATGGTTTTATTAAGTTAATTAAATGTATAATTAAAAGAGAGTTAATAAATCCACAATATGGTTTGTATTTAATTAAATTAAAAGTATAATTTTATTAAATTAAACCACCTAGTATCTTAAAAGTGTAAAATACACCTTTATACTATATAAAATTAAAAGTCTAATATTATATATGTATAAGTAAAATGTCAGTCTTACCGTTAGTAGGCCCATTCACGAAGTTGGTTTATAAGGGGTGTTTAAGTAAGCGGCCTGTAAAATGATCGTCATTGGGTATCCACTCTTACCCACTGCACTTTTGACTAGTGGAGGGTCCTTAGCCGAACGGGTAGGATAGGACGCAACCTTCCATTATAAGTATAATGAAATACGAAGTAACTAAATGTTTTATAAATTCCCAAATCTTAGTTACTTTAGGAAAAAATGTGGAGTTGGTGCTATTCCATGAAATTACACTTTGTACCCTTGCTAAGACGTTAGTGGAGCGTGTGTGGTTAACCGGCACACTAATTGGGCTCTAAGCAAAGGTGGCAAAGGGTGACTCGATGTTTGTCATAGATCGATGGAGCGTGTTTGGTTAACCGGCACGTCGATTAGATGACTAGAAACATTGGAGGCACCATGTATATTTGCATGGTTATCCACAACTTGTTTGTGATCCTCGACATCCCAGTCACAAATGAAGGGCACACTCGAGATTTAAACATGCCATTGAAAAGTTCAATGAATCTCAAAGGATCTAGTCAATTCATTTAAAACTTAAATTTTCTTTTCATTTTTCATGGTGGAAATTGGTAAATCGTCATTTACCTACCTTCAAATGTTATGTAATTTGGATTATGACATCCCTCTTCCAAATTGTAGAATATTGTGTTGGGTCCTAGTCTTGATATTTCATTTGGGTGTTATATCAAGGATTCCAATCAACTAACATGAATTTCTCCCGTTTTGTAGATGTCAAAGTCTGACAACTATGGTCTTCCTGAATCCGTTGGAAAAAGTTTTCCACATGAATATGATGTTCCACGATTGGATTGTGGAAATGGAAATCATGCTTCACTTCCTCCACCTCCTCCGATAATTCTCCCTGACCCACGTGTTCGAAGACTTGAAAAGTTCAAGGTCACTCAAGCCCTATTGGCGAAAAGACACGAAGATGGAAAGTCGGTATACGCTCATGTCTTGGATATAAAGTTGCATATTGATAGATTGGGAATGTTACGCGTCGATGTCTCGGAGAAGTTGGGTGTTGACTTGGTTCTTCACTCACTTCCCGTTTCATATGGTAAGTTCGTTAGAGAGTACTATATGATGGAACACGACGTGACCCTCATTGATTTGACTTATTTGCTTATTGCTGCTGAATCAGCAATGATTTGGCGCACTGGTCGAGCAAATTTGTCTGGTAAATCAATGTCCCAACCTTCTATGGGCAATGGCAACATTGGAAGTCTAGAAAAGTTTTCTCTACGCAAGAGAAAGGCTGGGTCTGAGATAGTCCCGTGTACCATTCCAGAAGAACCCATATGTTTCTACTGCCAAAAGAGGGGGAATTGGTTACGAAGCTACCCTGACTACCTGAGAGATCTAAGATATGGGAGAGTCAAGATGTAGGACTCTGTTTCAGGTAAAAATCCATTATTTAACTCTATTACGTTTTCTATTTTAGATTCTAAATACATGATGTGATAAGATTACATTTGGTGTTTTGTAGGATCGAAGAAAAGAAAGGAAGCTTAAAGAAAGAAGTGAGCTGAGTCTGACCGCGAAGAAATGGATTTCGATCGCATGATTCGATGATCGGATTTTTGGAGCTGCTACTTAAAGAGTTATGATAGATTGCTTAGGATTATGTAATAACATAGTTTTCATTTGAATTGCATTGCAAGGACAAGTTTTCTGCACCTTTATAAATAAAATAAATTTTGGTTTTTGTCTTTATTTATAATTCCTTGCAATGGCGTGTATGAAAATTGATGTTTGTGTATTTCTATTTTTAGCAATGTTGAAATGGATGTGATTCTTAGTTATGTTATTTGTGGTAATGTCGAGAATTTACTAAATAAGGAAAGATTCTTGTCGCCCGAGTTTCAATTGGACAGAAACTTGGAATCATACAACTTGTATTGTATGATGAATGATAACCTTCATATTTGGAAAATTGAGACTAATTCCTTGACAAAGAGTGAAGTGAAGGACTAGGAGAGCTGGTACATAATGTTGTGCACTGGTCAAGTCCGCCACAAAGAACGATAAAATATTCGTCATGATTTGCTAAAAGTCTAGTAAATATGGTTATGCTTACAAGATTAAGTGTAATTCTGAATCATTGAAAAGTTTCAATAATAGTAGAACGAATAAGAAGAATCAATTAGGCAGAAAGATAAAAGTTTCTCCAATCTGGAAAGAAGGGAGAGTACTTTTGTATCATGTTTTATGATTGTCTTATTGATTGTGAAACCATATCACAATTGATCGTCTAAGTAAATCTTAGTGCACTAGTATGGCTAAGAAGAGGAATCGGAAATTGTTGAAATGGTTAAATCAATAGGTGAATCATACTTCGTTCCAAAATCAAGTCTTAGAGTCATACTCCAAGATTGTGACTTGAGTGACATATCTTAAGAAGTTTTAACACACTCGTCAAATGTAGAGTAGAAATTTGTTTTTCTTACTCTTGCACGTTTGAAATTGGTAAGTTGTGATGTCTTGGGTAAGACAAAGACCAACTAAGACCAATTGTGTGTAGTGGTTTGTCTTGATAAGAATCCGCACTAACTGTTGAATATTTGTTTGTCAAGAAATGTTTCTTGACAGAAAAATCTTATATGTCAAGAGGTCAGTGGGAGTCTAAATGATATTGAAAAGGTTCAAGAACTAATTGAGAGTAAACTTATTAAACACTAGCACACGACTTGAGGTTTGTAACCTATCGTGTTGACATATTCTTGTTTCTGTGCCATTCCAGTAAAGTTACTTATAAATATGAGTTCTACGAGTTCTCAATTGACTACATAAGAGCAAGCATCCTGATCAATGGAAAGTACATTGATAGGTAAGGGTGAGCTGCTAAATATCTTGGAAGCAATTGTGGGACCCTTGATGGCAAGAAATTAAGAATGAACAAGTTCTGTCCATAAGAGTTTGGATTTGTCAACAAACATTATCTTATGATTATGGTTATGACAAATTCACATGGATAGGAACACATACACCATAAAATATAAGTGTCATAAGGTTTCTCTCCTTCATGAAAATGATTGTGAGGAAACACTTTCACTAAGAGAGATTTTAAGGAGATAGCGATTGTGTAAATTGCATTCTCAAATTCGATTATGATTACGACATCCCTCTTCATAGTTCGAATTGTGAGATTTGGCAATTAGTTTGAACCTTTGAGACTTATTGATGTAAGTTCTAGAATTGTTTAGACACACATGTTAGTTACCTAAGGAAAGGTATATGAGAAGCTTAGATAAAGGCTTATCGAAGCATATCGTATTAGAAATATGAACTTTGGAAGTCAATAAGTATTGCCCTCTAGAAGTCCAATGGTTTTCTGAATACGTGTCAAAGCTAGTGGGAGCATAAATGTTATACTGGTATGGATATAATCATCATGTTAGTGGGAGCATGATTATTATTTTAAGTGTTACAAGTTAGCAATGTTAATTATAGAAAACAAAAGGTTCACTTTGCAAAGTTACAGGGGTTGAAAAGTTGTTTTGCTATAATTAAGGGAGAGAATATTATACTTCGTTTCAAAATCTAAAAGCTTGGATCGAGAAATTTTAATCAAATTTAGTCAAAGGACATATATGGATGTTATGTTGAAAAGATTCAACTTAAAAGGATTCTATATATGGCAATATTATAGCAAGGAACTGGTAAAGTATCACGTTTTTCATTACGAATCGTGTCCCATACGCTTCGGGTATAGGATCGATTGCATATGCTGTAATATTCGACTGTTCTAAATTTTCCAAATGCCTAGGGCATTAAGAGGGAAAAAGGACTAGAATCGGATTTGAATAAAATAATTAAACAACTGTCAAGGACAATCTAAGGTTCTCTAAGGATTGGTCGCTTGTGAGCAGTTGAAAGTATAGTAATGAATGGACCATAATGACATTATTATGATTAGATATGATTCTATTAATAATGAGTTGTCATATGGAAAATATGGAAATGTTTCCATATTGGGAGTTGGATATTGAGAATCCATGTCTAGATTAGAAACTTTTATGCAAGAAGGATGTTCAAAGGAATGTACTTTGAATGTGAGACTTCGTATCTATGGATTTTCCTTAAAGCAATCTCCAATAGAGAACTTTGTAATTTCATTGGCAAAGTCTTGGTGACTTTTGTGCAATAAGATTACAAAAGGATAATTGCATAAAATGTTAGAATCTAACATATTCTAATAGTGGCAAGAATTTGATATTCTTACACTAATGATAAGGACTGGGAATTATGAAATGAGTATCATTGGAAATGTGTTCAGTTGATCTGTTTCACAAAGTAAGGACCATAGGTAAACATAGTGTGCATGCATGGAGCATGGGACAACTGTTGTTATAATTCAAGTAATAAGTTGATTACCCGGAACAACGAATAATGAGTAATCAATATGGTGATTAAATAAAAGTGTCTTATTTATACTCAAAAGTTTGGGGCCATATTGGATTCAATTATTCTTGTGTTTCACTTTGCATGTTTTGACTTCCTGAATAATAAGATTATTCAGACGTTCCACAGTCGCTCATACTTTGGGAGTAGGTATGAAAGAAGATTGTCATGAATTGGTTTGTAGATTGTCTAAAGTGTATTAGACATAGCAAAAGTTTGCTGCAACGTTCATGAGTGCTTATGAATCTGATTTGAGCATTGGATTAAACCCACGCTCACTTGGATCACTTCATGGATTTTATCACGAGTGATTGGTGAGATGATAATATCTTATATTCTTGAAACCGAGACGTGTGAGTTGTATTCTGCAAGTTGGTTGCACATTGATAATATGTAAACGCACTAGTAACTTGGTGTTATAAAACATATTGTTGTGTGTGATTTGATGAGTATGTACAAGCGAGCATTGAGTCGAAGTTTATCCGTTCCTTTTACCCAATGTGAGATAAAAGCGATATTTGTGGGCCCCTCGATGATTTCGTGATGACACCCTAAGCGCTTGGCCAAGCCGAGACTAAGTTGATGTGTTCAATTGTAGTCTGTTGTCAGTCGTCATAAATCGGAAGTCGGGAAACAACACATAGACTAAGAGAATGATTATAATCCATGTCTCATGTCTATACGATATCTAGAATGGAAGAATATATGATCCCTTATCTAAAGGACGTGTTACTGATAAGATCAGAGTTGACAGCGGCTTTTGAAAGCTACGATTGCTGATCAGGTTACGAAGTCATATGCAAAATAGTTATTAGACTTATCCAAGTGGGAGACTATTGGATTATGTGTCTAAGCCCATAACTATTTTGGTATGTACTTGACCCGATTGTGAGCATGGTCCTTTTCGGTTACCTTCACCATAACAACTGATAGGATGAATTAAGGAGAAAAAGGATTAATTATGATTTATTAATATATTATATGAATAATATATTAAAAGAGAAATCATATTGTTTAATTAATATTAGTCGATAATTAATTAAGAACTAATTATGTGGCTAAAAGACATTAATTAAATAAAGGGGACTAGAACTGTCAATTATGTGATAGTTGAATATTGGGCTAATGGACTCCATAGAAGTTGGAGTGGACGAAATATATGGGGAAACCCATTAGAATTTGTCCAAGGCTTCTAAGGAAGGAGTCCATGGGCTGCTTCGGGCCTAAGCAGTCAGATTAGGGTTTCCTGGTTGAAAACCCTAATAGCCTAAGTATAAAAGGAACCCTTGGCAAGCCAAAAACGTCCCTAACCTTCTAAGAGAAACCCTAGGACGTTTTTGGTGCCTCCTCCCTCTCTCCTTGTTCATCTTGTTGCATATGGTGTTTGTGACTTCATTAGAGGTGCAACATTTGAGGCACTAGGCTTTCAGAAGTCAATTACAAGAAGGATTCAGATTGTTATTGCAACATACCAATCAAGGTAAGATCTAAACTCTATTCTTTTTTCAATTTCAATTATTGTATGCTAGAATTAGGGTTTATGAGCTTTGGATGATTATTGCATGTATATTAGACAAACTAGATCCAAAGCTTTAGGGTTTGCATGTACAACATAGGATTGATGTAGTGCTCAAAACCCATCATGATATATGTACCCGCCACACATGATCATCGTTACTCCATTAGGGTGTCGCCAAGTTTCACTCTCTCGCTGGGCCACGCCACGCACAATCTTCTCGAATCCGGGGTCAGAATGCACGCCGTGCATGGCGCGCACACAAAAATGATTTTGGAAAAATCATATCTCATGCGTACGTGCTTTGATGTTTACCCTCTTTATATATATATATATATATACATATACATATACATATATATATATACATATACATATACATATATATATATATATATATATATATATATATATATATATATATATATATATATATATATATATATATATATATGTGTGTGTGTGTGTGTGTGTGTGTTTGATGATCTCAGTGAGTACTACAACTTTCCTTTAGACTGTTTTGGATAGTTTTGACTTTCATTTTTTGGCCTAACGGGGGTATAATTAAATGATTTTATAAAAATCATATATTCCTTATACGAGCTCTGTTTCTGGCATTCTTTGTCTTAACGTTCTTACCTCGAGAAGTACTACGACTTTCCTTTTGATAACTCTAGCCAAAACTCGACCGATCTCTTAATCCTATTTTTGACATTAATAATTTTAATTACACGATTCATTTTACTTTTTACAAAAAGCATAATTCATCCAATCGAAGTTAGATTTTTACGAGGCTTATATCCCTGGAATCACATTGTCGTGTACTTTATGAATATATTAACCAGATTAGATGACGATACTACTTTTTGGACACTCATTTTTGAGCCTATGAGTCGATTTATATCTATATGAAAGAGTATACTCAATCATATTTAGTTATAAAAATGAAATATTACATTGATACTTTACTACATTTATTTATATATGCTAATTTCTAATGGTGGTCAGTGACGAAGTTTTTCTCAGTTGTCACAATCTCCCACCGTTTAAGGAATTTTGTCCCGAAATTTAGCTTGTAGTCGGGATCCCTTTGAACATATGAGGGTACTTGTTATTCATTTGATCTTCCCGTTCCCAAGTGTACTCTGGTCCTCTCCTAGAGTTCCATCATACCTTCACTATGGGGATGAGGATTTGCTTAAGCCTTTTCACTTCTCAATCCATAATATCTATCAATTCTTTAACGAAGTTCAGTTTGACATTGACTTGAATCTCATCGAGAGGAATGATAATTGCATCATCAGAGAGACACTTATTGAGATTTGACATATGGTCTACGTCGTGCATGCTGCTGGGTTCTTAGGGCAACTTGAGCTGGTAAGCTACTAGACCGACGCTTACGATGATCTCGAATGGTCTTATGTACTTTGGATTTAGCTTACCCCACTTCTCGAACCTTATGACTCCTTTCCAAATAGAGACTTTTAGTATAACCCTATCTCTAACTTGGAATTCAAGGGGTTTATGTCTGATATCAACATAGCTCTTTTGAAGACTACGAGTGGTCTTCAAACGCGCTCGTATTTGCACGATCTTCTCAGTGGTCTCACGGATGATTTCTGGGCCTGTTATCAAGGTATCTACTGCAAATTCCTTTGCTATTTATGTATCTCCTACTTCTGCCCAACATATTGGTGATCGACAATTTCGACCATAAAGAGCCTCAAATGGTACGGACTTGATGCTGGTGATAGTTATTATTGTATGCGAATTCGATCAAGGGTAGATGAGGGTCCCATGCATTTCCAAAATCTATCACACATGCTCTGAGCATATCCTCCAACATCTGGATCGTTCTTTCACTTTGACCGTCAGTCTGAGGATGATAGGATATGTTGATGTCTAGACGGTACCGAGAGATTTCGGTAGGCTTCGCCATAATCATGAGGTGAATCTACTATCTCTATCTGAGATAATGGAAAACGAAACCCCATGTAATCTGACTATCTCTTGGAGGTACGTCCTAGACAAATTCTCCATTTTATCCGTCTCTTTTATTGGTAGGAAGTGGGCGGACTTGGTCAGTCTATCGACAACTACCCATTTAGTGTCAAAACCACTAGATGTTCTTGGTAGCTTCATTACAAAGTCCATCGAAATCTGCTACTACTTCAATTCTGGGATTTCTGGTTGTTGTAACAATCCTAACAGATTTTGATGCTCTACCTTGACTTTAGAGCAGGCCAGACAATTGCTCACATACGTAGCAATCTCTTCCTTCATGTTTGGCCACCAATAGTGCTTCTTCAAGTCTAAGTACATCTTGTCTGCTCCGGGGTGAATGGAATATCTTGTCTTATGAGCTTCATTCATGACTAGCTTCCTAGTATCACCAAATTTTGGAACCCAATTTCAGTTCATGAAATATCTTACTCCATTATCCTTAATTTCGAGTTTCTTTTACAGTCCTCGCATATCCTCCATACTTCTGTTTTCTTCCATGAGAGCATTCATTTGAGAATCCAGAATCTGTATGGTCAGATTAGACTGGATAGTCATGGTGAGTGATCTAACTCTTCGGGGTTTGACTCGCTCCTTTCAGCTTAAAGCGTCAGCCACTATATTGGCTTTTCCTGGGTGATAACAGATCTCACATTCATAATCGTTCAACAATTTTATCCATCTTCATTGTCTCATGTTGAGCTCATTTTGATCGAAGATGTGCCGAAGACTCTTGTTTTCCGTGTAGATTGTGTATTTCGTTCCATATAGATAATGACTCCATATTTTCAGAGCAAAAACTACAGCTCCAAACTCCAAGTCGTGGGTGGTGTATTTGTTCTCATGCACCTTGAGTTGTCGTGATGCGTAAGCTATACCTTTCTCTCTTTGCATCAATACACATCCTAATCCCTGATGTGAAATGTCACAATACACGGCGAAGTATTCGGTGCCTTCTGGAAGGGATCATATTGATGTACTACACAATATTTCCTTCAATTTTTCGAAAAACGCTTCTTGTTTGTCTCCCCAATTTTTTTATCTCCTTCTGCGTTAATGTTGTGAGAGGTTTGACTATTTGGGAGAAGTTCTCTATGAATTTCCTATAATATCCTGCGCGACCTAGGAATTAACACACTTTGGTTGGTGTATTGGGCGCTTCCCAGTTCTTCACTGCTTCGATCTTGGAAGGATCAACGTGGATTCCTTTATTACTAACTATGTGCCCTAAAAAGGGTACTTCTCTAATCCAAAATTCGTTCTTAGAGAATTTTTCGTACAACTTTTCTTTCCTTACCAATTCTAGGATCATCCGTAGATGCTTCTCATGCTCTTCCTTGGTTCGTGAGTATATCAGAACATCATCGATAAATACAATCACGAATTTTTCCAAGTAGGGTTTGCATATACGGTTCATGAGATCCATGAAAACAGTTGGGGCATTGGTCAATCCAAATGGAATGACCAAGAATTCATGATGTTTGTACCGTGTCCTAAACACAGTCTTTGGAATGTCCTCCCTTATGACTCAGAGTTGATGGTATCCCGATCTTAAGTCGATCTTGGAGAAATAACTTGATCATTGAAGCTGATCGAAAAGATCATCGATTCGGGGAAGTGGATGCCGATTCTTTATTGTCAACTTATTCAACTCGTGATAGTCGATGCACATTCGGAAGGATCCATCATCTTCTTGAAAAATAGTACTGGTGCTCCCCAAGGTGAAAATCTTGGTCTGATGAAGCCTTTGTCAAGAATTTCATGTAGGTAGCTAGAGAGCTCTTGCATCTTTGACGAAGCCAATCTATAAGGCGACTTTTCTATTGGGGCAACTCCTAGAACCATATCAATCCACAATTCGAATTGAAGTGTAGGTGATAATCCGAGTAAATCCTCAGGGAATACATCAGAGTAGTCACACACTCGAGGTACTTCCTTGATCTCTTTCTTCTTGTCTCTCTTCACGAGAACGTGGGTTAGAAATGCGTAATAATTCTTCTACATGTATTTTCTGGCCTTCATACAGGAAATGATCTTAGGGTTTTTACTAGGTTTGTCTCCGTAGACGATTAAGGATTCTCCACTCGGAAAAGAAAGATGCACTGCTTTCTTGAAGCATATAATCTGAGGGGATAATCAATCTATGCCTATTATGACGTTGAATCCTCCAATGACCATAGGCATGAGGTCGATGAGAAATATGTGATTATTTAACTCTAAAGTGCAATTCTCCAGTACTTCTTGGGGGCTATCGATTTGACCATTGACCATTTTTACTATATAGGTTTCCCTAAGTTTACTATATGTATGATTTAGTAATTTCCTAAACTCAGGGGTAATATATCTTCTATCGACACCAAAATCAAAAAGTACGTTTGCATATAGACTATTAATTAAGTACGTACCAATAACAACTGTTGGGTCATGGACGACATCCTTTCCTCCTATTACAAATGCCCTTCCTCTGGAATTTACTTCTTTTCCCTTCAACTTTGGGCATTCCCTCTTGTAACGCCCAACCTCTCCACATCCATAACAAGCTTTACCACAGTTTCTACAAATGCAACAAGCACTGATGTGATGATAACTGAACTGATTGCACTTTAGACTACCCCATGCATATTATCTCGAGGTGGTAGTCTCGATTGTTGTTTTTGTAACTGCATACGCTTGTACTGCTTCACGCTTCTTATCTGATGGTTGTATCTGCCAGGGTGGAGGTAGCAAATTTTACTTTGCAGTCCTCTGAGAAAAAACTAATCTCAAAGATGGACTCCATTTTCTCTATCCAACGGGTAAAACTGACTACACCTTCATTCCCATAGAATGATTGTGGCTTGTAGTTTATAAATTCCTTATAAGTACAGGCCCTAGATGGACCTCAGTTGTCTCCCTAGGAACTTTCTCCTCTAGTTCCACCTCCTGATCCCGTATTTCTATTGGTTTCGAAATTAGCCATTGCAACGACAACTCTTTGGGATACAAACGCTTCACTACCCACTGGGTTTATAGGTTCAGAATGATCAAATGAGTAATTTCTTTTAAGTGGGGTGAGTTGTAGCACCCCATTTTCATTTTTCTAAATAATTAGAGGATTATAGATTTCTAGAATTAAAGTGTTAATTCTACTAGTTTAATAGGAAATAAGTAAAAAAGAATAATTATATGTATAAATAATAATAATAATAATAATAATAATAATAATAATAATAATAATAATAACAACAACAATACATTATAAGTTAAAAATAACAGAGGGATTAAAATGGAACAATAGAAATACTAATAATGTTAAAACACTACCTAGTAGGATTTATGATGCCTCACTACCATAAAAATACCCTTTAATCACACGAATTGCATGTGGTAAAAGACACAAATGACACACAAATGCATGTCAAAGAAGGCCCTGTCATAAAGGAATACACCACGCATTTGCGTGTCGTAACCATACGACGTGCACTTACGACGTACATTTACGACACACAATATGCGTCATTGAAGCCCCTTTCATAAAGGAAGACGACACACATTTGCGTGTCGTAACCTTACGACACGCATCTCCGACTCACATTGCGTATCATTAAATCCCATGTCATAAATGCAGATGACACACATTTGTGTGTCATAAAATTTGGCAGCCATTAACGATACACGTTTATAACATGCATTTATGATACACATTTATAACGTGCATTTACGCATAATACATAATATATATATATATATATATATATATATATATATATATATAGGTAGGTAGGTAGGTTCAAATGTTTCTCACATTTATTGTGTGCTAGAATGCACCAATAAGAATTTAGTAATAATTATATGTATATTAAATGTTATCCATACATATAACTCATTTTTATGGAAACTAATTAAATTCGTCATTAATGTCAACAATAATATTCTTTCAGAATGAATTCATATCTAGAAGAATGAGAGTGTATTCCAGCAGAATGAGAGTGTATTCTAGTAGAATACACTATCGTTCTTCATATTCCATGCAACTTTATTGTATTTTAAGTGAGTGAGTCCTGAAACAAAATACGAACTCATATATAAAAACCTAGATGCGAATTCATTCTGAAAGAATGTTATTGCTGACATTAATAACGGATTTAATTTGTTTCCATAAAAAGAGAATTATAATTATGGATATCATTTAATATACATATAATTATGGAAATCATTTAATATCTATATTTATTTAATTAAATAAATATTTAATTTACTAAATTCCTATTGGTGCATTCTAGCACATAATAAATGTAAGAAACAAAATAACCTAGCCGTATATATATATATATATATATATATATATATATATATATATATATATATATATATATATATACCAAAACATTTAGTTTCATCTAAATGTCAAACAAGTTAACAGAAACATTGTCCAACACAACATGTCAAAAGAGGAGGCTACCTAACATTTCATAAATTTAACAAAAATATTGTACACCACATCACAAAAGACAATGCTACCTAACATTTCACTGCTAACTAAAATATTGTTTGTGGATATAAAATATCACCGATAAATGAAGCATGTAACAAACTCCGACCATTCTTCATGGATTGCATCGATATCATCATCTGTTCAGTGAACTTTGCCACCCCCGGCCTGAAAAAAAATTGCATATGATGTTTCAATTATAAAAAATGATTATTTCCTTAGCAATGACTAGTATGCTATATTGAACAAATAAACATAAAATGTAAATTCTCCTTTCTTATTAGAGCATTATACTTTCAAGTAAATGAAAGTATGTTGCTATTTTTGCATATAACCTAATATTTCAATTATAATTGTGAGAGTAGAATGCTATATTAAACAAATAACCATAAAATGATCATTTTTTTTTAAAATTCCTTTCCTATTAAATTAAAGTAGTGAAAGTAGAATGCTATCTCCTTACATTTTCTTTGACCAACACTTTAATTCCTTCCTCAACTATCTCCTTCATGAACTTTAACATGTAGACTAATTAATCCTTGCTGGATGTGGACCCCACAATTTGCTCATGCAATGTGGATGTAAGAAGGATTCGTACTAATCAGTTCATGTTCATGTGCTTTGGGAATCTTAACTAAACAAGGATTACACGCAAGTTTCTTTAAGTCACTCTTTATTAAATCCAAAATAAAAATTTATTTCTAACGTAACACAACAGAAGAGAAAAACTTGTATTGTGCTAATTAACTACATATCTATGAGGAGTACCTGAATGGAATCATGGAAGTGAACCAATGCCACCTTCTCTAACAATTAATACTTGTCAAGATCTTGAACGTATTCATTTAGATGATTTGGCACTGAATATGTCATTTTTCTATTTTTGAAACACATAAAACCTAAAAAAAATCCATCATTATGATGTATACGATTATGTTCTATGAATTCAATTCTAACACAAAAACACAAGAGAAAACGAGATCGGAATCTCATTTCAACCCCAAAATGAGACACAAAATTGTTGAAAGCCTTGGACTATAAATAAAATAGCCCTATGTGGCTTAGAATTTACAAAAAAAAACACGAATCGATGTACCCTACAACTCAAGTGAAAATTTTTTATATACAAATAGTTTGGAAAATTAAGTAACATGTAGGAAAGTGATGCAAACATCTTCCAGGAACCTTTTTTCTTCCTCTCCTTCTGTCTTACTCTCATTAATCACTTTCAAATCCAAACCATTTTCACTATCACCTATAATAAGAATCACTTTCAATACAACATGTTGGTTTTCATCAAATTTTACACATCAGAACCTCATTTTTCTTCTGAACAATCAATAAACACCCTAGCAGATGAAATCTTATCCGTTTTTAGCATCTGTAAAACAAACTGCATAGTTGATCCGTTTACAATAATTGTTAGAAACACAATTCCACCAGTGAACAACACAAACCGCAAAACAGATTAAACAATATGATGATTTTTAATTTAGATTCTACATAATTTAAATCTAATGGATCTAATGTTGCATATATATTTGACCTGTAATATTACAATGTCAAGATAAAATATACGAAGAAAAGTACCAGTGTTCCTGTTTCTTAATTAATGTATGCTGATGTGTCACTAGATTGCCGAAAAGAACTTAGATAAATTAAACATAAGAGATGTTTGTAATGTAAAACAGAAATGATTTAAGCAGAGTATGCATATTATGCTTGAAGCAAAAGGCGACTGGATTACCATGTGCTGATTTCACTACTTATTTTTAAATAAGAAATAGAACAATGTACTTCCATTTATATGTTTATTATAGCATCACACTTTCATTTTGTTCTATTACAACATTCAACACTCTACTTTTAATTTCTTTCTTATTTTATCAGAACATTGTACTTTGAAAAATCTACTTGCTTTAAGTGTTAAAAGGGTTAAATGCAAGAAATAACAATGTACTTCCATTTATTTGCTTACTATAGCAGTCTACTTTCATTTTTTTCCTACTACAACATTGGACTTTGAAAAATAAGCCTAACTATAGTAGTGAAAATTGCTTTGGTAGATTTTCTAAAGTACAAAGATGCAATATGAAGAAATGAAAGTAGAAAACTATGATAAACAAATGAATGGAAGTATACTGTTATTTCTTGCATTTAACCATTTTTGAATACCAATGTCCAATTAATATACTCCAAATTAAAACTTTTATAGAGGAAATCCTTCATTTTGACTCTAAATCACAACATTTATGTTTATAGGAACCATTTTATGGGCATGAAATTAGGACAATATGGCAAGAACGTCTTGCCACAAACATCATTTAAATCTAGCAAATTAAGGAAGATTTGTTATGAAAGTGTCAAGGATAACTTGCCTTAAATGACAGAGATAGAGACAATGCCACATGGCCTCTTAAACCAGCCCATGTAAGGACAATAGCTTCTTTCCAATCTAAACTAGAACCAAAATAACACAGAAAGGGATATAGTGATCCAACCACTATAAAATATAAATACAACTGAAAATGCAAATATGATCATTATAATTGGAAATAAAATATGATCATGATAATTTGAAATAAAATATAAATAAAACTAAAAATGCAAATATAGGTATGATAGCTAGAAGAAAATCAATCCTGATCATATTACCTTCATGTTTAAGGATGTTGTCACCTGTGAGTGTACCTTCAGCTATGATTGCTCCACTTCATAATAAAAGAATTAACAAAATTAACAAATCCGCCCTTAATAACAAAAAATGGGAAGTTTTATTCTAGGAATGCATACCACAAAATGAAGATAAGTGTATTTGCAATATATGCCACCATTTCATTGTAGTTCAACATCAGGAAGGCCTAAAAGGGTATACTTGTTTTAAGTACTTCTTTTTACATTTCTATGTATTGTAGCAAGTATTTAAAAAGGTTTCAAAGTACAAGAAATTACACAAGCTTTCATGTGTTTCACTATCGAAAGCAGTTCTAGCAACAACATCAGAGAGTCTTGGAGAGTTAGAACCGAAACAACATTACACTCAAGCAACATCACATATAAGTCAAATAGAATGTCAAGTGGTGTCAAAAATAAGTTGAAAGCCGAGTTTGAAAGATCAAAGAAAGAAGTGGACCAACTTAAAAGATTGTCGAAGGTCAAACAGAAGGTCAAAATGGAGTCTATTAGGTATTTAGTGTTGCGTCTTTTGGGCCTTTTAGTTAGTCTTTTATGTATCCGGGTTGGGCCTGTCCACCCGTGATTGATTATTAGGGTTTTACTATTTAAGGTGCATGCATGCATCATGTTTTTGGTTAATCGTTTCATTGTAAACCCTACACACCTCTACAGTACCAGTTCTTTATCGAGCTCTTCTGAGGCTGTGATTTATAATCATTCGACACATTCTTGATTCATATTCGTGTTTTATTGTTATTACTTGTTTGAATCTAATCAATCTTTAGAGTTTTTTACTCATCAATTGGTATCAGAGCAGGAGACTGTGTAATCTATACGCATCTCTTCTGTTGAAAGAGTTTTTAGGGTTTCCGCTTTTATTGGATCTGGTTCAGCCATCATCATTGTTATCGACACTGATCTTTGATCTTTATATTGCCCAAAAACCATTTTAGGTTACACATCTGATTCATACAGGTTATAATTGATCTTGAACATGTCAGATGATTCTCAAGTCAACTCAATAAATCTTTCAAGCAACATCGAATCCACAACCATAATCCATATTCTTTTCCCCAACGATTATGAAGTGTGGGCGTTTCATTTTGAAGACTACATCCTTGGGCTTGAATACCATGGCTATTTGATATGGAAAGTCATTACTGTCCAGACGTTTACTCATACAGGAACAAGAAGAGAAATTAAAACTCAGCAAGACTACAACAAACTTCTTCTTGATGTAAAAAACATATCACAAGATGAGAAGGACAGGCTGATAAGCAACGTTAAAGCAATGAGGATCATCAGGTTTTCCTTGCCACCAGACACTTTTCGTTTGGTTAGTTCGTATGACACATCGAAAGCTATTTGGGAATGTGTAACACCCAAAAATTCAAACCAATTTAAACTTTTAAAAACATTACAAACCATTAAAAATCATTACAACTTTGTTTTCAAAATGTATAATATCAGAGTTTTCCCATAAACATAGACAAAACATGAGGAGATGTACGATCACGCCTTCGCCTTGCCGCGATCCCCTGATGTACCTGAAACAATAAATTGAAACTGTAAGCCCGAGAGCTTAGTGAGTTCCCCCAAAATACCGATACACATACAGTCCACATAAATATATCATAACAAACTGAATAGCATGCAATGGGTCCACAGCTTTACAAGCTGGATTACCCCTGGGCCCTCAGTACGAGTCTGGAATGCCTACCGGGCCCTCAACTCGTATCTGGAATACCATCGAGTCCTCAGTACAAGTCTGGAATACCTACCGGGCCCTCAGCTCATATCTGGAGTACCATCGAGCCCTCAGTACGAGTCTCCTCATCTCGTATCTGGAATGCTCCACCTACTACATTTCCACTGGGCCCACAGTGTGAGTCTGGATTGCCTTTCGGGCCCACAGTTCACATCTGGATTGCCATCGAGCCCACAGTACGAGACTCCCTTAGCCCGTATCTAGAATGCTCCCGGGTTTGTTGGTTACTGCACGGAGCAGTATCCCCTCAACCCATCCCACATAACATGTCAACATATAGCATAACTACTAAGCATGCAATAATCATATAACATCACAGGTAGTCCTACAGGTCTACCTAACTGGCATAACCACTAGCATGCAACACTAACTCATACTCAACATCTAACACTACTATGATAACATATCCAATGGGTCGGCCTTGGTGCCTTAGACCCCTTAGTATAGTGAGGATAACTCACCTCACAACTGTCGTCTGAAACTAGAAAGCTCAACTCCCAGATCACCAACACGAACTCCACCACCTATAGTTACCATAAAACCCTTTTTCATAAATTTCCAAATTACCAGAATACCCTCAGAAGTCAACATGTCAACTCTAGGTCAAAGTCAAAGTCCACAGTCAAAGACAACAATCCATGTTGACTCGACTCGTCGAGTGTAGTTCACCGACTCGTCAAGTCCTTCCTGAACTCGAGAAGTCGTGGAATCCTTGATTGGCTCGTCGAGTTCCCCTTTAACTCGTCGAGTTCATACGTGTCCAAGAATTGGGAGAAACCCTAGCCGACTCGCCGAGCCTTCGAATGACTCGCCGAGTTCAAGGCAATCTTCAACGGGCTCGCCGAGTTTGTTCATCAACTCGACGAGTTCATGACCATCTTCATATGACACGCCGAGTTGACTATGCAACTCGCCGAGTCCTTGCAGGCCTTCATCATTTCATCCATGCAGACACTTTTTAAGCCATGCCAAGGTTCCAAATTACAGATCCAAGCTTCTAAGGCATGATTAACACGTAAAGTTGCAAACTTTACACACATGCAAGGCCCTAAAGGCTCTAAAGGACCATTCTAAGCTTCTAATGGAGCTTTTCACCTTAGGGGAGTCTCATCCTTGCAGGAGCTGGAAACTTTATGGACTTAGGACTCAAAAGAGGTTCAAATATGAAGTTTAAACTTCAGATCTAGCTCCTATACCAAAATCCCTTCATGAATAACTAAAGAAAACCCTAGTTTTCACATATGAATGATTCTAGAAGAAAAAGAGGTTAAGGCAATAGCTGGTTACCTTCCAAAACGTGTCCAAGCTGAAGTAGACTCTGAATCCACACAAAACCTTGATGCTAGCCTCTTGATCTATAAGTTTCCTTCACAAAAGTCACTTCTCAAAGCTCCAAACACTCTCCAAGCACTCATTCACGGAAATTAGGGTTTCTGGCTCTCAAGGGGTGATAGAGGACAGTGGGAGGCGCTAATGGTCCAATATATAGGGTGCAAAAACCCTGAAAATTAGGGTTTCCACTGCCAGTGCCTACTCGTCGAGTCCCCCACGCCGACTCGACGAGTCACTCATTAATTGACGTGTCCTGACCCGCTGCTACTCGACGAGTCACAGCGTCAACTCGTCAAGTAGGCCTTAAACATGAAATCTAAATGGAAAACTAATGATACCTGACGGTTGGGATGTTACAATTCTCCCCCACTTAACTTAGACTTCGTCCTCGAAGTCTGCTGCAGCGAATAACTCCGGGTAATGCTCCCGCATTTCAGCCTCTGACTCCCATGTCCACTCGGATCCCCTCCGATGCTCCCATTGTATGTTTACCAACGGAACCTCCTTGTTGCGCAGGACCTTCACTTTCCTTTCCAAAACGGCAATCGGCTTCTCAATATAATTCAGGCGCTCATCAACCTGAATGTCATCCAGTGGCACCACTGCCTCGGTGTCCACAATGCACTTTCGCAACTGCGAGACGTGAAAGGTGCTGTGGATCCGACTAAGCTCCTCCGGCAGCTCTAGTCTGTAAGCCACCTTGCCAACCCTAGCAATGATCCTAAACGGCCCAATGTATCGGGGACCCAATTTTCCCCTCTTACTGAAGCGGATCATGCCCTTCCAGGGCGAGACCTTCAGGAGTACCATGTCACCGACCTGAAACTCTAATTCGGATCTGCGCCGGTCGGCGTAACTCTTCTGCCGACTCTGAGCGGTCTGCAGCCACTGTCTAATCTGCTGAATCTCCTCGGTAGTCTGCAAGACCACCTCCGTCCGACCCATCACCCTGTGACCAACCTCACCCCAACATACCGGGGTGCGACATCTCCGCCCGTAGAACAGCTCGAATGGCGAGGCGCCAATGCTGGAATGATAGCTGTTGTTGTAGGCGAACTCTGCAAGCGGTAGGTGGGAATCCCAGCTCCCACCAAAATTAATGACACACGCCCTCAACATATCCTCGAGGGTCTAAATGGTCCGCTCGCTCTGACCATCAGTCTGCGGATGGAATGCTGTGCTGAAGTGCAACCGCGTGCCCAGCTCCTCGTGAAACCTCTGCCAGAAACAGGATGTAAACCTAACATCCCGATCAGAAACAACGGAGACAGGAACCCCATGGCGAGACACGATCTCGCGAACATACATGTCGGCCAGCTTTTCGGCCGACGAACTCTCCCGAATCGCCAAGAAATGGGCGCTCTTGGTCAATCGATCCACGATGACCCATATAGCATCAAATCCCTTTGCCGTCCTCGGCAGCTTGGTAATGAAATCCACCGTGATCTGTTCCCATTTCCACATGGGAATCTCTAGAGGCTGCAGCTTGCCATGCGGCCTCTGGTGCTCGGCCTTGACCATCCTACAGGTCAAGCACCTCTCGACATACCAAGCAATTTCTCGCTTCATGCACGGCCACCAATAGCTCAAACTCAAATCCCGGTACATCTTGGTGGCCCCCGGGTGAATAGAGAAATGAGACTTATGAGCCTCCTCCATAACCGTCTGCCTAACCCCACCAGACATCGGTACCCAAACCCGTCCGCATCGGGTCAATAATCCCCGACTATCCTGCTCAAACCGGGTATTCTCACCCTTGATCCTCTCCAGCTTCCAGTTCTCTGGTCGCATGCCCTCAACCTGGGCATCTCTGATCAAACTCACAAGTGGAGAGTCCACTGCTATCCTCATACATACCGCTGGGGTGGAAGACCCAGCTGACTTGCGGCTCAAAGCATTCGCAACCACATTCGCTTTACCAGGATGGTAAAGGATCTCGCAGTCGTAGTCCTTAACTACGTCCAGCCACCTGCGCTGCCTCATGTTCAGGTTCGGCTGATCCATCATATGTTTCAAGCTCTTGTGATCCATGTAAATGGTACATAGGACCCCATAAAGGTAATGTCTCCATATCTTGAGGGCGAACACCACCGCCCCCAGCTCCAAGTCATGCGTAGGGTATCTCGTCTCATGCGGCTTCAATTGCCGCGACGCATAAGCTATCACTCGTCCTCTCTGCATGAGGACCGCCCCTAACCCTGTGATGGATGCATCACAAAACACCACAAAATCCTCAACTCCATCCGGGAGTGTCAAGACTGGGGCCCCGCACAACCGCTGTCGGAGGGTCTCAAACGCCCTCTGCTGCTCAGGGCCCCACAGGAAATCCACTCCCTTCCTTGTCAGACGAGTGAGGGGTACCACAATCTTGGAAAAGTCCTGTATAAATCTCCGGTAGTACCCTGCTAATCCCAAAAAGCTCCGGATGTCTGAGGGAGATTTCGGAACCTCTCACTGCATAACCACCTCGATTTTGGCCGGATCGACCAAAATCCCCTCTTGGTTAACGAGATGTCCGAGGAACTGGACCTCTCGTAGCCAAAACTCACACTTTGAGAACTTGGCGTACATCCGTTCTCGTCTCAGAACTCCCAATAACTCACGCAGATGCTCCTCATGTTGCTCTCGGGTCTTGGAATACACCAATATATCGTCTATAAACACTATAACCGAGCGATCGAGCATCGGTCTGCAGACCCGATTCATCAGGTCCATGAACACTGCTGGCGCGTTGGTGAGCCCAAACGGCATCACCCCGAACTCGTAATGTCCATAACGAGTTTGGAACGCGGTCTTCTCCACGTCCTCCTCTCTGACCCTGACCTGATGATACCCAGACCTCAAGTCTATCTTGGAAAACCAAGATGCACCCTGCAACTGATCGAAGAGATCGTCTATCCTCGGGAGTGGGTAACGGTTCTTCACCGTTAACTTGTTCAACTCCCGGTAGTCAATGCACATCCGGTGCGAACCGTCCTTCTTCCGGACAAAAAGAATCGGTGCTCCCCATGGAGAACTGCTAGGTCGGATGAACTGCTTACCCAGCAGTTCCTGTAGTTGTGACGACAGCTCCTGCATCTCTGGTGGTGCCAATCGGTACGACGCCTTAGCGATAGGGGCCATACCTGGCACCAGGTCGATCCTGAACTCGACATGCCTCTCCGGAGGTACTCCGGGGAACTCCTCTGGGAACACATCCGTAAACTCCCTGACCACCAGAACATCGGAAGCCGAAATCTGATCCCTGGCTCGCGTCTCCAATACATACGCCAAGTAACCCGCACACCCGTGCTGAATGTACTGTAGAGCCCTGGCAGCTGAACAAAACCCTGATCCCACTCTGGTGCCCTCGCCATATACAATCAGTTCTCCCCCACTTGGGGTTCGAACTACTACTCGCTGGCCCTCGCAATCAATCATAGCACCGAATCGACTGAGCCAATCCATGCCTACAATTACGTACACCTCCCCCATGGGGATTGGAATCAAATCTATCGGAAAGGACACCCCGAAAATCTCCAAATCGCACCCTCGATACACCGAAGAAGCAGAAACCCCGTGTTCGTTGGCGATAGACACTCGCAACGGACACTCTAACTCGCCTACTGGCACTCTGAACTCCCTACTAAATGTCTGAGACACAAAAGACCGACTCGCCTCCGAGTCAAATAAAACCAATGCAGGTAAGGAGTTCACTAGAAACGTACCTAACCATTGGTACAACAAATAAGTACACAATAGATATAATAAAAGAAGGCAAGGATAGAGACATACCAGCAACCACATCTGGTGCTGCTCTGGCCTCCTCCGTTGTAAGCTGGAAAGCACGACCCTGAGCCTTCGGAGGCTCTTCCCTGACTGGTCTCCCATCCGCGATCCTCAAAGTAGTCGGCGCTGGAGCCTGTGCCGGCTTGGCGGCTAGCAACATACAGTTGGCCTTAACGTGGCCAACCTGATCGCAGTGATAACATAACCTCATCCCCTGAACTGGGACTGCCTGGCGACAGTCCTTCGTGTAATGTCCCTCCTTGCCACACTTTTGGCACCCACTACTAGCTCGACATACACCAGAATGACCCTTGCCACACTTCCCACAAGTGCGGCTCTTCTGACCCCCGGTCCTAGTATCAGCGGTCTTAGACCGCTTCGGCGCCGGCTGAGACTGTGCCGGGGCCTGCCGTTGCTCCCTCAACTGCAGCTCAATCTCCAACTCGCGCCTCCTGGCGGCCTCCTGCAACTCTAGAAGAGTATCACATCGCTGAGTAGACACAAACTGACGGATATCCGTCTTGAGCATGCTTAGATAACGGGTCATCTGAGCCTGCTCTGAAGCAAACTCCAGGCAAAACATCGCCATCTCAGTGAACATACGGGTGATCTCCGTCACCGACTCCCCATCCTGCCTCAAACTCAAAAACTTCTGTGCCAAACGTTCCCGCTCAACCCGCGGAATGTAACGGGCGCGGAACATGTCCCCGAACTGCTCCTAAGTAACAGCAACTCTCTGATCATCAGTGTATGATCCAGTCGTAAGTCTCCACCAGTCCTTGGCCCCAGACCTAAGCAGGTTCAGAGCACACTTGACCTTCTGGTCAGCAGGACACAAGCAGGTGAAGAAACATCCCTCCACATCTGAAATCCATCTCATAGCCTTGATGGGATCCTGCATCCCATCAAAAGTAGGGGGCTTCGTGTTATCGAAGTCCTTGTACTGAAAGCCCCTACTAACTCCTCCCCCTACCGCTGATACAGCTGATGCAGCTGCTGCGGCAGCTGTCTATGCAAGGGCTGCATAGCGCTCATCAAAGTACTCCATCATGGCGGTCTTAATCGACCTGAACATCTCCGGAAACTGCGCCCGGAACGCATCAGCAACCTCATCATGCAGGATCTCTCGAATCCTAGCATCCAAATCCTCTGTACCCATCTGCATCACCGGCTCAGGTGCTGTCGGCCCCTCCTGGCCCCTGTCCCCTGATCCTGATCCCGAACCGGATCCAGCCACAAAGCGTCTCGTCATCACCATTCTGAAACATACCACAAGATATCAGATAACCCATATAAATAACTAGGAGCCAACTCCCAACTAACCCTAGGGATTGTGACTCACTTGACACCCGTATGGGTCCTATGCTTTCAGTAGTACGGTCCCATACTACCTTCCACACCTACCCATATTTGTCTCAAGCATCACCACAATTCCCTAACTGAATACACAACATAGCGAGTGCTCAGTCCTCACTCCTAGAGGAATGCTAAATATCGCCTGACTGGCCTCTCGGCCTCACACAACCAACCTATCCATGAAACTTCCACCAACCCTGCAGCACTAGTGTATGCTAGCCATACATAATGCTGGACCCTATAGACTTTCGAATATCCAATCCTACCCTAAGCTCCCAATCAAACAAGAACAGAACATAAGGCCAAATCAAACATTCTCAGGCTATAAGATCTTGGTTATGTATAAACGTGATGCATACACTAAGCAACTACAGTAATGATGTCAATATCATGTAAAGGAAACCCTAGGCTAGCAGGCATCATGTAATCAGGCAATTCTATCATGCAATTCCTGAAGATCCCTAGCCTAGTACTAACATGCTGTTCTAACATATCTCATAATCAAATAACTTGTATGGTATTTTGGGGTCTACTTACTGGCTCCGACTGATCGTACACCCTGCATCCTCCTTTACTCATTTTGAAAACCTTTAAAAAAATCATTTTGAAAATCCTTTCCTTGATTTGAGACTGGAGTTACACACATGTTCCTCCAATTCACTCAAACCAAGGCTCTGATACCAACTTGTAACACCCAAAAATTCAAACCAATTTAAACTTTTAAAAACATTACAAACCATTAAAAATCATTACAACTTTGTTTTCAAAATGTATAGTATCAGAGTTTTCCCAGAAACATAGACAAAACATGAGGAGCTGTACGATCACGCCTTCGCCTTACCGCGATCCCCTGATGTACCTGAAACAATAAACTAAAACTGTAAGCCCGAGAGCTTAGTGAGTTCCCCAAAAATACCGATACACATACAATCCACATAAATATATCATAACAAACTGAACAACATGCAATGGGTCCATAGCTTTACAAGCTGGATTACCCCTGGGTCCTCAGTACAAGTCTGGAATGCCTACCGGCCCCTCAGCTCGTATCTGGAATGCTCCACCTACTACATTTCCATAGGGCCCACAGTGTGAGTCTGGATTGCCTTCCGGGCCCACAGCTCACATCTGGATTGCCATCGAGCCCACAGTACGAGACTCCCTTAGCCCGTATCTGGAATGCTCCCGGGTTTGTTGGTTACCGCACGGAGCAGTATCCCCTCAACCCATCCCACATAACATGTCAACATATAGCATAACTACTAAGCATGCAATAATCATATAACATCACAGGTAGTCCTACAGGTCTACCTAACTAGCATAACCACTAGCATGTAACACTAACTCATACTCAACATCTAACACTACTAAGATAACATATCCAATGGGCCAGCCTTGGTGCCTTAGACCCCTTAGTATAGTGAGGATAACTCACCTCGCAACTGTCGTCTGAAACTAGAAAGCTCAACTCCCAGATCACCAACACGAACTCCACCACCTATAGTTACCATAAAACCCTTTTTCATAAATTTCCAAATTACCAGAATACCCTCAGAAGTCAACAGGTCAACTCTTGGTCAAAGTCAAAGTCCACAATCAAAGTCAACAGTCCATATTGACTCGACTCGTTGAGTGTAGTTCACCGACTCGTCGAGTCCTTCCTGAACTCGAGAAGTCGTGGAATCCTTGATTGGCTCGTCGAGTTCCCCTTTAACTTGCCGAGTTCATACGTGTCCAAGAATTGGGAGAAACCCTAGCCGACTCACCGAGCCTTCGAATGACTCGCCGAGTTCAAGGCAATCTTCAACGGGCTCGCCGAGTTTGTTCATCAACTCAACGAGTTCATGACCATCTTCATATGACACGCCGAGTTGACTATGCAACTCGCCGAGTCCTTGCAGGCCTTCATCCATGCAAACACTTTTTAAGCCATGCCAAGGTTCCAAATTATATATCCAAGCTTCTAAGGCATGATTAACACGTAAAGTTGCAAACTTTACACACATGCAAGGCCCTAAAGGCTCTAAAGGACCATTCTAAGCTTCTAATGGAGCTTTTCACCTTAGGGGAGTCTCATCCTTGCAGGAGCTGGAAACTTTATGGACTTAGGACTCAAAAGAGGTTCAGATCTGAAGTTTCAACTTCAGATCTAGCTCCTATACCAAAATCCCTTCATGAATAACTAAAGAAGACCCTAGTTTTCACATATGAATGATTCTAGAAGAAAAAGAGGTTAAGGCAACAGCTGGTTACCTTCCAAAACATGTCCAAGCTAAAGTTTCCTTCACAAAAGTCACTTCTCAAAGCTCCAAACACTCTCCAAGCACTCACTCACGGAAATTAGGGTTTCTGGCTCTCAAGGGGTGATAGAGGACAGTGGGAGGCGCTAATGGTCCAATATATAGGGTGCAAAAACCCTGAAAATTAGGATTTCCACTGCCAGTGCCTACTCGTCGAGTCCCCCATGCCGACTTGACGAGTCACTCATTAATTGACGTGTCCTGACCCGCTGCTACTCGACGAGTCACAGCGTCAACTCGTCGAGTAGGCCTTAAAACATGAAATCTAAATGGAAAACTAATGATACCTGACGGTTGGGATGTTACAGATAGGCTTAAAGAACTGTACTCAACTGATGATGATCTTGAACATTCCACTCAAACTCTACTGCTTTCAGAGTTTGGAGCGTTTGTACAAAAGCCTGAAGACAGTCTGGATCAAACTTTCAATCGCTATAATCATCTTCTCAGTGGGATGATGAAGCATAAGATTGGACGTGAACTTATCGAGCATAAAGTCACGTTCATAACGGGCTGAGATCCGAATGGAAGGCTGTTGTTTCTACTGTAAAAGCGCATGAACAGTTCAAGAACTACTCGTTGGCAAATTTGGTTGGAATACTGAGGTTACATGAAGATGAAGTGATGAAAGAGGGGAAGATAGTTTCTGGGATGGGATCACTGGCCCTTGTTGCGAAGGTTAAAAAAATTATAGATGGTGATGGTGCGGAGTCTGATCTCTCCGATTGTGAACTTTCTAAGGAGGAATTCACTTTGATGGTAACAAGAAGAAGCAAAGAAGAATTCACTTTGGTCGTAACAAGAACCAAAACTGGCAGGACAGTTATAGCTCTGAAAAGGTAAAGGAGGAGAGTGTGAATAAATCTCAGAAAGAAGAAGCAAAAAAGAATAAAAAGCTTATGGGGGACTCCGACTATGACTGTAATTACTGTCATGGAAAAAACCATCTGGACAAGGAGTACACGCTGAGAAGATTAAACGAGAAGAAGGAGGGAGAGAATGATGAAGCTTATTATCTCCGAAAGCTGGAGGAGATTAAAAAGAAGGAGAACACCGATAACACCATGCCTGCTTTGATTGTGCAGGAAAACGAAGCTGAAGATGAGTTTGGGAGAGTCAAAATCCGGTCGATTGACTCGGAAGATGAAGCGGTTCGCAAACCTACTCATGGAAGGAGCTTCGTAGCGAAGGATAAATTTTCGCAGTTCAATGGAAGGTGTTTGCTGGTTACAAAGGAAGTGTCAGAGATGAGAGGCTATGCAATTGATGGTGTACATGGCGTCGATAGCTGTTTCGATGCGAAACCAGTTCTTGAGCAAATAAGTGAGTGCGAGCAGGTGATCAACAAGGTAAACTCCATTGTCAAATTTTTTAATATACTTGTGTCTAGATATGAAACTTAATTGAACGACTTAAAATACACATTTTCAAGTTTCAGTGATAGTTTAAAACAAACTCGCTTAACAAATTCTAACTTAACCGATCAACTCGGCAGGGTTTCGTCAAAAAGTGAAGAGAGACGTATGTGGATTAAAAAGTTGGAGTCAGATTTGTCTAAGTCTAGGGATGAGTCTATTTATTTGCAGAGAGATAATTTAGGTCTTTTAAAACAGCGTAACATTTTCTGTTTGATTGCCAAAAGACTTTACTTTAATATTAATCAGTTGCATCTAAATTGTGATATTGGAAAGAAAATTCACAAGATGATTTTGCCCTTTCTTGAGTTGAAAGATGAAGAAATCGATGCAGAGTGTTACAGGTGCGAATCCATCGTCTCATTAGACGAAACCTCAGATGCTTACAGGGTAGGATTGGACAAAATTGAATCTTTCATAAAGTCCAAAGATCATAAAAACATGCTTAAACAACTTTTAGATGAACAAGATAGAGAGCAAATTAAATCCAAAACTGTACAGAAGTTTGACTCATTAAGCACCAAGTTAAATTTAGAAAATAAACTTAATGTTGAAAACGTTTCTGAATTTGACGGTGAAAGTGATATGAGTGAAATCTCTGTGGAGGATGAGGTTGATTGCTCTGAGTTTGTTAAAAACGAACCTTTACCTTCGAACGTCCTAATTTATGAAAATTCAGTTGAGTTCGCACGTGTTTCTGAGAACAAATCTAAAGTTTTGAAAGCTAAAGCAACTGTTTTCCCAAAAGTTCAAACTGTTCCTAACCAAGTTTTTACAACTAAAGGACTGAACAAAAATCAAACAGTTGAATTAACGTCCATGGTTGAAGATGATAACAAAGGTCTATTTGAAATGACCTCGTGGAAAACGAAGAGCCGATACGTAGCAGAACCCCTAAACAAAGTCAATTCAAGCTACGAAAAGGATAGTCCAAGTGGGACTAAGAACGTTCCAAGTGACACATCGTCAGTTCGGAACGAACCCCCTACCGGAAAGCCAAAACCAAGAGCTAGCATTCACAAATCCTCTAAGAAGTTCGTAGCTCAAAAACGCCAAAGGAATGCTAGATACAACAAGAATGTCAACGAAAGAAAGCAGTTCTTGCAGTCTAATAATCCCAACTTTGTTCACATAGAAAAATCCAATCCTAATGCGAAAGTCTCTTCACCTGCGAAACCTAAGAATTTTGAACAAAATCATGCTCCACAGGTCTCGAATCAAAAAGTTTTTCAAAAACCATCCTTTCCAAATCATGCGAAACCTGTGCAGAAATCCAAATCTCATCTCTCTCCTAATATGAATGTTTCGCATTCAGCCAAGACTTCACGTGATGTCAAAGGCAAAGGAAAGATAGTTTCGGAGCCTAAAGTTCCTCTCAAAAGATCCGAAGCTAAGCCTAAGATAGTTGAGAAAAATATTGTTAAACAACAATCCAAAATAAACCAAAGAATCTATCCTCCAAGGATACGAACTTAAAAGACAATAGGATCACGGTTTTTCAAATCAGAAAGAAGGATAAAACAACCTTAATAAAACAAACTTATTTGTTTGATCCTGATATTTATTTTCCTGTGAAAAACTCACGAGGGTCCAAACAACTTTGGGTTCCAAAATCTGCTTAACTTTCGCAGGTAATACGTGACGAGCAGTTTGACTCTGAATGGTACATCGACAACTGCTGCTCGCGTCACATGACAGGTAAGAAGGAGGAACTGCGAGAGTTTAGAGCACTAAAAGATGGAGGCAGGGTGAAGTACAACAATAATTCACTCGGTGAAATCAAAGGTTATGGTATGATAACCAATTGAGAGTTTTCAATTTCCAAGGTCGCGTACGTGGAAGGACTGCAACACAACCTCATCAGTGATTCGCAACTAGTTGTTGGTACAGGACTCAAAGTATCATTTGACGACGAAGGATCGGAGATAATCGAAAAGAAGTCCAAGACTGTGATCCTGAAGTCAAAACAAAAAGGCAAAAGGTATCTGCTAAATCTGAATCCCATCAAAGGGAAGCCTACAATCTGCTTACTTGCAAAAGCTTCTACTGATGACAGCTGGCTGTGGCACAGGAGACTCTCACATCTCAATTTTAAAGATATCAACAAGCTTGTTCTTGGTGATCGTGTGCGAGGGTTACCACTCCTGAAATTTAACAAAGAACATCTATGTGCAGCCTGCAAAATGGGGAAACTGAGCAGGAAGAGTCATCCAATGATTGTGAACACGAACGTCACTGAACCACTTGAACTCTTGCATATAGACCTTTGTGGTCCTTCTGCGATTGAAAGCATTGGTGGTAATCGATATATTCTCGTTATTGTAGATGATTTTTCTAGATTCACTTGGGTGCATTTTCTTAAACAGAAATCAGAAGCCACTCCTAAGCTGAAGGACTTCATAAAGCAGATAGAACTACAACTACAAAAGTTGGTTCGTAACGTTCGCAGTAACAACGGTCTGCAATTCAAAAACTAAGCATTTGAAGAATTCCTAACTGTGAAAGGAGTAACTCATAATTTTTCAGCTCCTTATACTCTTCAACAAAACGGGGTAGTCGAAAGACGAAACCGTTTGTTGTGCGAAGCTGCGAGAATGTAACAACTAGTTATTTCAGATCAATGTAAGTCAAACTTATTCGAATAAAAGTTTAAACTACAATCGTATATAAGTAAATCCATGTCATAACATTAATACCATAAGAATTTAAATGCCATAAGGGCATGTTTATATAAGTTATTTTATTTGCATACTTTGATAATCATACTTATATATAAGTTATAAACACTTATATATTAAAAACTATGCATATATAACTTAATATACAAGTCAATAAAAGTCAAAGAAAGTCAAACCAAAGTCAAATAATTAAAATTATTTGATTTAATATAATGAAAATAATTTTATTATATATGTGTTTTGATTTTTAGAATTAAATCACCCAAAAATGAATCAAATGCGAAGACCGAAAACACCTTTGTGGCCGAGAACCTTCGTAGGCCCACTTTCCTCGGACCGAAATCATGTTTGCGGTCAAGACCGCAAACGTGCGAACCCCCTCTTCTTCGGAACGCAAACTCCATTTCACACCGCAAATAGCTTGCACCGCAAACCCTCCTCGGTGGGAAACCTTTTGGACCGAAATCATCTCCTTTTTGGACTACTTTATGGCCGAAAACTCCCATAATATCTAGATATTTAGCCTCAACCGCCTTACCTTTTCCTTCATATGTAAGTTATGATATTAAGGTCAGTTCCATTTCATACTTCCAGTGAACGAAATTAGTCACAAATTCTCTCAAATACCAAACTTCTTTTCTCTCAACTCGAATTCTTCACAAGCATATTCCCATGAAGCTTTAATTCATATTACTCCTTAGTACGTTAGTAAGTATTCTTCACTTGTTTTATGAGTATACAACACATAAGATTTAAATTTCATGAAATATTTACACCTTATTATGTGTTTAAAATAATTAGGACACGATTAACTTCCCGTGTTCTAGCCCGAAGTCACTGTTACTATCATATTAACTAACCGCGACTACATACAAGGTGAGTTCATACCGCTACGTTTTCATAATTTTTCACTGTTTTAGGGGGGAAATACAAATATAACACAAGAAATTTTGTGTTAATATCTAAATGTTTTCAATATTTTATCAATCGTTGCCGTTATTAAATATATATATATATATATATATATATATATATATATATATATATATATATATATATATATATATATAAAATTAAGGTTCAATAGGTTTAGAATTAATAATTTTGCTCCATTTCCTGTTCCTTGTTTGGTTGTGGGCTTGAAGTAGAATTATTTATTCGACTGCCTATTTAATCATAATTATATAAATATTATATTTATGAAAGTATAAAACCATTTAAAACTTGTTAAACAAAAATATTATTTTTTTGAAATCTATTTTGGTACTATTTGGATATAAATGTTGAATTTCACGGAACAACCGTATCATGGATTTACGATTTAAACTTGCCGAATTATTAACAATACAAAGGTTTTTGTTTCAGAAGAACACATACATATAAACTATAATAGGTATAGTTTATAGATCATATGCACTACTTTACATATTCAGAATACATTATGGAAAACAAACATATAAACTATAATAAATATAGTTTATGAGATATACTTACAGTTTATCCATTTCAAAGTAACTTTTCATTATTCTACACGTAACCGTCAATATAGAATTTGTGAGACACACTTCACGTACTTATTTAAGTACCAACCAAGTCCTGAAATTATAACCAGAGTCTCCTGGAGGGAGAGCGTGACACTTGTGTATAGATCTGTACGGGACTGACAATCCCACACCTTGACTGTTAGCTACAGTTAGGCCGACAGGCCTGAGGTGACAAATGTCGTACCGATTACGACGCTTGAAGAACGTCGTGTTCAGGCCATGTTAGGTCATCAAGCATGGTTATGATAACTCACAATTTGGTATTGAATAATACTATTAGTGTATGAATAAGTAAACAACTTCACATAGTTTTATTAAATAATAAAACTATAATACAATATTTTTACAAGTATAGTTGGTGAATTCAGGTACTTACAATTACACAGTTTTTATACAAGTACAAATGCATAATACTATTCCAGTACAGAGAAAACATACTTTTTCATGGTTTTATGAGAATTAAAACTACTTTATACTATTTCAAAGTACAATAACATTCACACGTTTTGGTCTTAGGGTATTAAGACTACAACACATTACAACAGAAAATATAGGATTTTCTGGGAAAACACACTTACATTTTCAAGGAACAAATAACAGATTTCAGTTACAAACATGCTGATGAACTCACCAACTTAATTGTTGACACTCTTTTCAAAACTACTTGTATTCTCAGGAAATCAGTAAACAGGTATCCACAGGTTTTGAGAAGACGGAGCTTTAGACTCATGTCTTTTACTTTTTGCTATACATTTTGGTGTCAAGTATACATTGATTTGAACATGAATGTAAAACTATACTTTATCAATGTAATGGTTGTTGTACTTTCATTACTATTCTGCAATTGTTGTGATACTGTACATGACGTCATTCAGCCCCAAACGTTTCCGCCATTCTGGTTTGGGGTTGTGACAGATTGGTATCAGAGCAATGTGTATTGTGAACTAAGTATATCAAACCACAAAAGATATACAACTATAAATACAATGGGGCTAAAACGCTCTGACTAAAAGTATACTTTTAAAATCTAAATATTTTATAAGAAGTATACTAACATGCATACATACAAGAAATAGTATCACAGTGAGAACTACATAAAAGTATTTAGATGTTGAACACTACAATTAAACCTGGACAGTTATGTAATCATATTTGGGATAAATATAGTCTGATCAACTATATTTATTTGAGATACGACCAACATGTGTTTGGGAGTGATCGTGGTGTTGAAACAAGTCTAAAACTTACCAAATCTATATACCAGAAGAACTCTAGAACCAAACATAAAGTTAAAATACTATTGGAGTATTTTATGGCACTATAACACTGGAACAACAATATTGAAGAAGGTCTTTCTTACTAGAATAAATCATGTGAAAACAAAGGACTTTCACTGGTAGATCTATGATTACTAAGTGTATATGTAAGAGTTATATATAATTAAGATTTTATAGACTTAGAATTTGTGATTTAGCTTTATTTCCTGTTCCTTGTTTGGTTGTGGACTTAGAGTAGGATCACTTATTTGAAGGTCTATTTAGTTTTGATTATATATAATTTGTATACACTATGTGATTATAGGGGGACCCAATATGAGTCATACCATACAAATTCCTTAGAAGTGTTGCTATAAATTTCATAAATTGAAATTGCGATTGTTTACTTATATTAGTAAACTTCTATTGTAAATCGCAGAATACTATGAAAGTCAGGATATGATACGTTTAGAACGAAGATATATCGTGTTCAATATCACATGACTCATAACTACTATAGAGGACTTATCATTATTTCCTTTCTAAATCTTATAGAAAAAGATGCCGCCACGTAAATCAAATAGACGTTTCAACAACAATCCACCAACTCCACCACCGCCACCACCTCCACAGTATGACCCTGCTGTCTTCCAAGCAGCAGTAACAGCCGCCGTGGCTGCCACTATGACGCAAATTAATGCCAGTGGTACTAGTGGAGCCGGTAGTGGTGCTCACAACTCTAATCACGGGGAAAATCTTGGACACCCAAGGGAGTGTTCTTATAAAGACTTCACGAATGCTAAACCCAAATCCTTTGATGGCACCGGAGGTGTCATTGCTCTAACACGCTGGTTCGAGAAAACCGAATCGGTGTTTGAAATCTTTGCGTGCCCTGAAACTAGCAAAGTAAAATTTTCAGCAAGCACTTTCTTGGATAGAGCTCTCTCTTGGTGGAACGACTATGTCAAGTCGTTATCTCTCCCGGTAGCCAATGCCATGAGCTGGGAAGACTTAAAAGTCCTGATGCTGGCAGAATATTGTCTTAGAGGTGAAATACAAAAGTTAGAGCAGGAACTCTGGAGTCTGACGATGAAGGACTCTGATATTACTGCTTATACTGCCAGATTCAGTGACCTGACTCTTCTGTGTCCTGGGATGGTCACCTCGGAGAGTAAGAAAGTGGAGAGATACATTTGGGGGTTAACTTCCCCGACTCAAGGAAACGTTATAGCTGCCAATCCACTTACTTTCGATAGCGCCAAGCGTCTGGCACAGACACTTGTAGATCATGGAGTTCGTCAAGGCTCCATGCCAGCCATTTCTGAACAACCTCAAGAAGTAGGCAGTAAAAAGAAGTTATGGAACAAACGAAAGGGGAAATCATCGCAAGAGCCTTCTAAGAAGCAACAAATTATGGCAGTACACAATGCTATTCTTCCCGCTGTTGTTCCTGCTTTTATCCCTACCACTGTTTCTGCTACTCCAGCACCCCCGAGTCGATAAGCTGGAACTTTGCCAAACTGTAATAAGTGCAACTTCCATCACACGGGGGTTTGTAGGTAAATGCACTGCAGAAACTGCAACAGGAAGGGGCATACCGCCCGTTTCTGTAAAGCACCGGCACAACCCGTCTCCCAAGCCCTCGGCATGGGAGTAAGTCAAGCCTGTTATGGGTGCGGTGAAACCGGGCACTTCAAGAGAGACTGCCCAAAGACAAGGAATGTTGGCGGTGTAGGAAGAGTTTTGGCAATTGGCCATGAAGAAGCGATAGCAGATCCTACCGTGGTTACCGGTACATTTCTTCTCAAGAATTCTTATGCATGCATTCTTTTTGATAATGGTGCGGAGAAAAGCTTCGTGATCCATAAATTCAAACATCTACAAAAACAAAATCCCAAATCACTAAAAGACACATTTACCGTAGAGATGGAAAACGGAAAGACCGAGAGTACAAACGACATATACATAGGATGCACACTTACTCTAAACAACCACTCTTTCCAAATTGACCTTATGCGGGTCTCAATTAAAATCTTCAACATTATCATCGGCATGGATTGGTTAAGTCTTCACCGTCTTGATATCCTATGTTATGAAAAAGCCATTCGTCTTAATCTACCAAGTAACGAATCTCTCGTTATCTATGGCAATAAACCCGGTACGAATCTTCAAATCATTTCTTGCGTTAAGGCCCAGAAGTATCTTCGCAAAGATTACTGTGCCTTCTTAGCTCATGTGGTAGATAAGACACAAGAAGTGAAAAACATCAACGATATCCCCAAAGTTTGTGATTTCCGCGATGTTTTCCCCGAAGATCTCCCAAGAGTTCCTCCTAAACGTCAAGTCGAATTTCGAATCGTCTTGATTCCCGGAGCTACCCCCGTAGCCAAATCCCTGTATCGTTTAGCACCGTCAGAGATGCAGGAACTATCCTGCCAATTAAATGAACTTCTAAGAAAAGGATTCATAAGACCAAGCTTCTTACCCTGGGGAGCACCGGTCCTGTTCGTAAAGAAGAAGGATGGATTGTTCCAAATGTGCATAGATTATCGCGAGTTAAACAAGCTTACCATTAAGAACCGATACCCCCTACCACGAATAGACGAACTCTTCGATCAACTTCAAGGGGCAAGTTTATTCTCCATGATTGACCTGAGATCAGGATACTATCAGCTATGAGTCCAGGAGGATGATATTCCAAAGACTGCTTTTAGAACTCGCTACGGTCACTATGAATTTGTAATGATGCCCTTCGGTCTAACGAATGCGCCTGCAGTATTCATGGACCTAATGAAACGTGTGTGTCGACCTTACTTAGACAAGTTCGTTATAGTTTTCATCGACGATATACTAGTCTATTCCCGAAGTAAGGAAAAACACATCCAACACTTAGGACAAGTCTTGGAAACCGTAAGGACAGAGAAATTGTATGCGGAGTTCTCCAAGGGCGAATTTTGGATTCGAAAGGTGGACTTCCTAGGTCATGTAGTCAGCAAGGAAGGGATACATGTTGATACCTCCAAAATCAAAGCTATTGAAAACTGGGCAACTCCACGAACCCCAACAGAGATTCGTCAATTTCTAGGTCTCGCTAGCTATTACAGAAGGTTCATTCAAAACTTCTCCTAAATCGCAAAACCCATCACCACACTAACTTAGAAGGGTGTAACCTTCAGCTGGGAGGAGAAACAAGAAACTACTTTCCAGACACTAAAGCGAGCCCTATGCAACACACCGATTTTGTCCCTTCCAAAAGGGACTGAAGATTTTGTAGTTTACTGCGATGCGTCCAAGCAAGGGCTAGGCTACGTTCTTATGCAGCGAGGAAAGGTCATATCCTATGCCTCGAGACAAGTTAAGAACCACGAGGTCAACTATACTACACACGACCTTGAACTGGGAGCAGTGGTTTTTGCACTGAAGATCTGGAGGCATTACCTTTATGGTACAAAATACACAGTCTTTACAGACCACAAAAGCCTCCATCACATTTTCGATCAAAAAGAACTGAACATGAGACATCAACGATGGGTGGAACTACTCAATGATTACGAATGCAAGATTCATTATCATCCCGGAAAGGCCAATGTAGTAGCAGATGCCCTTATTCGAAAAGAGTACTCGGGCCGCCGAGTAAAGTCTCTAACTATGACAATCCTATCACACCTGTCCGCTCAGATCAAAGAGGCTCAACTGGAAGCCTTGAAACCCGAGAATGTGACAGGTGAAGCCTTAAGAGGAATGGAAAAGAACTTGGAAATCAAGGGTGACGGAGTTTGTTATCAAATGAATCGGATCTGGACACCGAAGTTTGGTGGTTACAGAGACGTTGTCATGAACGAAGCCCATAAAACTCGATACTCCGTTCATCCAGGTTCAGACAAGATGTATTTGGACCTTAATAAACTCTATTGGTGGCCGAACATGAAAGCTGAAATTGCTACCTATGTGGGCAAGTATCTAACTTGCACCAAAGTCAAGGTAGAATATGAGAAACCTTTGGGTTTGCTACAACAACCAGAAATACCCGAATGGAAGAGGGAATGGATAACTATGGATTTCATAACCAAGTTACCCAGGACAACGGGTGGTCGTGACACCATTTGGGTAATCCTCGACAGATTAACCAAATCCGCACACTTCCTGCCAATAAAAGAAACTGAAAAAATGGAGAAGTTAACAAGGACATACACTAAAGAGATAGTATGATTGCATGGTGTGCCAATATCCATTATCTCTGACCGAGATAGTAGATTTACCTCGCGGTTTTGGCAATCAATGCAAAAGTCCTTGGGAACAAATCTTGACATGAGTACAGCGTACCATCCTCAGACTGATTGGCAAAGCGAGAGAACCATACAAACGCTGGAAGACATGTTGAGGGCTTGTGTGATAGATTTTGGTAAAGCTTGGGATACCCATTTACCACTCATTGAATTCTCGTACAACAACAGCTATCACACTAGCATCAAAATTGCTCCCTTTGAAGCCCTCTATGGCCGTAAGTGCAAATCCCCTCTGTGTTGGGATGAAGTGGGTGACACGCAAAAGAACCAAGTACCCAACAGCACTTTAGCCGGTCCCGAGATCATTTGGGAAACAACAGAGAAAATCATCCAAATACGAGAACGTTTGAAAGCCTCTAGAGACAGACAAAAGAGTTATGCGGACAAACGATGAAAACCCTTGGAATTTCAGGTTGGTGACCGTGTCCTGTTAAAGGTCTCACCCTGGAAGGGAATGATATGTTTTGGAAAACATGGAAAACTAAATCCAAGGTACATCGGACCATTCAAAATTCTTGCTAGAATTGGCCCGATGGCTTACAAACTCAAACTACCGCATGAACTTAGTAACATTCATCCCACTTTTCACGTATCTAATCTCAAGAAGTATCTTTCTGACGAGACTCTTGTTATCCCACTCGACGAAATCGAGTTAAATGAGAGTATACACTTCGTAGAAGAACCAGTGGAGGTCATGGATAGGGAAATAAAAAGAACAAAACAAAGTCGTATACCAATAGTGAAGGTTCGCTGGAATGCCAAGCGGGGACTTGAATTCACTTAGGAACGGGAGGATCAAATGAAACAAAAATACCCACATCTTTTCCCTAGTTCATGAGTACCACTTTAAAAACAATTTCGTGAAGAAATTCCCTCTAACGGGGGGATAATGTAACAACCCGTTATTTCAGGTCAATGTAAGTCAAACTTATTCGAATAAAAGTTTAAACTACAATTGTATACAAGTAAATCCATGTCATACCATTAATACAATAAGAACTTAAATGCCATAAGGGCATGTTTATATAAGTTATTTTATTTGCATACTTTGATAATCATACTTATATATAAGTTATAAACACTTATATCTTGAAAAACTATGCATGTATAACTTAATATAAGAGTCAATAAAAGTCAAGGAAAGTCAAACCAAAGACAAATAATTAAAACTATTTGATTTAATATAATGAAAATAATTTTATTATATATCTGTTTTGATTTTTAGAATTAAATCACCCAAATATGAATCAAATGCGAAGACCGAAAACACCTTTGTGACCGAGAACCTTCGCAGGCCTACTTTCCTCGGACCGAAATCATGTTTGCCGTCAAGACCGCAAACGTGCGTGTGACAACCCGAAATTTCTATCTTGTACAACATTTCAACTCAATCAAAGTTAGACTTGTTTCTGCTATCTTTTAGCATTGTTTAGGGTCTGTTTGAGCGTTCTAAACCTAGTACATCCAAGGAATGAGTGTAAGCTCAAAACCACCAATCAAGCCATAAACTCCTTCATGAGGAGTTTACGGCCACATCACATGAGTTTACGGCCGTAAACTCAAGGTGGCCGTAAACTCTTGGCCTTAAGGATGATATTCCTTCACTCTTTCTCATTATTCACCATTTCAAGTCAAGAAACCCGAATTCTCTCTCAAGTATCATAAGGATCTTCATTTTTATCTTCAAAAATGTAAGTGTTTCATCCTTTGATTTGTTGATACATCTCCTTAACTAGTATCACCCTTTGATTTCATCTATGAACTTCATCTTTTGGTTTAGATCTTCAAGAACACCAAGAACACCAAGAACACACACTAGTTCTTTGGGCCGAAATCAACCCTTTTTGCTTCCATATCGTAAGTATCCTTTCCATATACTTGTTATCTAGTAGAAGCTCCTGATTTACATCCTTGAAATCAACCAATTTCCAAGAACAATGAGAGTTTATGGCCAGAAGCATCTCCCTTGGCTGTAAACCCTTGTTAAGGCTACTAGTTTGGCCATAAACTCTTCTTAAGGCTAGGATTGGGTCTAGAACACTTCCTTGATGCTTGAAAGACCTTAAAAACACCCTTTGGCACAAGACTTCATGAGTTTACGGCCGTAAAAACATAGGGCTGTAAACCCTATGGCCGTAAACACATAGGGCTGTGAACACGTTCGCCGTAAACACCATTGTGTGGCCATACACCCCTTAGACGCAATCCTTTGTGATTATAACACTTCCATATAAGTGTTTCTTAGTTCCTAAGGTGAATCTCTATCATGATTAGTTGCTTAAACACTAATTATATACATATATGTGTCATTATATGCTTATTAGGATCCGTTGTGCTCCAGGCTTCACTTGGCACTTAGCATCCTACAAATCGATCTTTCATTCGTATCACTCACTGCAGGTGAGTTCATACCCCTTAACTTATCTTTTAAATGATTTTAAATGATTTTATTGGGGGGGGGGGAATACAAGCAGAAACATTATAGTTATTATATCAAATCACATGTGATTAATAACTATCAAACATATAGAATTCTTATACTTCAAATTGTGTTTTCAACAAATTGCTTCAAATAGTTTTACAAACTCTTTTATATGGAAAACTCTTTCTCAAACTCTTTTAAACTTATACTTTGTCAAAACATGTCTATATGGATATAGTTATATAAGTAGGATTGAAAGGACTTAGGACTGATAACTCGCCTTATTTCCTGTTCCTTGTTTGGTTGTGGACTTAGGGTATCGGTTGTTTGTCCGAAGGTCGTTTGAATCTTAGTTATATATTATGTATATGTATATAGACATAAAAGTTTGTCATTCAGGTCAACACCTTTGGGTAGCAAAGATGTTCTAACATGTTCATCCATACAAACAACATTGCTAGTAAACTATAATAGGTATAGTTTAGGAAGTCACTAATAATATTTTTAGAACAATGAAACATACAAAGAGTCAGTTCATACATGAGTCAGAGAGAACATACTATAATGAGATACAATACTCACTATAAAGAGAAACAGAGAGAACATACTATAACAAGAGACAATACTCACTATAAAGAGAAACAGTTCATACTATAACGAGAAACAATACATACTACACACTAGACAGAGAGAACATACTATACACTAGACAGAGAGAACATACTATACAATTACAAGAATACTATAACATTAATGTGAGATACTACTTCATGGCTCGGCAATATACTGTTGCGTCACGTTTTGTACCCAGTGTCTCCTGGAGGGAGAGCATGAATTTGTGTATAGATCTATACGAGACTGACCATCCTACACCTTGCAGCTAGCTACAGTGGGACCTGCAGGTCTACGGGTGACGAATGTCATATCATTTGGACGTCTCGAACGTCGTTTTATACTAGTCAATCAAGTATGGTTACAATCTTATCACATTTTTCCTTAATTAAACTAACAAGTTTAAGGTATTTAGTACATTGGTAGTTACATAGATAAAACTACAGTACATCCTTATTTTCCCACTTCATTCACATTGTGATCTTCTCACATAAACTGAAATGAAAACTATATTTTGGTAAGGATAGTCAATCTTTGGGAAAATACTCACTGTTACAAAAGAACAAACATAAAGAACAGTTGGGTCTTGGTAGAAGACTACTTTAGTAGAAAATATAGGATTTTCTAGGAAGTTTACATACATTTACATCAGACACTTACAAACTTTTACATCAAACATTTACAACTACTATCTTCAAACTTATACAAACATTGACACTAAAATACTTATGAACTCACCAGCTTTAATGCTGATATTCGCTTTGAAAATAACGTGTATTCTCAGGTCACCAGTAGACAGGTACAGATGACCAGGTTTTGAGAAGACGGAGCTATCAAGACTCGTCTTTATTTTGATTATTCATTTTTGGTGTCTTATAAACTTCAGAACACACTTGTATTAAATTATACTATTAATGCAATGGATGATGTTGTTGCTTGTTTTACTATTATGCATTTTTGTGATACTGTACATGACGTCCTCCGCCCCCAAACGTTTCCGACGTTCTGGTTTGGGGGTGTGACAGATTGGTATCAGAGCATTGTTTATAGTGAATTGAGTATATCAACCCATAAAATATATACAACTATAAACACAACGGGATTAAAATACTCTGACCAAGAGTTTATACTTTTAAATAATAAAATATTTGACCAAAGTATACATACCTGCAATTATACTAAAATCAATGTCACTAGGACAGAACAAAAGTATTACGATTGTTGGACAACATAAGTAGACTTGGGGACATATAATTAGATCTGGGAGTGATATAGCCTGATCAACTATATTTTTCCAAGAAGTAATTAGCATGTGCCTAGGAATGGTTGTGATGTTGCAGCAAGTCTAAAAACTTACCAACACTACTACAATGAAAACATTAGAACAAAACATAAACTTAAAATACTATAGGAGTATTTTGTTTTACTATAATTACTTATGTGCAAACTAAAAAGGTCTTTATTAGTATGTCAATAGTAGCTGAGTGGATACGCTAAGGTTATATGTGACTAGGGTGCTATAGACTTAGAACCTGTGATCTTTGCTTTACTTCTTGTTCCTTGTTTGGTTGTGGACTTAGAGTTAGGATCACTTATTCGAAGGTCTATCCTGTTTTGGTTACATATGACTGGTATGCACTACGCAAATGTTGGAGTAACTGGTAAGGATCATCTTATAATTATCTTAATTAGCTCATCTATTAATTATTTCTTTTACCCATTTTCTCGCTTAGATAACATGGCTGGATTCCATATCCTTGGAGACCCGTACTTTCCCAACCAAGGCAATGGTGGATGGCTCGATGTTGAGCCAGAAGAGGAACCTGTAATTCCACTGGACGATGACTTCGCAGAGAACTTCCCGGAGGATTCTGACCCCGAGCCCGAAGTCAATGATCAACCCCTGGCAGCTCCAAACCCAAATCCTAACCCTCGTCCGACTTTTCAAGGCCCGACGCCTCTATGGGTGGAAAGTTTGGAGACATGGAGTCAAGAATAGGGTCAACCCATGCCCTACAATGGGGACCGAAGCTTCTACAACCTGAGCGAAGGAGGCTCATAGAACAGAGTCCTGCCTATTCTGGTCCGCAGGGTTGCTCATAATGAGATACAGGGTAGGACAACCCTCAATCGTATTGCGTAAGTTGATGCCAATGCGGGAATCAATACTGTCTGCATTCGTCGTCTGGAGGATGCTCGGGAGAGAGCTGCGAGAGACCATGAGTCTCTTTTGCAAGAGCTAGCTGTGACTCGAGCTGAAGTCATAGAATATCGCGTGCGCCAGCGAGTGTACGAGCGACGCCTTCTCGACTTGGAGCGTCAGCTGGATGATTTAAGGGTTCGCCCAAGGGGTTCCCGTCGTGAATAGGGGATGCTCTGCTAATCCCTTTTCGTTTGAATTAAGGATTAGTTTTCTTATCTATGCTCTAAGTAGCACTTTTCCTATAATTTCCTGTTTATTTTAAGACCTTGAACTTTCGGTCTATTAGGTCTTAATGCTGTCAAAATTTTGTTATCTTGGTTGATGTAAGACCTATTTCTAGGTCATTTTCCCGAACCTGTTAAATCTTTAATACCAGTATTATTGACAGATATTTAATCTCATGGAAATTATTATCCAAATGCTTTCATCTATCTAGTGCTAGATCCCTATTCAATCATGCTTTCAATTGTGTTGTTGGGCTATGGAGAGTTAGTCCATGGACTACTCTAATTATTCTTACAATTGATTCTTACTATCATCTTTATATTTTAAAGTTATAGCTACAAGATGCCTCCTCGTAGGTCGAACAGGCATGCTACTCCAATAACTCCGAATCAAACACCTCCTCCTCCTCCTTAATACAATCTGGCAGCAATCCAAGTTGCGGTGAATGCGGATGTGATGAATCAAAGAATCAAGTATAAAACAAATCAGAGTATGAAATCAATTAAGAATGCGAAATTGAACACCAGATGTAAATATGATATTGTTTTAGCTCTATTACGCTTTCGAATGTTTACAGAGAATAAAGACAGGTCTGTAAAAAACTCTTATCTAACTCTAGTAAATATCCCTATTCATAGGGAACTGAAAGCGTACAAAAAATATACTAAGGCATAGACACTAACGCTTCGAATAAAAGAGCCTTAGTAAAATACATTACAAGACATTCGAAGATTACAGAATACAATTCGACTTATTACAATAATTCGACCCTTACAATCTCCCCCTTTGTAATCAAAGTCGAACTACTTAATTTGTAAGAAGCTGGATGGAATACAACATTACTCTTCGAATCTCCGTGTACCAGGAGATTATCTTCTTCAGCTCTTTCTTATCTCCTTCATTGTTCTTCTTATAGTGATTCATACGAACAATTAAATTCGTATATTGAGACGTTGAATACCTTTCCACTTCGCATGCCTGGAACAAGAAACGCTTTGCTTTACCAGCTTTGTCTTTTCCTGCGAAGAACATTCCAAAAGGCTTCAGGCAAATTTCACCATCAGCATACTTCTTCAATTCTGCCTTAGTCTTCGTAGGAGCCATCGGAGCTTTAATTTCCATACCTTTAGCCGTAGCTAACTCCACATCTGTAAGAGCCAATCACTCATAGTAATTTTCGATGAAAATCTTGATGTGAGCAACCCCAAGCTTGAATTCATCAGGTTCTATGTTTTGAAGGTATGAAAATGATTTGTCTTTTAAAATTAATGCAACTTTTATAAGATCATACAAGTTCATTAATGGAAAATCTGCAACAGTAAACTCACAAATATTTCCATTTGCCCTGGCAACCACATACTTGAAATTTTGGACTGTGTTTTCGAATACCACATCCTTTTTCATACTGATCACTTTCTTGATTTTAATCAATGACCACACTTCCTCAGGGGCTTTTGCAAGAACAGCATGAAAACGAATTTTCATGTGTGTACCTTCATCCTTTTCTTTAAAATTTCCTTCTGCTTTGAACTGAGGCATGATGAACATCATTTCGTTTATTGGAAAATCCAGCTGGCTTGCATCAGTATTCATGACCAAATAACTTTGTTTTGGTTTCTTCTCAAACAAATACATGTGATTATACGCTACCTTGGCCTCAATTGTTTCGTAATTGTAGTGTTTGGATGGATCACCTTTGTCCATTCCCTTCGGATCACCAGCACGTTGAGCCATAATGCTTTGAATCAACCTTAGTTTTTCAATTTCAGCTTCTGCTTCAGCCTTCTTTTCTTCTTTCGACTTTTCCACAACAATCGATTTCCCTTTATCTTTCAAGGCTGAAGTATCAATTACTTCTTTTGGTTTCGAACCACTCTCACCAGTCTCTGTAGATTTACCAATTACAATTCCTTTAGAAATAGGTCTTGTAATAGGTAACGTTGTAACGACTGTTGAAGTAACCATCCCAGCAAAAACTATAACTGGCTTTGTTATTGGGATCTTTGAAGAAAATACCTTTCCTACAACTTTCGCATCTTCATCACTCGCCTTTGATTCACCAGTTTTTCTTTCTCCCCCTTGCACCCCTGTGAAAACAGGTGGGGCATATGTTGTTGGAAGAAGGCTTGTAATGCGAAATATAGGAGCGAGTTGCTTGTTGAGAAGTGCTTCGAATTGTATGAATTTTTTGTGATAAAAATTCAGGAGTAATTAAGGAAGAAGAAACCGGCTTGTCTGATAGATCTTTTAACTCTTTTAACAAAGTGATCACTTCCAAAAAGTTGTCACTTTCGGATGTTGAAAGTTGAGTTAGTTGTGGACTCAAATTTTCATACAATTTAACAAATCTTGTGACTGCATCACAAATGATATCAACCTTTTGATTCAGAGAAGCATAATCTTGTTGAAAATTTCCAATTTCTTTTTGCATGTCTTCGCGGAGTTCATGAATTTGCAAATTGACATCCTCCCTTACTTTCTTCAATTCTTGAACAAAAAGAACATGCCGTTCTTTTGTGACATTCTTCAATTCTTTCACATCACTGGTAAACTTTGAATTTTGAGAATTGATCCGAAGTTCATTATTTTGATCATTATGATCAACCTTCTCCAAAATTCGAGATTCAGAGTCTTTAATCATCCTCGATACTTTACTGACAATTCTGGCTTCAAACATTTTCAACAATGAATCAACCTCCAAACTTGAAACAGACGAACCACCCCCCAGATCAGCTTGAGATTGAATTATAGAATTCAACTTCTGATTCAGAATTTTAAATTGTTTCATGGTCAGCAGCATATTATCTGGAAACACCTCTTCCTCTTCATGAAATTCTAATTCTTCAAACGTACCTCCAAACCCCTCAGTATCAGTTTCTGTCTCCATAAAAATGTTTTCTTGAACATTCGAATTCGGTTTGGGTGTGTCAGTGGATTGTGAAGAAAAAATAGAAGTGAATGGTTGATTGATAATGTTTTAAAATGTAGGAGAATCAGTGGTTGAAGTAGTGGGAATAATGGATGGTGGTAAAGAAACAATACTTTCGAAGGGAGCAGAAGTAGATTTACCTTGATCTTCATTCTTCGCATCTCCATCACCCATATTGACATTTGCATCCGTATCAGATACGTTTGTAGGGATGCATGAAGTTCGTACCGCCTCAGAAACTGATTTGGTAACCGAATCTTCGGGTGGTATGACGACTGTCTGCTCAGGAGTTGAACTTCCTGCATGAGGAGTTAACTCTGGTGTTTTTGAAATTCTTTCACCATCATCTTCTGTTGACTCAGTAGAAATCATGAGTTTTCGGGTCTTCTTCTTCTTCTTCTTTGACAAATGTTTTTCCATATCCTCAACCCTTTGTTTCTTGGACACCAGAGAAACAGGTGCTGGCACTTCTCTAATTAAAACACCTTGATGAGTGATTTGAGGTTTTCGAACCACTTTATTTGTAGGAGACTTGCTTTTATGGGTTGACTTCATTTTGATTCTTCGAAACATACCAGTTTTCGAAGGAATGACTACATGCTCTTGTGTTTCTTCAATAATAGGCTCAATCACTTGAGTCTCAGCAACAGACACTTAAACTGTTTCAGGCTTCTTCTTTGGAGATTTCGAAGATTTTAACTCTGTTTCAGTCTTCTTCGTCTTCTTGGATTTCTTATCATCTCTTCCCAATAGTATGCCAGTTTCGATTGTAGAATCAATGGTCTTCAAATATGCCACCAAGACAGAATTCGAAGGATCAACTCTTTTAAGCATTGCATCGGGAATACGAGCAACTGATGGAAAAACTTCAGCACTATCTGTGACATCCTTCGGATAGTGGTACAATTGAAAAACGGCTTTTTCTTCATCATTGGGTACCAAAATCCCTTCCTTGTTGTAAAAGTATTGCAAAATCAAGCTCCAGTATCTTGCACACGAAATACCATGAATAGCATTCGTGTGTTCTACACCCTTTTGTAATTCCTTCCATAATTGTGTAGAATAATCCACTTGAAGATCATAATAGATTCCAGCAACCATTGCATAAACCTCTATTCTTCCTTTATCAAGACCAACTGTTCTCCCAGTTAAACATCTTAGAAAAATTCCAAATAAGAAATTCCATAGTCGTGGAAGACTAGATTTCTTAAAATCACTGATCTTTGATAGTGGAGGCTGATATCCCATCTCATTAAACATATTGACAATTTGAGGAAATGTGAAAGCAACATATGTAGGTGAATTCGGAATTTCAAGAATTTGACAAAATAGTTTCTTGGATAGCCTGACCTTTTTGTCATTCACCAGATGAAAAGTAATGGTATCAGAAGCTTTGTTGTAAGTAGCAGTTGATCCTGCTTGAGAAAGCCAGGACATTGGAACATAGAATGAAGTGAACATCACCTTAGACAAAACATAGTTCTTCAAGGCAATGATTAGCATCTTCAATTCTTCCGGATATTGAGAAACATCACCCTCCAAGTGATAGTTTGTTGCTTGAATCTTCATTATTGGTAATGAAGAGGCTTCTTCAGTGGTATGAGAATCAACATGAACAGAAGTCTCCATTGTTAGGGTTTGAAGATTTTGAAGATCAGAGAATTTGGGAATTTTTCTTTTTGATCGCGTAAACTGATAATGAACCCTTGAATCCCCTTTTATATGTAACCCTGAAGTTTGAATTTGAAGCGGGATAGGTATTTAATGATATCCGACATGACACCTTGAAAATCGGACCATTACTGCGTAAAAGTAGCCATGCGTCAAAAAGTAGCTGTCACATCTCCTTGAAAATCGGACATAATACCATACGTCATTTATAGACAGCCTTTATTGTTATCCCCAAGATGATTGTAACCGTCAGAACCCTTCGTATGGAAGCAAGGCTCTTTCACTTTTGGGATGAAAAGCGAAGTCATATGCCAAATGTTTGAAATCATCAGCCTGAGTTGGTATTACTCAGAACGTCAAGGATTTCGTGAGTGCAGTGTTCCAAAGAATGTAGACAAGAAACAAAGATAAGAAAAATTTGGGATATTGTGATGTCAAAATTTCAATTTGACACAAAAGCAGATGAAATCCCGGGCAAAGATTGCCGTGAATTACAATCGAGTACTTGTTGATAAGTATCGATGGGTTTCTTTTATAATGCTTCGTGGGTAGGGAAAAAAATTTCGTTACATATCATCCTAAACATAAGGTGAGAAATTGTAACAGAAATTACTTGTTTAACCAGTGTAGTCAGTAGACCTGTCAATGGGGCGGGTTTGGAGGGAATCACCCTTGATCCAAACCCGTTTAAAAAAATAAAAACATGACCCGCCCCGCTCCAATAACCCTCAGGGTCTTTAATAGTCGAATCCATACCCGTATCCACCGAATCAACGAATACCCGACCCATTAACCCGACCCTTTTATAATATTAAATTTTCATAATTTTTATGTGTTCTACAAAGTAATAATATTTCTCAAAAAGATAAAATGTCTACTTAAACAAGATGTACATTAAATAATACTCAAAGTCCAATACAATAAATATCACATTTTACGAAGACATCGAGTTATATATATATATATATATATATATATATATATATATATATATATATATATATATATATATATATATATATATATATATATATATATATATTAAATGGGGCGGGTCATAAGTGGAGGCGGATCGACAATGATCCATACCCGACCCATTTACTAACAGGGTAAACGGGTAAACGAATCAAAAATTAAAATCCAAACCCGTTAAATTCTTACGGGTTTGGAGCGAATCAGGGTCAAAACCCGCCCCATTGACAGGTCTAGTAGTCAGTGACAAGTGTGTTTTGAAAATTTTAAGTGACATGGACTTTCGAATGAAACTCACACGGAAATCATATTCAAGAAAAAAATTTGTGCTGGATCTTGTTGGGTAACAAACATCATGGTTTTCGAATGTTTGATCAAGACCACTGATTTGAAATGAATATGATTTGGAGTTTCGAATTTTGGTACTGAAAAAAATGTTTCGTGAAAATCTGGAACATTGTTCCCCGTCAATTCCTTAAAAGTATATTGAAAATTGGGTTTCACTTTCATCACGGTCTCATGATGTCAGATCATAAACACAAATTTTTGATATGTCTAAGTCTCGATGGGTTTGATCAGAGACCTCTTGGACATATGTCTTCATGTGTGATCGTGTAAGAACTTTATAGGTGAAAAAGATTGATGTAAGACACGAAAAGTACCTCTGTTATTTTTGGACCAAACAGTAAACTCTTAACTCATTTTGAGAAGAGTCAGGTAGCTCAGAGACTAATGTGAATATAAGCCTGATTGGGAAGAAATTTTCGTATGAATAATTTCATTAAGGCTTTCGTACACACACATTGAGTCATTGGAGGCTTTTGGACAACATGCAACAACATTCTTCTAGGGAGAACTTAGCTAGTTCAAGTGATGAAAAATGTATTAATTCATACGAAAAAAATGTACCCGACCCTAGAACTGCAAGCATAATCCACTTTATATCTTCATGATGTTCTGCAACAAAATACTAAAAAGAAATAAGATTCAAAATATTTTTGTTGTTTTGAATTTTTTGAAAGTAGAGACAGAACAAACAAAAATCTTTTTGGATTTTTAAGTTTTCGAAAATTGAATGACAAAACAAAAGAAAATCTTTTTGAATTTTTGATTTTTCGAAAATTGAATGACAGAATAAAAGAAAATCTTTTTGGATTTTTATTTTTCGAAAATTGAATGACAGAACAAAAGAAAATCTTTTTGAATTTTTGATTTTTTGAAAATTGAATAACAGAACAAAAGAAAATCTTTTTGGATTTTTGATTTTTCGAAAATTGAATGACAAAACAAAAGAAAATCTTTTTGGATTTTTGATTTTTCGAAAATTAAAAATAAACTGTAATTGTTGTAAAAATACGAAATTTTATCATCCCCTTATAAGTGACAAATGTACGAATTCGAAGGGGTCGAAGCGTTGACTATGAACAGTAACCTCTGAATCAACCCTTAAAATAAGTGACAAATTTACGAATTCGAAGGGGTCGAAGCGTTGACTATGAACAGTAACCACTGAATGCTGAAGGATATTTCTTTGTCTTTCATTCAGCGCCTCTGAATCATTCCTGGTCATTCATCATTCGCCTTTTTCACATGGAACAGAATTTCCATCGATCATTCCAAGTCCTTATATAATTTTCATAAGGGATTTTTCATCTAAAGGTTTCGTGAAAATATCAGCTAACTGATCAGTTGTTTTCACGAAATGTACTTCAATATTCCCATCCTCCACGTGATCCTTGATGAAATGATAACGAAGTGCTATATGTTTAGTCTTCGAATGCTGCACAGGATTATGACAAATTCTTATTGCACTTTGAGAATCACAATATAATGGAATCTTTTTCATATTGATTGCATAATCATGCAATTGACTTTGAATCCATATAATTTGTGAAGTGCAAGCAGCAGCAGCCACATATTCTGCTTCAGCTGTTGAAATGGATACACATGTTTGCTTTTTCGATTGCCAGCTCACCAATTTGCCATCTAGAAATTGACATCCCCCACTTGTGCTTTTTCGATCAAGATTACACCCACCCAAGTCTGCATCCGAATATGCTTGTACAAAGAACCCAGTTTTCGAAGGATACCACAATCCTAACGAAATTGTTCCTTTAAGATAACGAAAGATATTCTTCACAACAGTGAGATGTGGTTCTCGTGGATTAGACTGATACCTTGCACAATTACACACAGAAAACATGATATTAGGTCTACTTGCTGTAAGATAAAGTAATGAACCAATCATGCTCCTATAAAGAGTTATGTCAACTGCAGATTTATCTAACGAAGGTGTCAACTTTATGCCAGTTGCCATTGGAACTCGTAACTTTGTGCTATTCATCAATCCAAACTTTTCTAGCAGATTCTTCGTATATTTTTCTTGATTAATAAAAATCCCTTCTCTGCTTTGACGAATATTCTAACCAAGAAAATTATTGATTTTTCCCATCATGCTCATTTCGAACTTACTTTTCATCAAATCTTCGAATTCTCTAGATAAAGCAGGGTCAGTTGAGCCAAAAATAATATCATCAACATAAATTTGAACAAGCATTAGATGATCCCCAACTTTCTTTCGAAATAATGTGGGATCAACAGATCATTGTTTAAATTTAGATTGTTTCGAAAATGAAGTAAGAGTTGCATACCATGCTCGTGGTGCTTGTTTCAAACCATAAACTGCCTTATCTAAAATATAAACATGATTTGGAAATTCCTCATTAATAAAACCTGGGGGTTGTTCCACGTAAACTATTTCTTCAAGCTTTCCATTTAAAAATGCACACTTTACGTCCATTTGATAAACATCAAAGTCTTTGTGAGCTGCATAAGCCAGAAATATACGAACCGCCTCGAGTCTTGCGACACGGGAAAAAGTTTCTTCATAGTCGATTCCTTCTTGTTGTGAATATCCTGTAACAACAAGTCTAGCTTTGTTTCGAACAATATTTCCATCTTTGTCGGTTTTATTTTTAAAAATCCATTTTAACCCGACAATCGAAACATTTTCAGGTTTAGGAATTAATCTCCAAACCTTGTTTCGTTCAAATTCAGACAATTCAGATTGCATTGCAACAACCCAATCTGAGTGTTCCATTGCAACCTTAATTGTTTTTGGTTCAATTTTAGAGATGAAAACATTGAACATGCAAAATTCTTGATGAGTATTCAATACCTCATTCTTTGCACGAACTTGAGCTCTTGTTAAAACACCCTCTTGTGGATTCCCAATCACTTGATTCTTCGGATGATCTCTTGTCCATTTTTCCATTGGCGGATATGCTGGATCAAATTCCAAAGGTGCATCTTCGTATATATCTTCATTCTCTGAGCCTGCAATCGAACAAACATCATCAAAATCATTATTACTCTCAATGTTTTCTAAATGCTCCCCCTCAACATTATGCTCCCTCTCAACATCATGCTCCCCCTCAACATCATGCTCTCCCTCAACATTAGCATTCACTCTTCCATTCTCCCCATCGAAAGAATGTTCTTCCTTAACTAGAGTATTCGAATCCAATTGCTCCCCCTCCACTGGATTGTTTTGCATACTTTCGCCTTTCTCTGGAGAAGTTGATGTTGAATCATCAGTAAGCTTCGTTAGTTCAGAGAAATGATTATCATTTGCATTTATTTCAGCATCGCATGATCTTAAATTCAAAAAATTAAATCATAATCAATATCAAATTTTTGTGAGGATTCAGATTCATCTTCTATGTTTTTTCAGAATAGGATGATTTTCAAACTACAATGTAGTTTGTTTAATGTAGTAATCATCAAATGTAAGATTAAAAGTTTCTTCAACTTTTCGTGTTCTTTTGTTCAACACACGATATGCGACTGAATTATGCGAATATCCCAAGAAAATCCCTTCATCTGCTTTAGCTTGAAATTTCGTAAGATTATCCTTGAGATTCATAATGAAGCACCTGCTTCCGAAAACATGAAAAAATTTGACGTTAGGTTTTCGATTGTTGAGAATTTCATATGGAGTAATGTTAAAACGACGATGAATGAAAGATCTATTTTGAGTGAAACATGCGGTGGATACTGCTTCAGCCCAAAGGTATTGTGGAAGATTCGCATATGCCAACATAGTCCTTGCCGCTTCGCATAGAGACCTATTTCTTCGTTCAACAACACCATTTTGTTGTGGTGTGTATGGAGATGAAAAGTTATGCGAAATTCCTTTGTCCACCAAAAATGAATCAAGGACCTTGTTCTTAAATTCAGTTCCATGATCACTCTTAATTTTTCGAACAATCTTCTTCAATGTTGTTTCCATCTTTTTGATAAAGTCAATCATGATTTGTGCAACTTCGGATTTAAGCCTGAGAAAATAAACCCACGTAAATCTGGAAAAGTCATCAACAATAACTAAAATGTACCTTTTCTTGTTGAGAGTTGAAACGGTTGAAGGACCACACAAATCAATATGTAAGAGCTCCAAAGGTGAAACAATTTTTGAATCTATCGTAATTGGATGACCTTGTTTATGTTGCTTTCCAACTTCACAAGCTGCACATAAAGAATTATTGTCAAATTTAAGTACAGGTAAACCTCTAACCAAATCTTGTACCACTAGTTTATTGATGTTTCGAAAATTGAGATGAGAGAGTCTTCGATGCGAAAGCCAACTTAAGTCTGATGTTGCTTTCGAAAGAAGACATATAACAGGTTTCCCTACTATCGGATTGATGTCCAAAGTGAACATATCACCTTTCCTTTTGGATTTCAGTAACACTTCTTTTGTGTTGACATTCGAAAACACTTCCTTCTTCGTTAAAAAGAACTTGATTGCCAGTGCCCACAACAAGTTGGGAAACACTTATCAAGTTATGTTGAAGACCTTCAACATACGCCACACGATTCACTGTGAATTGTCCGTTCGTGATCTTCCCATATCCTTTCACTTGACATTTTTTATTGTTCCCAAACTTCACAACTCCAGCATTTTTTAGACTTCGAAAATCACGTAAATTCTCCTTCTTTCCAGTCATGTGACGAGAGCAACCACTATCGATGTACCATTTATTATCATATTGCTCGTCACATAGTACCTACAATCAATGGAAAAATTTAGGTACCCAAGGCTTTTTGGGTCCTTGGAAATTAGATTTCAATTTCGAATGAAATGAAGAACTTTTAACCCAATCACAAACTTTGGTTTTGAGACTATCAATTAAGTTTACATCTTCATTTAAAGGAACCGAAACATAAGTTTTTTATCGTTTCGATTGTTCACTGACATTACCCTTCGAATTCTGAGTTTGTGAATGAACATTCTTTGCTTTTATTACTGGTTTCCAAGCTTTGACTGATATGTTCGAATCCTTAGAAGATGAACTGCCGTTTGATGAAGTATTCACATACATCTCATATGCTTCGTGAATTTGCTCCTTTGAAAATGTATTCTACTGATACATCTTTCCTTTTCCTTCAAGCCAATGATCAATGTTCTTCCTTGAAGTCATTCCTTTTTCTCGTGAAATTTTCATAGTTTCTTTCTTCGTTTGATTTGGAAAATTTGGCTTTTGAGGAACAAAATCAACTTTTGGTTTTGTTATAAAAGATTGAGCATATGATTTATCAACTGTTGATTTAAAATGTTGATTTTGAAGAAATTTTTGATTTGGATTTGAGTTATTTGAAAATTTTCTTGGAATATTAGTTTCTGAAACTTTCGAAAACCTTGGTTGTTTATTCACTTCAGACTTTGAATGATTTGATTGAGATGAATGTTGAGGTTTTGTTGAAAAAGAGGAAATTTTAGCTTTAAAAACATTTTTGGGTGATTGTGATTCAGACATCTTTTGAGACTCAACATTTTGCCAAAATATTTTCTTTCTTGCTTGTCTTTTTGAAATGTTGTTTTCTTTCGAAAATCTGTCAATTTGATCTTTGAATTCCTTGGAGTTTAGTTTGACAACATTTTCATTTACCTTTATAACTTGTTTTGAATTATCTTTTTCAATTTTTGATTTTTCAACCCATTTTCTTTGTGGTTTTTGACGTTGAAACACGTACGGATTCTTTGTTAAGTTGTTTTCAACTGTGCTTTGATTTGCGAAAAAACCTTCATCAGTTGTTTTTGAATTATCCTCCTCAACTAATTTCTTTAATTCTGGTTTGATATTCTCAACATTTCCAGTTGTTACGAAAACTTGATTTGGAAAAATGACATCATCTGTACACTTGAAATTTGGATAAACCACATTATTTGTTTCAAGGTAATGTTCACCTTTTTCAGTCTTTACTTGTTCGAACTTTTGTGTATCACCATACACTTGAATAAACACTATTCATGGAGTTTCTACTTCCTTTGAAGATTTCTTTTCCTTCGAAATTTTCTCTTCATTTTCATCATCGCTATCATCAGTTTGACTGTCTTTGATATCCACAAAGTTCATATCACAAACTTTCGAAGTTGAAGGTATATCAATTTCTTTCTCAACCATCAAATCCTTAATTATTTCTTTTCCTTTAAATGTAGATGCAACATTAACAACAGACAACTGGGAACAATCAACATCCTCAAGTTCACTAATTTCACTAATATTGTCTGAATTATCTTCAATATCAGCAAAATTAGATTGAGAATCAGATGTTGAATTCTCAGTCTTTTTCAAAATTTGAATTTGTTCAGATTTAGTCAAAGTATCATTCACTATTTTAACTAATTCATTCGCATCAAGACATTCATCAATTTTGACAATTCCATATTTATATCTATCACCAGGAACTTTGTCAAAATCAGCTATACTTTGCTCACAATCATACGAAATATAATCTACCTTAGCTCTTTCGTATGCTAGAAAAGGTAGTAACTTTCTATGTTGCTCTTTACTTATTTCACATGAATGATGTAAATCAATTAATTTTCCATAAAGTCTTTTAGCAGCATTACAATAAATGTTTCTTTGTGCTAGCAAAAGTTTGACATCACTTGATAAAGTATCCCTATCACACATAATATTTGTTATTTGTAATTCCAAACAATCAATTTTACTTATTTTCATTTATAATCGCTTTTTGGTCTCTAACAACTTGTTGGCCTCATTGCTAGCAGACACAACAATTGAATCAAAATAAGTAACCGTCTCATCAAAAGATATTAGTTCAGAATCATAAGCATGTGTAGGAATATTGAAAGATTCGAGAATTTTACGTACCTTTGTTGTCATTGGTGATTTGTCTGCTGTCTTGGATACGAAGCATCGTCCTTTCACTTCAAATTCCTCGTCATCTGAGTCCTCCTCCATTTTCGCATACATTGCTCTATGTGTTGGATTTCTCATTTCTTCATCATCTGATCCGGATGACCAGATTTGATACGTTCCATCTTCATCCTCATGTTCACCTTTTGCAACCAATGACAAGTTTTTGGCTTTTGCACGAACCTCCCCAAGCTTCTCTGCATAATACGCCTCATCTTTAACTTTATTTTTCCTCTTATCCTTCTTTCGAAGCATACAATCATTCGCAAGACGATTAGCTCCGTTGCAATAATGACAATCTACACCAGCATCACCTTTCAGCTTTTTATCAATTTTTCCTTCAGACATTTTCAAATCTTTCTTCTCAATTTTCTTTTTCTCCTCAACAGCAGTTTTACTCACAACATTTCCTTTTACCTCAGCAATCTTAGTCTTCGGATTGAACGACTTTTTGAAAAACTTCTTAACACGATTATTCGAGTAAAAAGCTATCGCCTCATCATCCGAATTCATGATGAATCCTTCTTCTTCCTCAGAATCACCATTTTCAGCTTCTTTCTCAGATATCTTTGACACAAGTGCCAATGGACCTCCCAAATTTAGCTTCGTCTCCTCAGCAATTTCATTTACCTCAGTTTCGTGTGTCTTCAACTGATTGTACAAATTATTGAGAGTTGCTGTATCAAAACTTTGCTGATTCTTCACCATCATACTTACGCTTCTCCATTCTTTTCGAAGACCCATCACAAAAATGAGATTGAATTCCATTGAAGTCCTGGTAATTCCATAGCGATTACAACGATAGATTAACTCGTTCAGTCGATCATAGTAGACTTCAATTGTTTCACCTCCTTTTTGTCTGAAATCTTTCAGCTAAACCAAGCATTGTTTGACTGAATTGATTTTAGTCTTCTCACTTCCTTGAAACTTATCTTTCAGATTGTTCCAGATCTCCTTTGCAGTTGTACAACCCCTTACATAATTGTACACAACTGGAGGTAAAGCTCCTCACAATTCTCTTATACACCTCTTCTCCAGTTTCTTCAGACGATCAGTTTGATTATCAACAACAGAACTTGTAGTAGATGAACCAATTGCTTGAACAGTCACTGGAACATTAACATTTCCAGTAATACATGACCATAATTCTTCATCAAGACCATTCAGATAATCCTTCATACGATCAGCCCACTGATCCTAGTATTCAAGGATTAGCATTGGAATTTTGGTTGATCCTAACAAATGAGAAAACGAGGTCATCGAATTGAGATTGAAACTCGCCATTGTTGTACGGAAGTTGATTTTGAAAATTCTTAAGAAGATTTGGAAATTTGAAAACAAACTAGTTGAATCAAACCGAAATTGCTATAAGAACACTCGATTCAACAATTCAAATGCAAAATCAAATCACAGACTAAGATCTAGACAATTTTTCACGATAAAAAAGTGCGGAAACTTTCAAACCAAAAATTTGATTCAAAAACTTTTTGAATGGATGAAAATCAGATCACAGATGTGATTCCTGCTCTGATACCAATTGATGAATCAAAGAATCAAGTATAAAACAAATCAGAGTATGAAATCAATTAAGAATGCGAGATTGAACACCAGATGTAAATATGATCTTGTTTCAGTTCTATTACTCTTTCGAATGTTTACAGAGAATAAAGACAGGTCTGTAAAAAACTCTTATCTAACTCTAGTAAATATCCTTATTTATAGGGAACTGAAAGCGTACAAAAAATATACTAAGGCATAGACACTAACGCTTCGAATAAAAGCGCCTTAGTAAAATACATTACAAGACATTCGAAGAGTACATAATACAATTCGACTTATTACAATAATTCGACCCTTACAGGCTGTTACGGCTGCCCTAGCAGAATTCAACACTACCGGTACTAGCGGGAGTGGAACGAATGTGCCTCCCACTATAGTTTAAGCTCCAGTGCGCTCTAGAGAGTGCTAGTACAAGGACTTCACCAGCTGCAAACCCAGGGCCGTCAATGGAACTGGCGGAATCATTGCCCTCTCACAATGGTTCGAGAAAACGGAGTCGATCTTTGAGATCTGCACTTGTCCGGAAGGGAGCAAGGTAAAATTTGCCGCCTGCACCTTCGCGGACCGAGCCCTGACGTGGTGGAGTAGCCATGTCAAGTCACTATCCCTAATAGTGGCAAATGCTATCGTCTGGGAAGCTCTTAAGGAGCTCATGATCGAGGAATACTGCCCGAGGGGCGAAGTTCAAAAGTTGGAGCAGGAACTCTGGAGCCTAACCATGAAGGGCTCCGACATAGTCTCCTACACTGCCAGATTCAGCGATCTGGTAGCGCTATGTCCGGGAATGGTCCCTTCTGAGGTGAAGAAGGTGGAAAGGTACATCTGGGGGCTGGTGCCTCCATTTCATGGGAATGTCCTAGCTTCCAACCCTAATACCTTAGATAGTGCCAAGAGATTGGCACAACGACTCATTGACCATGGGGTCCGTACCCCGTCAACAACAACCCTAGCCATCTCAGAACCCTCCAAAGCTGCTGACAACAAGCGGAAATTCTGGGATAACAAGAAGAAGAAAGCTGCCACAAAGCAGCAGGGCGTAGCGGTTCATGCTGCGATAGCACCTACCGCTGCTGCACCGGTAAAGCAGTATGCGGGAAGCTTGTCGAAGTGCAACAAATGCAACTTCCACCACAATGGACCCTGTCGGGAAATGCAGTGATCTAACTACAACAGGAAGGGGCACACTGCCCGTTTCTGCAAAGCTCCGGCAAGGCCAATCACCCAAGTCCCCGGTGCTGGTGTGGGACAGGCTTGCTACGGTTGTGGCGAGGTGGGCCACTACAAAAGGAACTGCCCGAAGGCAGGGAATGCTAGTGGAGTGGGAAGGGTTTTGGAAATAGGCCACGAGGAAGCAGTTGCCGACCCCACAGTGGTCACTGGTACGTTTCTCCTCGATAACTCTTATGTATGCATACTATTTGATAGTGGAGCGGAGAGGAGTTTCGTGAACCAGAAATTTTCTCACTTGCTCAAACAAAAATCACATTCACTTAAAGAACCGTTCACTGTAGAAATGGCTAACGGGAAGACAGAGAGCTCTAGCTGCATATACATAGGATGTACACTAACACTAGATAGCCATTCATTTCCAATCGACCTCATTCCGGTCTCAATTAAAAGTTTTGACGTCATAATCGGCATGGATTGGTTGAGTTCTCATCGTGCCGACATCATGTGTTATGAAAAGGCCGTTCGCCTTAATCTGCCGTCTAGCGAAACCCTCATTATCTACGGCGACAAACCCGACAAGAACCTTCGTATCATCTCGAGCTTTCAAGATCAGAAGTACTTGTGAAAGGAATGTCGCACATTCCTTGCTCATGTTGTCGATGTGAGCCATGAGACGAAAGACATAAAGAAACTCCCAGTGGTACGCGATTTTCCCGACCTCTTTCCAAAAGAACTCCCAGGATTACCTCCGCAACGTCAAGTCGAGTTCAGGATCGACTTAGTTCCAGGGGCTACCCCAGTAGCCCAATCACCCTATCGTCTAGCACCAGAGGAGATGCAGGAGCTATCCGGTCGACTTTACGAATTGCTCAGCAAGGGCTTTATCAGACCAAGCTTCTCACCCTGGGGAGCACCGGTCTTATTTGTCAAGAAGAAAGACGGATCGTTCCGTATGTGCATCGACTACAGAGAACTAAACAAACTGACCATCAAAAATCGTTACCCTCTGCCTCGTATAGACGATTTGTTCGACTGACTACAAGGGGCGAATTTCTTTTCAAAAATTGACCTGAGATCTGGGTATCACCAGTTACGAGTGCAAGGGGAGGATGTTCCGAAGACAGCCTTCCGAACTCGTTATGGACACTACGCGTTTGTAGTGATGCCGTTCGGATTGACCAATGCGCCCGCAGTATTCATGGACTTAATGAATAAGGTGTGCCGTCCTTGCTTGGATCAGTTCGTCATTGTCTTCATCGATGACATACTTATCTACTCTCGTAGTAAGGAGGATCATAGTCAACATCTACGACAGGTCTTGGAAACACTGCAATCGGAGAAGCTCTATGCGAAGTTCTCGAAATGCGAATTTTGGATCCGAAGAGTCGAATTCTTGGGACACGTGGTTAGCGAAGAGGGAATACACGTGTACCCTTCCAAAATCAAGGCCATTAAGAGCTGGTCAGCACCGAAGACGCCTACAGAAATTCGTCAATTTCTAGGCCTCGCTGGCTACTATCGCAGGTTCATTCAGAACTTCTCTCGGATTGCGAAACCGCTTACAACATTGACCCAGAAGGGCGTGGCCTTTGACTGGGAAGAGAAGCAAGAGAAAGCATTCCAAACGCTGAAGCGAGCCTTATGCACCGCACCGATACTGTCCCTCCCAGAAGGGATAGAAGGCTTCGTGGTTTATTACGATGCATCCAATCAAGGGCTCGGCTGTGTTCTGATGCAACGAGGTAAGGTCATCGCCTATGCCTCAAGACAACTGAAGACACACGAGGTCAACTACACCACACACGATGTTGAGTTAGGAGCAGTGGTATTTGCTCTGAAGATCTGGAGACACTACCTGTATGGTACAAAAAGCACTATATTTACAGACCACAAAAGCCTACAACATATATTCGACCAGAAGGAGCTCAACATGAGACAGCGACGGTGGGTTGAGCTACTCAGTGATTACGAATGTGAAATTCGTTATCATCCAGGCAAGGCCAACGTAGTAGCTGATGCCCTAAGTCGGAAAGAATACTTTGGTCGTAGAGTCAAATCTTTGACTATGACTATCCATTCACACTTGTCCACATAAATTAAGGACGCTCAGCTAGAAGCCTTGAGACCTGAAAATGTGGCGGGTGAATCCCTACGAGGGATTGATAAGAACTTTGTAGTCTGGGGTGGCAGAGCCTTATATCTCATGGATCGGATCTGGACACCAAGACACAGTGGTTTCAGAGACTTGGTCATGACCGAGGCACACAACACTCACTATTCCGTCCACCCAGGTTCAGATAAGATGTATCTTGATCTTAAAAAGTTATATCGGTGGCCTAACATGAAAGCAGAGATTGCTACCTTCGTGAGTGAATGCCTTACTTGCGCCAAGGTTAAGGTCGAATACCAGAAACCATCAGGTTTACTTCAGCAACCGGAGATACCTGAATGGAAGTGGGAGCGGATGACGGTGGACTTCATAACCAAGTTGCCTAAGACAACGGGTGGTCTCGATACCATTTGGGTGATCGTAGACAGGTTAACAAAGTCCGCACACTTCCTGCCTATCAAAGAAACTGACAAGATGGAGAAACTAACAAGAACATACATTAGGGAGATAGTACGACTGCACGGTGTTCCCATATCCATTATCTCAGATAGAGATAGTAGATTCACTTCGAGGTTATGGCAGTCGCTACAAAGTTCCTTAGGAACTAGGCTGGACATGAGTACAGCCTAACATCCGCAAACCGACGGACAAAGTGAGAGAACGATTCAAACTTTGGAAGATATGTTGCGAGCCTGCGTGATAGACTTTGGGAAGGCATGGGATACTCATTTACCTCTTGTCGAGTTCTCCTACAACAATAGTTATCACACGAGCATAAAGGCTACTCCATTTGAAGCCCTCTATGGCCGTAAGTGCAGATCCCCTCTGTGCTAGGCTGAGGTGGGCGACACGCAGTTAGCTAAAGTACGAGTTCCTGACAGCACTCTCACAGGTCCGAAAATCATTCGGGAAACGACAGAGAAAATCATTCAGATTCGTGAACGATTGAAAGCCTCTACAGACTGACAGAAAAGCTACGCAGACAAGAGAAGGAAACCGTTGGAATTCCAGTTGGGCGACCGTGTTCTATTGAAGGTGTCACCCTGGAAGGGCTTGATACGCTTCGGAACGCGTGGAAAGCTAAATCCAAGATACGTAGGGCCTTTCGAGATTCTCTCTAGAATCGGACATGTAGCTTACAAACTCAAACTACCTCGCGAACTCAGTAACGTACATTCTACTTTCCACGTCTCGAACTTGAAAAAGTGTCTGTCCGACGACACTCTTGTAATCCGACTCGACGAGATCGAGATCAACGAGAGCCTCAACTTCGTGGAAGAACCTGTAGAGATCATGGACCGAGAGGTCAAGAAAACGAAGAAAAGTTGTATCCCGATAGTGAAGGTTCGCTGGAATGCCAAGCGAGGACCTGAATTCACTTGGGAGCGCGAGGATCAATTGAAACTGAAATATCCTCATCTTTTCGTTTAGTTATTTGTAATAACTTAATTGTTTAAACTCTAATTTCGGGACGAAATTCTCTCTAATGGGGGGATGATATGACAACACGAAATTTCTATATTGTACAACATTTCAACTCAATCAAAGTCAGACTTGTTTCTGCTATCTTTTAGCATTGTTTAGGGTCTGTTTGAGCGTTCTAAGCCTAGTACATCCAAGGAATGAGTGTTAGGAAGTATCTGCTGATGCTCAAAACCACTAATCAAGCCATAAACTCCTTCATGAGGAGTTTACGGCCACATCACATGAGTTTACGGCCGTAAACTCAAGGTGGCCGTAAACTCTTGGCCTTAAGGATGATATTCCTTCACTTTTTCTCATTATTCACCATTTCAAGTCAAGAAACCCGAATTCTCTCTCAAGTATCATAAGGATCTTCATTTTTATCTTCAAAAATGTAAGTGTTTCATCCTTTGATTTGTTGATACATCTCCTTAACTAGTATCACCCTTTGATTTCATCCATGAACTTCATCTTTTGGGTTAGATCTTCAAGAACACCAAGAACACCAAGATCACACACTAGTTCTTTGGGCCGAAATCAACCCTTTTTGCTTCCATATCGTAAGTATCCTTTCCCTATACTTGTTATCTAGTAGAAGCTCCTGATTTACATCCTTGAAATGAACCAATTTCCAAGAACAATGAGAGTTTATGGCCAGGAGCATCTCCCTTGGCCGTAAACCCTTGTTAAGGCTACTAGTTTGGCCATAAACTCTTCTTAAGGCTAGGAATGGGTCTAGAACACTTCCTTGATGCTTGAAAGACCTTAAATACATCCTTTGGCACAAGACTTCATGATTTTACGGCCGTAAACACATAGGGCCGTAAACCCTATGGCCGTAAACACATAGGGCCGTGAACACCTTGGCCGTAAACACCATTGTGTGGCCATACACCCCTTAGATGCAATCCTTTGTGATTATAACACTTCCATATAAGTGTTTCCTAGTTCCTAAGGTGAATCTCTATCATGATTAGTTGCTTAAGCACCAATTATATACATATATGTGTCATTATATTCTTATTAAGATCTGTTGTGCTCAAGGCTTCACTTGGCACTTAGCATCCTACAAATCGATCTTTCATTCATATCACTCACTGCAGGTGAGTTCATACCCCTTAACTTATCTTTTAAATAATTTTAAATGCTTTTATGGGGGGGGGAATACAAGTAGAAACATTATAGTTATTATATCAAATCACATGTGATTAATAACTATCAAACATATAGAATTCTTATACTTCAAACTGTGTTTTCAACAAATTGCTTCAAATAGTTTTACAAACTCTTTTATATGCAAAACTCTTTATCAAACTCTTTTAAACTTATACTTTGTCAAAACATGTCTATATGGATATAGTTATATAAGTAGGATTGAAAGGACTTAGGACTGATAACTCGCCTTATTTCTTATTCCTTGTTTGGTTGTGGACTTAGGGTATCGGTTGTTTGTCCGAAGGTCGTTTGAATCTTAGTTATATATTATGTATATGTATATAGACATAAAAGTTCGTCGTTCAGTTCAACACCTTTGGGTAGCAAAGATGTTCTAACATGTTCATCCATACAAACAACATTGCTAGTAAACTATAATAGGTATGGTTTAGGAAGTCACTAATACTATTTCTAGAATAATGAAACATACAAAGAGTCAGTTCATACATGAGTCAGAGAGAACATACTATAACGAGAGACAATACTCACTATAAAGAGAAACAGAGAGAACATACTATAACGAGAGACAATACTCACTATAAAGAGAAACAGTTCATACTATAACGAGAAACAATACATACTACACACTAGACAGAGAGAACATACTATACAAATAAAATAATACTATAGCATTAATGTGAGATACTACTTCATGGCTTGGCAATATACTGCTGCGTCACGTTTTGTACCCAGAGTCTCCTGGAGGGAGAGCGTGAATTTGTGTATAGATCTATACATGACTGACCATCCTACACCTTGCTGCTAGCTACAGTGGGACCTGCAGGTCTACGGGTGACGAATGTCATATCATTTCGACGTCTTGAACGTCGTGTTATACTAGTCAATCAAGTATGGTTACAATCTTATCACATTTTGCCTTAATTAAACTAACAAGTTTAAGGTAGTTAGTACATTGGTAGTTACATAGATAAAACTACAGTACATCCTTATTTTCCCAATTCATTCACATTGTGATCTTCTCACATAAATGGAAATGAAAACTATATTTTGGTAATGATAGTCAATCTTTGGGAAAATACTCACTGTTACAAAAGAACAAACATAAAGAACAGTTGGGTCTTGGTAGAAGACTACTTTAGTAGAAAATATAGGATTTTGTAGGAAGTTTACATACATTTACATCAAACACTTACAAACTTTTACACCAAACATTTACAACTACTATCTTCAAACTTATACAAACATTAACACTAAAATACTTATGAACTCACCAGCTTTAATGTTGATCTTCGCTTTCAAAATAACTTGTATTCTCAGGTCACCAGTAGACAGGTACAGATGACCAGGTTTTGAGAAGACGGCGCTATCAAGACTTGTCTTTATTTTGATTATTCATTTTTGGTGTCTTATAAACTTCAGAGCACACTTGTATTAGATTATACTATTAATGCAATGGATGATGTCGTTGCTTGTTTTACTATTATGCATTGTTGTGATACTGTACATGACGTCGTCCGCCCCCGGACGTTTCCGCCGTTCTGGTTTGGGGGTGTGACAGTGCGAAGCCGCCTCTTCTTCGCACCGCAAACTCCATTTCACACCGCAAACAGCTTGGACCACAAACCCTCCTCGGTGGGAAACCTTTTGGACCGAAATCATCTCCTTTTTGGACTACTTTATGGCTAAAAACTCCCATAATATCTAGATATTTAGACTCAACCGCCTTACCTTTTCCTTCCTATGCAAGTTATGATATTATGGTCAATTCCATTTCATACTTCCAGTGAACGAAATTAGTCACAAAATCTCTCAAATACCAAACTTCTTTTCTCTCAACTCAAATTCTTCACAAACATATTCCCAGGAAGCTTTGATTCATATTACTCCTTAGTACATTAGTAAGTATTCTTCACTTGTTTTATGAGTATACAACACATAAGATTTAAATTTCATCAAATATTTACACCTTATTATGTGTTTAAAATAATTAGGACACGATTAACTTCCCGTGTTCTAGCCCGAAGGCACTGTTACTATCATATTAACTAACCGCAACTACATACAAGGTAAGTTCATACCCCTACATTTTCATAATTTTTTACTGTTTTAGGGGGGGGGGGGGAAATACAAGTGTAACACAAGAAATTTTGTGTTAATATCTAAATGTTTTCAATATTTTATCAATCTTTACCGTTATTAAAAACACACACACACACACACACACATATATATATATATATATATATATATATATATATATATATATATATATATATATATATAAATTATATAATTAAGGTTCAATAGGTTTAGAATTGATAATTTTGCTCCATTTCCTGTTTCGTGTTGGTACTATTTGGATATAAATGTTGAATTTCACGGAACAACCGTATCACGGATTTATGATTTAAACTTGCCGAATTATTAACAATACAAAGGTTTTTGTTTCTGAAGAATACATACATATAAACTATAACAGGTAGAGTTTACGGATCATATGCACTACTTTACATATTCAGAATACATTATGAAAAATAAACATATAAACTATAATAAATATAGTTTATGAGATATACTTACATTTTATCCATTTCAAAGTAACTTTTCATTATTCTACACGTAACCGTCAATATAGCATTTGTGAGACATACTTCACATACTTATTTAAATACCAACCAAGTCCTGAAATTATAACCAGAGTCTCCTGGAGGGAGAGCATGACACTTGTGTATAGATCTATACGGGACTGACAATCCCACACCTTGACTGTTAGCTACAGTCAGGCTAGCAGGCCCGGGGTGACAAATGCCGTACCGATTGCGACGCCTGAAGAACGTCGTGTTCAGGCCATCTTAGGTTATCAAGCATGGTTATGATAACTCACAATTTGGTATTGAATAATACGATTAGTGTATGAATAAGTAAACAACTTCACATAGTTTTATTAAATAATAAAACTATAGTACGTTATTTTTACAAGTACAGTTGGTGATTTCAGGCAGTTACAATTACACAGTTTTTATACAAGTACAAATGCAGAATACTATTCCAGTACAGAGAAAACATACTTTTCATGGTTTTATGAGAATTAGAACTAATTTATACTATTTCAGAGTACAATAACATTCACACTTTTTGGTCTTAGGGTATTAAGACTACAATACATTACAACAGAAAATATAGGATTTTCTGGGAAAACATACTTACATTTTCAAGGAACAAATAACAGATTTCAGTTACAAACATGCTTATGAACTTACCAACTTAATTGTTGACACTCTTTTCAAAACTACTTGTATTCTTAGGAAATCAGTAAACAGGTATCCATAGGTTTTGAGAAGACGGAGCTTCATAGACTCGTGTCTTTTAGTTTTTGCTACACGTTTTGGTGTCAAGTATACATTGATTTGAACACGAATGTAAAACTATACTTTATCAATGTAATGGTTGTTGTACTTTGATTACTATTATGCAATTGTTGTGATATTGTACATGACGTCATTCGCCCCCGAACGTTTCCGCCGTTCCGGTTTGGGGGTGTGACAGAGATCTGCCACTTTACTTCTAGGTGGATGCGATAGGAACTGCTTGCTTTACTGAAAACCGATCTATCCTCAATAAGCGATTCTTTGTCACCCCATATGAAATCATAAATAAGCAAAAACCTAATGTCATGTTTTTCCATGTTTTTGGTTCCAGGTGCTTTAACTTCAACTCAAAGGAGCAACGGAACAAATTCGATGTGAAGGCTGACGAAAGTATCTTCCTGGGGTATTCTTTAACTTCTAAAGCATATAGGGTTCTCAACAAAAGATACAAAAAGATAGAAGAAACCTACTATGTCACTTTTGATGACAATTATGTCACACCCCCAAACCGGAACGGCAGAAACGTACGGGGGTGGATGACTTCATGTTAAGTGTCACAACACATGCATCATAGTAATCAAAGTACAACAACCAGTGCATTAATAAAGTATAAGTTTTACATAAGTATTCAAGTCATTGTATATTTGACATTAAAAGTTATATAACAAAAGCTAGAAGACGTGACTCTATACTACTCCGTCTTCTCAAAATCCTGAGAAGTACCTGTCTACTGGTTCCCTGAGAATACAAGTGTTTTGAAAAAGAGAGTATCAAAATTTAAGTTGGTGAGTTCATAAGTATTTTGTTTTAGAAAATAATTCTTTGTTCCTTAAAATATGTTCGTGTGTTTCTCCAGAAAATCCTATATTTTCTTATTAAGTAATAACCATACAAGTTCCTTCTACTATTACTTAATGTGTACAAGTTATATATAATTTAGATCGGATGGACAGTCAAATGGGTGGATCTGCCCTAAGTCCACAACAAAACAAAGAACAGGAAATAAGACGGAAGTCACACATTCCACTGTCTATCAGATCTTCATTGTATATAACCAAATATATCCACTAAGTAATCATATAAACATATAAATTATCGTATTTGTTTCCAATATTTTCTAATGTAATTGAAAAGTAGTTTTAATACCATAAAACCATTCTATCTGAGTATTGTTGTACTATAAAATAGTATAACTTAGTTTTAATTTAGAAAAACTATAAAGTAGTTTAACATAGCTTTAATTCAATAAAACTATAAAAAGAATGTTTTCTGTATTGTTTATGTTTTACAAGTTTTGTAATTGTACTCTTTGAAAACCCTGCAAAAGTAATTATGCCTGACTTCACTAGTTGAAGTTGTAAATTGTAATATAATACTATAAATCATATTATTGGTAAACTAGTACTTTGTATTCGTACTCTTTGGTTTAATTAAATTATACACTAATCGTATTTGTTCATATCTTTTTGGTGAGTTATTATAGAACATTTAAAGTCATTTTAAAAATATTTAGAAATTATTTATTTGTAAATACAATATTCTTGTGTTAGACTTGTATTCCCCCCCTAAAACAATGAAAAATAGTAAAAACGTAGGGGTATGAACTCACTTGATGAGTGGTGATTCGGACAACGTTTCGTTTCTAGGAAATACTTTATTGCTAAAAATTGGGCTTTACACGGGCAGAGTTTCGACTATAAAGATTCTTTTCTTGAACATTTCAGGCACTTCGGACATTCTTCGAGAGTTGGGTAGGTTCCTGGGACTTCGGGGTAGTTTAGAGTGGTTAGAGGGAGTATAAGAGATGAGAGAGGTTGAGAATCAACAACCAAATCCGGAATGCTTCACATTCTATTTATAGTTCAAAATTTTGAAGCTCACGTCGTGAGCCCGGTCCTGATCAGCTTGTAGTCCCAACATCTGTGTCCCTAGCTTCGAAAGGTGTCACAATGGCTCTCACGTCGTGAGGGATGTCGTGTTCACGTCATGAGTTTAGATGAGTCACTCCGTAAACTTGTCACATGGATACTAGACTTGAAATGTGTCGATTAGATATCTCACGTCGTGAGCCATATATGCTCACGTCGTGAGCTCGATCATACTAGGGTTTCAGATATGTATTAAGCTTTCAGACAGCAGAAACTTCGGTAGATCATAACTTTTGCATACGATCTCCGTTTTTGACGTTCTTTATATCTTTGGATTCGTATAGATTTATAGTAGTGAATGAAGACTTCATTAAAGATTAAAATACATTGATTATAATATGGGAATTATCTTTATTACTTTAAAATGAATTACAAGTTGATCTATACTATTACATTGATTTGAAATAACGGGTTGTCACAAATTACTTGAAGAAGTTTCAGAAGAATGACAGGCCATCAAAGGAAATCTTTCCCAAAACGAATCTTGCTAGCATCCCACTCTCCAATATCTACGAGGAGTTCTTGAATTTATTTGACGAACCAGAAAAGGCAATCACCTCAGAGTCCAAAGCAGCAAACAACAAGGAAGACGAATTGAAGAAAATTATTGACGATGCTGCGAAAGAAATGGAACAGGAACACACCACTACGAAAGATCCTGAAGTTCCATTTCAACCTACAGATGCGAATGCTACACCGCATGGTAAAGGTTCTACTTCAACCTCCTCATCTGATATTCTTGTTCAAGGGGAGAATGAAACCCCTGAAATCAGCTTAGAACCACCTTTCCAGGGGGAGAATCTGGATCCAGAAGAAGACATATATACATCATTTGAGGGGGAGAATAGAAATGCGAATGATGATTCGGATGTACAATCAACGTTTGAAGAAGTGAATGTTGAATTGGATCCAACATATGATCCTAGTTACCCTCCATTGGCTAAATGGACCAAAGATCATCCAAAAACTCAAGTCATAGGATGAATAGTCATAGGATATTCATCTTTAGGAGTTCTTACGAGAGCACAGCAAAATGCGAAACAAACTGCATTATTCTCTAAAGTGGAATATTGCATGTATAGTTCGTTTATCTCCAAGATTGAACCTAAACATGTTCAACTTGCTCTTCATCATTCGGATTGGGTGCAGGCAATGTAGGAGGAGCTCAATGAATTCGAACGAAACAAAGTCTGGAGACTTATTCCCACTCTAAAGGATGCATCTGTTGTTGGTCTTAAATGGGTTTTTCGCAACAAGCTAGATAAGGAAGGTAATGTGATACGAAACAAGGCAAGAATCGTTGTTAAATGGTATTGTCAGGAAGAAGGCATCGACAATGAAGAAACCTTCGTACCCATTGCAAGGTTGGAATCTATTCACATCTTTCTGGCATAGGCAGCATACAAAAACTTTGAAGTTTATCAGATGGATGTCAAGTGTGCATTCCTTAATGAGGAACTAGAAGAAACGGTGTATGTGGAACAACCACCAGGGTTCATAAACGAAAACTATCCGAACCACTGCTACATTCTGGACAAGGCAGTTTATGGTCTAAAGCAAGCTCCAAGAGCCTGGTACGAAACTCTAACTCGTTTTTTAAAACAGGCTAAATTTAAAAAGGGATCGGTTGACCCAACCTTCTTTCGCAAGAAAAATGGTGACCACTTGATGATCGTTCAAATTTACATTGATGACATCATTTTCGGATCAACTAAACCCAGCTTAACAGCTGAGTTCCGAAAGTTGATGGAAACTAAGTTTGAGATGAGCTCCATGGGTCTGATTAACTTTTTCCTTGGCTTGAATATAAGACAGAGTCAGGAAGGTTTTTTCATCAATCAGGAGGATTATACAAAGACCTTACTCTCCAAATTTTGAATGGTGGGAGATTCAAAAGTGAAGGTTCCAATGGCATTCATAACGAAACTAACTTTATCTCTGGACAAGCCGGCTGCTGATATGACACTCTATCGTCAAATGATAGGTTTATTGATGTGTCTTACTGATATTCGTCCATATATCATGTTTTCGGTTTGCTATTGTGCCAGGTTTCAAGCGAATCCTCGTGAACCTCACATGACAGCTGTTAAGAACATCTTCAGGTATCTCAAGCGAACATCCTCATTGGGAATATGGTACCCTTCGAGTTCAGGTTTCTTTGTGCAAGCGTTTTCGGATGCTCAACTTGGAGGATGCGGTTTAGATAGAAAGAGTACAATAGGAGGATGCCAATTTCTCGATGGAAAACTCGTGAGTTGGCAATCTTAAAAGGAAACTTGTGTCTCCCTATCAACTGCTGAAGCAGAGTACATAGCTGCTGCATCTTGCACTTCACAAGTAATCTGGATTCAGAGTCAGCTTCGCAACTATGGCATCAACATGAAGCGAATCCCCTTATATTGTGATTCTGAAATCGCCATTCGTATATGTCACAACCCAATGCAACACTCAAAGACGAAACACATAGCACTGAGGTATCACTTCATTAAAGATCATGTGGAAGATGGAAATGTCGAGATACACTTTGTAAGATCCGCTGATCAATTAGTCGACATCTTCATGAAAGCCTTACCTGAACAATCCTTCAATCGCATTCTACAAGGCTTAGGAATGATAGAGGCTGAATCCGTTTCGAAATCACCTTCACAGTTATAAATTTTTGATAGGCCTGCGAATCGGTGCGAACGCTCGCAGTGACTCGCAGTCATCTTTTTGTCCTGCGAATTGGTGCAAACACTCGCAGTGACTCGCAACCAACTGTTCACACTGCGAATTGGTGCGAACACTCGCAGTGACTCGCAACCAACTGTTCACACTGCGAATTGATGTGAATGATCACAGTGACTCGTCGTCTACTGTTCATTCGTGGTTTGGAACTCTTTGTATCCTTTGTACATTTTCTTTATTTCTTTCTGTTTTTTATTTCTTTTTCAGAAAAATCAAAAATCCATATATATATATATATATATATATATATATATATATATATATATATATATATATATATATATATATATATATATATATATATTTATTTATTTATTTTTCAGAAAAATCAAAAATCCAAAAATATTTTATTTCGTTCTGTTTTTATTTCTTTTTCAGAAAAACAAAAATACAAAAATATTTTTTTATTTTCATCATTTATTTCTATTATAAAATTATAAAATACCAAAAATATTAGCTAATTGAGCAGGTTTCAAGGCAAACATCTTGGTGTTCTCAATTACGAATGATGGGGCAGGTATAAATTCCGAATCTTTGCACTAGTTAAGTGTCCCTAGAAGCATGATGCTGTATGTCGACCAAAGCCTCAAAGACTTTCTATGTTGAAGCCTTAATGATTCGATAACACCAATTTTTTCTTCCCAATTAGGCTGTTTATTCACATAAGTCAAGAGCTACCTGACTCTTCTCACATTGAGTTAAGAGTTGACTGCTTTGTCACTTTCGCATAGCAGAGGTACATTCACTCTTTGGAAACATCTCATATCATTTCTCCATCAACTTTCGCATTCACAAAAGTAACCCTTGAGACTCTCAGAAGTTACCACTGAGGTTTATGGTTAGAACCAATTCTGTGTTCATGATCTTAAATTCGTTATAACCACGAATTGAGTGAAACCCACAATCTAACACATTTATATGAATTGACGGTGAACAATAGGCATGTTCTAGATATTTCACCTTGGAATTAACGAATGTCCACCTTTGTGGTCAGTACCAGGAAATCTCTTTTTCTTTTTGTGTGATCTTAATGAGACGTTCTAGACCTAAGACGTCTCTTCCCAATAGATCCAGTTTTTATTTTTCATGAGATTCTATACTTATCCTTGTCACTTAAAATAATTCCACATCATACTTGTTTTTATGACTACACCGGTCAGACAAGTACTTCATCCGAACGTTCGAACTTATATCAAGTTTCGTAGTTTGGTTGAAGATTATACCACCCTTAAATCCTAAAAGATGTTTTTCACTGTTTCTTAACAAACATGCGATCGTAATTTAACGAGAAACCACACAGACACTTTAGAGTCTCCCTTAACTCCGAAGGAAGAGATCGTTTCCCGGGATCCACTACTTTGTGTATTTATAACACATCACTAAAATCCCACAAAAAATTTTATTTATTTCTTTATCTTTGGCACACTCTCGCACAAAGATCCTTGTGATTTTCCAAATTCTGGTTCGTGGCACTTATCTTTACTTTTTGTTTTGCAGAGACATTGAAATCTAATCACTGCGAAAGTTCATAAAAGAGTCAACTGCGAAAGCGTGTAACTGACGCGACATCTTAACGGATAAGATTGAGCGCGAGAATATGAAACGACGATGATTTCACGCCACCTGACACACATCACAGTTGTCAGTCATGCCTTTTTAGACGCCTTTTTAGTAACCGATGCAACAAACCAACGATTTTCTCTCACCTACCACTCTGTATAAAAGGATTTTGATGCTTCATCAATTAATTACCACTATCAAAAAGCAAACAAATCCTCCGGCGATTATTCTCTACTGTTCATCGTCTTCTTCATCAAGCTTCAATGGCAGCATCATCAGAAACTCCTTTTGTTGTAGAAAACGTGGCCCAGTCATCAATCCTCAACCTGAAAGCAATCAGAACTTGATCCTCGATCTCGATTTGATGAAATATGATGGGTTTCTCCACCCTATTGTCGAGTGCCTGAGGTATTCTCCACTCGTCATAGCACTTACCAAGTCTAAAATCGTTGCTCTGGTGCATCTCTCAAAGACCTACTCCACTGCCAGTTACACAAAAGGGGAAGAACTGATTTCCTTCGAGATCTTCAACGAAAAGACCCGCATCACAAAATCAAGATTCTGTCAACTTCTAGGGCTTCCACAGGGTCTTGACCTAATTGACCCTGAGAGCATCTCTAACTCTTCAATCCTGGAGATGTTCTACCAGATGGGCTATAAGGAATCATTACCAACAGTTTCTAAGTTCAATAAGCCTAATTTGCCGCCAATGTGGAACAGTCTCTTTACAATGATCTTCAAAAGCTTCTCGGAAATGGTCACTGGCTTGGATTGTGCGAGCAAGCTATTCATGACGATGATGTACGTCATCTACTCCGGCATCAACTTGGACTATGGGTCTGTTCTCTGGGCTCGGTTGGTTCAAAACACACTTTCTACCACACGACACAGTAAAATCTCCTGTGCTCGGTTCTGGACTATCGTCGTTCAAAGGGCGCTTACCAAGCTCAACATTCCGGTCTTGGAAGGGTCCTGTATGGCAGTTATTCAAATATTTCATACCTCCAACATCATCCTACCAGACAACTCCAAATTCATTTTCATCGGCTCCATTCCTGAAGCAATGCTTCGTGATGTTCCGACATTAAGTGAGATACTGCGAGCCTATCGCAGTTTTCCCCTCTCAGACTTTCGCCCCTTAACTGATGAAATGCGAAAGGTCCCCGAAGAGTCGGACAAACCCTAGAAGGGAGGCAAGAAGAAAGGTACGAAAGTTGGTCCGTCTGAACCAGCTCCATCTCCAAAGAAGGGTGGGAAACGAAAGCCTGAAGCTGAACCTTCCGCTGCAGCTAAAGCTCCTAAGAGGAAGAGAGTCCATAATATGGCTCATCGAACACGAACTCCGAGACCAAGCGATCACGACGATTCGTAGTCATAAATGGTTTCGGATGTTCCTATTCAAATGGAAGTTCGAAACGAAGAAGATGTTACATCTCAACCGAAGGTCTCGGAGCCTGCCACTACGAATCCTGAGCTAACGGCTGAAATCCCAACTTCTGTTCCCATTAATGAAGAATTTTTTCAAGATTTTTCTGTTCCTTCTCCAACTACCACTATTTCGACTCCAATTACAATTTCCCCTTGTCCACCAGTTTCATTGGGTGTTTCGCAAGTTCAAACCCCATTCTTCACTGATTCCACCGCCACCGCCACTACCTTCACTATAGATCCTCCAGTAACTATCAACGCATCTGATGCGGGGGAAAGTGCTTCGAGATTCATAGTTGGTCATTCCACATCGCCTATCTCTCTTTTCCACTAGGATGATCCAGATACAATATATGGTGATGATGACGACGACTTCGCAGGATTCACCTACAGTCCATTTAACATTCGGACTGAAAATGATGACGAAGCTCCCATCACAAGAGGGAAACTCAAGGCGATCAATGAGAAACTGGACTCGTTGCTCCAAGCTTCTAAAGCATCATCCAGTGATGATTATTCACAAGCAACGATGAAGTCCCTCCTCGAGACCCTTACGAAAGAACACTCCGCTAATCTTGAAAAGACACACAAGGCGGTGGATGCTTCTGCTTCAGTGTGCAACACCACGACCGAAAAAGTTGATAAACTAATTACTGATGCTCGTACGTTCATGGAGAAATTTTAGAGTTCCTTTGAGTCCAACACCGCAAAGGCCAATGAAGTAATTTATAGTCTTGGCTCCACGCTTAAAACAGAAAAAGGAAAACTTGGAGAGGTTCGTACTGGTCTTCAAAAAGACAATGTCGAGCTCAACTCCTCTATCTCATCGAAGATCACGCAGCTTCAAGATGACTTGGCAACTAAGAGCAAGATAATGGATGCACTCGCTATAAAGACTGAAAAGGTGAAAGTCTTGACAGTCAAACTCGAGAACGCAAAGAAACAAATCTTTGACCTGCTGTCCGAAAGGGCTGTTATGAAAAGTTGTGTAGTAGATGTGAATGCACTGCTTTCGGACATCATTGAGACTCACGACACGATGATCATGATAACAGTCAAGAAGCATCTCTCCGAAAAGCTCAGGCCAGTGTTCGCAATGCTTAATAGACTGGAAGGTGTTCCAGAATTAAGCTCAATTCCGAAACAAGGGGGAGAAGAAGTGAAAGAATCTAAAAAGGAAAAATCCAAACCTTCAGTCAAGCCCATTGTCAAGCCCAAAAGTGAAAATGAACATAAAGGCAAAGAGAAGTTGATCAATGAAGAACCAATAATTGATAACAGCGAAGATGAAGAGCCTAACGAACATGAGCTGAAAAGAAGAAAAGATTGTGAAGCTCAGATTGATGACCACGAAAGAATTGTTCGTGAGGCTGAAGAGAAAGAAAAAGCCAAACGAGAAGCTCAGGCCACGCTGGAAATTCGAAAGCATTTGTATCCAGTATGGACTCTGAAACGAATCCTGAGTGAAGCTGTTGATATGTCGAGTCAGTATTGGTTGGAACTGGTTGCGTCATTCGATCTTCTGAATACACAAGATTTGCAGTTGGACCTTCCGATCACTCCGAAAGCCTTCAGGTTTTGCAGTTTTGTGAAAGTTGTGAATGTCCCAGCAACAGACAACGGTGCATACCACTTGCTTTTCTCGTTCTACGTTAAGCATATGAAGCCGCAGTACGAAACATGGAGTGTGAGCAAAATTACATCTATGAAGGTCATTGGTCCAGATGAAACTGATAGTTTCCCAAATGCGAAATTCAAGGTTGCTAGAGGTTCAACAAGTCAGTTGCATGAGTTTACTCTTGCCGATCTTCCGTGCATGAACCCATATGACTGGATCATGTTGTATAACTTGTTGCTAAGGGATGGATAGAAATATGATCCCGTTATTGCTCACCTCAAGCAAATGAAAATTTCATACATTCATGAGGTTGGGTAGATGGAGGTTGAGATTGTTGCAGTGCTGCGAAGGAAGCCAAGTGTACTCCCCGAAGAATTCCCTGAAGGTTTTGATAAAATGAAACTTGGGAAGATACAAAAGGATAGGTGGTTTGTAGCTTTTCAATTGAAGGAGCGAACAGATGCAGACTTTCACAAAGTTTGTTTCTTTCTCGACAACAAACATTTATTCCCCACTTCGTGCATAGAGTACATCTTGGGCTTCGTCAATAAGCACAAGGGTAATAGCAAAAGTGACAAGAAGTGCTTTTCGGAGATGATACTATTGTATATCCAAGTTCGCAAGGTTCTATTGGGCGTGATTCCGAAAGTATTTGAAGTGCAGAAGCAAATTCAGCAGTGAAGGTATTTAGTGTTGCGTCTTTTGGGCCTTTTAGTTAGTCTTTTGTGTATTCGGGTTGGGCCTGTCCACCCGTGAGTGATTATTAGGTTTTTACTATTTAAGGTGCATGCATGCATCGTGTTTTTGGTTAATCATGTCATTATAAACCCTACACACCTCTACAGTAGCAGTTTTTTATCGAACTATTTTGAGGCTGTGATTTATAATCATTCGACACAATCTTGATTCATATTCGTGTTTGATTGTTATTACTTGTTTGAATCTAATCGATCTTTAGAGTTTTTAACTCATCAGAGTCAACATATAAGTCAGAAAGTAGATCAAAACTGCTAAAAGAACTTGAAATCAAGCTAAAAGCTCATAAAGAATCAAACACTAATTTGTCTTTCTATCTGAAGAGAAATCAAGAATAGAATATTGAGCTTGTGTGTATTCTTCAAGAACTATAGGAGAAAGAGAATCAAACATATAAACTAATTTCATCACTTTTATATCAGATTATATATGGTCGGTTTGAATTGAGAGAAAGAGAGACATGATTTCAATTTAGGGAAGTTTATTGTTTCAGAAATTATGGGGGTGAGAATAGAAGAACGAAAACATTAGGAAGAGAGAAGAACCAAAACATACCTTAGTCGTACTAGGGCTTGTAGAGCAGTATCGTAGTCTCCGAAAAGGTGATCAGGTGAGCCCAAGGTCGCCGACTAGAACTGAGCATGGGAATGTCGCCGTACCTGATGTTGTCGGCAAGGAAAGGCGAGGCGAGGTGAGGCGAGGTGAAGTGATGAGAACATCGATTTTTGTAGAGATAGCACCGAGAGAGAGTTCTTGAAAAAAGCCCTATGAAAAAGCCCTAAGTAATGGTCCTGCAATTTTGTGCAATGCACGCCTTTGAAAAAAATAAAAAGCGACATTATTTCTACACGACACACGTTTAAGATATAAGTGTCCTCCGTGTTTGTATTTCTATTGGACACCAATTTTAGGGCGCGCATAAATGTGTGTCCTCTATCATTCAAATTTCTGAAAACTGACATTTTTTTACGATACCCATAAAAATCGTATCGTAAATCATTGTGTGTCATAAGGTATACGATGTATGGGAAAGCCTTCTAGGACTTCCTCCCTTTTGAGATTTTAAGCCCAAGAAAGAGGAAATTTGACGCCCTTATATCAGTAAACCCTAAACCTAATAGGTACTGATACTCTTACCCATTCCATTCCTATTTTTAAAGACTAGGCCTCAGTGTTCGGAGATATATATATATAGATTGAATCGTTGGATGAGCGTGATTTTTATATTGAAGATTCCTAAGACATAAAGGATTTGACTAGAGGGATTTTGATTTCAAGGTTTGAACATTGAGATATGGGTTGTCGATTAAGGCTGAAATTTTTTGGAAGATTTGTGGAGAACCAGAGGGAGTTACGGCTAGGGTTTCCAAGGAAGGAGAAGAAAGGTTTGTTATTTCTACATTTATGTTAATTTCCAACTATTAAAATATGTTTTCTTATTAATAAACCAGAAATAGGTTTCCATTCCTCGTTAGAACGATGACCACAAATCAATGTTGAGAACTAGTCATGTAATATACCATGAATGGTCTTGAGTACAACCTTATTGTCCAACCCTTTATAACCACACGTGAAGGATTTTAAAGTGGGTCTAAATGAACATATTTAGAGTTTAGTGTAGTAACAACTTAATGGATAAAGTCCTTTGGTTTATGCTTACATGTATGGGCTTGTAGAAATTAAAGAATAAGAAGAGGTTATAATTTTATGTAATCTAGCCACATTTTCTAAATATCAGATAAATTCATATGTAACACCCAGTTTTAGGATGTTTCTCATTTTAGGATTTTGGGTCGTAATTCGATCATGCAAAGGTCTTGGAGTTCAAGGGAATAGGGTTTAGACCTTATTGGATGATGATAATGTTGGTTAAGTGATCTAAGCCCTTGTGACTTGTGCTTTTTTAGCAAAAAGGTAAAATAGGAAAGTGATATTTTAGACTTCTTGCTCGAATTAATATGAATTTTAGTTTGGTATGTTTTAAGTCAAAAGTAATTAGATAGAAACGTGGAGCTTTTCAATACCTTCGCATGCTTATAAAAATCGCCAAAAACGGAGTTGAAACGAAGAGTTATGTCTGTTTAAAGCTAAAATGGATTTGGGTGAAAACTGTCACCACGAAAAGGAGAGCAGATCTCCACAGTGTGGTGATGACCACAGAGTAAAGAGCAGATTGGTGATGACCACAGAGTGGAAAATAGGTTCCACAGAGTGGACGTTGGGCAGCTCAAGACCACAAATTTTTTATGGTTTTCAACGTATTTAAAGATAAGGATTCATGTTTTAGGGCATTTCCACAACCTCCTCCACCCTTAGAACTCCGTGGGAGAAATGCTAGCCTCCCTCTTCATGATTTGAGCTCATCCTCTTTTCTCTCTCCTATTTTGATGTTTTTAGTGGTGATTTGATGAAGCTTATAAATCAAGAAAGTTCTTTTGGATCCAAGAAATGTTGTTTCAAGTTTGAATCCATCAAATTCACTCCATTTCTGGACTATTGTGAGTATAAAGTTCATAGCTTGATCTTTATTTCTTTAAATCTTGTCATTTGTGTTTTTCGGCATTTTTGGTCCATTTTATAGGTGATTATGGAGTTGAGTGGACTCCAATATCTTTTGATCAGTGGGAAATGCTTCTTGGACCTCATAGACTAGGAAAGTTATGATCTTTTTCCTTCCCTTTAAGCCATGGAAATTATCTTGGTCCTTTAGGTTAATTTGGAGTATTAAAGTTTAGTTCTTGAATGTTTGTGGCATTATTATGGATAAAGTTGGAAGCTTTATCAATCTAAATATCATGTTGATTCAGATCTGAAGGTTGGAGACTTGGATTTTGATGGATTAAGCTGATAATGATGCATTGTTGGTCGCATTTTCTGGCCTAAGATATCCATGCCAAGATTTCCACAAAATTCACATGTTATAGGAAATTATTTGACACCCATTTCAACTAACACATATATTTTCATAATTTAATAATAATATAGCTTTCTTGTCATAGTTTTTCAGTTTTTATTTCCTTAGCATTAAGGTAATCTTACATTTCCTAGCCTCTCACAGTTTAATACTAGGTGTGGAAAGCCCAAACCTAGTTCGCTTAAAGTATAGCTATGATACCAACTTTTAACACCCTATATTTCATACCATTTTAAAGTACCATTTACATTTGTAAACATGACTATTAGTAAAAGATACACCCCATTACTATCATTTTATCTAAATAGGCTAATTTATTTATAGGGTTACAAACCAATACACAAAACTATAGGAAAGAATTCAAACGTATACTACAAACATTTACAATCAAATGAAGCTACTATTATGATTTCCACATATAAGTCCCAAAAGTACATCTTCTAGTATTCCAAAATTCAAGATAGCGATCTATGTCATTACTAATTGTCTACGATGCCTAACATACATTTCAACTAAAAGAGAAATACATAAGAAAAATCGTTTCCTGAGATACATAGGTTTTAATACAGAGCATATACATATTTTACACCAAACATTTTCCAAAGATTAAAAAAATAAATTGTTGGGATTTATTCAAAATCGTTTTCATAAAAACGCAAAATGGAAACGGTAGCAATAAAACTTGAATACTTATAAAACTAGTTTATACCCACCAAGGATCATTTTTCAATCATGGAAAGATTAAATCAACCATAGAAAAGAAAAGATTACAATATTTTAGGTCTTTGATTCTTATAGGAGATTGGAGGTTCATGAAGTGTGGCAAAAGCTCAAAGTAGAGGTTCTCTATGTATCCACCAAGCAAGTAAAAATCACCAAATATGATAGTCTTCACTTGTATATAAGCTTCATCAGCCTTATAACACTAATACCAAATTTTTCTAAAGGAGGAGTTATTAAGCCACCAAGTACCCAAGTGTTCATCAAAAGAAAACTAGAGAAGATAGAGGTTGAGATCCTCAAATTTTAAAGAGAAAAAGAGGAATTTTTTTAAATATTAACTAGCTATTCCTCTCCTTTTATACTTGCATGAATGTATCTTAAGACTATAATTCTATCAAGTCAAATCATTGCTCTTGAAATAGGAATGCATGTGTAAGAGGTTTCTTCACAACCAAACTCACTCATACCATGGGGGACCCATGGTAATGACCATCAAAAGCCAAAGCTAGTTTGTATTTTATTCCATGGAAAAGAAAAGATTACAACCTTTGAAGTTTTTAATTCTCATGGGAGATGGGAAAATTGAATCAACCATATAAAAGAAAAGATTACACCCTTTGGAGTCTTTGATTATCATGGGAGATTGGAAGTTGATGAAGTGTGGCAAAAGCTCAAAGTAGAGATTCTCTACATGTATAAACCAAGCAAAAATAAATCACCACAGATACTAGTATTCACTTGTATATAAGCTTCTTAAGCCATAAAGTGCTAATGCCAAATTAGTCTTAAGTAGAAGTGTAACGCCCTGTTCCTAGTACGCATTTTTAATTATTATTCTTCTTGTTTTAGAAGCTACTCGACGAGTCACTAGCCCTAACGCGTCGAGTAGCAGCGGGTCTGCACGTGGATTGAGCGTGGCGACTCGACGAGTCGGTTATTCCCGACTCGGCGAGTCCGCTAGTCTGGATGAAACCCTAAATCCCAGGGTTTGTACCCTATTTAAACGTCATTATAGCCTCCCACCCCAACCTCCAACACCTTTAGAGCATTTCTCTGTAAAACCCTAGTCCCCATTGTTGAGCTTGAGTGTTTTGTGATATCTTAGGAGTTGTAGAAGAGAAGGAAGGAAAGAAGATCAATAGAAGAGAAAGGAGATCAAAGAGCTAGCTTCCATCTACTTCAAATTCTGGTAATAAAGTTATTACCTTGCTTATTCTTCCATTAAACCCTCTTTTATGCTTGTTTATGTCTCTTTTGGAGCTTTATATGATTCAAACTCGAGATTTGAGCTCTCCTTAGGATGGAGACCATAGATATGGATGTTATTGAGCTCTAGGAACTCAATATAGCTACCTTTATGCAAATATAGCCTTGTTCCAAACCCTAAGTGCTTGGTGTTAGGTGATTTTGGTGTTTTAGCCCCATTCTCGTGTGCATGCACGTAAAGTTGGAAACTTTACGTGCAAAACCATCCCTACAAGCCCAGATCTATGAATTGGATGCACTGAAATCGACTAGAATCGGCTGTATAAGAATGCATGCAGGAGACTCGGCGAGTCCATGCCGTGACTCGGCGAGTCCAAGGCAATCTTCTTGCCTCAAGAACAGACTCGACGAGTTGTTCATACAACTCGGCGAGTCACAGTCTAGACGTGTTCATATGATGAAGGAGAACTCGAAGAGTTGTTCTTACAACTCGGCGAGTCGGATGAAGTTAGATTCGACGATAGTACGGGAGAAGAACTCGCCGAGTTGTTGCCAAACTCGACGAGTTGAAGCGAGTAGAGGATTAGAAAAGGTGTTAGGAACTCGGCGAGTTGGCGGTCCAACTCGGCGAGTCCGGTCAACTGAAAGTTGACTTTGACCAGGAGGTTGACTTGGACCAGGGGTAAATTAGTCATTTTACCCTGAGAACAGTTATCATCATCTGACTTAGTGTCTATGGAATTTGTAGCCGAGGAGTTCCACAGCAGCAGTCAGCCAGTGTCAGAGTTAGCATCTCAGCAGCCAGCGTTACGAGGTGAGTTTTCCTTCCGGTAGGAACGGGTCTACGACCACAATGCCGACCCGTTTAGTTAGCAGTAGTTCAGGATTTCGGTCCGATGCAGTAGGTCAGTGTGCTTGGTGTCCTCGTGACACAAGCATGTATCTGTGTTATGTGTTCCGGACTTCGGTCCGATGCAGTTTGCAGTATATGTGTTTATGCTAGTAGTTATGATTATGCTATGCTATGTTCAGTTAGTTCCAGAATTCGGTCTGATGCAGTTTCTGGACTTCAGTCTGATGCAGAGGGAAAGGCCCTGGTTAGTTCTGGACTTTGGTCCGATGCAGTTTCCGGACTTCGGTCCGATGCAGAGGGCAAGGCCCTGGTTAGTTCTGGACTTTGGTCCGATGCAGTTTCCGGACTCTGGTCCGATGCAGTTTCCGGACTTCGGTCCGATGCAGTGGGCAAGGCCCAGTAGTTGCTTTATATGTTATTGTATGGTATGTGGTAGTTTGGGGGAGCTCACTAAACTTTGTGCTTACAGTTTCAGTTTTGGTTTCAGGTACTTCCGCTAGCAAGGGGAAGAGCTCGGGATGATGGCATGACACACACCACAGTTACAGTTTTAGCCTGGGAGTTTTACTTTGATATTTTGATGTGATCTTGACACTAGTTTCGATTTGATAAGTTTATTTTGATATTTTGAGATACATGATTCATGGTTTTATCTTTTAATATTTGATATTATGGTTTAGTAAAGTTTTCAAACAAAATTTTTTGGGTTGTATTTTTGGGATGTTTCAAGTTGGTATCAGAGCCTTGGTTTGAGGGATTCAGGCACACCCTCGGGTGTGACTGGACTCAAACTAAGGAAATGGTAAAAATATTTTCAAAAGAAAAATGTTTTCGAAAGAGTTTTTGAAAAAGAAAACTTAAAAAGAAAAGAGTTTTGGAAAAAGAGAAAAAGGGTGTGGTGCATGCGATCAGCCGAGCTCAAGTAAGTACTCCCAAATTACCCATACAAGTTTATGTTATGATTATTAGTTTCAGTTTCAGTAGAACGGCATGCTAGAATAGGACTAAGGATCTAGGAGGATGCCTTATGTTCCTGCTACATGTGTTTCAGCTTTACGAGAATTGCATGCTAGTATTGAGTAGACAGTAGTAGGATAGCATGTTTAGGTTATCCCTGATAGTATGAGCTTAGCATTGTATGCTAGTACAGTTTCTTGTTATGAGGATAGAATTGCTTGAGTAGTTTCTGTGTCTGAGTGCTGCTAGCTCTGTGCTTTGTGGAACTCTGAGTGATGGGAGTTAGCCATTAGGTGAATACGTCACGTCACATGTGATCAGGGTTGAATAATCTCAGAGTGTTGGATTTGGCCCTATTGCGCAGCTCTTGTTTGAGTCTAACCGTTGTAGGGACGAGTCTTCTACTCGAAGGATTATTTGAGCCTCGTCACATGTGATGGTATTCAGGTGATGGCTAATTGGCATTACGAGGAGGCCTTCAGCAGCTGAGGACTGGGTTGGGTAGAGTCAGAATTTCCCTAGGGCAAGCCTAGGATGAGAGTAGCAGAGATCAATAACAGTAGAAGTAACTTGGTGGAGTCAAGGCAGTTCTTGAGGAAAGTACGGATAGATGTGGAAGGTAGTATGGGCCCGTACTACTGAAAGCAGAGGATCCGTACTTGAACCAAGGAAGGCTGAGATGAGACCAGGGAACTTGTAAGTAGTAGCGATCCCTCGAGATATATTAGTGTTTCTGACGTTTATCATGTTGTGATTTCAGAATGGTGATTTTACGCCCTAGGCCAGCGGTCGGCAGTTCAGGAGCCGATGAGGGATCAGGATCAGGCTCGGGGGCTGAGCATCTAGATGAGCAGACCAGGGAGTTCCTCTCTTCAGAGGTTACTTGCACCATACTTGAGCGGACTCCTGTGATCTTCGGTTCGATCAAGGAGGGTATCTTAGAGCTGATGGACGAGAGGTTGAGCACATTCCGTGTTGAGGTGGCGGCCATGATGGGGTCGCGCACACTCACCTTCAGGGAGTTCCGGGCTTGTGGAGCTCCAGACTACCATGGGGCACGGTATCCTATTGCGAGTACCAAGTGGTTGGCGGATGTCGCCAATGCGTTCCGCACCAGCAAATGTCCAGAGGGGGACAAGGTCAGACTAGCATCCTGTCTTCTGAAGGACAGGGCACGAGATTGGTGGGAGGAGATCGGGCATGTTATCGGAGATGACGCAGCTCTTGATGCGATGACCTGGGCTGATTTTACTACCAGGTTCAGAGCCGAGTTTGCACCAGTTATTGAGGTGCAACAGTTAGCTTGGGAGTTTCAGGATCTCACCCAGACTACAGAGACAGTGGCAGAGATTACCGCCAAGTTCAGGGAGAGGGCTCTTCTCGTTCCTCAGTATGCAGCTGATGAGGAAATGAAGAAGGCCCATTATCATGAGATGTTGCGGAGTGATATCCGCCAGTTTGTGAGCCAGTCCAGCTGTAAAACGCTGGATGATATGATTGCGAGGGCTCGAGAGAGAGAGAGAGAGAGAGATAGATTTGGAGATGGAGAGGAAGAGGAAGCCAGAGACGGCATCTGGCACAGGGAGTTCGGGCAAGAAGCCCAAGGTATCGGATCACAGATCTAGAGGACAGCAGAGCCACGGTCGGTGTGGCAAGTGTGGGAGATTGCACGATGGGGCGTGCAAGGCAGGGAGTCCCGGTTGATACAAGTGCGGCCGGACCGGGCATATGAGCAGAGATTGTACAGCTACTCCCACCATTACTGCATCATCTAATCTGATTTGCTTCAATTGCAATCAGAGGGGACATAAAAAGTCCCAGTGTCTGAGTTTGGCAGCAGCAGGGAAGGTGGCGGCACCCGCCCCTGCTACTTTGAAGATTATAGACGGCCGTCAGGGTCGGGCTGAGACGCCAGTGGCGAAGAGTAGAGCTTTCCAGATAACAGCAGAGGAGGCGCGGGCGACTCCTGATGTGGTGACAGGTATGTATTTTCCTCTTATCTCTGTTTTTGGTATTGATTATTTCTCATGGTTATGTGTTTGTATATAGGGTCGTTCTTAGTGAACGGCATTTCAGCGACAATATTGTTTGATTCGGGGGCCACCCGATCGTTTGTCTCGCTTGCGCTTAGCAAGCGGTTTAGCAGAGCTCCAGGGGAGCTGGACAGTCCACTGGAGGTTGCGTTAGCTGATGACAGGACCATCATGGTCGCAAGAGTACATAGGGAGTGTTCGCTGCGGTTATTTGATGAGCAGTTTTCAGTAGATCTGGTTCCTATTCCCCTGAGAGGGAATAAGGTTATAGTGGGTATGGATTGGCTGAGTCCCAATGGGGAAGTGATTGATTGTGAGCTGCAGTTAGTGAGGGTTCGCACTCCCAGTGGGGGAGAGTTAGTGATTCAGGGCGAGAGGCCACAGCGCAGACCAATTCTTTGTTCAGCAGCGAGAGCGAGGCGCTACGTTCAGTAGGGTTGCGCATGGTACATCGCCTATGTTATAGATGCTCGGGAGAAGGGTAAGGCGACAGTTGACGATGTACCAGTAGTGCGAGAGTATCCAGACGTATTCCCAGAGGAGTTGCCTGGGATACCTCCTGAAAGACAGGTCGAGTTTCGGATTGACCTGGTTCCGGGTGCGGCTCCGATAGCCAAGGCACCATAGCGGCTGGCTCCTCCAGAGATGTAGGAGTTGTCTACGCAGCTGCTAGACAAGGGTTTCATCAGGCCGAGTAGTTCACCATGGGGAGCCCCAATCCTGTTCGTGAGGAAGAAGGATGGGTCGCACCGTATGTGCATAGATTACCGGGAGCTGAACAAGGTAACGGTGAAGAACCGTTACCCACTCCCGAGGATAAACGATTTGTTTGACCAGCTTCAGGGAGCATCTTGGTTCTCCAAGATTGATCTACGGTCAGGATATCACCAGATGCGGGTCGGGGATGAGGATGTGCAGAAGACCGCTTTTGACCCGCTATGGTCATTATGAGTTTGTGGTGATGTCGTTCGGGCTCACCAACGCTCCAGCCGTGTTCATGGATCTCATCAACCGCGTATGCAGACAGATGCTGGATCGGTCAGTGATAGTGTTCATTGATGACATCTTGGTTTATTCCAAGACTCAGGAGCAGCATGAGGAGCACTTGAGAGAGGTGCTAGAGACGTTGAGGAGGGAGAGACTGTTCGCGAAGTTCTCTAAGTGTGAGTTCTGGTTGCGCGAGGTGCAGTTCCTTGGATATCTCGTCAACCAGAAGGGTATACTAGTAGATCTGGCCAAGATAGAGGCCGTGATGCAGTGGGAGGTCCCGAGGTCTCCATCTGAGATTCGGAGCTTCCTGGGTTTGGCAGGGTACTACAGGAGATTCATGCAGGATTTCTCCAAGATGCAGTACCATTGACCCGACTGACTAAGAAGTCAGTAGTGTTTCGCTGGGGACCTGAGCAGCAGACAACCTTTGAGACGCTCAGGCAGTGACTATGCAAGGCGCCGATTCTTACCCTGTCGGAGGGAGTGGATGACTTTGTAGTCTACTGTGACGCTTTGATCACAGGTATGGGAGCAGTGTTGATGCGGCGGGAGCATGTGATAGCCTATGCCTCGAGACAGTTGAAGCCTCACGAGGCTAACTACCCGACACATGATTTGGAGTTGGGGGCTGTAATATTCGCCCTCAAGATTTGGCGGGATTACCTCTATGGGGTCCGGTGTACTATTTACACGGACCACAACAGTTTGAGGTACCTCATGGATCAGCCGAATCTGAACATGAGGCAGCGTCGGTGGTTAGACGTGGTAAAGGATTACGATTGTGAGATCCTCTACCACCCGGGCAAGGCCAACGTAGTGGCCGACGCCCTGAGCCGCAAGGTGGCAGCAGCTCCGATTCGAGATATCTGCTTGAGGATGACAGTAGTTACTCCACTGTTGGAGAAGATTAGGGAGGCGCAGGTCGAGGCCCTTAAGGAGGAGCGCCAGAAGTGCGAGAGGATAGTTGGCCGAGTGGCTTCGTTTGATTATGACAGTAGGGAATTGTTGACCCTGCATGGGAGAGTCTGGGTACCGTACTGGGGAGTGGTACGGCAAGTGTTGATGGATGAGGCCCACAAGTCTCAGTTCTCCATCCACCCAGGGGCGACGAAGATGTACAAGGATCTTCGCCTGGATTATTGGTGGCCCTGCATGAAGCGGGACGTCGCCTGGTACGTTGAGAGGTGCCTGAACTGTAGGAAGGTCAAGGCGGAGCACCAGAGGCCGCACGGCAAGATGCAGTCGTTGGATATTCCCGTGTGGAAATGGGAGGATATCACTATGGATTTTATTACAAAGCTTCCCAGGACCACACGTGGGGTTCATTCGATATGGGTCATCGTGGATCGATTGACCAAGAGCACTCACTTTATACCGATCCAGGAGAGTATCTCGGCCGAGAATTTGGCCGAGATTTACGTGCAAGAGGTAGTGGCACGTCATGGAGTGCCTGTCTCGGTGGTGTCAGACCGAGATGTCCGGTTTACTTCCAGATTTGGAAGCAGTTTCACGACGAGATGGGTACTCGTCTCCATTTCAGCACCGCTTTCCACCCTCAGACGGACGGGCAGAGCGAGAGGACGATTCAGACTCTTGAGGACATGCTTCGGGCATGTGTGCTAGACTTCGGTGGCAGTTGGGATACGTATCTTCCGTTAGTGGAGTTTTCGTACAACAACAGCTACCACTCCAGTATAGACCGACCTCCCTTCGAGATGCTCTACGGGAGGAAGTGTAGGACCCCAATCTGTTAAGGTGAGGTCGGTCAGCGAGTCATGGGGAGTACAGAGGTGTTACTCAAGACTACAGAGCGGATTCAGGAAGTCCGGAGCAGGCTCCAGATTACTCAGAGTCGGCAAAAGAGTTACGCCGATAGGAGACATTCTGATTTGGAGTTTCAGGTAGGCGATATGGTCCTCCTGAAAGTGTCACCCTGGAAGGGTGTCATCAGGTTCCGGAAGAGGGGAAAGTTGGGCCCCAGGTTCATTGGTCCCTTTAAGGTTTTGGCCCGGGTGGGTCGGGTTGCCTACCGTTTGGATCTTCCAGCAGAGCTTAGCCAGATCCACAACACTTTCCACGTCTCTCAGTTGCGGAAGTGTTTGGTGGATGAGTCAGCAGTGGTACCATTGGAGGATATTCAGGTTGATAGCAGCCTGAATTATATCGAGAGACCAGTTGCGGTATTGGATCGGAAGACGAAGACCTTGAGGAACAAGGTGGTCCAGCTAGTGAAGGTGCAGTGGCAGCACTGGAAAGGTACGAAGTGGACATGGGAGCCCGAGGAGGAGATGAGGGAGCACTATCCAGAGATGTTACAGAGGCAGCAGACTTCGAGGACGAAGTCTAAGATAAGTGGGGAAGAATTGTAATGCCCTGTTCCTGGTACGCATTTTTAATTATTATTCTTCTTGTTTTAGAAGCTACTCGACGAGTCAGTAGCCCTAACGCGTCGAGTAGCAGCGGGTCTGCACGTGGATTGAGCGTGGCGACTCGACGAGTCGGTTATTCCCGACTCGGCGAGTCCGCTAGTCTGGATGAAACCCTAAATCCCAGGGTTTGTACCCTATTTAAACGTCATTATAGCCTCCCACCCCAGCCTCCAACACCTTTAGAGCATTTCTCTGTAAAACCCTAGTCCCCATTGTTGAGCTTGAGTGTTTTGTGATAGCTTGGGAGTTGTAGAAGAGAAGGAAGGAAAGAAGATCAATAGAAGAGAAAGGAGATCCAAGAGCTAGCTTCCATCTACTTCAAATTCTGGTAATAAAGTTATTACCTTGCTTATTCTTCCATTAAACCCTCTTTTATGCTTGTTTATGTCTCTTTTGGAGCTTTATATGATTCAAACTCGAGATTTGAGCTCTCCTTAGGATGGAGACCATAGATCTGGATGTTATTGAGCTCTAGGAACTCAATATAGCTACCTTTATGCAAATATAGCATTGTTCCAAACCCTAAGTGCTTAGTGTTGGATGATTTTGGTGTTTTAGCCCCATTCTCGTGTGCATGAACGTAAAGTTGGAAACTTTACATGCAAAACTAGCCCTAGAAGCCCAGATCTATGAATTGGATGCACTGAAATCGACTAGAATTGACTGTATAAGAATGCATGCAGGAGACTCGGCGAGTCCATGTCGTGACTCGGCGAGTCCAAGGCAATCTTCTTGCCTCAAGAACAGAATCGAAGAGTTGTTCATACAACTCGGCGAGTCACAGTCTAGACGTGTTCATATGATGAAGGAGAACTCGACGAGTTGTTCATACAACTCGGCGAGTCGGATGAAGTTAGATTCGACGATAGTACGGGAGAAGAACTCGTCGAGTTGTTGCCAAACTCGACGAGTTGAAGCGAGTAGAGGATTAGAAAAGGTGTTAGGAACTCGGCGAGTTGGCGGTCCACTCGGCGAGTCCGGTCAACTGAAAGTTGACTTTGACCAGGAGGTTGACTTGGACCAGGGGTAAATTAGTCATTTTACCCTGAGAACAGTTATCAGTATCTGATTTAGTGTCTATGGAATTTGTAGCCGGGGAGTTCCAGAGCAGCAGTCAGCCAGTGTCAGAGTTAGCATATCAGCAGCCAGCGTTACGAGGTGAGTTTTCCTTCCGGTAGGAACGGGTCTACGGCCACAATGTCGGCCCGTTTAGTTAGCAGTAGTTCCGGATTTCGGTCCGATGCAGTAGTTCAGTGTGCTTGATGTCTTCATGACACAAGCATGTATATGTGTTATGTGTTCCGGACTTCGGTCCGATGCAGTTTGCAGTATATGTGTTTATGCTAGTAGTTATGAGTATGCTATGCTATGTTCAGTTAGTTCCGGACTTCGGTCCGATGCAGTTTCCGGACTTCAGTCTGATGCAGAGGGCAAGACCCTGGTTAGATCCGGACTTCTGTCTGATGCAGTTTCCGGACTTCGGTCCGATGCAGAGGGTAAGGCCCTGGTTAGTTCCGGACTTCGGTCCGATGCAGTTTCCAGACTCCGGTCCGATGCAGTTTCCGGACTCCGGTCCGATGCAGTTTCCGGACTTCGGTCCGATGCAGTGGGCAAGGCCCAGTAGTTGCTTTATATGTTATTGTATGGTATGTGGTAGTTTGGGGGAGCTCACTAAGCTTTGTGCTTACAGTTTCAGTTTTGGTTTCAGGTACTTCCGCTAGCAAGGGGAAGAGCTCGGGTTGATGACATGGCACACACCACAATTACAGCTTTAGCATGGGAGTTTTACTCTGATATTTTGATGTGATCTTGACACTAGTTTCGATTTGATAAGTTTATTGTGATATTTTGAGATACATGATTCATGGTTTTATCTTTTAATATTTGATATTATGGTTTAATAAAGTTTTCAAACAAAAATTTTTGGGTTGTATTTTTGGGATGTTTCAAGAAGGACTTAGTAAACCACCAAATACCCAAATGTTCTTCAAAAGAAAACTAGAGAGGGGAGAGGTTCAGGTCCTCAAATTTTAGAGAGAAAAAGAGGAAGACATATTTTTTTTATATTAACTTGCTACTCCTCTCCTTTTTACTTGCATTGATGTATCTTAAGACCATACTTCCATCAAGCCAAAGCATGGGTCTTGAAATAAGCATGGATGTGTAAGAGGTTGGTTCACAAGCAAACTCACCCATACAATGGGGGACCCATGATAATGACCACTAAAAGTCAAAGATTGTTTGTATTTTATTCCATCTTATTTTATAACATGTTTTTTGTATTTTGTAACATTTTATAAATGAACTCTAACTAGTCCAAAATAACATATACAACTTATAAATTCATACCATATGAATTATTAGTTGTTTTCTCTCTAGAAAATATTATTTCAATAAAATAATAGTTTCTAATTAAATACAAGTGTTGATAATACTTATTAGTCATAAGAATCTAATATATAAACAATAAGTGCAACTTTCTATAAGGTGTGACCCTATATGATCATATGTCATTAGCAAATACCATTATGTAATGACTCTTGAACATATAGATCTTTTAATTTCCCACTTTCACAAGACTTATCATTGATTGATATAGATAGTGGTGAAAATCTAGCAACATTTCACTGCCTCCAATAACACAAAATGGAAATGACATTCATCAACATCCAATTCCCAATCTCAAAGTTACAATTGTTGTATAAGGTAAGTTTATCAGTTATCCCTTTGTTAAGAACATCCTGTTGAACATGAGATTTGGATCGTAATCAATCTCATTTGGTATTCAACTTTGGGTAAGGCTTGTTAGATGTATAACCCTCAACACATAATAGGAACAAATCACATCTCAAATACATACACCTATCGTATAGTTTATACCATGCCTAATAATGGTCTTTATAACAGCCTGGTTAGAGAACATCATTTGGTCATATCAAAGCATAGCAATCCCTATAGTTAAGTCCCAATATGTATCTCAAGTATTAAGGATACAAAGATAGTACCTTTGTCAAGAATCACTCATGATAGCGATCCATTAAGTGATCTTGATGTGGGTCTTGACCAATACTTGCTCTCTAACAAGTACCTATGAAACTTAGTCGCAACCCTTTGCCCACTTTCATATTATGAGAGTCAACCAATCTAATTCATATTAGTCATACCTCATTATTTTTCCCATAATTATAACCGACTATAGACCTTTAGAATAATTATATTATTCATGGATTAAACATGTTATAGAACGCAACAAGTATTAATGTGAAGATCATATCCTAATATATCAAAACAATACAATAATTGTTGTCATAATGTTTCAATATCCAAATACTAAATCTAAATCAAATCCTATTTCTATAATAACGAAGTCTTATAGGTCAAGTGTGACCTTTCATGCGCAGCTTATGGAAGGACTTTATTAATAGGAATGAGTAAATTTAATTAGTATGAATTCTGTGAATACGATCATCTCCATATTTAACTTTATTCGAACTATAGATAAATATCTTGGAGAATATGATTGGTGTTATGATGTCACTTAGAGTCCTTACTTGATTCAATACACTCTTGAAGTCACAAAATATTTCTAGGTGATTCTCAAATAGAAGGACTCATCCTAGTTTTTCAATGAACTTATTCATCAAATCATATTAGATTATAGTTTCCGAAGTAGTAATGTATTCTATTATACAGTTGACTATGCAATTATGTTTTACTTGTATCTAATTCCAACAAAACTCATTCTTCATTCATAATGAATTCATAACCTAGTTATATTTCATAATTATCTCTATTTATTTTGAGGTCAACATCTTGTGTAACAATTTATAGAAAGATATTCTTCTAAACTGATTAACTCATTAACATTCTCTAGTTCTTCTTAGGTACCTTTTAGAATTTTCTCATAGTTATTTAATGACTTTCTCATGTATCTTATTGGTATCTTATGATATGATCATAACATAATCATATACCTAATCCTATGCATAATATGGCATAAATGATAATTTCATTTTTCAAAGAAAATGGAATATACATCATTTTGTCTAGCTCAAACCATTGTGCTAAGTCCTTTTGTAACGACCCAAATTTTCGAATAAATTATTCATTTTTAATTAGCCAAACATTCCCATAAAGTGTGAAGTAACATCGACCATTGTTTTCAAAATTCATAACATTAACATTTTATTCAAAACATCAGAGTGTCCCATTAAAATAAGTGTCGGAGAGTGCACGCCGCGCCATCAAGCCTTGCCCTTGCCCTTAGGCTCAGATGTACCTGAAACAAATCAACAAACTGTAAGCTAATGCTTAGTGAGTTTCCCCAGAGCATACCCCACACACAATCCACATAAGCACATATCATATTAGCTATAAAAGCTACATATACCACATAAGCCATGCATACAAACATATAAGGATGTCGTGGCCTCCTCCCAAGGTCTTACTCCAGGATGCCATGGGCTCCCCCACATGGTCTTACACCCAAGTGCCATGGGCTCCCCCATGGTCTTTAGCTGGAAAGCCATGGGCTACCCCACATAGTCTTACACCCAAGTGTCGTGGGCTCCTCCCATGGTCTTTAATTGAAAAGCCATGGGCTCCCCCACATGGTCTTACATCCAAGTTCCATAGGCTCCTCCCATGGTCTTCCCTACAAATATCACATATATAGCTAGCATAATACTTAACATAAGTAACTATCATACCACATATCTCTACAACAACGAGTGTACCGCATATCACAAAATGAGTCATGCAAGCCATCACTCTAATCCTTCACCGCACTCATTCAGAATCACGAGAACGGGTAAACCCTACCCGAGTCGTCGAGTCAACTAAGGGACTCGATGAGTGCCTTCAGTCCCTTCTGTGTTCAGCCCTTTTCAGTGGGATCTAAGGTCCCAACTTATAACACCCATAAAATTTGAGCCAAATTAAAACATTTTAATCATTCAAAAACCATTACGTTCATACAACTCGTTTTCAAAATAGTTTAAACATCAGAGTATCCCCCAGAACCATATCATATAAATCATAAAACATGAGGAGCGGTACGATCACGCCTTCGCCTTGCCACGATCTCCTGAAGTACCTGAAACAATACACTGAAACTGTAAGCCCGAAAGCTTAGTGAGTTACCCCCAAAATACCAACCACACATATCACACTCATAACATATCATAAATAGAACAACCATGCACATCGGGTCTACTGTGTGACTGGTCCGCCCTCACCGGGCCTTCAGTCCACCTGGTCCACCCTCCGAGTCTAGCCATGTACGTCGAGTCTACAGTGTGATTGGTCCGCCCGCACTGGGCCTTCAATCCACCTGGTCCACTCTCTGAGTCTACAGTATGACTGGTCCGCCCGCACCGGGCCTTCAGTCGGCTTGGTCCACTCCCCGAGCCTCGGCACGTCTGGTCCGCCCTCTTGGGGCCTTCAGCCTATCCGGGCCGCTCGCTGGGCCTTCGGAATATCCGGTCCGCCCTGGGTATGTTGGCCTTCAGCATAAAGCAGGACCCGCCTCAACCCAACCCCCGTCAAACAACCATGTGCACATAAAATAATCAATCACATAACAATCCTCAACCAGAAAAATAGTCTAACAGATCACATAGCATATCAACATCCTAACCAGGATTCCGACCTAACCGGTCACTAGCATAACATTACCCTATATCCCGGGTACCGACCTTAACCAGGTCACTAACATAACACCATCCTAAATACCAGGATGCAGATCTAGCAAAACAATAACATAACAAACAATACCCGGATTTCCATCCGATAAAGGGCCGGCCTTGGTGCCGTAGACCCTGTCGATATAGAGAGGATAACTCACCTCGCAATTGCCGACTGAATGGATAAGATCAGCTGCTCCGATCACCGACACGAACTCCACCACCGAACACTACCAAAGAACCAATTCCATAAATACCAAAATCACCATAACCCGAGTCTACTCGCCGAGTCACCCCAAGACTCGTCGAGTCCAACGATCTCCGACTCCCATCCTGTCCAACTCACTGAGTCACCCCTCGACTCACCGATCTGCGTCTTAACCAAAAGGGGTTAGGGGTTCTGCGACCAGACTCGCCGAGTCCAAGAACAGACTCGCCGAGTCCACGACAATCTTCAATAGACTCGCCGAGTTATTCTTCCAACTCGTCGAGTCCAAGCTCATCATCATAAGACTCGCCGAGTCACCCATGCGACTCGCCGAGTTACTACGTGACTCAAAGTCTGATCTCTAGCCCGACTCGCCGAGTCATCTCCCAGACTCGTCGAGTCCATACGTGCATTCCCAAAATCTCGAGACACAGAGCTGCTCCTTTGCTCCAAACAATATATCGGGGTCTCTAGAGTCCATTAGCAACACAAAGTTGCTACCTTTACGTGCTTCTTGCCCCATAATACCAAAACCAAGCTAGAGAGGGACTTAACTCTTGGGGAAAGGCTTTTGCATAGCAACCAAAAGGGCTTTCTGCATCTTTGATCCAAATAGAGCTCAGATCTGGAGTTTCAACTCCAGATCTAACTTATACACCAAGATCTCATCATATCATCTCCAAACAAGCCCTAAAACTTCCATGAAAATGGATCTAGAAAGGGGAAAACCAAGGATAACGATTCATTACCTCCAAAACGACCTCCTGCTAAAGAGTAATCTGAATCTCCACAAATCTCCTTGATCCAAGCTTCTTGATCTTCAAGATCTCTTCACAAAACACTTAACAATGCTCCAATTTGCTTCCAATGGCTCTCACTCACGATTCTAGGGTTTCTGGGTCTCAAAGGGGGCTAAGGGAGCTGAGGGGAGGACATTAAGTCCTTTAAATAGGGTGCAACCCCGAAGATTAGGGTTTTTCCTCGACCAGCACTGACTCGTCGAGTCCAGCTGCCGACTTGCCGAGTCAGGCCACTTAACCCCGTGCCACGCACCCGCTTCGACTCGGCGAGTCAAGAGACCTACTCGCCGAGTCCCTTCCTTTATTTTCACTTAGCACCCTTCAACTTCTTGCTTCCGAACTTGGGATGTTACAATTCTCCCCTACTTAAATTAGGCTTCGTCCTCAAAGCCTGCGGCAACACGAACTTCCGGATGATACTCCCACAATGCATCCACTGATCTCAAACCGGCCCAGATTCCTTCAATCACTGCTATCGAATCCCTAAAATCCATCTCTTCCCTTGCAGGGTCCTGATCAACTGCTTCAAGCCGGCCATCGACTTCTTTTCTCTGATGACAACACTCATCAACTAAGTGCCACCTGAAGACACTACCTTATTTCCGTCTTACGCATTCATTCGCAACCTGCGACAACTGGATACCACAACACCCACTGAGCTCCGCCAAGACACTAATTCATCTTCCTTCACCCAAGATTGGCGATAACCCTGACAACTAGCAACCTGGAACGAATCCTCATGATGGAATATCCCAGGTTGGAATACCTCCACATACATAACCCAAGCCTACAACCATACTCGGAACTAAGGACCTTGTCCTTGCGTCACCCTCGAACCCTTCGGTTCGACACAACGGAGTGCAATCCACCCACACTTCCCTATCGTGATCTCTAGGTCCTTGACCTCCGACTGTAATATCCTTATGCAGTCCTCAGCACCGGTCCAAACTGCTCCTGAGTCTGTTATCCTGCTGAATCACCTTCCTTTGTCCCATTCCCCGATCTGGAACCACTATCCTCCTCCTCTTCCAAGGAGACCGAAAACATGCCTGCGCATCATCCAACATTGCCACAACCTCAACGGGCATCCAACCCGTATGTGCTTCCATATATCTGGTACACTCCTAGTGCTTACTACCAATAACTGAAGAACTTTCGATCATCCATTTACTCCACTGCCTCCCTTTCAGAGGACCCACACTCCTTTCGGAGTTATATACCTTTCCTTTCCAGGAAGTCTACTCCACAACCATAACCGCACTTATAAGTGCCACTGAGCTAAACTCCACTCTACCGATCCACTAACACATACATAATCTTCAGCATGACTGGACCGCCCTTCCAGGCCTTCAGCCTATCTGGACCACTCTCAGAGCCTGCAGCATGTCTGGACCGCCTTCCTGGGCCTTCAGCCTGTCTGGACCGTTCCCTGAACCTCCGGCCGACTCTATCATCATGATCAATACTTGGGGCCAGACCATATCGATTACTATTGCATGGTGACTTATTCACTCATTCTCCTCCTATCGATCCATGAACACATACAGAGTCTTCAGCATGACTGGACCGCCTTCCCAGGCCTTCAGCCTATCTGGACCACTCTCAGAACCTTCAGTATGTCTGGACCGCCCTCCTGGTCCTTCAGCCTGTCTGGACCGTCCCCGAGCCTTCGGCCTGACTGGTACGTCTCCCGGCCTTCAGTCTATCCGGACCGCTCAAATGCCATTGCACATCACCCTGAACCATTCCTTCCGGGAATCCCTCCGATGCAGACTGTTCTAGCCCTCTAGGGGTTCCGAACTCCACATCCGTTCTATGAATCTTTTACCCCGGCCTGATCCCAGGCCTCTCAACAATCAATCACTTTCTCTGAAAACCATGGTCTGTTCCCTGCCCCACGTGTCTATCTCCACATTCTCGGCTAGCACAACGCTGAAATCCAACAGCTAACCATCCCTGGATGCATGTTGTTCCACCGGAGAATTTTCCAATTCTCCCCCACTTAGTGCATCGACTACTAACCACCGTTCCCAAAACCGGCATGGCTCAAATGCCCTTACTCCATATATTCCCTCTTATCCATGAACTGACTCCCTCGGGAGTGAGTAACCTTCACCGTATAACCCTTCCTCCATCGCACACCTGAACTCCAAGGAAGTTCGAATCTTAACTGAACACTCCTCGCAACGCAGTCGCTATTCCAAGCAACGAGATCATATACCTTATCTTTCGACCAAGAATCCTCCTGAACACTAACTACCACTCCTAACTACTAAGATCCTCAATCATACTATGAAACATGCGGAACAATGCAGACGGATTTACAATACTACACAATCAACAAGATAACAAGATATCAAAAAGGAAACATACCCGCAACTGCATCCGGCTCTGCCCTGACCTCCTCTGCTGTAAGCTGAAAAGCGCGTCCCTGAGTCCTCGGAGGCTCCGCTCCACCCTGACCCCTGCCAGTAATCCTCAAAGTGGCCGGTGCTGGAGCCTGCACCGTTCCTGCAGCAAACTGTGGGCAGTTGGCCCTCAAGTGTCCAACCTGATGGCAATCATAACAAATCCTCATATCCTGCACCGGGGCTGACTGACGGCAATCCCTCGCATAATGCCCCTCTCTTCCGTACTTGCGGCATGCACCACCGGACCTACAAACTCTGGTATGACCCTTCCCACACTTTTCGCAAGTGTGGCTGCTCTGACTCCCAATCCTGGAGTCAACGGTTTTGAACCGTTTCGGCGCCGGTTGCGACTGCACTGGGGCCTGCCTCTGCTCTCGCAACTGCAACTCAATCTCTAACTCCCGCCGCCTGGCGGCCTCCTGCAGCTCTAACAAGGTATCACACCTTTGCGTGGACACAAACTTCCTGATGTCCCTCTTGAGCATACTCAGATATCGGGACATCTGAGCCTGCTCTGAAGCAAACTCTGGGCAAAACATCGCCCTCTCAGTAAACATCCTGGTGATCTCCGTCACCGACTCTGAATCCTGCTTCAGCTCCTGGAACTCCTGAGCCAACCTCTCTCTCTCTCAACCCGTGGAACATAACGGGTACTGAACATTTCCCGAAACTGATCCCATGTAACCGCAGCCCGATGCGCGTCAGAATAAGATCCCGTAGTCAACCTCCACCAATCCTTCGCTCCGAGCCTCAAAAGGTTCAGAGCACACCTCACCCTCTGATCAGCAGGGCATGAACACGTGAAGAAACATCCCTCCACGTCTGACAACCACCTCATAGCAACGATCGGATCCTGAACTCCTTCGAAAGTAGGGGGCTTCATATTATCAAAGTCCCGATACTGAAAACCTCGACCGGTTCCTCCCCCTGCCACTGCTACAGCCGCTGTAGCTGCCGCGGCAGCCGCCTCCGCAAGAGCTGCATAGCGCTCATCAAAGTACTCAACCATGACAGTCTTGATCGACCCAAACATTTCCGGCAACTCGGCCCGGAACATAGCAGCAACCTCATCATGCAGGATCTCACGAATCCTGGCATCCAAGTCGTTCGTACTCATCTGACCAATGACCTCGGGTGGTACTGACCCATCCTGACCACCCTCTCCCGATCCTGATCCCGAACCGGATGCTGCCCCGAAGCGCCTCGTAATCGCCATACTGCAATACACCAACGAGACCCTTAGACACATCTCATAATCACCCGGGGACTATCTCATAACCGATACCCTAGAGAGTTGTGACTTCCTTGATACGTGTATGGGTCCTGTGCTTTCAGTAGTACGAGCCCATACTACCTTCAACACCTACCCATATTTGTCTCAAGTATCACCACAACACTCTAACCATACACACACCCGCTCAATCCTCACTCCTAGAGGAAAAGCTGCATATCTCAAATAAGGAAAACCCTAGGCTAATAGGCATCACATAATCAGGCAATTCTATCATGCAATTCCTAAAGATCCCTAGCCTAGTACTAGCATGTTGTTCTAACATATCACATAATCAAATAACTTGTATGGTATTTTGGGGTCTACTTACTGGCTCTGGCTGATCGTACCCTCTGCATCCTCCTTTACTTATTTCGAAAACCTTTTGAAAACCATTTTGAAAATCCCTCCTTGATTTGAGACTGGATTCACACGAATGTTCCTCCAATTCACTCAAACCAAGGCTCTGATACCAACTTGTAACACCTATAAAATTTGAGCCAAATTAAAACATTTTAATCATTCAAAAACCATTACATTCATACAACTCGTTTTCAAAATAGTTTAAACATCAGAGTATCCCCCAGAACCATATCATATAAATCATAAAACATGAGGAGCGGTACGATCACGCCTTCGCCTTGCCACGATCTCCTGAAGTACCTGAAACAATACACTGAAACTGTAAGCCCGAAAGCTTAGTGAGTTACCCCCAAAATACCAACCATACATATCACACTCATAACATATCATAAATAGAACAACCATGCACATCGGGTCTACTGTGTGACTGGTCCGCCCTCACCGGGCCTTCAGTCCACCTGGTCCACCCTCCGAGTCTAGCCATGTACGTCGAGTCTACAGTGTGATTGGTCCGCCCGCACTGGGCCTTCAATCCACCTGGTCCACTCTCTGAGTCTACAGTATGACTGGTCCGCCCGCACCGGGCCTTCAGTCGGCCTGGTCCACTCCCCGAGCCTCGGCACGTCTGGTCCGCCCTCTTAGGGCCTTCAGCCTATCCGGGCCGCTCGCTGGGCCTTCAGAATATCCGGTCCGCCCTGGGTATGTTGGCCTTCAGCATAAAGCAGGACCCGCCTCAACCCAACCCCCGTCAAACAACCATGTGCACATAAAACAATCAATCACATAACAATCCTCAACCAGACAAACAGTCTAACAGATCACATAGCATATCAACATCCTAAGCAGGATTCCGACATAACCGGTCACTAGCATAACATTACCCTATATCCCGGGTACCGACCTTAACCAGGTCACTAACATAACACCATCCTAAATACCAGGATGCAGATCTAGCAAAACAATAACATAACAAACAATACCCGGATTTCCATCCGATAAAGGGCCGGACTTGGTGCCGTAGACCCTGTCGATATAGAGAGGATAACTCACCTCGCAATTGCCGACTGAAAGGATAAGATCAGCTGCTCCGATCACCGACACGAACTCCACCACCGAACACTACCAAAGAACCAATTCCATAAATACCAAAATCACCAAAATACCCTTGGAAGTCAAACTTGTCAACTCTTGGTCAAAGTCAAAGTCCTCAGTCAAAGTCAACCTCCTTGACTGACTCTACTCGCCGAGTCGGCCCGTCGACTCATCGAGTCCCTATACTCAGAAATTCCCATAACCCGAGTCTACTCGCCGAGTCACCCCAAGACTCGTCGAGTCCAACGATCTCCGAGTCCCATCCTGTCCAACTCACTGAGTCACCCCTCGACTCACTGATCTGCGTCTTAACCAAAAGGGGTTAGGGGTTCTGCGACCAGACTCGCCGAGTCCAAGAACAGACTCGCCGAGTCCACGACAATCTTCAATAGACTCGTCGAGTTGTTCTTACAACTCGTCGAGTCCAAGCTCATCATCATAAGACTCGCCGAGTCACCCATGCGACTCGCCGATTTACTACGTGACTCAAAGTCTGATCTCTAGCCCGACTCGCCGAGTCATCTCCCAGACTCGTCGAGTCCATACTTGCATTCCCAAAATCTCGAGACACAGAGCTGCTCCTTTGCTCCAAACAATAGATCGGGGTCTCTAGAGTCCATTAGCAACATAAAGTTGCTACCTTTACGTGCTTCTTGCCCCATAATACCAAAACCAAGCTAGAAAGGGACTTAACTCTTGGGGAAAGGCTTTTGCATAGCAACCAAAAGGGCTTTCTGCATCTTTGATCCAAATAGAGCTCAGATCTGGAGTTTCAACTCCAGATCTAACTTATACACCAAGATCTCATCATATCATCTCCAAACAAGCCCTAAAACTTCCATGAAAATGGATCTAGAAAGGGGGAAGCCAAGGATAACGATTCATTACCTCCAAAACGACCTCCTGCTGAAGAGGAATCTGAATCTCCACAAATCTCCTTGATCCAAGCTTCTTGATCTTCAAGATCTCTTCACAAAACACTTAACAATGCTCCAATTTGCTTCCAATGGCTCTCACTCACGATTCTAGGGTTTCTGGGTCTCAAAGGGGGCTAAGGGAGCTGAGGGGAGGACATTAAGTCCTTTAAATAGGGTGCAACCCCGAAGATTAGGGTTTTTCCTCGACCAGCACTGACTCGTCGAGTCCAGCCGCCGACTCGCCGAGTCAGGCCACTTAACCCCGTGCCACGCACCCGCTTCGACTCGGCGAGTCAAGCGACCTACTCGCCGAGTCCCTTCCTTTATTTTCACTTAGCACCCTTCAACTTCTTGCTTCCGAACTTGGGATGTTACACCAAACTTCATATCCACCCTTCCCTAGTACAGTTACCACGTAAAGTTGAAAACTTTACGTGCATGTAAGGCCTCACAAGGCTAAAAAATCAAAACTAAGCTCCCTCCATGGTTTTAGTGCATGGAAAGGGTCTAAGCTGGATAAAGTGGGCAACTTTATGCTATTGGGGACCTAGAGAGGTCCAGATCTGGAACTGTATCCTTGTGATAAGGACAAATCGGAGTATGACCCAATTTTGCACCAAAAGTGGCCATTTACTTCAAAGAAAAGGGATCTAAGCAACTAAAGAACAAGGTAATGACTTTATACCTCAAGATGGTTACCAAAACAGAGTAGATGTCAGATCTACTACTCCTCTCCTTGCTCCTTCTTCTTCAAGCTCCAAAATCCTTCACAGCCACACCAAAACTGCTCACAAAAGCTCTCTCTCTCTCTCTCTCTCTCACTCAAGAAGGTGCAAGGTCCAACTAGGGTATTCTCTGGCTGATGAAGTGGTAAGGGAGGCCACAAGAGGCGGGTTATGTTCTTTAAATAGGGTGCAAACCCTAAAAATTAGGTTTTTTCTTTATAGCACCTACTCGTCGAGTCGGGGCCTTCCGACTCGTTGAGTAGGATTTAAAATCTGCGTCCTCATAACGGTCTCTACTCGACGATTTGGAGCTCCCCAACTCGCCGAGTCCATGCACAAAACCCTAAAAATTAGGTAAATTAAATAATACTTGGAACAGACGTTACAAATCTCCCCCACTTGAACTAGACTTCGTCCTCGAAGTCTGCTGGCCCAAATAAGTCCGGGTAGTGGTCTCGCATCTCGTCCTCTGGCTCCCATGTCCATTCGGAGCCCCTTCAGTGCTGCCATTGCACCTTTACTAACTTCACTTCCTTGTTCCGAACGGCCTTGGTCTTCCTGTCTAGTATCACAACAGGACTCTCAAAGTAGTTCAGGCTCTCGTCCACCTGAATGTCGTCCAAAGAAACGACCACAGCCTTGTCTGTGATACACTTTCGAAGCTGTGACACATGGAAGGTGTTGTGAATCCGGCAAATCCAAACGATAGGCCACCTTGCCTAATCGGGCTGAAATCCTGAATGGGCTAATATATTGCGGCCCAAGCTCACCCCTCTTCTAAAACTTGATGACTCCTTTCCATGGAGACACCTTTAGTAACACAAAGTCCCCCACCTGGAACTCGAGATCTGATCGCCGCCGATCAACATAGCTTTTCTGACGGCTCTGCGCGACCTGCAGTTGGTCACGCACCTGTTGAATCAGCCCGGTAGTCTTGATCACTACTTCAGTGCTCGCCATGACCCGATGTTCAACCTCACCCCAACAAAATGGGGTCCTACATCTCCGACCATACAACATCTCAAAAGGAGGTCGATCGATATTGGTGTCGTAACTATTGTTGTATGAAAACTATGCCAATGGGAGGTATGTATCCCAACTACCTCCAAAATATAACACGCATGCCCGAAGCATATCCTCGAGTGTCTGGATCGTCCTATCGCTCTGGGCATCTGTCTGTGGGTGGTATGATGTGCTAAAATGCAACTGAGTGCCCAGTTCCTCGTGGAACTTCTTCCAGAACCTAGATGTAAATCGAATATCTTTGTCAGAGACTACTGACACTGGCACTCCGTGTCTAGCCACCACCTCTCGCACATAAATATCCACCAGCTTCTCCGCGGATATACTCTCTGAGATCGGAATAAAGTGGGCACTCTTCTCCAACCTTTCCACGATCACCCATATGGCGTATACACCCCTCGTTGTCCTTGGTAACTTCGTGATGAAGTCCATAGTGATCTCCTCCCATTTCCACATTAAAATGGGTAGTGGCTGAACCTTTCCATGCGGTTGCTGATGTTCGGCCTTGACCTTCCTGCAGGTCAAGCACCGCTCCACGAGCCAGGCGATCTCCCGCTTCATGCAGGGCCACTAATAGCTTAGTCTCAGATCTCTATACATTTTTGTATCCCCTGGATGTATAGAGAACTTGGAGATGTGTGCCTCCTCCAATATCTTCTGTCTCACTCCTCCCGTCACCGGTACCCATACTCGGCCACACTGTGTTAGAAGACCTCGGCTATCCCTAAAAAACAAGGGATATTGACCCCGAATCCGCTCTATCTTCCAATTCTCTTTCTTCACACCCTCGACCAGAGCCTCCTTGATTAGATCCATAAATGGAGATATCACCGTCATCCTCAAACAAACATTCCCAATCGGGGAACCGACCGCCTTGCAGCTCAAAGCATCGGCCACCACATTGGCCTTTCCTGGGTGGTACAAGATCTCACAATCATAGTCTTTCAGTACGTCCAACCACCTCCTCTGCCGCATGTTGAGGTTCTATTGATCCATTAAATACTTCAAACTCTTGTGATCAGTATAAATCGTGCACCAAACTCCATACAAGTAGTGCCTACAAATCTTGAGGGCAAACACCATTATCCCCAATTCCAGGTCGTGAGCGGGGTAATTCGCCTCATGAGGCTTCAACTGCCTCGAGGCATAGGCTATCACTGTTGGATAAGGTGTCTAAGTCCATAACTATTTCTGGTATGTACTTGACCCGACCCGGCATGGTCCATTTGGGTTGCATGGCACCATGCAATTGGGTAAACTAAAATGAGAGAAATAACACTTATGGTTTATTAATATATTATAAGTTCTAATATATTAATAATATTATTTAATTAGTTTGATCAAGAATTAATTTAGAATTAATTAAGTGATCAAAAGATAACTAATTAAATATATGGGTAGATTATGTAAATCTTCCATATCTTATATAGTGGGCTAAGAGGCTCCATGGATTATCAAGTTGGGTTCCACCCATAGGATGCTCCATGGGAGTTACAAACCCATGGGTCATGGAAATGAAGAGTCATGACACATTAGGGTTTACATGGTGTAACCCTAGATGTGTCAACACTAAGAAACAAGAGGGCTAGAGCTGATTTTGCAAGTGTAAGATTCTCTCAAAGTTTACTCCTTTGCATTTGGTGTTGTGTGAAGAATTTGAGGCATCACACTTGGGGTGCTAGTCTCACAAGGTTTCAAGGATCATAATCAACAACAAGGTAAGTTATTCTATCTTTCATTCAAGTTAAAAATGTTCCCCATGTATGCTAGATAGGAATATAACCTTGGAATTCAACTTTGCATGATTATTAGACAAACATAGATCCAAGGTTATTAGGGTTGCATGTACACTTAGGAAGTGTTAGAATGCTCAAAACCCATCAGTGGTATCAGAGCCTAGGTTTGTTTGTTGTTTTTTTTTTTGTGCAAACAGCTTGAAAAAAAAATCGTTTTTCTGTTTTCTGCTCGTATGAAAGTTTGCACATTTGTTTCTGGAAATGGACTAGAAACATTACCCTAAACTGTTTTGATGTTTTAAAGCTTGTTTTAGATGGTGTAATGTTTATGCTAATCCATTTACAATGGCAATTATTAAAATTACAAGTTTTTTTTAAGTGTAATTTTTGATTCTTGAAAGTGTTCATATTCATGTTCTTGAACTTATGAAGATTAGATGATCATAGGAATTGTTTGTAACCTTCATGGTAGTTTAATTCATGATCATAATGTGTTTTAATGGAGTCCATAACTTGTCCTCAAGTTATGGAAAACCAAAAGTCTCACTTTTATTAAAGCCATCAAAAGAACACAAGAGTTATAAAAATGAAGAGTCTTCATTTTTATTACTCAATTAATTCATAAGTTATAAGAAATGAAAGGTTTTGGAAGTTTACAAAACTTGCCCTCAAGTTTTGGAACATGTAAAGTCTTGATTAAAACTTTAGTTCCAACCCTTAGAATTTTAAAAGTTAAAATTCAACCCTTATACTTTATAATATTATAAGTTACTAATATATATATATGTATAACGTCAAGTCGTCTTAGCGCTAGTACGCCTCATTCACGAAGCCGGTCTATAAGGGGGGTATAAGGTTGTTGCCTATAAAATGGCAACTTAATGGGTGTCCACTCTCACCCACCGCTTCCTTGATCGGTGGAGGGTCGTTAGCCGAACGGGTAGGACAAGGACTTATAAATTCTCATTAAAAGTATGATGAATATTATAAAGTAACTAAATGCTTTTATTAAATTCCCAATCTTAGTTACTTTAGGAAAATGTGAATAAGGTGCTAATCCATGAAATTACACTTTACACTTTGTTTAAGTCGTTGGTGGAGCGTGTGTGGTTAACCGGCACACTAACTTGGACTTAACAAGGTAGGTAAAGGGTGACTTAAGGTTTACCATAGCATCGGTGGAGCGTGTGTGGTTTACCGGCACATCGATTGAGTGATAAACCTTGAGGGTACCAAGTGATTTGCATGGTTACTTCACACCTCGTTTTGTGATCCTCGGTATCCCAGTCACAAAACTTGGAGGGCACACTCGAGATTGAAACATGCCTTTGAAAAGTTCATTGAATCTCAAAAGAATCTAGGAATTTCTAAGAACCAATTAAAAACCTAATATTTATATTTCGTTTTTCATGGTGGAAATTGGTGAATCGTCATTCACCTACCTTTCAAATATGTTATAGCTTGGATTACTGCATACCTCTTCTAAGTTATAATATATTGTGATTGGATCCTAGCCTTAATATTACATTTGGGTGTTTTATTAAGGACTCTCTTAATATCTAAACTAATCTTGTTCTCTTCTTTCAGATGTCTTCAAACAATGCTGCTTCTGGCTCTAATCCTAATGGCTCCTTTACCCTTATGAACCTGTGTGGGAAAGTCACTTTTGATGGATCCAACTTCAATGAATGGATCAGAAACATCAGGATGATTACCCGCTACGAGGACAAAGAATATGTCCTTGACAAGGAGCTTAAGGAGATTGATGAGACCACTGCAACTCCCCAGGAGATCGCTGACTTCCGGGCACATGAAAGGGATGCTACAAAAGTGGCATGCATCATGTTGGCCACCATGACAGCGGAACTCCAAAAGTCCTATGAGGACTTCTACCCTTTTGAAATGCACCAAGATCTGATGGAAAGATACCATCAAAGTGCACGACAAGAGAGGTATGAAATCATATGCTCTATCATAACAACCATGATGAAGGATGGGGAATCCGTCACGAGCCACATGCAGAAAATACAAAGGTATGTGGATCGGTTGCTGAAGCTTAATGTGAACTTCCCTGAGGAGCTTGCAATAGATATCATTTTGCACTCCTTACCATCGTGCTATGATCAATTCCGCATGACATATCACATGAATAAGGAAGAGGTCACACTCAGCAAACTTCAGGGACTCCTCAAGACCGCAGAAACAGGTCTTAAGGGTAAGTCGGTTGTTAACACTCCTACTCCAAACTCCGCCCCGGTTTTGGCAATCGGGAAAGGTAGAGGGAAGAAGAGGAAGAGCTCTTCGAAGGGTACCAAGGCTAGGACCCTTGATGCTTCTTCTTCAAGTGGAACCAAGAAAGGTTTTGTCACTCCTTCTTCTGACCCTAAAGAGGCTGAATGCTTCTATTGCCATGAAAAGTCACATTGGAAGCGGAACTGCCCAAAGTACCAGCAAGATGTGAAGGATGGGAAAGTTAAACCCAACCATGCAGGTATTTACACTATCTTATCTAATAACTCACCCCATTCTGACTCTTGGGTCCTTGATACCGGTTGTGGTATTCATATCTGTTCTGATTTGCAGGGACTAAGAAGAAGTGAGAATGTGAATCATGCTTACTTGGAAAAATGACAAAGTCATCCTTCACAGGTTCTTGTGAGAGGGGTGAAGGTTTGTTGGATCTTATACACATGGATGTGTGTGGGCCCTTCAAACATGCCACAAGGGATGCAAATCGTTATTATTTGACTTTTACTGATGATTACAGTAGATATGGATATGTCTACTTAATCAAGCATAAGTCAGAGACTTTTGAGAGGTTTAAAGAGTTTAAACAGGAAGTCGAGAATCAATTGGGCAGGAACATTAAGATGCTTCGATCCGATCGAGGTGGTGAGTATCTTAGTTCAGAGTTCCTCGACTATCTTAGGGAATGTGGGATTGTCTCACAATTGACACCTCCCAGGACACCGCAGTTGAATGGTGTAGCTGAGAGGCGTAATCGAACCTTGTTGGATATGGTTCGTTCCATGATGAGTCGAGCTTCGCTACCAATCTCATTTTGGGGGTATGCCTTAGAGACTGCCGCCCATATCCTTAATCTAGTTCCCACAAAGAAAGTTGCCAAAACTCCTCATGAGATGTGGACTGGTAAAGTACCCAAACTAGACCACATTAAGATTTGGGGTTGCGAGACTTTCGTGAGACGCGAGACTCATGATAAGCTCGAACCTCGAAGTGAGAGGTGTATTTTCATCGGCTACCCACAGAAATCCTTTGGTTACCTCTTCTACAGACCTAGTGAGAATGTGGTCTTTGTAGCTAGGAGGGCTTTCTTTCGAGAGAGAGAGTTCATAAGCCAAGGAGACAGTGGGAGGCAAGTTGACCTTGAAGAAATTCAAGAGTCAAGTGGTGAAGGAACTTCAAACCCTAGCACTCAACTTGAGGAGGAAACTTCTGTTGAGCCAATTGACAAGTCTGTACCTCTGAGGCGTTCCACAAGGGTTAGGAATGCACCTGAGCATTACTATGGATTCCATATTACTGCGGAAGGTGATACACTTATCAGTGATGAGACACTGATAGGTCTGGATGAACCTAACAGTTACGCGGAAGCCATGGCAGGCCCTGAGTCAGCCAAGTGGAAAGAGGCAATGGACAGCGAGATACAGTCCATGTATGACAATCAAGTTTGGAACTTGGTTGAGAATGTACCAGGTCGTAAGACTGTAGGGTGCAAATGGATCTTCAAGAAGAAGACCGACATGGATGGTAATGTACACACTTATAAGGCACGACTGGTTGCAAAGGGTTTCTCACAAACTCCGGGAGTTGATTATGATGAGACCTTTTCTCCAGTGGCCAAGATTAAGTCTATTAGGGTTCTGTTAGCCATAGCCGCATTTCATGACTATGAAATATGGCAAATGGATGTCAAAACCGCTTTCCTTAATGGAAAGTTGGCTGAGGATGTTTACATGAGTCAGCCAGAGGGTTTTGTCAACACAGAGTACCCTAATAGAGTGTGTAAGCTTGAGAAATCCATTTATGGGTTAAAGCAAGCACCTCGCAGATGGAATCTTTGCTTTGATGAGAAAGTCAAGGAATTTGGCTTTTCTAGGAGTGAAGATGAATCTTGTGTATATGTCAAGGCTAGTGGGAGTATAGTTAGCTTTTTGGTATTGTATGTGGATGACATACTACTCATAGGAAATGACATCCCAACTCTGCAGGAAGTTAAGTCCTGGCTTGGGAAGTGTTTCTCTATGAAGGACCTAGGAGAAGCTGCCTATATTCTAGGGATAAGGATCTTGAGAGACCGGAGTAAAAGACTAATTGGACTTAGTCAGAGTACTTACTTGGATAAGGTGTTGAAGAGATTCGGCATGCAGGACTCCAAGAAAGGAGAGTTACCCATCCAGAGTAACGCCAGATTTAGTAAGACACAAAGCCCTAGTACTGAGGCTGAGATAGCAGAAATGAGTCGAATACCTTATGCTTCGGCTGTAGGATCGATCATGTATGCTATGACGTGTACTCGACCTGATGTAGCCTTTTCTTTGAGCATGGTTAGCAGGTATCAGGGGAACCCTGGCAAGGCACACTGGACTGTGGTAAAGAATATCCTCAAGTACCTACGGAGGACTAAGGACTGGGTCCTTACCCTCGGTGGGAGTGAAGACTTGAGAGTTGTAGGGTATAGTGATGCTAGCTTTCAGACTGATAGGGATAATTTCCGCTCTCAGTCAGGCTGGGTCTTTACCTTAAATGGAGGAGCAATTTCTTGGAAGAGTTCCAAGCAAGAGACAGTGGCTGATTCAACTTGCGAATCAGAGTATATAGCAGCTAGCGAGGCAGCAAAGGAGGCGATATGGCTGAAGAACTTCATTGGAGACCTTGGAGTTGTACCAGCAATTAAAGAGCCAATGGAAATTTTCTGTGATAGTGAAAGTGCAGTTGCCTTAGCCAAGGAACCAAGGGATCACGGGAGATCCAGACACATTGACAGAAAATACCATTTCATCAGACATCGAATAGAAGAAGGACTCCTCGTGGCAAAGAGGGCATCATCGGATGAGAATCCAGCAGATCCCCTCACGAAGGGACTGACTCGGGTTAAGCATCTCCAGCATGCTCGGAGCATAGGGCTAAAGGATGATATTAGATTTAGTAGTTAGATAACCTTGAAATTTGTAAAGTGTAATTGACATTAGATGATGAATAAAATGTGTTTTATTTATGAGTAAAGTGTTGCTATCTCTTGTCGATCGTTTACTATATTTCTTTTGCATGTTTTGACTTCCAGAATAATTATGTTTGGTATATCATATTATTCGAACCTCCACAGTCGGTCATATGTCGGAAGTAGGTATGAATCAAGACTGTCATGATTGGTTGCAGAGGTCTAAGCTGTTGGACATGGCTACAACACTCATGAGTGCTCATAAGTTATGAGCATTTGACTCAACCCACACTCACTGGAATCACTTCATGGAATTTATCTCGAGTGATCGTGAGACGGTAATATCATATAAGTCTTCAAACCTAGAGATATGATTTGTTACTTATGAGTTGGTTATGCATTGATTGTACGTTAAAGCATTGGTAACTCGATGTTATAAAACGTGCTTTTGTGTATAATTCAATGAGTGGTAGAACAAACATATGAGTCGAAGTTTATCTGTTCCTTCTTGGATTAGAAGCTGATATCTGGGCCCCTCGATGATTTTGTTTTGACCTATGTACCGGGCCCGGTCAGAACTACGTTGATGTGTTTAATTAAGTTCTTTGTCAAAAAAATCGGAAATCGGGAAACAAACTGCTGGACAATAAGTAAGACATTGTTCCATGTATTTGTCCGGCTGATATCTAGAACAGAGGATTATATGATCACTTATCTTAAATGGCGTATCATCATGTTCTCAGTTCCGAGAGACCTTGAAAGAGCTACGATTGCCGATCGGTTCCTGAAGTATTGCAGTTATAGTTATTAGACTTATCCAAGTGGGAGACTGTTGGATAAGGTGTCTAAGTCCATAACTATTTCTGGTATGTACTTGACCCGACCCGGCATGGTCCATTTGGGTTGCATGGCACCATGCAATTGGATAAACTAAAATGAGAAAAATAACACTTATGGTTTATTAATATATTATAAGTTCTAATATATTAATAATATTATTTAATTAGTTTGATCAAGAATTAATTTAGAATTAATTAAGTGATCAAAAGATAACTAATTAAATATATGGGTAGATTATGTAAATCTTCCATATCTTATATAGTGGGCTAAGAGGCTCCATGGATTATCAAGTTGGGTTCCACCCATAGGATGCTCCATGGGAGTTACAAACCCATGGGTCATGGAAATGAAGAGTCATGACACATTAGGGTTTACATGGTGTAACCCTAGATGTGTCAACACTATATAAGAAACCCATTCTCCACCAAAATCGGCGACACTAAGAAACAAGAGGGCTAGAGCCGATTTTGCAAGTGTAAGATTCTCTCAAAGTTTACTCCTTTGCATTTGGTGTTGTGTGAAGCATTTGAGGCATCACACTTGGGGTTCTAGGCTCACAAGGTTTCAAGGATCATAATCAACAACAAGGTAAGTTATTCTATCTTTCATTCAAGTTAAAAATGTTCCCCATGTATGCTAGATAGGAATATAACCTTGGAATTCAACTTTGCATGATTATTAGACAAACATAGATCCAAGGTTATTAGGGTTGCATGTACACTTAGGAAGTGTTAGAATGCTCAAAACCCATCAATCACATGCCCCATCTGCATCAGTACCACACCTAACCTTGAGATCGATGCATCACAGTACACTACCAAATCATCTAACCCCTCAGGTAGTACTAGAATCGGAGCCTCGCATAACCTCCGTCTTAGGGTCTCAAAAGCCAACTGCTGATCTGTTCCCCATCGAAAAGTCACATTCTTCTTGGTCAAGCGGGTCAATGGCACATCAATCTTGGAGAAATCCTGGATAAATCTCCGATAATAGCCCTCTAAACCCAAGAAGCTAAGGATCTCGGATGCGTTCTTCGGTACTTCCCACCGCATCACTGCCCCAACATTGGCTGGATCAACCGAAATGCCCTCCTGATTGTAATGTGTAACGTCCGGGTTTCGGGGCTAAGCATTTTTAGACGATGTAATAGTCTAGGTCAACTATTGTAACTCTTTTGATGTAATAAAAATGAAATATTTGAGTATTTTGTGAATTATGTGAATTTATGTGCTTATTATTTAATTATAAATGTATAATTAATAAAGAATAAAAATAAGCGTCAAAATGAAATGTTAGATAAACCCGATATCTATGAAGGATGTGGTAGTGGTCGTGACGAGGTTTCCGAATATATAAAGAATGCCAAAATCCGAGTTATAACGAAGAAGTTATGACCCGACGAAGTTTCACGACGGAACCGACACGATACCGGGAAGCGTAAATAGTGAATTTACGATAAAGCGAGTTTTAGCCTTAGCGATCTAAACGAAAGTCGTAGAGTTCGTTAAACCGGAAGCGTGCATAAAAAGAATGCCCAAATCTGACTTCATATGAAGAAGTTATGATTTTTCTAAGTTTCAGCTTAGCGGTATACAGCCCAAATACTCGATTTGAGATCGAGCGGTTTTTAGCCGACACAACCTAAACGAGAATTGAAGATCTCGTTAATAGTAATGCAACGGTAAAAAGACAGACGAAAACGGACGTCGGATGAAGAAGTTATGAATTTTTAACGGACTAATCCTGTCCCGGCCTGTTAAAAATATAACTGTTAAAATAAATTCAAAATTAGCCAACGGAGTCTAAACGAAAGTTGTAGATTACGTTCCCGCCTACGTGTGGATATAAAGAACGTCGAAAACGGAGTTCATATGAAGAAGATATGAATTTCCAAAGTTTTTAAAATAATTAATATTTATTTTTAATTATCTATTTATTTATTATTCGTTCTTTACAACCGACCGGAGGAATCTACTTTACACCGGAGAAAAGGAAAAGAAGCCGGCAACTATTCGAGTACTGCACGCTTACGCCCAGCGTAATTCGCGAGTACGCCCCGCGTACGGACTACGCCCAGCGTAGTCATGGAGTACGCCCCGCGTAAACCGAGGTTCCAACGACTATAAATAGAAACCGAAGTTCAGCCATTTTCCTTACCAATATTCATTCCTTCTCTCTAAATTTTGCCTTGGTTTGCGTGCCAATAATATCCCGAAGCCCCGATATTATTCCCGAGCCCCGAAGCAAGTTTTGAAGCCCCGAAGATCCCGAGAAGTGCAACTCTCGAGCCGAAGCTCTGCTCGCGAGAAGCTCGTTTTTTTGTGAAGATCTTCCAGGACTACCGAGGAATACTACTTCTACAAGTCGTAGTGCTGTCCGGTTATCTTCTGAACAAGTGAGTGTGTAGTTACTTTCTTCTAACGCATATTATGAAGTATTTATTATAAAATATGTGTGATGTGTATATTTGGTTGTTATATGTGTGAATGTATATTCACTTTCTTCTATCTCATATATATGATATATTATCTATGAAATATGTGTTATATGTGTGTGCCTTATCTGTTATGTGGAATATATATTAAATGAACATGCTTTATAGGTTTTAAAACTATGCATAAAAATATATATTTTTATCTACTAATATGTTGGGTAGAACATGGGTAGATAGTTGATGTGTGATAAACAGATGAGAGGCCTCGATGTTGTTGTTGATCTAGTCATCTAGCGGAGTATGGATGACGACCACGGACTCTTCTAGGCAGTCCAGTGGAACACTAGCAGGCTCATAACCTGTAGGTGTTGTGAACGACGTGTTCACCGGTGTACTCTACTCCCCCACATGGTTGCCTTTAGGACATCTATTGTTGAGGAAACCCCTTAGCAGTAATGTCCGTCCCGATGAACTTTCCTAGATTAGGTCCCTTTAGATAAATGTTATTTTAGGGACATAAAGTAAGGATAACGGGAATGGGTAATCGGGTTATTGTTGGTCGGTAAAAATTAAATATAATTATTTATTGCGGGTTGAAAACCCTATATGCTCACCAGACTCCCAAGCCTGACCCACTCAGTTTATTTGTATTACAGGAAGTGGCGCAAGGGCATAAGATGGATGAATCATCAAGTTATTTTGTTTATGAGCCTTTATATGAATTCAACTGTTGTATTGCTTGTAATATTTGTTTATGCTTTTGGTCTGTTTATTGGAACATGACATCCCGAATATTGTTATAAAATGATTATGCATCTTTGATAAAATGCTTTGATAAACTTTATTTTATCATATTTTGTTTTGGGACAAATTCCGCAACTCTTTTGAATAAAAGAAAAAGATTTACTCTGAAAATATTTTTAAAAGCATAAATAAAACCGGTCTTTTCTGGCCGAGATTTTGGGGATGCCACATAATGTGCCCCAAAAACTGTACCTCTCACAACCAGAAATCACACTTGGAGAACTTTGCATAAAGCTTCTCCGCCCTCAGAGTCTCCAATACCTCTCTCAGATGCTGCTAGTGCTGCTCCTTGGTCTTAGAATAGACTAGGATGTCATCAATAAAAACGATCACCGACCGATCCAGCATCGGTCTACACACTCTGTTCATGAGATCCATGAACGCTGTTGGGGCATTGGTGAGCCCAAATGGCATCACCACAAACTCATAGTGCCCATACGGAGTCCTGAAAGCTGTCTTCGGTATATCCTCCCCCCGAATCCTCATCTGATGATACCCTGACCGAAGATCAATCTTGGAAAACCAAGACGCACCCTGTAGCTGATCGAACAAATCATCGATCCTCGGTAACAGATAACGGTTTTTCACCGTTAGCTTGTTCAGCTCTCGGTAATCGATGCACATCCTATGTGATCCATCTTTCTTTTTCACGAACAGGATCGGAGCTCCCCACGAGGAACTGCTCGGACAGATAAACCCTCGGTCTAGCAACTCTTGAAGCTGCGTAGGTAGCTCCTGCATCTCGGGCGGCGCTAGCCAGTATGGTGCCTTCGCTATCGGAGCGGCACCCGACACCAAATCAATGCGAAATTCCAATTGCCTCTCCGGAGGCACTCCTAGTAACTTCTCGGGAAAGACATCCTGAAACTCCTGTACAACTGGCACACTGCCCACATCCGTCGTGGTCCCAACCCTCGTATCCGAGATATATGCCAGAAATCTCGTACAACCCTGCTGCAGAAATCTCCTAACTCTCGCAGCTGAACAGAGAGTTGGACCCTGCGAGGTCGTCTCACCATGAATAACCAGTTCTCCCTCACTTGGGGTTCGAACCCTCACCAACTGGCTCTCGCAATCGATCATGGCCCCGTTGGCCCCCAACCAGTCCATCTCGACAATCACCTTCAGTCCTCGCAACGGTATCGGGACTAGATCAACGCGAAACCTCTCTCGAAGAACATTCAGGACACATTCCCGGTATACCCTTGCAGCGCTCACAGTGCAGTCATTTGCAATCTCAACCTCAAGCGGGGAACCCAAAGCCCCGGCGCATCCCGAAACTTCTTGCTAAGCGCAAGAGATACAAACGACCGGGTAGCCCCCGAGTCGAATAGAACGTGAGCCGATATACCATTGACCAAAAAGGTCCCTATACATAATCACAATACACACATAAGCAACACAAATAAATATAGAGCAGGAGAGTAGAATACGTACCAGCCACAACGTCTGGCGCTGCCCGAGCCTCCTCGGTAATCAGCTGAAATGCGCAGCTCTTCACCGCTGGAGCATCTGCCTTAGCAGGGCGGCCATTTTTGATCCTCAGTGTGGTGGGCGCAGGCACCGCCACTGCTGCTCCCTCTCCCTGCAACCTCGGACAATCGGCCCGCTTGTGGCCGGTCTGATTGCAGTGAAAACAAATCAAGCCCTTCTTGGGGCAATCCCTGCTCAAGTGACCCTGCTGGCCACACGCATAACATCTTGAGCTCGCTATCCGAAATGCCCCACTTTGCGGTTTACCGCACTTTGCACACCGGCCACGGCCCTGTTGGCCCCTACTGGAAGAATCCGAGGTCTTAGGCTTTTTCGCCTGACTTACTGCTGTATGTGCCTACTCAGGCTTCCGCTTGGTGCGGAAGTCCAACTCCATCTCCCGTTCACGGACCTTCTCCACTATCTCATTCAGGGTTTTACACCCTGTGAAGCTCACAAACTCTCGGATATCATCCCTCAGCATGGAATGATACCTCGTCCTCCTCGTGTCCTCATCCGTAGCATACTGTGGGATCAACAAAGCTAGTTCCCGAAACTTGGCGGTGATCTCCACCACAGTCTCGGTAGTCTGCTGAAGGTCATGAAACTCCCTCACGAACCGTTGCACCTCAATAGGAGGTGCAAACTCCACATCGAATCGTCGAACAAACTTGGCCCATGTTATCTCAGCCACACCGGCTGCTCCCACCTGGCTAGTCACCTCTCCCCACCAGTCTCGGGCTCTGTCTCTCAGCATACATGAAGCAAAACCCACCTTTGTCGCATCAGGGTAAGAACTTGTGCGCTTGGCGTTCTCAATATCCGCCACCCAGCGTCGGCTAACAATGGGGTCCCTGACCCTGAAAAACTGTGGCGACCCACATGCCTTGAACTCCCGGAATGAGGCAGTTCGGGCTCCAACCTGGCCCGCAGCAAACTCGGCTCTAAATGACCTGATCCTCTCCTCCATAATCTCCATCATACCCTCCTTGACCGTCCCAAAGATAACTGGGGTAGCGTCAAGGATGCCCCTTGTCACCTCGGCTGCAATGAGCTCACGCAACCTCTCGTCGATGGGCTCGGTACCATCGCCCGACCCAGATCCAGATACCGATCCTGATCCCCCAACTTCATGTCATGTCATCACCATACTGTACTGCAATACCATAAAACATAATGATCAGGATGTCTGTAGAGGGGATCCTCCCACACCGGTCCTCCTTAGAGCTTTCAGATCTAACATTGGTTCGGGTACTGGTCATGTGCTTTCAGTAGTACGGTCCCAATACTACCTTCCACACCTACCTGTACCTTCCCCAAGGCTCCACCTGAAAACTCCAATTCGTCCCAAAACAATCATATCCCACAGACTGCCACATATCTCAAATCCTATGCTATCCTAAGATTTGGTCTGCCCACATCAATCAGACCAATCATATCAGGTTGCCTTTATGCATGCAAACTATACACATAAAAGGATCAAATAGACTTTCGAACAAGAGATTCTACCCTAGGACCACAACCAGACAAGGAACAATAAATAAGGCCAAATCAATCATTCTAAGGCTATAAGCTCCTAACCGTATACAATTTTAAAAGCATACACATAGCAAGATCCATACGATTATCATAGCTCAAATATCAGTATAACATGGCTAACATATTGGGGAACTACTTACTTGGCTTGGCCGATCACGTGCGTTGCACTCTCCTCTTTCCCATTTCTAAAAGTTTTAACTTTTTTTTTTATTTTTTGAAAACAATTTTACCATTTCCTTAGTTTGAGTCCCGACACACCCGAGGGTGTGCCTGAATCCCACAAACCAAGGATGTGATACCAACTTGTAACGGCCCAAATTTTCAAATAAATTTTTCATTTTTAATTAGCCAAACATTCCCATAAATTGTGAAGTAACATTAACCATTGTTTTCAAAATTCATAACATTAACATTTTTTTCAAAACATCAGAGTGTCCCATTAAAACAAGTGTCGGAGAGTCCACGTCGCGCCATCAAGCCTTGCCCTTGCCCTTAGGCTTAGATGTACCTGAACAAATCAACAAACTGTAATCTAATGCTTAGTGAGTTTCCCGAGAGCATACCCCACACACAATCCACATAAGCACATATCATATTAGCTATAAAAGCTATATATACCACATAAGCCATGCATACAAACATATAAGGATGCCTTGGGCTCCTCCCAAGGTCTTACTCCAGGATGTCATGGGCTCCCCCACATGGTCTTACACCTAAGTGCCATGGGCTCTCCCCATGGTCTTTAGCTAGAAAGCCATGGGCTCCCCCACATGGTCTTACATCCAAGTTCCATGGGCTCCTCCCATGGTCTTTACTTGAAAAGCCATGGGCTCCCCCATATGGTCTTACATCCAAGTGTCATGGGCTCCTCCCATGGTCTTCCCTACAAATATCACATATATAGCTAGCATAATATTGAACATAACTAACTATCATACCACATATCTCTACAACAAAGAGTCTACCACATATCACAAAATAGGCCAGCCTTGGTGCCTTAGACCCATTGGTATGGTGAGGAGACTCACCTCTCGAATGCTGAACTGACAAGCTAAGATCAGATATATCCCACGCACTGCTCCTAACTCAACCGCCTATAATCGACATGTGATTAACTTGTCACAATCCCAAAATACCATAAATACCCTCAAAGTCAACCCTGGTCAAAGTCAAGGTCAACGATCAAGGTCAACAGTCCATGTTGACCTCAACTCGTCGAGTTCTTCCCGAGTCCATTCCACTGAATCCCGAGTCAACTCGCCGAGTCACCTAAGTGACTCGTCGAGTTCATCCAATGTCTAGAAAACCAAGAGTTCGCGCAAGCCATCACTGTAATCCTTCACCGCACTCATTCAGAATCACGAAAACGGGTAAACCCTACCCGACTCATCGAGTCAACTAAGGGACTCGACGAGTTCCTTCAGTCCCTTCTGTGTTCAACCCTTTTCAGTGGGATCTAAGGTCCCAAACTTCAGATCCACCCTTCCCTAGTACTGTTACCACGTAAAGTTTCAAACTTTACGTGCATGCAAGGCTTCACAAGGCTAAAACATCAAAACTAAGCTCCCTACAAGGTTTTAGTGCATGGAAAGGGTCTAAGATGGATAAAGTGAGCAACTTTATGTTATTGGGGACCTAGAGAGGTCCAGATTTGGAACCGTATCCTTGTGATAAGTCCAAATCCGAGTATGACCCCATTTTGCACCAAAAGTGGCCATTTACTTCAAAGAAAATGGATCTAAGCAACTAAAGAACAAGGTAATGACTTTATACCTCAAGATGGTTGCCAAAACAGAGTAGATGTCGGATCTACTACTCCTCTCCTTGCTCCTTCTTCTTCAAGCTCCAAAATCCTTCACAACCACACCAAAATTGCTCACAAAAGCTCTCTCTCTCTCACTCAAGAAGGTGTAAGGTCCAACTAGGGTTTTCTCTGGCTAATGAAGTGGTAAGGGAAGCCACAAGAGGCGGGTTATGTTCTTTAAATAGGGTGCAAACCCTAAAAAGTAGGTTTTTCCTTTACAGCACCTACTCGTCGAGTAGGATTTAAAATCCGCGTCCTCATAACGGTCTCTACTCGATGAGTTGGAGCTCCCCAACTCGCCGAGTCCATGTACAAAACCCTAAAAATTAGGTAAATTAAATAATACCTGCAACAGACGTTACACCTTTTGAGGTAGGCTCAAAACGGTCCCATGTGACATTGTCAAGATTCCTCCAAAGGAATCTTGCATTTTGATCTCTTTCAAGATATTGTCAATATATACATGAATATTTAAAAAATTTAGCATTCATATTTATCTATCTCCATAGATTTTACATTCCAAGAATGTATTTTTCTCATTCCTAAGTCTTTCATTTTAGAAATACTTTCTAAGTCAAGGAAAAACGACATTGCATAGTCGAAATGTAATTTCTCATGATTAAGTATGTCTTATTCATACAAGATTAGGAATATCATTATGCTCCCACTAGTTCTTAGTAAACACATAGGTTATCTTTATTATGATGCGAAAACATACTTTGTGTTTTCATAATTAAAATGATGATTCCAACCTTGAGATGTTTGATTTATATCCATAAATGGATTTTAAATCTAATGCACTTTGTTAGGATATCTTGGATTAACAAAACCTTCAAGCTAAACTAAATATACATCTTCAAGTAGGTGTCTATTAAGGAAAACATTTTTCTTGAAATCTATTTTTCATAACTCATGATCATAATATGTAGATATGGTAAATAATATCCTTGTAGGTCTAATTATAGCTACTTGAGAAAAGGTTTAGTCATAGTCAATGAAATGAGTATGTGTAGGGCCTTTTAAAACAAGTCTTTCTTAATGTGTATATATCTCCCTTTTTTTGTTTATGAAAGAATCACTTACTTCTTTTGGTCTTACTATAGGGAGGAAGGTTAATCAATCTCATACTTGATTATTATACATTGATATCATCTCAATGTTCACGGCTCTAAGTCATTTATCAGGTTCAAATCTGATATAGTGTTTTGGTAGTTGATAGGTTCACCAGAAACTATCAAGAAAAACTCATCAATGAGAGATTCCATATTTCTCATGTTGATGATGTATGGTCCATTGGCATGGCCTAGACTGCTCTAGCGCGCCAGCCTGGCCTGGTGCGCTCCTGCCAGCCCTGCCTGGCGTTCCCTTGCGAGCCTTGCTGGGGACTCCCTTGCCAGCCCTGCTGGGGACTCTCCTGCCGGCTCGGCCAGGCGCTCCCTCGCCTGACACTCCCTTGCCATCCTATCCTGGTGCGCGCCCGCCAGCCCCGCCCCGCGCCTCTGGGTGGCCTCGCCCAGCTCCTTGCTAGCTGGGCCTGAATTGGGCTGGCCCAAGGCCTGACCTAATTGCCCCCTAAATAATGAACAGTACCTCCTCCATGGAGATGGACCTTTTCCCTAGATCTTCCCCATGGCTCAGCCGCCACTATATTCCGGCAGGGTGGCTCAACTGCCACCCGCCGCCGTCAACCACCATACACTACCACTAGCACCAAGATGGTTCTCTCCAGCTATGGAGGACCATCTCAGATCTTTTAGCTGATCTAACTTGACCGTCGGAGTCCGCTCCCGGGGCACAATCCCTGGGACGGCTCTAACGAGTTTGCACTGTGATGTCCAGATCTCCGCCGCAGCTGAAGACCAGAAGATGTGCCGGAGGTTGATGTCGCATCATTTGGCGCCATCCCGGATTCGAGCAAGTAGCAAAAGCCTCAGTTGCTTTCAAGCTCGTTTTTTCTTCAGATCTGATGTGTTCTCATCTAAGGTTTGCTCAGATCTGCTCATATTTAGCACCATTTGGTTCAGATCCGTTTGGCTTTGGCCAAGATCTGCTCAAATCGATTTGGTTATTGACAAGATCTTTCTAGATCTGTCTAACCATCATTCAGAGCTCTTGATCTGCCGAGTTTTATGATCTATTTGAGTTTTCTCTCTTAGATCTTCAGATCTGTATTGTTTTTTGCTCAGATGTCTAGATATGTTTTGTTTTAGTTTATCTAAGCAACTCTCAAGTCTTAAAGGACTTTATCAGGTTTCATTTTCATCTATATTTTGATAGAGTATTCAGAAAGTTGGGGAGAAGAGAGATTTCTATGAATTTTTCCCATCTTGTTCATATTTTCGAGCTTTATCCAGTAAATGGAAGAACAAACAATATTTTGCAAGTCTTTATTTCTTTTGCCTGCTCATTTTCGAGAAAATCGGTTTTGTTTCTTGATTTCTCATGTGCAACTTCATTCAAGTTGTTTATCTGGTGCTTCCTCTAGAAGCTTAGAGATGGAACAAAAGATTTTGAGACTTGTTGAGCAAGCTGAAGAGTAGGGAAGGTTTTATGAGAAGAAAACCTCATCAGATCCGTTTGGCCTTTGCCAAGATCTGTTTAGGATTCATTTGATTTTGCCAAGATCTTTTCAGATCTGTCTTAGCATTATTTTCTCTTTCAAACATTCTCCAAGTTGCAAAGACCTTATCAGATGTGTTTTCATCTAAGCTTGGTGGTTTGATCAGCAAAGGAGAAAGAAAATAATTTTTATGAGTTTTTTATTTCATTTCAACACACACATTATCAGAAAATCGTTCTTTAGATTGAACCTGTTTCATCATCTGAAAAGTTGTTTGTACACACAGCTATGTTGCTTGTACATTTTACAAAACCTTTTTTTTTTTAAAAAAAGAGAGAGAAGGAGAAGGGAGTAGAAGTTTTGAGGGGTCTTAACCCACTTTCACTCCATGTATTTTCCATCTGAGTATGAGTTTTCAGCATCTATTTCACTTCAAATTAAAATTCATTTCAGTAATGATTTGTGGGAACAAGTGTGTAAGTTGTAAACACAGCTGTGGTAAGCTGTGGTACTTGTACATTCCAAAACCTATTTTACCTCAGGAATTAGATTTACCGTCAATATAGTTACTGTCCATCCCACCAGTTAAAAAAAAAGGGAAGGAAAATTCAAAATGATATACTTGTTGGCACATCTCGACCAAACACAAAAAAGAAGAGAAAAGTTGTTTTACATTACACATATAAAATAAATATTACAAAATTGTTTGGGTGCTCTTTGTTTCTCCCAAGCCGACAAAATAAAAAGAGGGGTATAGGTATACAGTCTACACCACAAAGTTTAAATAAGCAAAACTAGCAAACAAGCCAAAGCGGGCCCCACGCGTCTTAAAAGTCAACACAAGACAAGAGCTGGGTCCCACCTGGACTTCTCTCCTTGCAGACGAAAGCTTCTCCGATTAACCCAACCGACAAACATCTTCAATGAGTCACAATTGTAGTCGCCGGTGAACGAAGCCAAGGTGTTACCGGTTGAATCACCGGTAGTCAGAGCAACAACATCTTCAGCACCACCGTGACCATTTGTCTACCCCCCAATGATAGCAACCCCGGAGTGAAATCGCCATCACCACCGGTAGGCCACCTCCTGTCACCGGTCATCTCGAGAAAGCGGCGTATGGCGAAGCAGCCTTGGCAGCAACCTTCAAGCCAGCCACCCATCGGCCTTCCCGTAGCAACAGCTCTGACGCAAACCGCCATCAGACCTGCAAGTCGACCACCTTCAATATCGGTGACCCAGCGGAGTAGTTCCGGCGCCAGTCACCGCTATGCTACATCCTGTCGACCATCGCCATCTCCGGTCCAAACTGATGAAATAGCACCTCCGACAAAATCAGATCCTCTATCTCTACAGATGACGAGGAACAAAAAAAAGGGGGGGGAGAACCGTCTTCCCCATCTCCAGTCGTCGGAGTCTTCGCCTTACCCTGCAGCCAATGAATTACCGACGAACCACCTCCATCGGGGGGATCGTTGGTTGTTTCCAGCCACAATTGCAATCTCATTCGTCGCCATTGGTATAGACGGCTGCCATATGTTTCTTGTTCGTCACTGGCAACCGGAAAGAAAATCGCCAGTCTCCACATCCTTGCTCCGATTCCCCTCCACAGCTAACACCGCCCGTCGAGTAGCCACCATGAATTTCTAGCCCCCAGTCAATACCTGCGTTTCTTTCCTTTCTTTGGGCATTTCCTCTTCAGTAGAAACGAGGTAACAGGGCAATGGCGGAAACAAACAAAATAAGCATGGTGGGCCCATTGTAGTTATTGGATCAGCAAATTCTTTTCACACTTTTTAAGTGACTTGGGCTAACAAATTGTTAATGGGCTCACAACTCGTAAAGTGGGTTAACTTATCTCAACTGGGTTTCTCCTATCAAACTGCAGTAATTAATTGATGTTTTATTGGGCTGGTTCAATACGAAAATAACCCAATTATTTGCAAGAATAAACTAGCAAATCAGTCGTTTAACGCTCAAGTATCGCGATGTCTTTCAAACAAGATACGCCCTCAGAATATACGCTGAGGTCCAAACTCACTCATCATTTTCAAAAAAAAAAAAAAAAAAAAAAGAGGGGGGAAGGAGAAGAGTAATGTACTACTGTTACTCGTGAAGCGTTTAGAAATAACCATCAGCAACTGCACTGCACCGGCTATTAGCAGTCGTGTTGACGGGCCCCAGGAAATCTAACTACTCCTCTCTCATCATTCATGTTGACCGGCCCCGCTAGTCTTGCTGTCCAACTCTTAGTAGTCGCGCAGCTCGATCTTCAGCAGCGACGACCTAGCTCAGCAACCGCAAAGCCCAATCACTAGCAGCTACATTGTCTGCCTCCCAGCAGTTGCCTTGCCCAACTCTCAAAGGTAGCGCTACCCAGCTCTTGTCGGCCTGCTTGAATCGCCTAGCTCTTTCTAGTAGCTGTATTGCTCAGATTTCAGCAGCTATGCATCCAACATTCTCTCTCTTCGCCTCCTATAATAAAAAGAAAATGGGGGGGGGGAGAAGGATTAGTGACACCATGCAGAAGTACTTTTTATTCCGAAGGGGCAGAGTTAAAGTACATGAAGAATTGATACTATGCACGGTAGTACATTCCCGAGACGACATTAGTATTCCGGGTTGAAAGAGCAGCATCATGGTCCAACTCTCAATAGTCGTGTTGCTCACCTATCGCTAGCAGCTCGCTGCCCGGGCCTCAGCGGCCCTGCTGACCAGTTCCTGACAGCAGCCTCGTTACGCACCTCTTAACAGTAGCTACATTATCAAGCTCTAAGTAACACTGCCACATAGCTCTCCGCAAACAGCCAAGACACCGATGCCTCAATTATTAGTACGACTAGCGAGGCAGCAAAGCATCAGGTACCATTCCACTTTAACCCAGACTGGTCACACGAGCTAGACACATAGATTGTAGGGTGCTACGCCCAGTCATGCGAGGTTCAGTACCCTCGCCTCGAGTCGTCTGGCTTCCCAGCCCGACTCCATTACAGCGGCAAGCACTGCATGCGAGGTTCAGTACCCTCGCCTCGAGTCGCATGGCTTCTCAGCCCGGCTCCAGTACAGCGGCAAGCTCCGCATGCGAGGTTCAGTACCCTCGCCTCGAGTCGCCTGGCTTCTCAGCCTGACTCCATTATAGCGGGAAGATCCGCATGCGAGGTTCAGTACCCTCGCCTCGAGTCGCCTGGCTTCTCAGCCCGACTCCATTATAGCGGCAAGCTCCGCATGCGAGGTTCAGTACCCTTGCCTTGAGTCGCCTGGCTTCTCTGCCCAACTCCAGTATAGCAACATGCCCCGACCATTCCATACGATGCTCTTCCGTGTGATTTATCTATGATCGTCGGCAGCCAAGCCCGATCCATTCCACGCGATGCTCTCCCGCGTGATTTATCTACGATCGCTGGCAGCCAAGCCCAATCCATTCCACGCGATGCTCTCTCGCGTGATCTATCTATGATCGTTAACAGCCAAACCCGATCTGTTATACGCGATGCTTTCCCGCAAGACATCTCCATGTTCATTGGCTGCTAAGCCCAAGCCACTCTCCATCGTCGCGCGCCATAAGTCGCGCATCACAAGCTTATTCCACACCATGATCTTGGTGCTCCCTCCCTCACAGTCATCATGGTTCTCTTGTGCTCGGACGATCGGTGAAGTGTTATCCACATTACGACCTGCTATAGTGAGGATACTCTCCAGCAAGAAGGTCATCCCGACAACGGCCCGGCTACCTACGACCCCACAACACCTCTGTTTCCTGGCTCTCGGAAAAAGTCCTGCTATGTAACCCTACCTGTAGCCTCGTCGCGTATCCCACAGCACCTCTGTTTCCTAGCTCTCGTAAATGGTCTCGTTGTGCAACCCTACATGTAGCCTCGCCGCGTACCCCACAACATCTCTGTTTCCTGGCTCTCGGAAATGGTCTCGCTATGCAACCCTACCTGTAGCCTCACCGCGTACCCTACGACATCTCTGTTTCCTGGCTCTCGGAAATGGTCTCGCTGTGCAACCCTACATGTAGCCTCGTCGCGTACCCCACAACATCTCTGTTTCCTGGCCCTTGGAAACGGTCTTGCTGCGCAACCCATACCTCTGGCCTCACCGCTTATCCCTTAGCACCTCTGCTGCCTGGCTCTCGGCAACAGTCTCACTGCATGTTTCCTACCTATAGCCTCACTACCTGTTCCTCAAGAATTCTGTTGTCTGGCTATCGACAATAGTCTTACTGCGTGACCCTCGCTAGCAACCAAGTCGCCCAGCTCTCGGAATCTATTCCTCGCCTCCTCTAAGAAAGGGGGGGGGGTAATAAGGTTGGTACGCCGCAATCTAGCTAGGTGTAGCCCGAGCAAGAAAGATCCTCAAGATGGTTATCAATGCAGACTATGTAGATGGTTACTGGTGACATCCCATCTCGCATTGCTACCACAACAATCACGTCGGATAACAGTCTCAGGGACTGAATGGCAAGCTTACGCTTCTTATCTACCCCGGTCTGACATTCCACCGACATCAGTGTCGCGTAACACTCTTTAGCAGCCTCGGTCCGCATGATCGCAGCAACAGTTACGTTGCATCGCACCGATCGGCTCGCACTCCTCTCAATGAAGGAGTATCAAGTCATCTCAAGCTACATAAGCAATGCTTGGCTCATCGCACAACCCCACGACTCTCGTGGGCGAGGTTCGGTCATTTCACTTTATTATTTATTGTATTGGTGCTTTATCTAGTCCGATCCGATTGTCAGCAACCCAATCGCATCAGACTAGGGGGACTTGACGACGCATAATTTATATGACTAGTTCCAGTCCGATGTCATTGGCCGCGTACCAATAACACCAGACTGGGGGGACTTGATGATATATGGTCCATTAGCATGGCCCAGACCGCTCTAGCGCGCCAGCCTGGCCTGGCGCGCTCCTGCCAACCTTGCCAGGGACTCCCTTGCGAGCCTCGCTGGGGACTCTCCTGTTAGTTTATATGACTAGTCCAGTTCGATGTCATTGGCCGCATACCAATAACACCAGACTGGGGGGACTTGATGATATATGGTCCATTAGCATGGCCCAGACGGCTCTAGCGCGCCAGCCTGGCCTGGCGCGCTCCTGCCAACCTTGCCGGGGACTCCCTTGCCAGCCTCGCTGGGGACTCTCCTGTTGGTTTATACGACTTAGTCCAGTCCGATGTCATTGGCCGCGTACCAATAACACCAGACTGGGGGGACTTGATGATGTATGGTCCATTGGCATGGCCTAGACTGCTCTAGCACGCCAGCCTGGCCTGGTGCGCTCCTGCCAGCCCTGCCTGGCGTTCCCTTGCGAGCCTTGCTGGGGACTCCCTTGCCACCCCTGCTGGGGACTCTCCTGCCGGCTAGGCCAGGCGCTCCCTTGCCTGGTACTCCCTTGCCATCCTTTCCTGGTGCGCGCCCGCACGCCCCGCCCGGCGCCTCCGGGCGGCCTCGCCCAGCTCCTTGCTAGCTGGGCCTGAATTGGGCTGGCCCAAGGCCTGACCAAATTGCCCCCTATATAATGAACAGTACCTCCTCCATGGAGAGGGACCTTTTCCCTAGATCTTCCCCATGGCTCAGCCGCCACTATATTCCGGCAGGGTGGCTCAACCGCCACCCGCCGCCGTCAACCACCATAGACTACCACTAGCACCAAGATGGTTCTCTCCAGCTATGGAGGACCATCTCAGATCTTCTAGCTGATCTAACTTGACCGTCGGAGTCCGCTCCCGGGGCACAGTCCCTAGGACGGCTCTAACGAGTTTGCACTGTGATGTCCAGATCTCCACCGCAACTGAAGACCAGAAGATGCGCCGGAGGTTGATGTCGCATCACATGTTATAGATGATTTTTTCCATATATGTGATGATGTATTCAACGAGTTTATAGCCTTGGCCGACATGCCCAGGAAATCTTTGAAATTTCATCGTGATGGGGATATATCATTGCAATTGTTGGTATTCAACGATTAATTCCTAGTAAGCACGAGTCATCAGCTTGCGTTGACAACGTCCCTGCCCTTTTTACACATCGCCCATCGCTCCTACCGATTGAATGGTCCGGTGAAGTGTTAGGACCGCAGCGATGTGGGCGGTTCGCCGTCGGTGACGTTTTAGGAATTCCACTGAACCTTATCATTTAGAGGAAGGAGAAGTCGTAACAAGGTTTCTGTAGGTGAACATGCGGAAGGATCATTGTTGAACCCTACAAGACAGAACGAACAATAAATATGTAACCACAACAAGGTGACAGACAGTTTGTGTTTCTGAATAGTTATTATTCATGTTTAACAATTTCTTGTTAAAACTAATTTCAACTCTTGCTACATCATGCGATGGTTCTTGAGTTACTTTAAGTTCTATGTGCCTCCCACTTTCTTTGTCATTAGAAGCTTGCTTTCTAATAACTCAACTTCCAGAGGAATAAGAAAACTTATTCTTGGTGGGATTTGTATAAAATAATCTAAATAATTGTTTTAGAATATTTTACAAATATGTATTTACTATATCATGGGTTTAGAAGCTTTAGTCTTACATAAGCTTCAAATCCTCAAAACAATAATAAAGTCTTTCAATATTAAATCTTATAAAGTGTTGCATCTACTTCTTAGTTGGAGATGGTATTCGAAATACAAGTTATAGTGATTAAAGTATAATCCCAAAAGGATAAAGGAATATAATTTCTATTAATTAGAAAGCAAACCATATCTAGTAAGGTTTAGTTCATCCTTTATTATCTCTAAGACTTTAGATGATACTATTGATTTTTTTCTTAACTTCTTATTTGAAAACTTCAAAGATTCCTCATTTATCTTTTATCATATAAAATATAATTAAAACTACCATAGTATTTTATTAAGTAGACTATCTTGTACTAAATCTAGACATTCACTAGAAAAGAATTCATACAACACAGTGTATAGTTCCTTAATAATTATTTTCTTTATCATTTAGTGAAAATATAATTAGTAATCTTTTATACATAAATAAGATTCACATATGTCAAATAAAACATATTTATTTGCCTTCAGAAATCCATTTCTTGAAGTTGGAATGTGTATTCTATTTATATAATAAATATAACAATGTCCTAGATAAGTTAGATTTGAATCATATTTGAATCTAAAGAGTTTTCTTATAGAACTTTTTTTTAGAAAATATTGATATTTACTTTTTGATTCTGTTAAGAGATCTAGTTCTCAAAACAAGGATTAATCATTAATGAATATGAATGTGATCGTTATAAAAAAACGATTAAGTAAATAATCAATCATTTAACCAATTAACTAAGACATAAATTTAGTCAAGCTAAATTCAAACAGTTCAAAACAAACATTGTTTTACAATACAAGTCTTTTATGGTCAAAACATAAATGGTAAACTTGAAGAGTGAAGTTTCAACTTGTTTGCTCTCAGCTGCTTACTTTTCTTGAATATCTGTAAAAATTTACAAATATTGGATTAACATTAATTATCAAGTACTTGAGTGTTATATGAAAAGTATAAGTTATATCTTATAGATATCTAAATTACTAGTCCAGCCGATATTTTTCAGATAAGAGAAGAAGTTCCTCTTCTAGTGTCTTGTTTCTTTATAATAGAAACAATATCCATCTTTATAGGCCTTTTGTATTTCTTGGGCTTATAGGTATACATATTATGAACCATAAGCCTCTTAGAGCGTACAGTGTGACTCTCTTCAGCGTTGCTTTCATTGAATGCTTAAACATGCTTGAACCAGGTTCTACCGTTTTGTAGGTATATCCGTTTAACCTGACGAAACATTTGATATGCTTCTAAGTTTTCCAAGAATTTCTGGAAGTCAGGAATAACTGTTTCCAGTATGATGCTAGAAACATCTTCAACATCACAATGATGCTTCCACCAGACATCATGTTCTGATATATTGTAAGTGAAAGTTGTTCAAGAATAGGGCCTTTAATAATATATAATTTATGATCCTTTTCGAGAATATCCCTCAAGGAATCAAGGTACAACACCATTTGTTGAAAATATATCCATTGAATGTTATTATCTCTTGTAGATCAGTAAAAGAAAGATAATGCATGATAATGAGTTAAGATTTTGTTTTCATCTACAAAATTTAACAAAATTCATTTAGTATTTTCAATATTTAAATCTTTAATAATTAATACCCTTTAAGTTTCTAAAACATTAATCATCAAAATCTAGAATTCAAGTTGCAAAAAAAATAAATGGTTATATATCATTTATCCCATTATTGAATTCTAACAAGTTAGATATTGATTATCAATGATATTTTAATATATAATTCTTAGCGTTATGGGATCTCAAACAACTTTTGTTAATGACTTGTTTGATTCCATCTATGTCTCGGATCTCTCTTGCTCATATACCATTTTTCATAAAAGATTGGCAATCAAATCATGAGACATATAAAACATGCACATAACTAGCGGTTATATATATTTTATAGTTATAATATTTTTAAAAACATATTATATGATGATTATTATATAAGCCAAATAAGAATATAAAAGATACCTAACCACTTTGTTAATCCTACGAAAATCCATAATATTTTTCAAGTTAGTAATCATAATCGTGAATCAAACAATATTAAAAAAATAAAAAAAAAAAAAAAAAAGGCAATAGTAATACAAAGGTATTTCAACAAAATTGAACTTTCATACATTTACATATTTTTAATTTATCAACAAACTAAATTGGCGAGAAAATAATTTACAATTTTTGGTGGGGTATGATGATGACTTCACATCTACCTTCACAAAATCACAAGATTAGTACAAGTTATAAATAAATAAATAAATAAATAAGTATTCAGTAATGACAATCCACCAATGTTGGGGCAGCGGACAAACGAACGGCCTGTTGTTTATTCTCATTTTCCCCCGTCGTTGAGAATGTAAATCCCCGTTTTTGACGTTGATCGTCATCGGCGGCTGCTACGGTGGTTTCCCGTGGGGCCGGAAGGTTAAGATCCAAACACAACGCATTATTCTTTGACTTATTATCATAGGTCTCTGCGCGTGCGGTGGTCATCGGACTGAACGGAATCAAAGATAAGGTGGTGGTGTTTGCGTGGCCGGTGGTGCCGTTATTGCCACCTTTGTTGCCGCCGCCTGCCACCCGGTGACGCCTCATATGACCACCCAATGCTTGTCCAGAATTAAATTCTGTGCCACATATTGAGCATTCATGAAGCTTGGAGGAGGACTTTGTGAATGAAACTCGGTTGTTTATTTGAAGAGAAACGGAAGAATTGTGATTCCTGAATGGAAACTCTGTTGGTGATTCATTAATGTTATCGGCAATGTAGGGTGCTGGTTTTCTCATGTCTTCATTATTTTTAGGTTTCTTATGGCTGGCTCGATGGCCTCCGAGAGCTTGAAATGAAGAAAAAGTTCGGTTGCATGTCCTGCATTCATAAACAAAAATTCCAGTGTTTCCGGTGGTCGACGTATGTATGTACCTTTTGCTATTAAACTTGAACATTCCATCGTAATCGTCTTTGCTTTTTCTTGAGGAAAGGTCCAAGGACTGGCCTTTGGAGAGGAGGATTAGGGACTCGGCAGTGTCTTCATCTTCCGTGGTGGTGCTACCTGCCGGAAAACCCGAAGATGATACAGGAGAGTCATTTAAATCGTTATTGTTGGCGGATGCAATTGTGAAAAGAATTGGAGATTGTGGCCTTTGACGCTTGGTTCGTTTGCCTTTAGAGATGTTGGTGATATCCTTGGGAGCAGCATCACCATCACCATCAAGACCACCACCACCAGCGGTGGTGGTGGTGGTGGTTTGTTCTGTGGCAGCCTCCATGGCTGGCTAGGTGTAAAATTACAAAGCCAATGATAACCACTCACCAACATAACACCAACCACATAAAGATAGAAAAATTCATGGAGAGAAAATATAGGGTTAGAGGAAGCAATATGTAGTAGTGAGAGAAGGTGGTGGTGCATATTTATATATATGGTTGTGCATGCATGTGAGTTAGAGATGGAAACAAGAGTGGATGGAACACAAAAATTAGAAAAGGAAAGGCCACATCTTATCTTATATATAATCTTTATTTCTTTATCCTATTTCTCTCGCATCTACACGAATATATGAGAATTATAGACCGGGTAGAAAGATTTTTCTTAAATATAGAATTCTTTGTGGTTTCATTTTATTTTGATATTAATATTAATATTTTTAATCATGAACTCGGTTAAAAGTTTACCATTAAATCCCTATAAAATTATTAATATACCCTTTCCCATTATCTTTTACTATTGTTTATTTTTATTAATCATTGATAAAATTATTACATGAAGTATTCAACTTTTATAGGAAAGCCCCATCATACACAATAAAACATTTTAATCTCTTTTGTATAAAAAAACAACCACGAAACTGTGAAATAACTTCTGCGGATTTGCGATATGGATCATTTTGTGCCAAAAGATATGTCAATAAGGTCTTGCATGGATTTTATTCCTCATGAATTGCTTTACTTCCAATGTTTTTTTTTTCCCTGAAACAAGCAACCATATAAATATTAAAATGAAAAAAGAACTAGAAATCATGAATAACCAATTACAAAGAGATCAAGCAGGGGAGGATTAATGTTGGGGCATGGGGTAGCCCGTCAAATTTCGTGTAGAAGTATATATTTTTTTGTAATTTTTTCTTATTACGGAGCTAACCCGGTAAAAAATATGGGTTACCTTATATTATAAATCTAAAATATTTTAAAGTCCAAATCTAATAGTCCATTCTTTTAAAATAGCCCAAAATATATAAGCCCAATCTTTTAATGTTAAGAAATAACAAAATTACAAAAAAAAAATTGACATATGAAAAAAAAATTACAAAACAGAAGACTCGATCGAACCCCCTGGTGCCTTTCTCTTCTGCCCAGCCCTTCTCACTGTTCTTAATAGTTGCTCTAGTAGAGTCTACCGACGATCACCAACATCTCCATTTTCCGGCCGACCATCATCACAATGAAGCAATTAAGTTAATTAGTTAACTCAATTTGGTTTTACTTTATCGATTATCAAAGTTTTTTTGTTTATCTTTAACCACGATAGGATCATTTTAAAGTAGTGGTTTTTAACACAGTATATGCAAAATATCAAGAATTTGGTGATCGATTTAGTGAAGTTGGCACGAAATTGATAGAGAACATGGTGACTTTAAGTCCTTGTGACTCATTTTATAGGTTTGATGAATCAAAGTTGTTGAAGTTAAGCGAGATACATAAAAATGATTTTGACGATTCAGAAAGGACGAATCTTAATGGAGCAACTTGATATCTATCATCACTCTTTGCTCCATGATGATAAATTTGTCAACTTGAAGGAAATTGCGGACATCTCTCGTTTGTTGGTGGAAATGGGGAAGCACCTCTCTTTTCTTTTGGTTTACAGATTAGTAAAACTAAGTTTGGTTTTGCCCATAGCAACCTCATCCGTTGAACAATGTTTTTCTACAATGAAGTTGTTAAAGACCAATTTGCGTAATAAAATATGTGACGATTTTATGAACGGTGCTTTGATTTGTAATGTAGAAAATGAAGCACTTGAGAATGTTAAGACTTAAACTGTAGTTACTCGCTTTCAGAAAATGAAAGAGCGAAGAGATGAATTTTAAAATGTAACTGTTAACGTATCCCTATAGGAGTACGTCAAAGATAACGTAATCACTATCTTTAGGACGACCTAGTTAACGGTCACAGCTCGTCCTAGCGCCAGACCCGAGCCCTTGCCCACACGTTGGGACCCTGATGCTTGGTGCCCTCGTGCCCAGGTCCAAATCCTGACGACAATCTTCAGTCCATAATAAGCCAAAACACAATTGGTCATTTCCCAGAGCGACAAGTGTAGCGCTCAGGGCGTTGTCCTCTATTTATTTTGCACCAATAGCAGACGACCACTAGTGGTGCACGGTCCACCAATGTGACTCCTCCACGTCCTGACGGCCCATACGGGACAAATGATATTGTTGGGATCTTATGCAGGGAAAAACATGTATAAAAGGAACCTTTCTTCTTTAGAAGAAGGGATCACCTTCTCACTACCCAAAACCCTAATCACCTTATTCTCACACTGTAACACCTCAAATTTTAGCCCAAATGTAAGCACGAAGCTTAGTGAGTTCCCCAAGATACTACATACAGCACAACATAAATAAATAGCTAGGGGTTATCAGCAACCCTAGGGACTATCAGCAGTCCCAGTGGGCTAACAGCACGCCTTATAGATTATCAGCAACCCTGGAGACTATCAGCAGCCTCAGTCACATAATGAAAACATAACATAATAATAGTAGCTAGACCCAGCTAGTCATCACAAATACAACTATTCTACCACACAGGTAAGAATAAGTGAGGAGACTCACCTGATACAGATGACAAGTAAATCTTACACCCAAACTGCCGGAACTAGACTCCGCCTAATCAACAAAATAATTAACCCTAATTAATAATTAAGGTCCAAAACTCAACTCGCGAGTCCAAATCCCACAACTAAATCCTCTAAGGGAAAAAAGACTATTTTGCCCTTCACATGGTCCAAACCCCTAAATCTTAACCAAAGGTTAAAAGTCAACAAAGTCAACTACCCTGCACGTACGTTGGGCGTAAACTTCTTTACGCGGGGTGTACAACGCAATCAGAAGCAAGCGGGGGTGGAACCGTCAATGCGGGGTGTAGCCATGATTACGCATGACGTACTCTGTCTGCTCTTATTTTCACTAACTTTGTGTCTTAACCCGTTAAGAGAACTAACCCAACCTCAGATCTGACTATCCTAAGATGTCTTAACCCATAAAGTCGTTGGATTTAAGCCTTTGCATGGCTAGGAAGGACCCAATGCAACAATATTTAACTTCTAACATGTTGGGACTCTAATGCTTGGTGCCCTCGTACCCAGGTCCAAATCCTGACTACAATCTTAGATCCATAATAAGCCAAAACATGGTTGGTCGTTTCCCAAAGCGACAAGGGTGGCGCTCAGGGTGTTGTACTCTATTTATTTTGCACCAATAGCAGACGACCACTAGTGGTGTACGGTCCACCAATGGGACTCCTCCACGTCCTGTCGGCCCAGACACGACAAATGATATTGTTGGGATCTTGTGCAGGGAAAAACATGTATAAAAGGAACCTTTCTTCTCCAGAAGAAGGGATCACCTTCTCACTGCCCAAAACCCTAGTCACCTTATTCTCACAATGTAACACCTCAAATTTTATCCCAATTGTAAGCACGAAGCTTAGTGAGTTCCCCAAGATACTACATACAACACAACATAAATAAATAGCTAGGGGTTATCAGCAACCCTAGGGACTATCAGCAGTCCCAATGGGCTAACAGCATGCCCTATGGGTTATCAGCAACCCTGGAGACTATCAGCAGCCTCAGTCACATAATGACAACATAACATAATAATAGCAGCTAGACCCAGCTAGTCATTACAAATACAACTATTATACCACACAGGTAAGAATAAGTGAGGAGACTCACCTGATACAGATGACAAGTAAATCTTACACCCGAACTGCCCGAACTAGACTCCGCCTAATCAACAAAATAATTAACCCAAATTAATAATTAAGGCCCAAAACTCAACTCGCGAGTCCAAATCTCACAACTAAATCCTCTAAGGGAAAAAGGCTATTTTGCCCTTCACATGGTCCAAAACCCTAAATCTTAACCAAAGGTCAAAAGTAAAAGAAGTCAACTACCTTGCGCGCACATTGGGCATAAAATTCTTTATGAGGGGCGTACAACGCAATTAGAAGCCATCGGGGGAGGAACCTGCTGATACCTTTCTTGCTGCTAGCTGGCAATCCCCCGGACTGTTGATCCTTCAATTACTGAACTATCAATATCCCAAAGTAACACTTAGACCACAATATTCCAAAAGTCAATCCAGGTCAAAGTCAACCTCCAGTTGACTATGACTCGCCGAGTTGCTCTACCGACTCGTCGAGTCCATGCTTCTCCAAATCAATACAACCACCGATCCTACCCGTCGAGTCTAGCAAGCACTCGACAGGTTATCCTTTAGTCTTACAATCGGGACCATCTTCAACCGACTCGCCGAGTTCATCCTTGAACTCATCGAGTTCATCTCCCTCTTATGAATGTCCAGACTATGACTCGCCGAGTTGTGTGAACAACTCGTCGAGTACATCTTCATAAACTAAGAAGATTGCCTTATACTCGCCGAGTTCCTCATTAAACTTGCCGAGTACGATGATCTTCATGCCCGCTACGGACCCAGACTGACTGAGTCCCATACCAACTCAACTCATACCCTTTATCAGAAGGGTTTTAGGGCAAGAAAGCAGACTGCCTCCCTGAGTCCCCCTATGTCCCATTCTATTCAGGCGATTTCTAAGCCAAACAGCTTCTCCCAAAGGTAGATTTGGGCTCCTAAGATCGGTATAACACGTAAAGTCCCTGCCTTTCCTTCCATGCATGGCCTTTTGAGGCTTAAAAGGCCATAATAACCCCTTAAATCTTGCATGAGGGTTTCTAATGGCATAAAGCGTTCACCTTTATGCCTTAACCATTCTTAGGGACTCCAGATCTGAAAAGATCTTTGCTTGGGACGTCCTTGTCCCATAGATCAAGCTCCATGAACCAAAACTCTCATAAAGTGGACATAAAGAGATCTAAGAAACTATAAACCAAGGTGAAGACTTTATTACTAGAAAAGGACGAAAATGGGATGATGATGATGCTGGATCTAAACTCTCCTCCTCGTGCCTTGCTTCCAATCTTCCAATAAGTGCACCACCAATACAACTTTTAGCTTCACAATGCTCAAGAATGGAGTTGGGTGGCTAGGGTTTTGTTTCTGGACTTGAGAGAGTATCAAGGAGGCTGATGAGAGGTTATAATGTTCTTTAAATAGGGTACAAGACCCGCATTTAGGGTTTCCCAAACCCAGACCAACTCGCCGAGTCGGTCTACCGACTCGTCGAGTAGGTCACTAAACCCGCGACCCAAAAAGCGCTCCTACTCGTCGAGTCACTCCATCTACTCGACGAGTCGCTTCCTCATTTTGAGGTTTTCTTCCTTTGCAAGGATCTTCTGAATTCGGGGTGTTACAACTCTCCCCCGCTTAAACTAGACTTCGTCCTCGAAGTCTGCTACGGCCAACAATCTTGCAATCTGCTCACAACATTTCTGCCCGGTGAATTCATCTCCTACTGAGTCCGATCCTCGAGGGATCACTTTCATTGACCTTCTGCCCAATCATTCAGCCAAAACTAATCCTTGAAGATAAGAACCTGGAGAGCACTCTGCTCACCAACAATCCTGAGAACACGACTCTTTCCCAACTGATAATCCATTCGGTACTCCTCGAGTACTTATGCTGGACATCTTAGGGGCTCACCCCTTAACTTTGTGTCGCTACGGCCTTCCCAAAGCAACAGTACACAATCAACTCTTTCTCCTATCTTTGTGAAGGACATACCCTTCACTGTATCTACATCTCCAGCCACTCCCAGTGCTGGTCACTTCACAGATACCTACTGAATGCTTCCTCTTACTATATCCTGATGCTGGAAACCCCTCCCAGCGAATGGACCAGATAATCCTTCGAGTAATAGACTCATCCCTGCAACGGTTAGACTCAAACGAGACTTGCGAAACTGAATTAGATCACTCACTCTGAGATTATTTAGTCCTGCTATTAGTGACTTAGCACCTCTCAGTCAACTAGCTGCTCCACCAGGAATTTTCTTATCGCTATCCCTGTCCGAAGATTTTGCTGTCAATGATTCGCTCTCCGGATGAACCGAGACCACCCCGGTCCCAACTATTCTGCCCTCATCTTGACCACCGGACTCCTACCGGTTACCGAACTCAAACTCCATCTCTCAGTCGCTCTCAGCGACTTCCGAAGAAAACTTCGGCTAACTAAAACTGCTCTGTCTATCTTGCCACTCTGGCTCTCTAAATCCTGGGATCCTCGATCCTCTATCTTGAGTTCCACCTGTGCTACTAAAATCTCATGGGCCTCGCCCACGGGTCTCACCCAAACTAGATCTAAAGCGGTCTCTCCTTCTAGTTTCACCTGTACTGCTACTAATATACGGGCCTCGCCCACGAGTCTCACCCAACTGCATCTTGGAGTGGCCTCTCCCTCAGGTCTCACCTATCTAGGGCTATGCAGGCCTGCCTCCATACTAAATCTCAACGAACTATGTCTACCTGATCCTGACCATACTAACTAGGAGATACGGGCCTCGCCCACACTCCGCTAACTAGGAGATACGGGCCCTCACCCACACTCCTCTATCTAAGAGATACGGGCCCTCGCCCACACTCCTCTAACTGGCTACTAACAAATGTTGCGGCTATCTTGCAGTCTTACCACACTCCCCATGCTGCCTCTACACTGACTACTAATCCGAAAGCATCCCATGCCGGACATTCACTCAGTCTTTATCTTGACTCACCCGAGTCCTGCTGGCGGTCCTCCAACCTGGTCTTATAAACCACTCATCTACTAATCGCAATTACACGAACTCGACAATGGGAAGTTTCCCAAACTCCCATCTCCCGCGTTTTCTCAATCTGAACAGCCACTCAGACTATTACCCTGCGCAACAGAGTTGCGAACTCATTCCAACTCTTCACTTACTTCTGCTCCTGAATGCGGTTCTCCCCCACTTTGAATCAACTAGATCCTTACAGCTCACTATCTGAAAAGGATTCCCAATTCTTCTTACCACACCATAATCGTTCTACTAAAAACTGATGTTTACCGCTGCCAGTGCTCCAAAACTAACAAATACCATGATGCCACCGTCCTTGAAAGCTGGCGAAATACTTCTAGAGTCCCAATGCACGCTTACTACAGCGACCGCATCCTGAGTAATCTGCTCTAAAAAAGGGGTACAACTACAGACTCCTACTCTAGAACCCATGGTATGCAGACGACATATGACTCAATCATAAGAAGGAAACAGAATCCAAAGCACAATCACTGATACCGATGCAGTACCATAGCAAATAAATCATAAATAAAACTGTCAAGCAGCTAAAGGATACGCACCTGCCACATCCGGGGCTGCTCGCATGTCATCTGAAACCAACTGGTACGCCCTGCTTCATGCCGTAGGCGCCTCTTCCCGGCCCTGCCGACCGTCGGTGATCCTCAAAGTCGCAGGGGCAGGTGCTATCACCTGTCCTGCTGAAAGTAAACTCGGACACTGGCCTTCTTGTAGCCCCTCTGACTACAATGAAAACATATCAGGTCTGATCCGTGAGTGGTGGTGGATGTACAATCTCTACTAAAATGACCAGTCCGTCCGTACTTGAAACAGCCAGCATCACCACCACTACCGCTCCTGCACGCACCCTCATGTGTCCTGCCACACTTGCCACAGCGGCTGCGGCTCTGGAAATCCCTCGATCTCGAATCTGGCCCCTTGGGTCTCTTGCCTGAACGTGTGGCTACCTGAATCTCATCCGGTTTCGTCTTCCTTTCTAACTCCAAATCAATCTCTCTCTCCCTGGCACGAGCAATCATATCCTCCAGTGTCTTGCAGCTGGACCTGCTCATAAACTGCCTGATGTCACATCTCATCATCTCATGATACCAAGCCTTCTTCATCTCCTCGTCCGCCACATACTGCGGCACGAGAAGTGCTCTCTCTCTGAACTTGGCGGTGATCTCCGCCACAGTCTTAGTCGTCTGCTTCAAATCCTGAAACTCTCGTGCTAGCTGCTGCACCTCGATCACTGGTGCAAACTCGGCCCTGAACCTGGTTGAGAAGTCAGTCCATGTCATCGCGTCCAACGCAGCATCATCTCCAATGGCATGTCCAACCTCCTCCCACCAATCTCGTGCTCCATCCTTCAGAAGACAGGAGGCAAGTCGGACCTTATCCCCCTCGGGACATCGGCTCGTACGGAAAGAGTTGGCAACATCGGCTAACCACCTGCTGCTAGCGATGGGGTCCCGAGCCCCATGGTAATCTGGTGCGCCACAAGCTCTAAACTCTCGAAATGTCAAAGTACGCGCTCCCAGCATGGCTACCATCTCGGCGCGGAAGGCTCCCAGCCTCTCATCCAATATCTCCAGTATGCCCTCCTTGACCGTGCAAAAGGTCACAAGAGTCTGATCTAGAATACTGCGCGTAACCTCGGCTGATACAAACTCCCTCATCTGCTCCTCGAGCTGCTCGGTCCCTGAACCCGAGCCTGATCCCTCTCCGGTGCCTGATCCGCCAACTGGTCTACCCCGTAGTGTCACCATTCTGCAACAAATCATAACTACCATCAGAATACACATTTTTACCGAGGGATCACACTCACACTACAAGTTTCTCGGTTTCATCTCAGCCCTTCTTGAATCGAGTACAAATCCTCTACTTTCAGTAGTATGTGCCCCTACTACCTTCCACATATATCCGTACTTTCCTCAATGATTGCCTCGACTACACCAAGTCCTTTTCACTACTACTAACACTGCTCCCAGCACTACTCTTATCCTAGGCTTGCCCTAGGGTAACCTCCAACTCACTATCTGCCATCAGCTGCATAAGAAGTCCCTATTATCTCCCTTTAACTAACTCGCGAATACCATTACATACTGCTTAGACTAGATAATTCTTCGAATGAGAGGTCCTACCCTACAACGGTTAGACTCAAACGAGAGTTGCTAAATAGGGCTAGACCTAACCTTCTGAAATTATTTAGTCCTTGCAACATGTAACTTAGCATATTCGTTTACTAGTTAATTAGAGATAACTAGAACTTCTAATAGCACAAAGCATTCAGCATTCGGGCATTGGGAAAACTAACCACATAATTCAACCAAGCTGTTCTATCCTCTACTCAGGAATCTGTACTAGCATGAAAATCATCAAGCTCATACGCATATAACAGGCATATAAGGCATCCTCCTAGATCCTTAGTCCTAATCTAGCATGCAGTTCTAATACTCATATCATAACATAAACTTGTATGGGTAATTTGGGAGAACTTACTCGAGCTCGGCTGATTGCATGCACCACACCCTTTTCTCTTTTCAAAGTTCTTTTCTTTATAAAATTCCTTTTCGCTTTTTCTAAAACTCTTTTCTTTCCTTTTTCTCAAAGATCTTTTTCTAAAAATAATTTTCCTTTTGAAAATTTTCATACCAATTCCTCAGTTTGAGTCCAGACACACCCTAGAGTGTATCCGAATCCCTCAAACCAAGGCTCTGATACCAACTTGTAACATCCCAAAAATCATGACCAAAAATTTAGTTTTAAAACATTACTAAATCATAGTATCAAATCATTTCAAACATACTAAAAAGGTTATATAACAAATCAGAGTATCTTTTCAAAACACTTGTTCATTTTATCAGAGTAAACATTCCAGACTAAACTTCTTGGCGTGTGCAATGCGATCATCCCGAGCTCTTCCCTCCGCTATCGGAAGTACCTGAAACTAAAACTGAAAACCGTAAGCACGAAGGTTAGTGAGTTCCCCAACCTACCACATACCAAAACTGAAAACCGCTGCATCGGGACTTGCTCGGCATCCGACTAGCTCCGGCATCGGGCCCCACCCGGTATCAATCCCCGCCTGGCATCGAGGCCCTCTCGGTATACAGATCTGCTCTCTTAGGCCCCGTCTGTCTCTGGGCCTCGCCCGCTAAGCATATACCAGCATATATCATAACACATATCATACAGTTAAACATATTCTACTGCACTACTGATCTAAGGCCTCGCCTAACTTGGGCCTCGCTCCTGTCCTGCTACTGATGAGTCATGGAACGCCGTCCACGCTCCTGCTGGTAGTGAGATACGGTCCCCCACCCGCACTCACCTCCCTCCTAACTCGGGCCTCGCCCCTGCTCTACTACTAATGAGATACGAAACCCCGTCCATACTCGGCTAGTGGTGCGATACGGGACCTCGCCCGACTCACCTCCCTACCAGGAACATACAATTATCACAAAGACAACAAGTATAACTACACATACACTACTGCCTCGGGTACCACCCGGCATCGGACCGAAATCCGAGACATATAAACTTCATCGGCTAACCCCGGTAACGGATCTAAATCCGAACATATCACAGTAAGTGCCTAGGGCTAACCCCCGAGTCTTCCTACTTTACATAAACATAAACATAATGGGCCGGCATTGTGGCCGTAGACCCATGCACACAGTGAGGAGACTCACCTCACACTAGTGAAGACCTGCTGAGACCCTTCTTGCTGCTAGCTGGCAATCCCCCGGACTGCTGATCCTTCAATTCCTGAACTATGAATATCCCAAAGTAACAATTAGACCACAATATTCCAAAAGTCAATCCAGGTCAAACTGGGTCAAAGTCAACCTCCGGTTGACTATGACTCGCCGAGTTGCTCTACCGACTCGTCGAGTCCATGCTTCTCCAACTTAATACAACCACCGATCCTACCCGTCGAGTCTAGCAAGCACTCGACGGATTCTCCTTCAGTCTTACAGTCGGGAGCATCTTCAACCGACTCGTCGAGTTAATCCTTGAACTCGCCGAGTTAATCCTTGAACTCGTCGAGTTCATCTCCCTCTTATGAATGTCCAGACTATGACTCGCCGAGTTGTATGAACAACTCGTCAAGTCCATCTTCATAAACTAAGAAGATTGCCTTAGACTCGCCGAGTTCCTCATTAAACTCGCCGAGTACGATGATCTTCATGCCCGCTACGGACCTAGACTGACTGAGTCCCATACCAACTCAACTCATACCCTTTATCAGAAGGGTTTTAGGGCAAGAAAGCAGATTGCCTCGCCGAGTCCCCCTATGTCCCATTCTATTCAGACGATTTCTAAGCCAAACAGCTTCTCCCAAAGGTAGATCTGGGCTCCTAAGATCGGTATAACACATAAAGTCCCTGCCTTTCCTTCCATGCATGGCCTTTTGAGGCTTAAAAGGCCATAATAACCCCTTAAAGCTTTCATGAGGGTTTCTAATGGCATAAAGCGTTCACCTTTATGCCTTAACCATTCTTAGGGACTCCAGATCTGAAAAGATCTTTGCTTGGGACGTCCTTGTCCCATAGATCAAGCTCCATGAACCAAAACTCTCATAAAGTGGACATGTTGGATCTAAGAAACTATAAACCAAGGTGAAGACTTTATTACCTGAAAAGGACGGAAATTGGATGATGATGCTGGATCTAAACTCTCCTCCTCGTGCCTTGCTTCCAATCTTCCAAGAAGTACACCACCAATATAACTTTTAGCTTCACAATGCTCAAGAATGGAGTGGGGTGGCTAGGGTTTCGTTTCTGGACTTGAGAGAGTATCAAGGAGGCTGATGAGAGGTTATAATGTTCATTAAATAGGGTACAAGACCCGCACTTAGGGTTTCCCAAACCTAGACCAACTCGTCGAGTCGGTCTACCAACTCGTCGATTAGGTCACTAAACCCGCTACCTAAAACGCGTTACTACTCGTCGAGTCACTCCATCTACTCGACGAGTCGCTTCCTCATTTTGAGGTTTTATTCATTTTCAAGGATCTTCTGAATTCGGGTTGTTACACCTTTGCATGGCTAGGAAGGACACAATGCAACAATATTTAACTTCTAACATGTTAGGACTCTGATGCTTGGCGCCCTCTCACCCAACTCCAAATCCTGACTACAATCTTCGGTCGATAATAAGCCAAAACAAAGTTGGTCGTTTCCCAGAGCGATAAGTGTGGCGCTCAGAGCATTGTACTCTGTTTATTTTGCACCAATAACAGTAGATGTACAAAGAGGAGAGGTTTGTAGATATAAAAGCTTGCTAGCACCCACTCCTTCTTTTCTAGTCTCCATCTTGAGCTAAAAGCACCAAGAACACTAAAAAATCTTGCAAAACTCACAGAAGAAAATCAAACTCGGAATTAGGGTTTGGAGAGGGTATGGTGGATGATAAGGATGATAAAATGGGGACATCATGTTCTTTAAATAGGGAGAAACCCATAAAATTAGGGTTTGAAGCTTGGGCTAGTACGCCCAGCGTACCACATGTACGCCCAACGTATTAGCTGATCATCCGCGATCCTAAGCTACATGAGTACGCTGCACGTACTCTTAAGTACGCTATGTGTACGACCATAATGTAAGCCTTTTTCTTCAAAGGGACCAACTGTGCAACTTTAATAAAGATACAAGAAATAATAAAAAACCTGATATCGGGATGTTACAATTCTCCCCACTACAATTAGACTTCGTCCTCGAAGTCATCCTCAGGAAACAGCTCAGGATATTGCTCACACATCTTGGACTCGGATTCCCACGTCCACTCCGAACCTCTAAGGTTGCCACTGAAATTTGACCAAGTTTACTACCTTGTTCCTCAAGGTCTTCACATTCTGGTCCATAATTGCCACAGGCTTCCCAACGTAGTTCAGACGATCATTGATCTAAATGTCCTCCAAAGGGACCACAGCTGTCTTGTCAGCTATATACTTCATCAGCTGGGAGACATGGAAGGTATCATGAATTTGTCTCAAATCCTCCGGTAGCTCCAATTGGTAAGCCACCTTGCCTACACGGGCCACAACTCGGAAAGTGCCAATGAACCTGGGGCCTAGCTTGCCCCGCTTCCTGAAGCTGATAACACCCTTCCAGGGTGACACCTTCAAAAACACTAAATCCCCCACCTGAAACTCTAGCTCAGAGCATCGCCGATCCACATAACTCTTTTGGCGGTTCTAAGCTTTCAACAATCTCTGCCTAACCTGATGTATAAGATCAATCGTCTTGAGCACTACCTCCATGGTCCCTATGACCCTCTGTCTAACCTCGCCATAATAAAATAGGAATCCAACATCTCCTTCCATATAGGAGCTCGAATGGGGGCATACCGATACTGGCATGATGGCTGTTATTATAAGAAAACTCAGCCAACGGAAGATAGGAGTCCCAACTCCCACTAAAATCAATGACGCAGGCACGCAACATATCCTCGAGCGTCTGGATAGTCCGCTCTCTCTACCCGTCCGTCTGTGGATGATATGTAGTAATGAAATCTAGTCGTTTCCTGTCACACCCCCAAACCAGGATGGCGGAAACATTCGGGGTTGGGTGACTTCACGTAGTATCATAACAGTTGAATATTGTAAAGAAAGTAAACACAACCATCATAAATATGATAAAAACTTACATTGTTGCTTGTAATACATGTTTCAAAAGAATATTACAAATATGATGATTTAAAATGTTTCGCTAATAGACGCCTTAGCGTTCCTTCTCCAAAAGCTGATGGTTACCTGTATTACTGATTCCCCGAGAAATACAAGTAGTTTTGAAAAAGTGTCAACAATTAAGTTGGTGAGTTCACAAGAGTTCTGTACTGAAAATTTGTATGCCCTTTTTGTAAAAATAACTGAACGTGTTTTCCAGAAAATCCAATATTTTCTATATATAGTCTGAAAAGATCCAACGACTGGTTTTGCAATAGTATCTTTTGTGCTCAAATGGTGATTGTGCGTTTATACCCAAATAATGTATTTAAAGTATGCATCGAAAGTCACGTAAATCAAACTTATTTTAATACTTCCGTGTGAGTTTTATAACCATGCTATTGACCCTGACTGCCTGTAACAACATTCTTCAGGCGTTGTAGTGTTATGACGTTTGTCACCCCAGACCTGTCGGTCTAACTGTAGCTAACAGTTTAGGTGCGGGATTGTCAATCCCGTATAGATCTATACACAAGTATCACGCTCTCCCTCCAAGAGATTATGGTTTATAATACAGGACTTGAAATGCGTACTTGTGAGTACGTTGAAGTTGAATGTCTCACAACACTTAGTGAAAAGAAAGTCTATAACTCATGTAGATGAAAGTATTTCATTTTCACAATGTTTACGTAAAGATGTAGTGAATAACCCGCAAACTATACCCATTATAGTTTTTCCGAAAGTGTGTTCCGTTTGGTGATAAAAACTCGATGTAATATTAACTTTGCATGTAAAGTATAACGTTGATATAAAAGTTATTCTAACATTTATAAAATGTAGATGGTGTATTTGAATCCGTATAAAATGATAAGTTTTTCCCGTATTGCACTTGTATTCCCCCCCCTAAAATATGAAAAGACGTAAAAAGTAGGGGTATGAACTCACCTGATAGATTGAAGAAAGTGAGACGAAAACCGAGCAGAACTTTGACAGGAGAAAGCGGATTTCTCGGGGTTATCGGGAATCTCGGGGGTGTAAATCCTTCCTTCGGAACTTGGGTGTGAAGACCGGGGCTTCGGGATATTTCTTGCATGCAAAACGGAGTAAAAATGCAAGAAAAGGAGAGAAAATGAGCACAAATGCCCAGAACCCTCGCATCCCTTTTATAGGGGCTGAAGACCCTCGGTACGCTGGGCGTACGAGGTTACGCAGGGCGTACTCGTGCGTCACTGCTTACCGCATCATCGACTGCCGGACTTCGGACGGGACGGGCATAGAGGCGTAGAGGGGCGACATGGACGATCCGGAGCCTATCATCCGAGTACGCTGGGCGTACGAGGGTACGCTGGGCGTACGAGGGTACGCTGGGCGTAAATCGTCTCGGTTTGTGCACTTCGAACTTGTAAAATCCGTAACTTTCGCATACGAACTCCGATTTTTACGTTCTTTATATGCACGCGAAGGTGATAAAATACTCTACAACTTTCATTTAGACTTCATTGGCTAATTTTGACTTTATTTTTAATTATATTTTATTTAATAGGCCGGGACACGATAATTCCGTTAAAAATCCATAACTTCTTTATCCGACGTCCGTTTTCGTCTGTCTTTTTACCATTGTACTACTATTGTAGAGACCTTGAACTCTTGTTTAGGTTGCGTCGGCTAAAAATCGCTCCATCTTTATTTCGAGTTTTTAGCTGTCTACCGCTGTTCCGAAATTTAGAAAAATCATAACTTCCTCATACGAAGTCAGATTTGGGCGTTCTTTTTATGTATGTTCACGGTTTAACGTAATCTACGACTTTCGTTTAGATACCTAAGGTTAAAAATCATTTTATTGAAGTTTCACTCTTTACGTTTAGCAGTGTTTTACCGAGTGTGTCTTGGATTTTCGATTGGTCATAACTCCTTCATTATAACTCAGATTTGAGTGTTCTTTATGCTTTTGGAAACCTTGGCACGATATCTAATGCTTTATGCATCCCAATTTAGATTTTAGAACACTTCATTTTTGACGCTAATTTCGTTGATTCCAAATAGTTCATTACATTTGACTTTTTGAATGTTACATTGATTTAAAAATATCGGGTTGTTACATCATCCCCCTGTTAGAGGGAACTTCGTCCCAAAATTTAATCTAAGACAGATTTTATGGATTAGGAAAAAGATGTGGGTGCTTTTGTTTCATCTGATCCTCGCGTTCCCAGGTGTATTCAGGTCCTCGCTTGGCATTCCAACGGACCTTCACAATGGGTATGCGACTTTGTTTAGTTCTTTTAATTTCCCGATCCATGATCTCTACTGGCTCTTCCACGAATTGGAGACTCTCGTTGATTTCAATTTCGTCTAGAGGGATAACGAGGGTCTCATCGGATAAGCACTTCTTTAGGTTCGATATGTGAAAGGTAGGGTGCATGTTATTTAGTTCCTGCGGTAATCAAAGTTTGTACGCCACTGGTCCGATCCTGGCAAGGATCTCGAATGGTCCGATATATCTTGGGTTTAGTTTCCCATGTTTTCCGAAACATATTAACCCCTTCCAGGGTGAGACCTTCAATAGCACTCTGTCTCCAACCTGAAATTCTAAAGGTTTCCTTATTTTGTCCGCATAACTCTTTTGTCTGTCTCTGGAAGCCTTCAGTCGCTCCCGGATTTGAACAATCTTTTCCGTAGTTTCCCTTTTGATTTCTGGTCCAGTGAGAGTGCTGTCAGTTGCTTGTCCTCTTGCTAGTTGGGTGTCACCCACTTCAGCCCAGCACAGAGGTGATCTGCACTTACGGCCGTAGAGGGCTTCGAATGGGGAAACTTTGATGCTAGTGTGATAACTATTGTTGTACGAGAACTCGACCAATGGTAAATGGGTGTCCCATGCCTTGCCAAAATCGATCACACAAGCTCTTAGCATATCTTCCAAGGTTTGAATGGTTCTCTCACTCTGGCCGTCGGTCTGTGGGTGGTAGGCGGTACTCATGTCTAGCCTCGTTCCTAGAGATTTCTGTAGTGACTGCCAGAACCTCAAGGTGAATCTACTATCTCGGTCCGAGATAATGGATATTGGAACACCATGCAGTCGTACAATCTCCCTGATGTATGTTCTAGTTAGTTTCTCCAGTTTATCTGTTTCCTTGATTGGTAGGAAGTGCGCGGATTTGGTTAACCTGTCGACGATCACCCAGATGGTGTCGAGTCCGCTTGCCGTCTTGGGTAACTTGGTTATGAAGTCCATGCTTATCCGCTCCCACTTCCATTCGGGTATTTCCGGTTGTTGCAACAATCCCGAGGGCTTTTGGTATTCCACCTTGACTTTGGTGCAAGTCAAACATTTGCCTACGTAGGGAGCAATTTCGGCTTTCATGTTCGGCCACCAGTACAGTTTCTTGAGGTCTAAGTACATCTTGTCTGAGCCGGGATGTACGGAGTAGCGAGTTTTATGAGCTTCGTTCATGACAACATCCCTGAATCCACCAAATTTTGGTGTCCAGTTCCGGTTCAGGAGACAACGAACTCCGTCATCCCTGACTTCAAGGTTTTTGTCCATTCCTCTCAATGCTTCACCTGTCACGTTCTCTGGCCTCAAGGCTTCTTCCTGTGCTTCTTTGATTTGTGCGGACAGGTGTGAGTGGATGGTCATTGTTAAGGATTTCACTCGGTGGCCCGAGTATTCCTTTCGGCTGAGTGCATCGGCTACTACATTAGCTTTCCCGGGATGATAACGAATTTCGCATTCGTAATCGTTTAATAGTTCTACCCACCGTCTTTGTCTCATGTTGAGTTCATTTTTGACTGAGGATGTGTTGAAGGCTTTTATGATCGGTGAAGATTGTACATTTCGTGCCGTAGAGGTAGTGCCTCCAGATCTTTAGGGCGAAGATGACTGCTCCTAGTTCGAGATCGTGCGTGGTATAATTGACTTCGTGCGTCTTGAGTTGTCTCGAGGCGTATGCGATGACCTTCCCTCGTTGCATCAGGACACATCCAAGTCCCTGGTTTGACGCATCACAGTAGACCACGAAGTCTTTTGTTCCTTCTGGCAAAGATAATATAGGTGCACTACATAGGGCTCGCTTTAATGTTTGGAATGAAACGTCTTGTTTCTTTCCCCAGCTGAAGGTTACACCCTTCTGAGTCAGGGTGGTAAGTGTCTTAGCAATCTTTGAGAAGTTTTGTATGAACCTTCAGTAATACCCGGCGAGGCCCAAGAATTTTCGGATTTCCGTTGGAGTCCTTGGAGTTGTCCAGTTCTCCATTGCCTTGATTTTGGAAGGGTCCACTTGTATTCCCTCCTCGCTGACCACGTGACCTAGGAAATCTACTTTCCGAATCCAAAACTCGCACTTTGAGAATTTTGCGTAAAGCTTCTCTGTCCTTAATGTTTCTAAGACTTTTCGGAGATGTTGGCTATGTTCCTCCTTGCTCCTTGAATAGATGAGTATATCATCTATGAACACGATTACAAATTTGTCCAGCAAAGGACGACATACTCGGTTCATCAAATCCATGAACACCTCCGGTGCATTTGTTAAACCAAAGGGCATTACCACAAACTCGTAGTGACCATAGCGAGTTCGAAATGCCGTTTTGGGAATGTCTCCTTCCAGAACTCGTAGTTGGTGATACCCTGATCTTAAGTCGATCTTCGAGAAGTAGCTCGCTCCTTGTAGTTGGTCGAATAGATCGTCTATGCGTGGTAAGGGATATCGGTTCTTGATCGTGAGTTTGTTCAGCTCCCGGTAATCAATGCACATGCGAAAAGATCCTTCCTTCTTCTTTACGAACAAGACTGGTGCTCCCCAAGGTGAGAAGCTCGGTCTGATGAATCCCTTGCTTAGAAGCTCGTTCAGCTGGCTAGATAACTCCTGCATTTCAGCCGGTGCTAGACGGTATGGCGATTTTGCTACTGGGGTAGCTTCGGGAATCAAGTCGATCCTGAACTCGACTTGACGTTCTGGTGGGATTCCTGGAAGATCTTCAGGGAAAATGTCGGGGAAATTGCAGACTTCCGGAATGTCTTTAATTTCCTTCACTTCTCGTTTCTTGTCTACTACGTGGGCTAGAAAGGCATGATATTCCTTGCGAAGGTATTTTTGGGCTTTGACGCATGAGATGATTTGTAAATTTGCACTGGGTTTGTCACCATAAATGACAAGAGTTTTGCCGCTTGGAAGATTGAGGCGAACGACCCTTTCGTGACAAAGTATATCGACATGGTGAAGGCTTAACCAGTCCATACCGATGATGACATCAAAACTTCTTATAGTAATCGGCATAAGGTCGATTTGGAACGAGTGTTCGTTTAAATTTAACGTATAACCTATGTACATATCGTTTGCGCTTTCCGTTTTACCGTTTGCCATTTCTACTGTGAATATTTTATTGAGTGCTTGGGGTTTTTGATTAAGTAAGTGTTTGAATTTATGACTCACGAAACTTCTCTTCGCACCACAGTCAAAGAGTATGCATGCATAAATGTCGTTGAGGAGAAACGTACCCGTAACCACCGTGGGATCGGCTATTGCCTCGTTCTGCCCTATTGCCAGCACTCTTCCTACACCGCCAACATTCTTTGCCTTAGGGCAATCCCTCTTGAAGTGCCCAGTTTCCCCACACCCATAACATGCCTGGCTTACTCCAGTACTAGGAACTTCGGTGATTGGTCGCGCCGGTGCCTTACAGAAACGGGCAGTGTGCCCTTTTCTGTCGCAGTTTTTACAGTGCATTTCCCGACAATTACCGTGGTGATGGTAATTGCATTTGTTGCACTTTGGCAGATTCCCAGCGTATTGTTTTGTCGGCGCGGGGGTAGCGGGAACAACAGTGGGGGCAGTAGCGGCATGGACCGCCACTATTTGTTTCTTTGATGGTTCTTGCGAAGTTTGACCTTTCCTCTTGTTCCAAAACTTCTTGTTGTTGTTGTTGTTGTTGGCATTGCTGTCATTGTTGTTGCTTCCTTTGGTTGGTTCCGGGACGACGGTCGTGATACTTTGGCAGACCCCATGATCAACGAGAGATTGTGCCAGTTCCTTGGCGATGTCGAACGTCGTGGGTTTGGAAGCTAGCACACTTCGTCGAAGCTGGGGCGACAGCCCCCAGATATACCTTTCCACCTTTTGGCTTTCCAAAATCATCATTCCTGGGCAAAGTATTGTCAAATCACTGAACCTATTCGTATAGCTTGTGATGTCCGAGCCTACCATCGTAAGGCCTTAAAGCTCCTGTTCGAGCTTCTGAATGTCGCCCCTTGGGCAGTACTCTCGTAGTAGCATCCGTTTCAGGTTCTCCTAACCCATTGAGTTTGCCACCACCAGAGTTAGTGACTTGACGTGGCCATTCCACCACGTTAGGGCTCGCTCGGAGAAAGTACAGGCGGCAAATTTTACTTTGCTTTCCTCAGGGCATGAGCATATCTCGAACACAGCTTCCGTTTTCTCTATCCATTGGGATAGAGCCATCATTCCCCCTGATCCATTAAAGGGGATGGGTTTGCTGTTGGAGAAGTCTTTGTAAGTACATTCCCCGGAGCGACCTTGGTTTTGGCCATTAGTAGAGCTATTTATCCCTCCTCCTGATCCGTTGTTACTCATTTGTGCCATTGCTGCGGTTAGGGTGGCTGTTACAGCAGCCTGAAAGGTAGCAGCATCCATCGATGGAGGGGGTGGTGGAGGTGGTGCTGGTGTTCCGTTTGTATTGAAACATCGGGGATTTCTGCTTGGTGGCATGATTCTGCCACAAGTTAAGAGACGAATTCTTGATAAGTCATTAGAAATGATTATGGAAGGTTTTAGTTCTGAACATCTCTGGTTTTCGCATGTAAATGGAAACTTTCAAAAATAAGTCTATGCTTCTTTTAAGAATTTAATGGAATACTCAAGGAAATAATAAATGCGTGTCAATTTCATTGATATTAGTATATGATACAACGATCAGGAAAATTTGACCTTATATAGGTCTAGGGTACATAAATGAAAATGGGAAAATTTGACCGCATTCCGACCCCTGAACTGCGTTCTCACAATTCGTCGGGTTTACATTCTTAAAGGAAAGAGTAGCACCAACACTTATTTGATAGGTATATACATAGCGCCAGAAGTACGCGCTCTAGTCTGAGCGGGTGGCACGCTGCGGACCATGGTATGTGGTTGTGGAAGCCTTAGCTCGGGCTGCTTGACGTTCAGCCTCGATGACGTGCCTCTCCATTCCGGCTTGGCTCCTACGGAGCTCCCTCACTTCGGTTCTAGTAGCAGTGATGTCCTTCTGCAGGGAAAAGGTGTGCTTTATTGTTCGCTCATGCTCTTCGTCCAGACGACGAAGACGTACCGCGGTGACAGCAGCGGTGGCCCCAATGTCCAAGAGTTGGTTGGCATTTGCTCTTGCTTGCTCGCCTTGGTTGGCAATGCGTCGGACCATGACAGGGAGTGCCCTGTCAGCTGAACTCCCGTTGCGGAGGTTATAAAAGCCTCGGGCCATGCCGTAGGGTGGGCGTTGCCCTTGTTCCCTGCTCCATCGCTTCAGATCCACAGCCCAGCGGGGCGCCGGGCCCTGAAAGTTCCTTGGGGGATTGGCTGCTCCTCGGGGAGGATTGTAGATCTCGGGCTCCGAGTCTGTGCTCCCACCATCTCCTTCCTCTTCTGTATCTTCGTCTGGGTCTTCCTCAGGGTCCTCTTCGGATTCTTCTTCGGGTTCTTCTTCGGGAATTTCCTCTTCGGAATCATCTTCGGGTTCTTCCTCAATCCAACCTCCATTACCCTGGTTAGGGTAGTAAGGATCCCCGGGAACGTGAAAACCTGCCATTTCGTCTGATCGAGAATAGGGGCAAGAGAATTATATAAAACTCGGGAGTAAGAACGGAAATTTTCGATAAGGGTAAATTTTATTCGACGATTCCTATTTCTAATTAAATACTGAGATTCGCATGATTATAACAGTTCTTTGAGTTTTTACAAAATACTCCTATAGTATTTCAAATTCGTGAGTTTGATTCTAGTATTTAACTCGGTAAGTTTTCGACTTGTTGCTTACTACGACCATTCCTCGACATACGTTGGTCACATCCAGGATAAATATAGTTGATCAGGCTATATTTATTCTCGATTTGATTTACATACCCCGAGGCCTAGTCGTAGTGTCGCAAATTGTCTTAATACTTCTTTATAAAACTTTGCTATGATACGAGACTGATGCATGCGTGTACTTATATTTTTATAAAAAAAAATGTATATCACTTTAATTAATTAAAAGTATCGTTTATGAAAACGTTTTGTCAGAGGGTTTTTGGTCCCTTTGCATTTATAGTTTGTATATCTTATGTGGTTCGATATACTTAGTTCACTATAAACAATGCTCTGATACCAATCTGTTACACCCCCAAACCAGGATGGCGGAAACATTCGGGGGTGGGTGACTTCACGTAGTATCATAACAGTTGAATATTGTAAAGAAAGTAAACACAACCATCATAAATATGATAAAAACTTACATTTTTGCTTGTAATACATGTTTCAAAAGAATATTACAAATATGATGATTTAAATTGTTTCGCTAATAGACGCCTTAGCGTTCCTTCTCCAAAAGCTGATGGTTACCTGTATTACTGATTCCCTGAGAAATACAAGTAGTTTTGAAAAAGTGTCAACAATTAAGTTGGTGAGTTCACAAGAGTTCAGTACTGAAAATTTGTATGCCCTTTTTGTAAAAATAACTGAACGTGTTTTCCAGAAAATCCAATATTTTCTATATATAGTCTGAAAAGATCCAACGACTGGTTTTGCAATAGTATCTTTTGTGCTCAAATGGTGATTGTGCGTTTATACCCAAATAATGTATTTAAAGTATGCATCGAAAGTCACGTAAATCAAACTTATTTTAATACTTCCGTGTGAGTTTTATAACCATGCTATTGACCCTGACTGCCTGTAACAACATTCTTCAGGCGTTGTAGTGTTATGACGTTTGTCACCCCAGACCTGTCGGTCTAACTGTAGCTAACAGTTTAGGTGCGGGATTGTCAATCCCGTATAGATCTATACACAAGTATCACGCTCTCCCTCCAAGAGATTATGGTTTATAATACAGGACTTGAAATGCGTACTTGTGAGTACGTTGAAGTTGAATGTCTCACAACACTTAGTGAAAAGAAAGTCTATAACTCATGTAGATGAAAGTATTTCATTTTCACAATGTTTACGTAAAGATGTAGTGAATAACCCGCAAACTATACCCATTATAGTTTTTCCGAAAGTGTGTTCCGTTTGGTGATAAAAACTCGATGTAATATTAACTTTGCATGTAAAGTATAACGTTGATATAAAAGTTATTCTAACATTTATAAAATGTAGATGGTGTATTTGAATCCGTATAAAATGATAAGTTTTTCCCGTATTGCACTTGTATTCCCCCCCCCCCCCTAAAATATGAAAAGACGTAAAAAGTAGGGGTATGAACTCACCTGATAGATTGAAGAAAGTGAGACGAAAACCGAGCAGAACTTTGACAGGAGAAAGCGGATTTCTCGGGGTTATCGGGAATCTCGGGGGTGTAAATCCTTCCTTCGGAACTTGGGTGTGAAGACCGGGGCTTCGGGATATTTCTTGCACGCAAAAAGGAGTAAAAACGCAAGAAAAGGAGAAAATGAGCACAAATGCCCGGAACCCTCGCATCCCTTTTATAGGGGCTGAAGACCCTCGGTACGCTGGGCGTACGAGGTTACGCGGGGCGTACTCGTGCGTCACTGCTTACCGCATCATCGACTACCGGACTTCGGATGGGACGGGCATAGAGGCGTAGAGGGGTGACGTGGACGATCCGGAGCCTAGCATCCGAGTACGCTGGGCGTACGAGGGTACGCTGGGCGTAAATCGTCTCGGTTTGTGCACTTCGAACTTGTAAAATCCGTAACTTTCGCATACGAACTCCGATTTTTACGTTCTTTATATGCACGCGAAGGTGATAAAATACTCTACAACTTTCATTTAGACTTCGTTGGCTAGTTTTAACTTTATTTTTAATTATATTTTATTTAATAGGCCGGGACACGATAAATCCGTTAAAAATCCATAACTTCTTTATCCGACGTCCGTTTTCGTCTGTCTTTTTACCATTGTACTACTATTGTAGAGACCTTGAACTCTTGTTTAGGTTGCGTCGGCTAAAAATCGCTCCATCTTTATTTCGAGTTTTTAGCTGTCTACCGCTGTTCCGAAATTTAGAAAAATCATAACTTCCTCATACGAAGTCAGATTTGGGCGTTCTTTTTATGTATGTTCACGGTTTAACGTAATCTACGACTTTCGTTTAGATACCTAAGGTTAAAAATCATTTTATTGAAGTTTCACTCTTTACGTTTAGCAGTGTTTTACTGAGTGTGTCTTGGATTTTCGATTGGTCATAACTCCTTCATTATAACTCGGATTTGAGTGTTCTTTATGCTTTTGGAAACCTTGGCACGATATCTAATGCTTTATGCATCCCAATTTAGATTTTAGAACACTTCATTTTTGACGCTAATTTCGTTGATTCCAAATAGTTCATTACATTTGACTTTTTGAATGTTACATTGATTTAAAAATATCGGGTTGTTACATTTCCCCAACTCCTCATGAAATCTCTTCCAGAACCTGGAAATAAACCGCACATCCCGGTCCGACACAATAGACGTCGGCGCCCCATGCCGAGTCGCCACCTATCGAACATAAATCTCGGCCAACTTCTCTACAGAAGAGCTCTCACTAATGGCTTAGAAGTGAGCACTTTGCGTCAAACGATCCACTATCACCCAAATAGTGTCAACACCCCTCGCAGTCCTCGATAACATTGTAATAAAATCCATGGTGATCTGCTCCCACTTCCATAGGGGAACTTCTAGAGGCTGCTACTTGGAATGAGGGCGCGAGTGCCCGGCCTTGACCTTCCGGCAAGTCAAACATCGCTCTACAAACCATGACACGTCTCTCTTCATGCATAGCCACCAGTAATTATGCTTTAGGTCGAGATACATCTTGGTAGCCCCTGGGTGGATGGAAAATCTCAACTTGTGGGCCTCCTCCATCAAAATCCATCGGGCCCCACCTGCATACAGTACCCATACCCGCCCATGAAGACTCAAAAGCCCTCGAATGTCAATATCAAAGGCTGAAAGCAGGCCAATCACCCGCTCACTTTTCCGATTTTCTTCTTTTATGGCCTCCGACTGGGTTTATTTGATAATCTCCATGACTGGAGTCATCACAGTCATCCTCAAGCGCACATCCCGAATCGGGGCACACACCGCCCTCCGGCTCAACGTGTCGGCCACCATATTGGCCTTTCCCGGGTGATACAAAATCTCACAGTCATAGTCTTTCACTATATCCAACCACCTCATTTGCCTCATATTCAGGCTAGGCTGATCTATAAGTTATCTCAGGCTCTTATGGTTCGTGTATATGGTACACCGAACACCATATAGATAGTGGCGCCAAATCTTGAGGGAAAAAACCAACGCCCCAACTCCAAATCATGCATGGGATACTTTGCTTCGTGTGGCTTCAGCCGCCTCGAAGCGTATGCTATCACATGCCCTCTCTGCATCAACACAACACCCAACCTTGCAATGGATGTATCACAGTAGACTACAAAGTCCTCAACTCCCACAGGGAGGGCAAATAACCGGTGCCTCACACAATCTCTGGCGTAGAGTCTCAAATGACGCCTGCTGCTCAGGCCCGCAACTAAAAGCAACATCCTTCCTTGTCAACCTAGTGAGAGGAACATCAATCTTGGAGAATTCTCTAATGAATCTACGATAATAACCTGCCAATCCGAGGAAGCTCTGAATCTCAGATGGAAATCTCGACACTTCCCACTACATCATCGCCTCTATCTTGGCTGGGTCGACCAAGATACCTTTCTGATTGACAAGGTGTCCCGAAAACTGAACCTCGCGCAACCAGAAGTCATACTTGAACAACTTGGCGAAGAGTCTCTCCATCCTCAAAACCCCAAGAAGCTCTCGTAAGTGCTCTTCATGTTGTTCCGTAGTCTTCGAATAGCCCAGAATGTCATCGATGAAAACGATCACTGATCGATCCAACATAGGTCTGTACACCCGATTCATGAGATCCATGAACGTCGCTGGTGCATTGGTGAGCCCAAAAGGTATCACCATAAACTCGTAATGCCCATAGTGAGTTCTGAAGGCCGTCTTCTGAATATCCTCCTCTCTCACCATTATCTGATGATAGTCGGACGTCAAATCGATCTTGGAAAACCAAGATACCCCCTGAAGCTGGTCAAAAAGATCATCAATCCTCGGCAATGGGTAACGGTTTTTCACCTTCAACTTGTTCAACTCCCGGTAATCTGATGGGTTTTCTAGGTTATAAAAAAAATTACATGTGGCGGAAAAACACTTAAACGCTTAAGTTCACATGCAACCTAGAAAGAATCTATGTTTTCTCTATTGATAACAACTAAATATGAATATCAAGAAAACCCTAGGAGAGAGCTTTGAAATCAAAATTCATACATAAAATTAGAGTTACATACCTTTTGGTTATTATTGTAAATAATCAAAGTAGAATCCTTCTTCTAGATCTTGGAAAGCCAGCACCAAATGAATGGATGCCTCTAATGGCTTGCACCCAAAACTCTAGTAACAAGAAGACTTGAGGAGAGAGGAGACTAGAGCATATATTTGGCTCTATGAACGACAGTATATGTGTGTGGAAAATATGGCATCCATGGTGTCCTATTTATACATGCTTAAGGAAACTCCTATGGAAACCAAAGAGGCATTTGAATGATTAATGTTAATTAATCTTAGAATTAAATCCAAATCAATTATAATTAATCAATTAATCATACTATTTCCAATTAATATATTAATCATATAATATATTAATAAATTATATATTTCAATTTCCAATTAGTTTATTATTCATATAATAAACTAACAAATTATCCTCTATCTCCAACTGTCATTCTAATTAGTTATTAGTTTTGAGGGAAACCCATAAAAGAACTTTGCTTCTAATTCAAGAATATACCAATTTAGTTATTAGATTAGACACCTTAATCCAATAGTCTCCCACTTGGATAAGTTTTTAACTACAATTGCAAGTATAGACCTTGAAATAAACAACAAAGAGTGCTTTCCAAAGCCACTGCCGAACTCTGATTCAAATTAGCTTTTGGCCCTAAGATAAGTTATCAACTATTCCTTCGTTCTTGAAGATATCGTATGGACACAAGACATGGATCAGAATCAATCTCATTGTCTAAAATTATGTTTCCCGATTTCTTGATTTGTAAAGACTTGATTGGACTTAAAATTGAACACATCAATTAGTCCTGGCTGGGCCCAACACTATATAGTCAACATCAAATCATCGAGGGGCCCAATGATATCGCTTTTCCTGTTAGGGAAAAATGAACGAATTACATTGACTACATAGTCATAAAATTCACAGATTAAATCGCATAGGGAATTACCCTTTATAACATCCAGTTACGATATGTGTTTGAGTAAGCCAATGCAGAACTAATATGTAAACAATGAACTATATATCTCTGCTTTAAGAATAGAAAATATTATCGTCTTAGAATTACTCATGACAAGATCCATGAAGTAATCTCTAAGCGTGGGTTTATCCAATACCTAAAATCCCTATTTTGAAAGTATTCATGAATATTGTAGTAATTCAAATTGCAATGTCTTAATCTCAATCGACAATCTACAATCAATTCATGACAGTCATAATTCACTACTTACTTTCAAAAGTATGAACGAATGTGGAATTTCAAATAATATTTAAATTACTCAAGGAAGTAAAATATGCAAAGTGAAACACAATAATAAATTAATTAACTATGACAACATACCCATTGATTATAAATAAATCTTTATTATTTAATTATCATAACAATTACGAATTTATTCATTGTATAATGTTTCAAGTAATCAACTAACCACTTGAATTAGATAACATCAGTCATGCCATGTCCTGAACATGCATACTATGCCTCTTGACGGTCCTTCCTTTATGAATAGATCAATTAGACATTAGTCCAATGATGCTTACTTCACAATTCTAAATTCTTATAGCTATCAAAGATGTGGTGGAATTCCAAGTTTACATGCATTGATGTCTTGTGATATCGAGATTCTAAAGTCTCAAAGACTGAGTCTCCGATACTACAAAATATTTCACTGGAACTTTGTTACAAGAAACAATTCCATGGTATTGAGGTCTCAAATGCAAGGTACATTCCTTGGACACCTTTCTTACATTAAAGTTTCTAACTCAAATGTAGATTTTATAGCCAGCTCTTACTATGGAGACATTTCCATATACCCATCTCCCATTATGGAATCATTTCCATATTCCCATATGACCATCAATTATGACCAAGAGTCATCTCGATCCAAAACATGTCACTATGGTTTTTCCAAAACAATACCATACTTCCAATTGTCCACAAGCAACCAATCTTCAATAAACCTCGGAATGTTCTTGACAGTTTGTTTAACAACTTCAGTCACATGGAATTCTAATCCTTTTCACACAATGCTAAAAGCATTTAAAAAATAGAATAATATAATATTATAGCATATGTAATCGACCCTATATCAGAAGCATATGGGACTCGACTCGTTATTACAAGGATCCATTATCTGTTCAGTTCCCTGCTATAATATTTCCATGTATAGAATACCCAATGTCAAAACATTTCAACATCGTATGTCTTTAACTAAGTTATATTATTCAATCCACACCATTAGATTAAAAGTATGAGTGACCTCTCCCTTATGTCCCCTATAGCGTAACAGTTCCCAACTTTTGCAACTTGCAAATTAGAGACATTATTCCTTATCGATAGTATTGTCAACATGCAATACCAGGCATAACGATTATGCTCTCACTAGCTTTGACAGGTACTCAGAAATCAACTGGACTTCTAGAAATCAATACCTTTTGACTTTCTCATGGAAGTACAAATTCCTATTTCGTGATGCTTCTTCAAGCCTCTAATTAGGCTTCTTAAGCTTATGCACTTTATATGGATAGTGTATGTGTTCAAACTCTTTCAAGACGTGATAAACATATCTCCTGAAAGCTTAAACAATTCCTTTCCATTCCTCACAATTCGAAATATGAAGAGGGATGACGTAATCATATTGTGAATTTGAGAATGCAATTAACACAACCAATGTCCATGTTGATATTTATTAGATCCTTAAAACCTATCAACGAAAGTGTTTCCTCAGAATCATTTTAATGAACTAGATCGAAACCTTTTGTCACCTAGATTCGAAGGCGCATATGTTCCCATCCATGTAGAACTTTATTTTTCAACCTACAGTCATAAGACAAGGTTTAGGACAAACAAAATCACATTTAGTTCTCCATCATGGACTGAACTTCGCTTAATCTAAATTCCTTGCCTTATGGCAGCTCAAAAGCCCACCAATGCTTCCATGTTGTTAGCAACTCACCCATATTGATAAATGTACTTTCATTGACCAACGTGCTTAGCCTTTTGCAGTTAAATGAAAAACATAGAACTCAAAGGGGTTGCCAACTCAATCGGAAGTGCACCGAAATTAGAATGTGTCAAAAAACATAATAGGTTATCAACCTACTAGTGATAACTAAAAGGATCATTTTCGGCTGACTCTTGAAACTCTCAAGATCAATAAGACTCCCACTGACTTCTTGATATATGATTTTTTCTCTCAAGAAACATTCCTTGACGAGCTAAAACAAATATTCAAAATTTTGTGCGGATTTCCGACAAGAAAACACTTCATAGAATAGGTCTCAGTTTATCTTTTGTTTCTCGATCAACAAAAACATCACAATTCCAATTCCAAATATGCTAGAGTAAGAAAACATTATTACTCCACATATTACGAGGTGTTGTTATCCTTCTTAGGTTTGAAATGAGTTTCAAGATATGATTCATATTTACTAAAGCATGGCTCTAAAACTTTGATTAGGAACAAAGTATGACTCGTCTTAAGATCGAACCATTTATAACAATGTTCGATTCCTCTTCTTAGTCACACAATTGTACTAATATTTTCTTGGGGGATTTATTGTGATCCAATTCTACAATTACTATGACGATCGTAAAACATGATACTAAAGCATTCTCATTTCTTTTCAGATTGGAGAATCTTTTATCTTTCTGTTTGACAGATTCTTCTATTCGTTCGGCTACTCTTTGAACTTTTCAAAAGTATTAGAATTCTGTTTAATCTTATAAACAAAACCATATTTATTGAAACATCAGTAGATCATGACGAATAGAGTTATCGTCCCTTGTGGTGGGTCTGAAGAGTACATATCAACATGTACTAGAACCATTAGTCCTTCACTTTCCTAACATAAAAATGTGAACAATGATTGAGTCATAATTTTCCAACGAACAAGAATCTCATATATAATACAATTTAAATTATATGATTCTAAGTATCAGTCTAGTTGGTAATGAGATTTCCTTTCACTTGGTTTATTATGATATTACCACAAGCGATAACATAAGAATCAAATCCACAATTAATATTGCTATTATTAGAAACATAACAAACACTTTCATTAATGTCATTGCAAGGAAATAAGATAAGGAAAATATGTAAACTAAAACTTCATTTTATTGCTAAAAAGAAAACTAGAATTTGTCCTTACAATGCATAAAATGAAAAACTATATTTCTAGACATTTCTGAAGAGTAATAACAATCTATTAAATTATCCTAACTCCCTAGTAGTAGCTCCAAATTCTGACCATCGAACCATGTGACCAAAGTCCATTTCCCACGATCATATTTAGCTCACTTCACTTAAGCTTCCTTCTTCCTTTTAGATCTTGAAATACCATCAAAATGTGATTATCACATTATGCATTAAGAGTCTAAGAATAGGAATTTATAAAGCAATGGAGTTAGATATTGGATGTACCTAAAGTAGAGTCATACGAATTGACTTTACCATCTCTGAGATCCTTCAGGTACTTTCATCAGCTTCGCAACCAGTGTCCCTTCAATTGGCAATAGAAACAAATGAACTCTTTGGTTTTAACACATGGAACGATTCTATAACAAGCCTTTCTCTTAACCATACGATCAAATGGTTTGACCTTAGACGACCCCTTTCCATTTGGAAGAGAAATATTTTCTGGATCACCAATGTCACCATTACCAATGTCCAAGGAAACCTTGGAATCAGACCCTATAAGCATCTCTGTTTCAGATGTGTTCTTAAGCATTTCTGCCTCAATAACCACCAACATTTGGGTCAGATCTATTAGGGTCACATCGAGATTCCTCATATGAAAGTTCTCAACGAACTGACCATACAACTTAGGAAGCGAGATAAGAACCAAATCAATGGCTTGCTCCCTTGGAAATACGACACCCATCCTATCCAATTTGTCAATGTACGACTTCATTTTTAGAACGTGCGCACACACAAAATTTCTATCTTCATGTTTACATGTCAAAAGGGCTTGGGTTGTTTCATATCTTTCAATTCGTGATGTTGGGAGAGTCACGGGAGGAGGAGGAGGAGGTGGAAGAGTTGAAGAGAGACGATGTCTAGTTCCACCATTTCCAAAGGAAAGGAAAACATTTTCACATTGGCTTGAAAGTGGATGATCATCTCCAAAAGATTGAGTAAAACCATTTCCATAAGAACGAGGAAGACCATTATTATCTTGATTTGACATCTAATATTTGAATAAGAGAGAATTCAAGTTATTTGATTTTAATCCTTAATTATTAAACCATAAATAATTTAAGGCTAGAATCCATATTTTCGATTCGACCTTTTAAGATCTATTAGGGTCACATCGAGATTCCTCATATTAAAGTTCTCAACGAACTGACCATACAACTTAGGAAGCGAGATAAGAACCAAATCAATGGCTTGCTCCCTTGGAAATATGACACCCATCCTATCCACTTTGTCAGTGTACGACTTCATTTTTAGAACGTGCGCACACACAAAATTTCTATCTTCATGTTTACATGCCAAAAGGGCTTGGGTTGTTTCATATCTTTCAACTCGTGACGTTGGGAGAGTCACGGGAGGAGGAGGAGGTGGAAGAGTTGAAGAGAGACGATGTCTAGTTCCACCATTTCCAAAGGAAAGGAAAACATTTTCACATTGGCTTGAAAGTGGATGATCATCTCCAGAACATTGAGGAAAACCATTTCCATAAGAACGAGGAAGACGATTATTATCTTGATTTGACATCTAATATTTGGATAAGAGAGAATTCAAGTTATTTGATTTTAATCCTTAATTATTAACCCATAATTAAATTAAGGCTAGAATCCATATTTTCGATTCGACCTTTTAAGAGGGATGTCGTAATCAAATTCGAACTTATTTTAGGTAGGTAGAGTCATCTCCAATTTCAATCATATGAAACTCCTAGATCTTTTGAGATTCATTGAATCTTATCAATGGCATGTTTAATCTCGATTATGCTCTTACCAATTGTGACTAGGATGTCGAGGATCACAACTAAGATGCGAATAACCATGCAAACCCGCTCAAACACCCTCAATCGATTTATGATCTCACATTGATGTGCCGGTTAACCATACATGCTCCATCAACAATCATAAAAATGAGTTGTTTCACTATTTCACTTTTATAGTCCCAAATTAGTGTGTCAGTTAACCATAAACGCTCCACTAACGACTCATAAGGAAACAATGTGCGTTTTCATGGATTGGCATACAATTTCACATTTTTTCCTAATGTAACTAGAGTGGTATTTATAAAAGGTTTAGTTACTTTATAATATCATACCTTTAAGAGGTTATATCCTATCAAATCTGTTCAGCTAACGACCATCCACCATACAAGGGAGCGGTGGGTGAGAGTGGACACCCATTCAACGGTCATTTATAGGCCGCTTCCTTATAAACCCCCCCCTCCCCCCCCCTTAGAGTTTGGCTTCGTGAATGAGGCATACTAGCGATTTGACTGGCTTATCTTATACATATAATATATTAAACTTTTAATCATATATAGCATATAAGGTGTATTTTAAATTTTTTAAAATACGAGGGCTTAAAATTAATATTTTTCGAATTAACCAATTAATAATTATTAATTTTAAACTAAATGATGATTTAATCTTTTATCTTAATTAAACAATTAATAAAATAAATTTAAATCATATTATTTACCAATTAAATAATTAATTAAATAATTTTAATTTCATGGATTAAATAATTTTTTACTAATTAAACAATTAATTTAAATAATTCAGATTTAATCCTAATCCCTTATACTTCTTTTGATCAATTCATTTTAGTGCACAATCAAATAGAAAACTTATGGCTCTGATACGATTGATGGGTTTTCTAGGTTATGAACACAATTACATGTGGCGGAAAAACATTTAAACCCTTAAGTTCACATGCAACCTAGAAAGAATATATGTTTTCTCTATTGATAACAACTAACTATGAATATCAAGAAAACCCTAAGAGAGAGGCTATGAAATCGAAATTCATACATAAAATTAGGGTTACATACCGTTTGTATTATCGTAAATAATCAAAGTAAAATCCTTCTTCTAGATCTTGGAAAGCTAGCACGAAAGGAATGGATGCCTCTAATGGCTTGTACCCAAAACTCTAGTAGCAAGAAGACTTAAGGAGAGAGGAGACTAGAGAATATATTTGGATCTATGAAAGCAAGTATATGTGTGTGGAAAATATGGCATCCATGGTGTCCTATTTATACTTGCTTAAGGAAACTCCCATGGAAACCAAAGAGTCATTTGAATGATTAATGCTAATTAATCTTAGAAATAAATCCAAATCAATTCTAATTAATCAGTTAATCATAACTATTTCCAATTAATATATTAATCATATAATATATTAATAAATCATATATTTCAATTTCCAATTAGTTTATTATTCATATAATAAACTAACAAATTATCCTCTATCTCCAACTGTCATTCTAATTAGTTACTAGTTTTAAGGGAAACCCAAAAAGGAATTTGCTTCTAATTCAAGAATATACCAATTTAGTTATTGTCTTAGACACCTTAATCCAACATAATCGATGCACATCTGGTGTGAACCATCCGTCTTTCTAAAAAAAAGGATCGGTGCTCCCCAATGAGAACTGCTTGGCCGAATAAACCTCTTTCCCAACAGCTCAGGAAACTGAGAGGATAACTCATGCATCTCGGGAGGTGCAAGAGGGTACGGTGCCTTGGCGATCGGCGTCGCACCCGAAATCAGATCGATCCGAAACTCGAATTGCCTCTCAGGAGGCACACCCGGTAACTCATCGGGAATAACATCGAGAAAATCGCGTACCACCGGAACATCATAAATAGAGGTCGGTCCCTTCTTCTCAAGCCGAGTATCTGATACATATTCTAGATAACCCATACACCCATGCTGCAAAATCTATCTTGCCCTGGCGGCAGAACAGAAGGCTGATACCGATCTAGTACCCTCGCTGTAGATAGTCATCACTCCCCCACTAGGGTCTCAAACTGTCACCAACTGACGCTCACAGTCAATCAGAGCCCAAAACCGGCTCAACCAATCCATACCCACAATCACACAAACATCTCCCATCGCGATAGGGATGAGATCTATCGGATAACCAATGCCAAAGATCTCTAATACACAACCCCGGTAGATATCAGTAGCAGAGATTGGACGCTCATCAAGTACTGAGACTCTCAAGGTTTTGATCAAGGTCTATCGCATAATACTAAAACCGAGACAAAATGATGACGACACAAACGATCGACTCGCACCCGAGTCAAATAGTACAAGCGCAGGCATAGAATTCACAAGAAAAGTACCTACACAATCGATAATATAAACAACATAAATAAATCAATAGAAATATAAACAACATATACCATCAACGACGTTTGGAGATGCACGAGCCTCCTCTGCTGTCAACTAAAATGCTCTCCCTCGAGCCCTCGGTGCCTCGGTCTTCCCCTGTCGACCATCAGTGATATGCAGGGTCGCTGGGGCCGGAGTCTGAACCGCCCTAGATGTAAGCTGATGACACTCTGCCCTTACGTTACCCGTCTGGTTTGAGTTGAAGCTAACCCGGAATCCCTTGGGGAAATCCCTAGCCAAGTGCTCCTCCTTGCCACACAGGTAGCAAGCTGATCCAGACCGACAGAGTCCCTCGTGTCCCTTGCCGCACTTTCCACAAGTGCGGCCCTTTTGGCTTCCAACTCTCTGATCAATGGGCTTGGGCCACTTAGTAGCCGGATGCGACTGCACTTGCCTCCTATCACTCCCATGGGTCTCCCTCTCTTCTCTAGCATGGGTCTCCACCTCAATCTCACTCCTCCTGGCATTGGTCTGCAGCTCAGCCAATGTCCGGTTCGTGGTGTTCGCCACAAACTCACATATATCTCTCCTCATAATACTCAAATACCGAATCACATGGACCTGCTCCGTGGACACCTGCTCAAGGAAAAATAAAGCCTTCTCATGAAACATCCTGGTGATCTTAGTCACCATCTATGTCTTCTACTTGAGATACAGGAACTGCTGGGCCAACCTTTCCAGCTCAACCGCGGGTACAAACCCATCCCTGAATATCTCAGTAAACCTCTCCCAAGTCACCACACTATGCTCTACAATAGTGTAATCAGTCGTCACAAACTTCCATAAGTCCTTCGCTCCCAAGCGAAGCAGGTTCAGCACAAAACGAACCCTCAGATTCTCTAGACAGGAGCAATTATAAAAACATGCCTCAACATCATAGATCCATCTCATAGAAGCGATCGAATCTTGGGTCCCATCAAACTCGGGTGGCTTCATGTTGGTGAACTCTCGGTACCACAACGAATCACCCCCTCCAGTCTCGCAGCAGCAACAGTTGCGGTGGCTGCGACAACAGCAGCCTCAGTGACAGCAGCATAGCGCTCGTCAAAAGTCTCAATCAGTGTGGTCTTCATAGACCCAAACATCTCTGTAATAGTCTCTCTAATTTTTGCAACCACCTCTACAGCAACAATCCTGCAGATCTCATCATCGCTGGCACTCGGCCTCTCACGGTCGCTGGAGCCTGAACCTCTGGTAACCACCATACTGAAACACACAATAAAATTATCAGAAATCAGGATAAAGCGCATATACCAACACCCACACTCCTACAAGCTCTTTAGTTCCTTGAGGTTACTCCTCGAGCCGCATACGGATCCAGTGCTTCCAGTAATACAAGCCCAATACTTATGGGTTTTATGCAAAACAATAAACTTAAACCCTTAAGTGTGCATGCAACCCTAATAAAGATCTATGTTTTCTCTATTGAATATATAACTATGAACAACATAGCAAGTACCCTAAGAACACTAGGCTATTTTTCGAAAAATACCAAATTATGGTTAGGAATGTATACCTTGATTGTTATTGTTGTAAATAACAATGAACACCTTCTTCTTGATCCTTTGGAAGCAAGCACCACAGTTGTCGTGCCTCTAATGGAATCACACCCAACACACGCAAGAGGATGAGATGAGAGAGGAGGAGAATTTCAGCCAACCCAAGAGGAAAAAGAGAATGCTAAAATTGTGAAGCCCAAGGTCCTTTATATAATTGAGTTAGCTTGGTGCCAAAGCTAGGGTTTAAGGAGGAAACCCTAATGCCCTTCGCTTGGTGACCAAGCAGCCTATTCCCTTCATCTAAGGGGTTTGGAAAAAAAATTCATTGGGCTTGCCCAAGTGATTTTCCTCAAACTCATCCAATGAGGTCTATAGGCTTCTTTCCTCAACTTCCAATAAATAACCAAACAGACCCTGTACTTTCAGTTAGTCCAATTAATTCCTGTTAATTTCTGATCAGTTATTAATTAAACAATATGATTTCAAATTAACATATTATCTTCATAATATATTAATAAATCAATTATTCCAATTTATTACTCAAATAATAAATCGACCTCTCTTTCTCCAAAATCATCATGTCCAGTTGCAAGGTTTGAGGGCAAACCGAAAGGACTGTGCTACTATCATTTCAAGTTTATACCAATTATAGTTATAGCCTTAGACACCTAATCCAAAAATACTACCTTCCACACTAACCTGTATTTGTCTCAAGTCGTCCCCTCATGACCCCAAGTCGCAAGGACTCTATATCCTCAAACAAGCTATGGACTCGCTCTGCTGGTTCCTTAGAACCACATTTAAGCATCTAGAAACTGACTCTAGACTGCTGCCAACACTGTTCTGCCTCACAAGATCATTGTTGTCCTCGCTATTTGCTTCGGGTATGCTAATTGTACATAATACGAGACTCAATAGACATTCGAATAAATGATCCTACCTCAATTCCAGAACCAAACACGGAACAGGAAGAAAGGATAAATCAAGCATTCTAAGGCTATAAAATCCTAACTATGTACAACTATGTAGCATACACTAAGCAAATAGTAATGACAGATTCAATCTCATAAGAATGAACTCCTAGGCTAAGGCATCACAAATCAGGCAAAATTTTCACATTATTTCTCCAAGATTCCTTAGCCTATCTGTAACGTCACGTTTTCACAACAACAAAATTTTCATTTTTATTAAGGTAAATCTTTCCAATTTTTTAATCCATTATTTAAGAAAAATAATTTATTCAAAAGTACATTTATTAAAAATCAGAGTATCGTAGAAAACGTGGAATCTTTAATGTTGCGGATGAGTGTATACAGTCTCTCATTCACCTTCCCGCAATCACCGATGATACCTCAAACTATAAACAACTGGGTAAGCATGAAGCTTAGTGAGTTTCCCCCAAAATACCCTATACGATAAACATACAAGCATGCAGAACTGCCGCTCTTCAACCTTCGGTCTAACCAGATCGGAATACCAGGGTTTGTTGGCCTACCGCCTTAACCCAACTGCTCCTCCCGAGCCTTCATGCCTTCGGCTTACAGCCGACCCGCACAGGGTATGTTGGCGTACAACACGTAGTAGGAATGACTCAATCCACCACCACCATATGTCGACATATAAACAAACAAGGATCAAGCAGGCATATAAAACAGGTAACAACAATCATACAACTCACTCCTTCCTACTACTCCTCTCACAGCACATAGTCCCCCTATCAGCTAACCTCCATGAAATACGTAAGCATAAGTAGCCAGAGGTGAGATAGCCACCCGAACAGATGATCCTACTCTAGAGCCACAACCAAACGAGGAACATGCAAGAGATCCTAGACCAAGAGTTCTCAGGCTATCCTATATAACCACAAACAGTCCCTAGGGCACTCAACCAGATGATAACCAACAAGTACAGATAACATAAAGATCCCACAGTGCATTATAGCATAGCAACATCCTACATACCAGGATACCAATCTAACAGATTACCACAACACAACAACATGCTCAATACCAGGATACAGATCTAGCAGACCACTATAGCATAGCAGCATACCCGACACTAGAATACATATCTAACAGATCCCCACAGCCTATCAGCATACTCAATACCAGAATACATATTCAACAGATCACCACAAACTATCAACATACTCGATATCGGAATACATATCTAATCGATCACTACAGCCTATCAACATACTCTATACCAGAATACAGATCTAACAGATCTCCAGAACCTATCAACATACTCAATACCAAAATACAGATCTAACTGATCACTACATCCTATCAGCATACTCGATACCAGAATACAAATCTAACCAATCACAATAGCATCGTGTCATACTAAGTAGCAACAATCTAAGAATTCCTGACCGTATATAATCAGAGGTGAGATAGCCAGTCGGACAGATGACCCTACTCTAGAACCACAACCAAAGAAGGAATAGGTAAAAGAGCCTAGATCAAGAGTCCTCAGTCTATCCTATGTGAATATATACAGTCCCTATGGCATTCCTCTACTAACAGATTACCGGAAACTAGTGGGTCAGAATTGATGCCTTCGACCCATGGTACAATGAGGTGAAACTCACCTGAAATGAAGAAACCCGAGAATACACCGATCTGTTCCCTAACATCCGAACCATACAAAAATCTCAATCACTAATCCAAACCCTCAAGTTTGACCTGAAGTCAAACTTGGTCAAAAGTCAATAGGGTCAACAAAAGTTAAAATCCAAGGTCAAACTGGTCAAAAATCCATAAGTCAACCTAGTCGGGTCAACTCAGCCGAGTTGACACAGAAGATATATGCGGGGCATACTTCAGATGTACACTGGGCGTACTTCATCGTTGATCGCCATCAGGGGCCTTGACCACGTACGCGCTGCATACTCTATTTACGCAGGGTGTACGCCCAGATCTTCCAATCATTCATTAAGTGCTTAATGCCATAAGTCATTTCGTCCACCTTTTAGATCCAAGGCTAAAATACCCTCTAGACTCATAAAGTTAACTTTATGACTTTACATGTCCAACAAGAGCTTAACTCAACATCTTAATCCATTAAGACCCTCTAAATGATGCATGGAGCAAAACCAACCACTTAGATCCCATTTTTATGACTTAAGACCATTCCTAAGGTATGAAAGGACAACTTAATGGGTCAAGAAGATGCTATGTTCATGAATCACCACATTTGGGATAAAAAGAAACCAAAAACCAACCTAACACAAGATCTAAATGAAACTTCACCAAGTTTAGAACTTTATACCTCCAAATGATGCCAAAAGGTGGTGAGATTCTGGATCTAAAGAGCTTCACTCCTCTAAGATGGGCTCCACTCGTTTCCTGCTTCTTCAAAGGCACAAAACACCCACACTCAAGCTTAGAAATGCTTCGCATGATGGATTAGGGTTGCAAGGACATTCCAAGAGGACGGAGGCTAATGAGGTGAGGGTAAATGAGGCTATAATGGGGTTTAAATATGATCCAAACCCTTAAAATTTGGGTTTGCATGATCGACACGTACGCCCTGCATACATATGTACACCCAACATACTAGGGTGTGCCTTAGTACGCTCAGCGTACACACGTACGCATGGCGTACTCCCTCAAGCCCAAAATTACGAAAATGCCACTAGGGCCCTTATTGCACTCTTTTTATACTCAGGGTCCATATTGCAATATAAATAAACCATAAGCCAAAATTAAAAATATCTCATCATCGGGATGTTACAATTCTTCCCCACTTATCTTAGACTTCTTCCTCGAAGTCTGCTGCAGCGAATACTCATGATAAAGCTCCCTCACCTATCCATTCGCATCCCAAACAGAAAGAATCGTTGGCTACGACGAGCTCCCTGACCATTTACTTCCTGCAATGAGGAACTCAAGTATTTCCGAAACAGAAACAACCGATAGCTACTAAGGATTAGGACTCCTGACCAATTCCTGTTGGCGAACCCTTCATCCGAGAAAAAGGTAGCTCCTTAATACGAGCCTCAGAAAGAAAATCATTGAAAAAATTATTTATCATGCCAACATACTCTACTACTTCCTAATTAGGGCATCGAACTTCCGGCGAGAACCGCAGAGCTGGGGATTCTCAAAACCACAAACACCGAGTCAATTTCCTTCGATATGTTTGCCTAGGCTGGAAACCCATCAGATCTAGACTTCAGGATCCAATTTCCAGGACTGATATCTCCATCAACCCTTAACTGTTCACTTTATACACACCAGCTGGTTCATGAGTCTCCCGACTTCCAAACATGCATCAACCCCGCTTGAACCCCTGGAAGAAGGGATAATAAATCGTGGTCATCTCCAAACCACCTATCAACCACCATGTAGTTGATGGGTTATGAGCATTCTAACACTCCTAAGGTGTACATGCAACCCTAAATACCTTGGATCTATGTTTTCTCTATTATACATGAAAACTTTCTTTTCCAAGCTATTACCCTAAATAGCATACAAAACTTTGATACTTGGGTAATAAAACAAGTTAGATAACATACCTTTTGTTGTAGCTTGTTGCTTGGAGCTTTAAGAGCCTAGCACCAATAATGTGAATGCCTCAAGTGGAATCACAAATCACCACTAACACTTGGAATACTTGGAAGAGAATTCCTTTGCTCACAAAATCGGCTACACTCTTGCATACACTCACTAGTGTCGAATTTGATAGCTAGGGGGTTACTTATATAGTGAGGTTACATTAGGGTTACACCATGTAAACCCTAATGTGCATGACTTTCCACATTCCTCATGATCCATGGGTTTTAACCTCCATGGACTATCCATGGGTCACCACATGGGTTTAGCCCAACATAAGGAATTATGGATCATTAGCCCACATTATAAGAATGAATGATTTACACAATCAATCCCCATTTATTTAATTAGTCTCTTTTGATCACAAAATTAATTCTTGATCAATACTAATTAAATAATATGATTTCATATTAATATATTAGAACTTATAATATATTAATAAATCATACATATCCTCTTCTCAAAAGTCCAAATTGTTCCGGTGAAGTGCAACCCAAATGGACCATGCTAAAACGGATCAAGTACATACCAAATATAGTTATGGACTTAGCCACCTTATCCAACAGTCTGCCACTTAGATAAGTCTAGTAACTATAGTTGCAAGTATGACCTCAGGATCCGACTAGCAATCGTAGCTCTTAAATGCCTTTGTCGAACTTAGACGTACCATTTCAGACAAGTGATCATAGAATCCTCTTTCTCAAGATATCAGCCGGACAAACACATGGAACACAGTCAACCTTATTGTCCAGCAGTTTGTTTCCCGATTTCTGATTTTTTTGACATAGAACTTAATCCAACACATGAATTTAGTTCTGACCGGGCCCGGCACATAGGTCAAAACAAAATCACCAAGGGGCCCAAGATATCGCTTTTAATCCTCCAAGGACTAAAAGGAATAGATAAACTTTGACAGTATATGCTTGTACTAACTATTCACTGAACCATACACAACAGCACGCTTTATAACATCGTGTTACCAATGCGTTTTCGTACTATCAATGTACGACCAAATCATAGTCAAAAACTCATATATCTAGGTTTGAAGATTATATGATATTATCGTCTCACGATCACTCGAGATAAATTCCATGAAGTGATGCAAGTGAGTGTGGGTTGAATCTAATACTCAGACCTTATGAGCACTCATGAATGTCATAGCAATGTCTAACCATTTCTGACAATCAACAAGGCCAAATTCATGACAGTCTTGATGCAATACCTACTTCCAAAGTATGATCGACTGTGGATGGTTTAAATAATCCAATTATTTTGGAAGTCAAAACATGAAAAATGAAACAATAGTAAAACAATTGACATGAGAGACTACCATACTAGTAAATAAAAACATCTTTTATTTAAGCATCAAATGTCAATTACAGTCTATCTATTACAACTTTCGAAATAGATATCTAATCATTAAAACTAATATCATCCCTCAGCCCAATGTGCCTCACATGCTGTAAATGCTTAAACCTATTCAGTCCCTTCATGAGGGGATTTGCCTTGTTCTCATATGATGATACCCTATTTGCCACGAGGAGTCCTTCTATCTTGTGTCTTATGAAGTGATATTTTCTGTCGATGTGTCTAGACCTGCCATGATCTCTTGGCTCCTTGGCTAAGGAAACCACACTATCGCTGTCACAGAAAATTTCCACAGGCTCCTTTATAGTTGGTACAACTCCAAGCTCTCCGATGAAGTTCTTCAGCCATATCGCCTCCTTCGTCGCTTCGCTTGCTGCTATGTACTTTCATTCGCAAGTTGAATCAGCTACAGTCTCCTGCTTGGAACTTTTCCAAGTTATTGCTCCTCCATTTAGGGTAAACACCCAGCCCGACTGAGAGCGGAAATTATCTCTGTCAGTTTGAAAGTTGGCGTCACTATACCCCACCACTCTCAAGTCATCACTCCCGCCGAGAGTAAGGACCCAGTCCTTAGTCCTTCGTAGGTACTTGAGAATATTCTTTACCGCAATCCAGTGGGCTTTGCCAGGATTCCCTTCATATCTGCTGACCATGCTCAAAGCAAAGGCCACATCAGGGCGAGTACAAGTCATAGCATACATGATCGAGCCAACAATGGAAGCATATGGTAATCGACTCAGCTTAGCTATCTCAGCCTCTGTACTCAGACTCTGAGCCATGCTCAGTTTGACATTGTTCTGGATCGGTAAGTCACCTTTCTTGGAATTATGCATGTTGAACCTCTTCAACACCTTGTCCAAATAGGTACTTTAACTAAGTCAAATTAGTCTCTTACTCCTATCTCTCAATATCCTTATCCCAAGGATATGGGCAGCTTCTCCAAGGTCCTTCATAGCGAAACACTTCCCAAGCCAGGATTTCACCTCCTGAAAAGTTAGGATGCATTTCCTATGAGTAGTATGTCAATATGTCATCCACATACAGTACCAAAAAGCTAAGGATACTCCCACTAGCTCTGACATATACACAGGACTCATCCTCACTTCTCGAAAAGCCAAAGTCTTTGACTTTCTCATCGAAACAAAGATTCCATCTACGATATGCTTGTTTCAATCCATAAATGGATTTCTCAAGCTTACACACTCTACTAGGGTACTTAGCATCGAAAAAACCTTCTGGCTGACTAGTGTAAACATCCTCAGCCAACTTCCCATTAAGGAAAGCGGTTTTTACATCCATTTGCCATATTTCATACTCATGAAATGCAGCAATGGCTAGCATAACCCTAATAGACTTAATCTTCGCTACTGGTGACAAGGTCTCATCATAGTCAACTCCGGGAGTTTGAGTAAAGCCCTTCGCAACCAGTCGCACCTTATAAGTGTGTACCTTCCCATCCATGTCGGTCTTCTTCTTGAAGATCCATTTCCACCCGACTGTCTTACGACCCGGTACATTGTCAACCAAGTTCCAAACTTGATTGTCATACATGGACTGAATCTCGCTGTCCATCGCCTCTTTCCATTTAGCAGACTCGGGGCCTGCCATGGCTTCCCTGTAGTTGTTAGGTTCATCCAAATTTATCAATGTGACATCACTGATAAATGTATCACGCTCAGATGTTATATGAAAACCATATAACACAGGTGGAACACTAACTCTACTGGAACGCCTCAGAGGTACGGATTCGTCAATCGGATCGACAGGAGTGTCCTCCTCAGGTTGATCACTAGTGTTTGAGGTTCCTTCACCGCTTGATTCTTGAAGTTCTTCAAGATCAATTTTCCTCCCACTGTCCCCTTGGAATATGAGTTCCCTTTCTCGGAAAACCCCTTTCCTCACAACGAAGACAACATTTTCACTCGATCAGTAGAAGAGATAACCAAAGGACTTTTACGCGTAGCAAATGAAAATACACCGCTCACTCCGAGTTTCTAGCTTGTCGTGAGTCTCGCGCCTCACGAAAGCCTCACAACCCCAAACCTTTATGTGTGCTAACGAGGGAGCCTTCCCAATCCACATCTCGTGAGGTGTTTTGGCAACCTTTTTAGTTGGGACTCGATTAAGGATATGGGCGGCAGTCTCCAAGGCATACCCCCAGAATGAGATTGGTAACGAAGCTCGACTCATCATGGAATGAACCATATCCAACAAGGTTCGATGCGCCTCTCAGCCACACCATTCAACTGTGGTGTCCTAGGTGACGTCAACTATGAAACAATTCCACACTCTTTAAGATAGTCCAGGACTTTGATAATAAGATACTCACCACCTTGATCGGACCGGAGCATCTTTATCTTCCTGCCCAGTTGATTCTCCACTTCTTGCTTAAACTCTCTGAAAATCTCAAAGGTTTCTGACTTATGCTTGATTAAGTAGATATAGCCATATTTGTTGTAATCATCAGTAAAAGTCACATAGAAGCGGTTAGCATTCCTTGTGGCAGTTCTGAAGGGCCCACACACATCGGTGTGTATGAGATCCAACAAACCCTCACTCCTTTCATAAGAACCAGTGAAGGGTGACTTAGTCATTTTTCCAAGCAAACAAGACTCACAAGTGTCATCCGACCTTAAGTCGAATGACTCCAAGACTCCAGCCTTCTGGAGTTGGCCTATGCGCTTCTTGTTGACATGTCCAAGATGACAATGCCACAAGGATGCCTTATCCAAATCATTAGAAGAATCGATATGCAACACATTATTTCCTAAGTTCTCTACAACAAATCACAGTTTCATATACACCATTGCAAGGTAATGCTTTAAAATAAAAAATACCATTATAATAAGCATTTATTGCACCAATTTCATTATCAAACGAAAATGTGAAACCTTTTTTGTACAAACCATGAAAAGAAATAACATTTCTCGCCATTTCAGACGAGTAGCAGCAATTACTCAAATCTATTTCTAACCCACTACTAAGCAATAAAGAGTAAACTCCAATCTTGGTGACAAGTGAAGCCTTCCTATTCCCCATGATCAAGTTTATCTTCCCGTGCTCCACATCCTTACTTCTTTTTAGGCCCTGCACATCAGAACAAATGTGAATTCCACAACTTGTGTCAAGAACCCAAGAGTTAGAATGCGATGAGTTTTTAGATAGAATAGTATAAATACCTGCATGGGTGGGTTTAACCTTCCCATCCTTAACATCCTGCAAGTACTTGGGGCAGCTTCGCTTCCAGTGCCCCTTATCATGACAAGAGAAGCATTCTGCTTCTTTTGGGTTGGAGGAGGGAGTAGCAGGACCGATTTTAGTCTTGCTAGAAGAGGACCCATCAAGAGACTTTCCCTTGTGACCCTTGGAAGGGGTCTTCCTCTTCTTTCCCTTACCTTGCACAATCGCCAGAACAGGGGCATTAGTATTAGGAGTGGTTACAACATTTTTACCTTTGAGACCACTTTCGGCAGTCCTCTGAAGGCCCTGAAGATTGCTCAAAGTGACTTCCTTCTTGTTCATATGATATGTCATGCGGAACTGATCATAACATGGAGGTAGGGAGTGTAGGATAATATCTATAGCCAGCTCCTCATCAAAGTTCACATTCAGTTTGAGCAGACAGTCCACAAACCTTTGCATTTTCTACAAGTGGCCCGTGATGGGTTCACCATCTTTCATCTTTGTTGTAATCATGGAGCATATGATTTCATACCGCTCTTGACGAGCACTCTGATGGTATCTTTCCATCAGGTCCTAGTGCATCTCAAAAGGGTAGAAGTCCTCATAGGACTTTTAAAGTTCAAGAGACATGGTGGCAAGCATGATACAAGCTACCTTGGTGGCGTCTTTCTGATGTGCCCTGAAATCAGCAATCTCCTGAGGAGTAGCAGCAGACTCGTTGATATCCTTAAGCTCCTTGTTGAGGACATATTCCTTGTCCTCGTAGCGAGTGACCATCCTGATGTTCCTAATCTAATCATTGAAATTAGCCCCATAAAAGATACCTCTCCCACAAAGGTTCATGAGAGAGAAGGAGTCGGTAGGGTTTGAGACAGAAGTAGTGTTGGAAGACATCTGAAAAGAAAGAAAGACAAAGTTTAGATTAGATATAAAGAATCCTTAATATAACACCCAAAATGAAATATTAAGGCTAGGACCCAACACAATATTTTACAATTTGGAAGAGGGATGTTGTAATCAATCTTGCAAAATATTTGAAGGTAGGTAAATGAAGATTTACCAATTTCCACCATGAAAACGAAATTTGTTAATTAAGTTTTAATTGGATTTGAAACTCCTATATCCTTTGAGACTCATTGAACAATTCAATGGCATGTTTAAATCTCGATTATGCCCTTCAGGTTTGTGACTGGGATACCGAGGATCACAAACAATGTGTGAATAACCATGCAAATGTACTTGGTACTTTTAATGTCAATTATCACCTTAATCAATGTGCCGGTAAACCACACACGCTCCATTGACCTTATGATAAACATTAAGCTACCTTTTGCCACCCTTACTAGTCCAAGTTAATGTGTCGGTTAACCACATACGCTCCATAAACGACTTGGTAAGGTGCAAAGTGTAATTTAAAGGATTAGCATCAATTTCACATTTTCCTAAAGTAACAAAGAATGGGAATTTATAAAAGGTTTAGTTACTTTATTACTATCATTATACTTTTAATGAGAATTATAGTCTTTGTCCTAACCGTTCGGCTAACGACCCTTCACCAGTCAAGGAAGCGGTGGGTGAGAGTGGACACCCATTAAACTGCCATTTTATAGGCAGTAACCTTATATTATTAACTTATAATACTATAAAGTATAACGGTTGAATTTTAAACTTTTAAAGTTCTAGAGTTTGGAATTAAATTATTAATGTGTGACTTTACAAATTCCAAAACTTGATGACAAGTTTTGAAACTCTTCAATTCTTTTCAACTTCATAACATATGAGTTTAATGGTCTTTTAAAATGAGACTCTTCATTTTTCTATAACCTATGACTTTTAATGATTCATTTAAATGGAAAACTTTTTGAATTCCATAACACTAGGACAAGTTATGGATTCCGTTAAAATCATCAAGATCATCAATTAAACTAACAAGCATGTTCAAGTTCTTGATTAAACTCATACGAACTAGATAATTCAAATCAAACAAATTCCATGTAATTAGACTAATCATATAAACTAATACAAAACATGATTTTTTTTACAATTATCTTTTGAATTGGATTAGCATGATCATTACAACATCAAAAATAGGTTTATAAGTTCAATAACAGTTTAGGGTAATGATCCTAGTCCAATTCCAGCCTTAAAACTCGAAAATTTGCATCCAGGGGCACCAACTCGTCGAGTGCATGAACTGACTCGGCGAGTTGTATGGTTTTCAAGGGTGACTCGTCGAGTCTGTCAGTGGACTCGGAGAGTCCACTCTCCAGAATGCAGAAAAATGATTTTTGAAGCATGTTCAAGCAAGCATCAAGTATAATTGAAAACAAGCCTATGCTCTGATACCACTGATGGATTATGAGCATTCTAACACTCCTAAGGTGTACATGCAACCCTAAATACCTTGGATCTATGTTTTCTCTATTATACATGCAAACTTTCTTTTCCAAGGTATTACCCTAACTAGCATACAAAACTTTGATACTTGGGTAATAAAACAAGTTTGATAACATACCTTTTGTTGTAGCTTGTTGCTTGGAGCTTTAAGAGCCTAGCACCAATAATGTGAATGCCTCAAGTGGAATCACAAATCACCACTAACACTTGGAATACTTGGAAGAGAATTCATTTACTCACAAAATCGGCTACACTCTTGCATACACTCACTAGTTCCGAATTTGATAGCAAGGGGGTTACTTATATAGTGAGGTTACATTAGGGTTACACCATGTAAACTATAATGTGCATGACTTTCCACATTCCTCATGATCCATGGGTTTTAACCTCCATGGAGTATCCATGGGTCACCACATAGGTTTAGCCTAACATAAGGAATCATGGATCATTAGCCCACATTATAAGAATGAATGATTTACACAATCAATCCCCATTTATTTAATTAGTCTCTTTTGATCACAAAATTAATTCCAAATTAATTCTTGATCAATACTAATTAAATAATATGATTTCATATTAATATATTAGAACTTATAATATTTTAATAAATCATACATATCCTCTTCTCAAAAGTCCAAATTGTTCCGGTGAAGTGCAACCCAAATGGACCAGGCTAAAACGGGTTAAGTACATACCAAATATAGTTATGGACTTAGACACCTTATCCAAAAGTAGTTGACTTAAACCCCAAAGATTTGCCGGAATTACAATGACCTTGATGGGAAACCGAAAAATTCTGTAGCTACACGGAAGCCTTGAACTCAGAGAAATGCGACGATGAACCAAACCTTTCCATAGGGTCTTCCTAGTATTAGATCCCACTCCCCCACTTGAAATCTGCTAAAACCTGACAACTTGATCCCAACCACCGGTATCCAAATACACGAAGAATCTGAATCTACGCGACATTCATAAACCCTAATACACACATAATTTGATCACAAAGACAATTAACTCATTCACACAAGCAATTTAATTAACCAAGTCCAACTAATATACTTCCATTTAACTGATCATCCAAGATTACAACTGAACTTTAAAACATAAACAATAATTACAGATGAATGCCAATACTACCCTAAATGCTAATAAGAAAAACTGCCAATCTTAGCTCTCGGTCCCTGGTACTCTGGCCATCCCATGATGACCGTCGGGTAGCTGTAATGCGTGCATGGGCTTGATTTAGTGAGTAGGGTAGTGTTTAGGTAAATTAAGAGAGAATAGCAACCACGAATGATATGTGAATGGAAAGAAATGGATAGATTAGTAACAACTCAAGACCTATTAAGTTGTATACCGGTGAAAACAATCCAAGACCTATTGGATTGAGTTCGTATCAAGTCAAGAACACGTCCCAACAAGATAATTTGTGAATTATAACAATAATTCAAAGTGAACAAAAGGGTTCTTTGATAAAAATTCGTCTATATTTTTCCCATGCATAAACTTGGCTTTATATGAAGCCTTTATTACAAAGTTGGTGGTTACAAGCCAACCAACCAACTACTCATTAAAACTAGTAAATGAAAATTAAGGAAACTCTTGAAATAACACAAAAAAACATCTACCAAATTTAAGAATAACAAAAAAAAAACGTCCATGTCTTCAATTGCTAGTAATTGGTTATGAGAAGATGTAAAGAGTGTAACTCCCAAGTATTAAAGAGAGCCATCATTGATAAGAGTGTAACTCCTAATGTTTAAAGAGAGCCATCAATGATAAGAGTGTAACTCCCAAAGTTTAAAGAGAGCCATCAATGATACCCTTCCAAATGCTTCCATAACCACCCATGCTTTGAATCAAACAATCAATGAAGTCTTGGATTTATTAAACTTTTATTAATTTAATCAAGAAAACCCTAATCCATCAACTACGTCACCATGCAAACCCCATAGGCCATTAAGCCCAAGCAACTTTCGAGCCCAATATTAATCACTAATCCATCACCTTTTGGGCTTTCATGATCCATGCATGGATCATCCCCCCCCTCCTTTGAAAGGAATTGACCTCAATTCATCAAGGCCATCATCATCAATATAAGGTGAAAGATCTCCCACATTAAAGGTAGCATGCACTCCATGGTCTACTCCCAAGTCCACATTGTAACCATTATCATTTTTAGAATTTGTCACTTCCACACATGTATCATTCCCTCCTTCTTCGAAATGAATTGTCCTCAATTCAGTAAGAACCAAATTGTGTTTTTCTCCCATACAAACCTTCCATGACAACAGGTATTGAAAACAAATTTTTATTGCAGAATGTGAAATTTCCTTTACTCCAAGTTGGTCTCTTCTCCACATACACATGTTCTTCTTCAAACAACTCAAAGAACTCATAGAATTCAATCCTAACCGTATCTTCCATTTATGGATCAAAAACCACTTTCGTACATTCCCATGAACTCGATCCTGCAAATTAACTTTGCAATAATTTAAAGGGTTAATAGTAGTCATTTTAAAGAACAAACATGGTGTGTATTTGTAAGTTGATGAGCAGCACACCCCAATATCATGGCTTCCAAATTTAAGGCACACCAAAAGAATATGAGTCCAAACATCATGAGCTCCCTCCTATATAAATAATTGGGACTTGTATTATCATATTTTCTCTTAAAAAGATGGTTTGTAAAAAGATCGATACCATCCTTCTTCTTTCGTTCCCAACAAACTTCATGCCATCGGTCTTGGTGTTTTTGAACAATGAATGAAGAATTAATGAAAATATGTTTTGTTTGTGGACAACATAGAAAATTGGCATAAGAATTGCCACGCAATGCCTCTTTTGGTGACTGATTGCTACCACCATGAACAAATATTTTTTTGGAAATCATCATATCGTCTTTTGGAGGGTACAAAATTCTGCCATCATCCAAAAGTAATTGGTCCTGATGTTTTTGAGCCACGAATGAAAAGTCTCCATCTCCAATTGCACAAAACGTTTTATCAAAAGTAATACGTAAGTCTTTTTTCTCCTTTTGATCAATGAACGAAGACAAAACAAAAACATCATTATTAAGATCATAATTAGTAAAATCCAACCTCTCACCATACTTCCTCCTCACACCAAGGCCTTCAAAATGCAAAATATAAGCATTCCATGGCCTCCAAAGTGTAAAAATCTCCCACACTTTGAAACGAAAATGAAGATGAAAAACGAATAAACCTTCTTGATCAATGAAGCTTCCAATTTGGATTTCTTTAAGATCTTTAGAATAGAAATTATATTCATAAAAGATATGAGAACCTGAATTTTTGTGGCACTTATAGTCATTTGTTCTCGTGGTTGTAAGCTCTTGGAATGAAATTTGTTGTTCAACAAAAATCACAATTTCTTCAACAATTTTGTCCATATCAACAAAATTGATTTCTTCCACAACTGCTTCAACAAATTCATCTCCGATCACGAAATTAGTTTCTTGTTCAATTTCTTCAATAAATTCCTCTTCAACAAAGAAATTTATTATTTCACAAAATTCCCCTTCTCCATCGGTGTCGTAGATGGGACCGGAATCTTCTTCCTCCTCTTCTTCATCATATAGCTTGCGCAACATTTTTGGACAACAACTGAATTCAAACAAACTTAGCAGATTTTTTTTAACAAGAACTTAGTTACACCTAATCGGAACTAGGCTCTGATACCACTTATGATGCCTGTATGGGCTTCATTTGGTGAGTAAGGTAGTGTTTAGGTAAATTAAGAGAGAATAGCAACCACAAATGATATGCGAATGGAAAGAAATGGATAGATTAGTAACAATCAAGACCTATTAAGTTGTATACCGGTGAAAACAATCCGAAACCTATTGGATTGAGTTCGTATCAAGTCAATAACACGTCCCAACAAGATAAATTGTGAATTATAACAATAATTCAAAGTGAACAAAAGGGTTCTTTGATTAAAAATTCATCTATATTTTTCCCATGCATAAACTTTGCTTTATATGAAGCCTTTATTACAAAGTTGGTGGTTACAAGCCAACCAACCAACTACTCATTAAAACTAGTAAATGAAAATTAAGGAAAGTCTTGAAATAACACAAAAAAACATCTAACACACTTAAGAATAACAAAAAAACGTCCATGTCTTCAATTGCTAGTAATTGGTTATGAGAAGATGTAAAGAGTGTAACTCCCAAGTATTAAAGAGAGCCATCATTGATAAGAGTGTAACTCCTAATGTTTAAAGAGAGCCATCAATGATAAGAGTGTAACTCCCAAATTTTAAAGAGAGCCATCAATGATACCCTTCCAAATGCTTCCATAACCAACCATGCTTTGAATCAAACAACCAATGAAGTCTTGGATTTATTAAACTTTTATTAATTTAATCAAGAAAACCCTAATCCATCAACTACGTCACCATGCAAACCCCATAGGCCATTAAGCCCAAACAACTTTCGAGCCCAATATTTATCACTAATCCATCACCTTTTGGGCTTTCATGATCCATGCATGGATCATCCCCCCCTCCTTTGAAAGGAATTGACCTCAATTCATCAAGGCCATCATCATCAATATAAGGTGAAAGATCTCCCACATTAAAGGTAGCATGCACTCCATGGTCTACTCCCAAGTCCACATTGTAACCATTATCATTTTTAGAATTTGTCACTTCCACACATGTATCATTCCCTCCTTCTTCGAAAGGAATTGTCCTCAATTCAGTAAGAACCAAATTGTGTTTTTCTCCCATACAAACCTTCCATCACAACAGGTATTGAAAACAAATTTTTATTGCAGAATGTGAAATTTCCTTTACTCCAAGTTGGTCTCTTCTCCACATACACATGTTCTTCTTCAAACAACTCAAAGAACTCATAGAATTCAATCCTAACCGTATCTTCCATTTATGGATCAAAAACCACTTTCGTACATTCCCATGAACTCGATCCTGCAAATTAACCTTGCAATAATTTAAAGGGTTAATAGTAGTCATTTTAAAGAACGAACATGGTGTGTATTTGTAAGTTGATGAGCAGCACGCCCCAATATCATGGCTTCCAAATTTAAGGCACACCAAAAGAATATGAGTCTAAACATCATGAGCTCCCTCCTATATAAATAATTGGGACTTGTATCTTCATATTTTCTCTTAGAAAGATGGTTTGTAAAAAGATGGATACCATCCTTCTTCTTTCGTTCCCAACAAACTTCATGCCATCGGTCTTGGTGTTTTTGAACAATGAATGAAGAATTAATGAAAATATGTTTTGTTTGTGGACAACATAGAAAATTGGCATAAGAATTGCCACGCAATGCCTCTTTTGGTGACTGATTGCTACCACCATGAACAAATATTTTTTTGGAAATCATCATATCGTCTTTTGGAGGGTACAAAATTCTGCCATCACCCAAAAATAATTGGTCCTGATGTTTTTGAGCTACGAATGAAAAGTCTCCATCTCCAATTGCACAAAACGTTTTATCAAAAGTAATACGTAAGTCTCTTTTCTCCTTTTGATCAATGAACGAAGACAAAACAAAAACATCATTATTAAGATCATTACTAGTAAAATCCAACCTCTCACCATACTTCCTCCTCACACCAAGGCCTTCAAAATGCAAAATATAAGCATTCCATGGCCTCCAAAGTGTAAAAATATCCCACACTTTGAAACGAAAATGAAGATGAAAAACGAATAAACCTTCTTGATCAATGAAGCTTCCAATTTGGATTTCTTTAAGATCTTTAGAAAAGAAATTATATTCATAAAAGATATGAGAACCTGAATTTTTGTGGCACTTATAGTCATTTGTTCTCGTGGTTGTAAGCTCTTGGAATGAAATTTGTTGTTCAACAAAAATCACAATTTCTTCAACAATTTTGTCCATATCAACAAAATTGATTTCTTCCACAATTGCTTCAACAAATTCATCTCCGATCACGAAATTAGTTTCTTCTTCAATTTCTTCAATAATTCCTCTTCAACAAAGAAATTTATTATTTCACAAAATTCCCCTTTTCCATCGGTATCGTAGATGGGACCGGAATCTTCTTCCTCTTCTTCTTCATCATATAGCTTGCGCAACATTTTTCGACAACAACTGAATTCAAACAAACTTAGCAGATTTTTTTTAACAAGAACTTAGTTACACCTAATCGGAACTAGGCTCTGATACCACTTATGATGCGTGTATGGTCTTGATTTGGTGCGTAAGGTAGTGTTTAGGTAAATTAAGAGAGAATAGCAACCACAAATCATATGTGAATGGAAAGAAATGGATAGATTAGTAACAATCAAGACCTATTAAGTTGTATACCGGTGAAAACAATCCGAAACCTATTGGATTGAGTTCGTATCAAGTCAATAACACGTCCCAACAAGATAAATTGTGAATTATAACAATAATTCAAAGTGAACAAAAGGGTTCTTTGATTAAAAATTCATCTATATTTTTCCCATGCATAAACTTGGCTTTATATGAAGCCTTTATTACAAAGTTGGTGGTTACAAGCCAACCAACCAACTAGTCATTAAAACTAGTAAATGAAAATTAAGGAAACTCTTGAAATATCACAAAAAAACATCTAACACACTTAAGAATAACAAAAAAACGTCCATGTCTTCAATTGCTAGTAATTGGTTATGAGAAGATGTAAAGAGTGTAACTCCCAAGTATTAAAGAGAACCATCATTGATAAGAGTGTAACTCCTAATGTTTAAAGAGAGCCATCAATGATAAGAGTGTAACTCCCAAAGTTTAAAGAGAGCCATCAATGATACCCTTCCAAATGCTTCCATAACCACCCAAGCTTTGAATCAAACAATCAATGAAGTCTTGGATTTATTAAACTTTTATTAATTTAATCAAGAAAACCCTAATCCATCAACTACGTCACCATGAAAACCCCATAGGCCATTAAGCCCAAACAACTTTCGAGCCCAATATTAATCACTAATCCATCACCTTTTGGGCTTTCATGATCCATGCATGGATCATCCCCCCCCCCCCCCTCCTTTGAAAGGAATTGACCTCAATTCATGAAGGCCATCATCATCAAGATAAGGTGAAAGATCTCCCACATTAAAGGTAGCATGCACTCCATGGTCTACTCCCAAGTCCACATTGTAACCATTATCATTTTTAGAATTTGTCACTTCCACACATGTATCATTCCCTCCTTCTTCGAAAGGAATTGTCCTCAATTCAGTAAGAACCAAATTGTGTTTTTCTCCCATACAAACCTTCCATGACAACAGGTATTGAAAACAAATTTTTATTGCAGAATGTGAAATTTCCTTTACTCCAAGTTGGTCTCTTCTCCACATACACATGTTCTTCTTCAAACAACTCAAAGAACTCATAGAATTCAATCCTAACCGTATCTTCCATTTATGGATCAAAAACCACTTTCGTACATTCCCATGAACTCGATCCTGCAAATTAACTTTGCAATAATTTAAAGGGTTAATAGTAGTCATTTTAAAGAACGAACATGGTGTGTATTTGTAAGTTGATGAGCAGCACACCCCAATATCATGGCTTCCAAATTTAAGGCACACCAAAAGAATATGAGTCCAAACATCATGAGCTCCCTCCTATATAAATAATTGGGACTTGTATTATCATATTTTCTCTTAAAAAGATGGTTTGTAAAAAGATGGATACCATCCTTCTTCTTTCGTTCCCAACAAACTTCATGCCATCGGTCTTGGTGTTTTTGAACAATGAATGAAGAATTAATGAAAATATGTTTTGTTTGTGGACAACATAGAAAATTGGCATAAGAATTGCCACGCAATGCCTCTTTTGGTGACTGATTGCTACCACCATGAACAAATATTTTTTTGGAAATCATCATATCGTCTTTTGGAGGGTACAAAATTCTGCCATCATCCAAAAGTAATTGGTCCTGATGTTTTTGAGCCACGAATGAAAAGTCTCCATCTCCAATTGCACAAAACGTTTTATCAAAAGTAATACGTAAGTCTTTTTTCTCCTTTTGATCAATGAACGAAGACAAAACAAAAACATCATTATTAAGATCATAATTAGTAAAATCCAACCTCTCACCATACTTCCTCCTCACACCAAGGCCTTCAAAATGCAAAATATAAGCATTCCATGGCCTCCAAAGTGTAAAAATCTCCCACACTTTGAAACGAAAATGAAGATGAAAAACGAATAAACCTTCTTGATCAATGAAGCTTCCAATTTGGATTTCTTTAAGATCTTTAGAATAGAAATTATATTCATAAAAGATATGAGAACCTGAATTTTTGTGGCACTTATAGTCATTTGTTCTCGTGGTTGTAAGCTCTTGGAATGAAATTTGTTGTTCAACAAAAATCACAATTTCTTCAACAATTTTGTCCATATCAACAAAATTGATTTCTTCCACAACTGCTTCAACAAATTCATCTCCGATCACGAAATTAGTTTCTTGTTCAATTTCTTCAATAAATTCCTCTTCAACAAAGAAATTTATTATTTCACAAAATTCCCCTTCTCCATCGGTGTCGTAGATGGGACCGGAATCTTCTTCCTCCTCTTCTTCATCATATAGCTTGCGCAACATTTTTGGACAACAACTGAATTCAAACAAACTTAGCAGATTTTTTTTTAACAAGAACTTAGTTACACCTAATCGGAACTAGGCTCTGATACCACTTATGATGCCTGTATGGGCTTCATTTGGTGAGTAAGGTAGTGTTTAGGTAAATTAAGAGAGAATAGCAACCACAAATGATATGCGAATGGAAAGAAATGGATAGATTAGTAACAATCAAGACCTATTAAGTTGTATACCGGTGAAAACAATCCGAAACCTATTGGATTGAGTTCGTATCAAGTCAATAACACGTCCCAACAAGATAAATTGTGAATTATAACAATAATTCAAAGTGAACAAAAGGGTTCTTTGATTAAAAATTCATCTATATTTTTCCCATGCATAAACTTTGCTTTATATGAAGCCTTTATTACAAAGTTGGTGGTTACAAGCCAACCAACCAACTACTCATTAAAACTAGTAAATGAAAATTAAGGAAAGTCTTGAAATAACACAAAAAAACATCTAACACACTTAAGAATAACAAAAAAACGTCCATGTCTTCAATTGCTAGTAATTGGTTATGAGAAGATGTAAAGAGTGTAACTCCCAAGTATTAAAGAGAGCCATCATTGATAAGAGTGTAACTCCTAATGTTTAAAGAGAGCCATCAATGATAAGAGTGTAACTCCCAAATTTTAAAGAGAGCCATCAATGATACCCTTCCAAATGCTTCCATAACCAACCATGCTTTGAATCAAACAACCAATGAAGTCTTGGATTTATTAAACTTTTATTAATTTAATCAAAAAACCCTAATCCATCAACTACGTCACCATGCAAACCCCATAGGCCATTAAGCCCAAACAACTTTCGAGCCCAATATTTATCACTAATCCATCACCTTTTGGGCTTTCATGATCCATGCATGGATCATCCCCCCCTCCTTTGAAAGGAATTGACCTCAATTCATCAAGGCCATCATCATCAATATAAGGTGAAAGATCTCCCACATTAAAGGTAGCATGCACTCCATGGTCTACTCCCAAGTCCACATTGTAACCATTATCATTTTTAGAATTTGTCACTTCCACACATGTATCATTCCCTCCTTCTTCGAAAGGAATTGTCCTCAATTCAGTAAGAACCAAATTGTGTTTTTCTCCCATACAAACCTTCCATGACAACAGGTATTGAAAACAAATTTTTATTGCAGAATGTGAAATTTCCTTTACTCCAAGTTGGTCTCTTCTCCACATACACATGTTCTTCTTCAAACAACTCAAAGAACTCATAGAATTCAATCCTAACCGTATCTTCCATTTATGGATCAAAAACCACTTTCGTACATTCCCATGAACTCGATCCTGCAAATTAACCTTGCAATAATTTAAAGGGTTAATAGTAGTCATTTTAAAGATCGAACATGGTGTGTATTTGTAAGTTGATGAGCAGCACGCCCCAATATCATGGCTTCCAAATTTAAGGCACACCAAAAGAATATGAGTCCAAACATCATGAGCTCCCTCCTATATAAATAATTGGGACTTGTATCTTCATATTTTCTCTTAGAAAGATGGTTTGTAAAAAGATGGATACCATCCTTCTTCTTTCGTTCCCAACAAACTTCATGCCATCGGTCTTGGTGTTTTTGAACAATGAATGAAGAATTAATGAAAATATGTTTTGTTTGTGGACAACATAGAAAATTGGCATAAGAATTGCCACGCAATGCCTCTTTTGGTGACTGATTGCTACCACCATGAACAAATATTTTTCTGGAAATCATCATATCGTCTTTTGGAGGGTACAAAATTCTGCCATCATCCAAAAATAATTGGTCCTGATGTTTTTGAGCTACGAATGAAAAGTCTCCATCTCCAATTGCACAAAACGTTTTATCAAAAGTAATACGTAAGTCTCTTTTCTCCTTTTGATCAATGAACGAAGACAAAACAAAAACATCATTATTAAGATCATTATTAGTAAAATCCAACCTCTCACCCTACTTCCTCCTCACACCAAGGCCTTCAAAATGCAAAATATAAGCATTCCATGGCCTCCAAAGTGTAAAAATATCCCACACTTTGAAACGAAAATGAAGATGAAAAACGAATAAACCTTCTTGATCAATGAAGCTTCCAATTTGGATTTCTTTAAGATCTTTAGAAAAGAAATTATATTCATAAAAGATATGAGAACCTGAATTTTTGTGGCACTTATAGTCATTTGTTCTCGTGGTTGTAAGCTCTTGGAATGAAATTTGTTGTTCAACAAAAATCACAATTTCTTCAACAATTTTGTCCATATCAACAAAATTGATTTCTTCCACAATTGCTTCAACAAATTCATCTCCGATCACGAAATTAGTTTCTTCTTCAATTTCTTCAATAATTCCTCTTCAACAAAGAAATTTATTATTTCACAAAATTCCCCTTCTCCATCGGTATCGTAGATGGGACCGGAATCTTCTTCCTCCTCTTCTTCATCATATAGCTTGCGCAACATTTTTCGACAACAACTGAATTCAAACAAACTTAGCAGATTTTTTTTAACAAGAACTTAGTTACACCTAATCGGAACTAGGCTCTGATACCACTTATGATGCGTGTATGGTCTTGATTTGGTGCGTAAGGTAGTGTTTAGGTAAATTAAGAGAGAATAGCAACCACAAATCATATGTGAATGGAAAGAAATGGATAGATTAGTAACAATCAAGACCTATTAAGTTGTATACCGGTGAAAACAATCCGAAACCTATTGGATTGAGTTCGTATCAAGTCAATAACACGTCCCAACAAGATAAATTGTGAATTATAACAATAATTCAAAGTGAACAAAAGGGTTCTTTGATTAAAAATTCATCTATATTTTTCCCATGCATAAACTTGGCTTTATATGAAGCCTTTATTACAAAGTTGGTGGTTACAAGCCAACCAACCAACTAGTCATTAAAACTAGTAAATGAAAATTAAGGAAACTCTTGAAATATCACAAAAAAACATCTAACACACTTAAGAATAACAAAAAAACGTCCATGTCTTCAATTGCTAGTAATTGGTTATGAGAAGATGTAAAGAGTGTAACTCCCAAGTATTAAAGAGAACCATCATTGATAAGAGTGTAACTCCTAATGTTTAAAGAGAGCCATCAATGATAAGAGTGTAACTCCCAAAGTTTAAAGAGAGCCATCAATGATACCCTTCCAAATGCTTCCATAACCACCCAAGCTTTGAATCAAACAATCAATGAAGTCTTGGATTTATTAAACTTTTATTAATTTAATCAAGAAAACCCTAATCCATCAACTACGTCACCATGAAAACCCCATAGGCCATTAAGCCCAAACAACTTTCGAGCCCAATATTAATCACTAATCCATCACCTTTTGGGCTTTCATGATCCATGCATGGATCATCCCCCCCCCCCCCCCTCCTTTGAAAGGAATTGACCTCAATTCATGAAGGCCATCATCATCAAGATAAGGTGAAAGATCTCCCACATTAAAGGTAGCATGCACTCCATGGTCTACTCCCAAGTCCACATTGTAACCATTATCATTTTTAGAATTTGTCACTTCCACACATGTATCATTCCCTCCTTCTTCGAAAGGAATTGTCCTCAATTCAGTAAGAACCAAATTGTGTTTTTCTCCCATACAAACCTTCCATGACAACAGGTATTGAAAACAAATTTTTATTGCAGAATGTGAAATTTCCTTTACTCCAAGTTGGTCTCTTCTCCACATACACATGTTCTTCTTCAAACAACTCAAAGAACTCATAGAATTCAATCCTAACCGTATCTTCCATTTATGGATCAAAAACCACTTTCGTACATTCCCATGAACTCGATCCTGCAAATTAACTTTGCAATAATTTAAAGGGTTAATAGTAGTCATTTTAAAGAACGAACATGGTGTGTATTTGTAAGTTGATGAGCAGCACACCCCAATATCATGGCTTCCAAATTTAAGGCACACCAAAAGAATATGAGTCCAAACATCATGAGCTCCCTCCTATATAAATAATTGGGACTTGTATTATCATATTTTCTCTTAAAAAGATGGTTTGTAAAAAGATGGATACCATCCTTCTTCTTTCGTTCCCAACAAACTTCATGCCATCGGTCTTGGTGTTTTTGAACAATGAATGAAGAATTAATGAAAATATGTTTTGTTTGTGGACAACATAGAAAATTGGCATAAGAATTGCCACGCAATGCCTCTTTTGGTGACTGATTGCTACCACCATGAACAAATATTTTTTTGGAAATCATCATATCGTCTTTTGGAGGGTACAAAATTCTGCCATCATCCAAAAGTAATTGGTCCTGATGTTTTTGAGCCACGAATGAAAAGTCTCCATCTCCAATTGCACAAAACGTTTTATCAAAAGTAATACGTAAGACTTTTTTCTCCTTTTGATCAATGAACGAAGACAAAACAAAAACATCATTATTAAGATCATTATTAGTAAAATCCAACCTCTCACCATACTTCCTCCTCACACCAAGGCCTTCAAAATGCAAAATATAAGCATTCCATGGCCTCCAAAGTGTAAAAATCTCCCACACTTTGAAACGAAAATGAAGATGAAAAACGAATAAACCTTCTTGATCAATGAAGCTTCCAATTTGGATTTCTTTAAGATCTTTAGAAAAGAAATTATATTCATAAAAGATATGAGAACCTGAATTTTTGTGGCACTTATAGTCATTTGTTCTCGTGGTTGTAAGCTCTTGGAATGAAATTTGTTGTTCAACAAAAATCACAATTTCTTCAACAATTTTGTCCATATCAACAAAATTGATTTCTTCCACAACTGCTTCAACAAATTCATCTCCGATCACGAAATTAGTTTCTTGTTCAATTTCTTCAATAAATTCCTCTTCAACAAAGAAATTTATTATTTCACAAAATTCCCCTTCTCCATCGGTGTCGTAGATGGGACCGGAATCTTCTTCCTCCTCTTCTTCATCATATAGCTTGCGCAACATTTTTGGACAACAACTGAATTCAAACAAACTTAGCAGATTTTTTTTTAACAAGAACTTAGTTACACCTAATCGGAACTAGGCTCTGATACCACTTATGATGCCTGTATGGGCTTCATTTGGTGAGTAAGGTAGTGTTTAGGTAAATTAAGAGAGAATAGCAACCACAAATGATATGCGAATGGAAAGAAATGGATAGATTAGTAACAATCAAGACCTATTAAGTTTTATACCGGTGAAAACAATCCGAAACCTATTGGATTGAGTTCGTATCAAGTCAATAACACGTCCCAACAAGATAAATTGTGAATTATAACAATAATTCAAAGTGAACAAAAGGGTTCTTTGATTAAAAATTCATCTATATTTTTCCCATGCATAAACTTTGCTTTATATGAAGCCTTTATTACAAAGTTGGTGGTTACAAGCCAACCAACCAACTACTCATTAAAACTAGTAAATGAAAATTAAGGAAAGTCTTGAAATAACACAAAAAAACATCTAACACACTTAAGAATAACAAAAAAACGTCCATGTCTTCAATTGCTAGTAATTGGTTATGAGAAGATGTAAAGAGTGTAACTCCCAAGTATTAAAGAGAGCCATTATTGATAAGAGTGTAACTCCTAATGTTTAAAGAGAGCCATCAATGATAAGAGTGTAACTCCCAAATTTTAAAGAGAGCCATCAATGATACCCTTCCAAATGCTTCCATAATCAACCATGCTTTGAATCAAACAACCAATGAAGTCTTGGATTTATTAAACTTTTATTAATTTAATCAAGAAAACCCTAATCCATCAACTACGTCACCATGCAAACCCCATAGGCCATTAAGCCCAAACAACTTTCGAGCCCAATATTTATCACTAATCCATCACCTTTTGGGCTTTCATGATCCATGCATGGATCATCCCCCCCTCCTTTGAAAGGAATTGACCTCAATTCATCAAGGCCATCATCATCAATATAAGGTGAAAGATCTCCCACATTAAAGGTAGCATGCACTCCATGGTCTACTCCCAAGTCCACATTGTAACCATTATCATTTTTAGAATTTGTCACTTCCACACATGTATCATTCCCTCCTTCTTCGAAAGGAATTGTCCTCAATTCAGTAAGAACCAAATTGTGTTTTTCTCCCATACAAACCTTCCATGACAACAGGTATTGAAAACAAATTTTTATTGCAGAATGTGAAATTTCCTTTACTCCAAGTTGGTCTCTTCTCCACATACACATGTTCTTCTTCAAACAACTCAAAGAACTCATAGAATTCAATCCTAACCGTATCTTCCATTTATGGATCAAAAACCACTTTCGTACATTCCCATGAACTCGATCCTGCAAATTAACCTTGCAATAATTTAAAGGGTTAATAGTAGTCATTTTAAAGAACAATCATGGTGTGTATTTGTAAGTTGATGAGCAGCACGCCCCAATATCATGGCTTCCAAATTTAAGGCACACCAAAAGAATATGAGTCCAAATATCATGAGCTCCCTCCTATATAAATAATTGGTACTTGTATCTTCATATTATCTCTTAGAAAGATGGTGATGGATACCATCCTTCTTCTTTCGTTCCCAACAAACTTCATGCCATCGGTCTTGGTGTTTTTGAACAATGAATGAAGAATTAATGAAAATATGTTTTGTTTGTGGAAAACATAGAAAATTGGCATAAGAATTGCCACGCAATGCCTCTTTTGGTGGGGGAGCCAATGGCACATATGTATAAGACCCCGGGGGAACCCACAGCCTCCTGGAGTAAGACCCTATAGGGAGTCCACGACATCCCTATTTGTTTATATATGTGTTATGTAGTATGATAGTTATTTCTGTGATATATGGTATGCTAGTTGACTTTGTGTTATTTGCATGGAGGACCCCGGGGGAGCCCGTAACAGTCGGATATCAGACCATGTGGGGCGATAATCACTCTCCGTCGATTTTATTTGGGGAAACTATGATATTATAAATAAAATGTTTGATGTTGTGGATTTTGAAAACAATTGTGATTGCTAATTCATGTTTATTGGAAATGGTTTTGTTATTTAAAACTAAAAAAATTTCTTGGAAATTTGGGTCGTTACAAGTTGGTATCAGAGCTTTGGTCTGAGGGATTCGGGCACACTCTCGGGTGTGTCAGGACTCAAACTAAGGAAATGGTAAAATTGTTTTCAAAAATCAAAGTTAAAACTTCTTAAGACCAAAAAAGGGAGAGTGCAATGCGTGTAATCGGCCAAGCTCAAGTAAGTGGTTCCCCAATATGTTAGCCATGTTATACTGATATTTGGATTATGATAGTCGGATGGATTTTGCTATGTGTATGCTTTAAAAATTGTATACGGTTAGGATCTTATAGCCTTAGAATGATTGATTTGGCATTATTTCCTGTTCCTTGTCTGGTTGTGGTCCCAGGGTAGAGTCAGTTATTCGAAAGTCTATTTGATCATGTTTTTTGTATAATTTGCATGCATAGGGCAACATGTTATGATTTATTTGAGTTCTGGTTTGATGGGATTGGGCAAATCTTAGGATAGCCTAGGATTGGAGTATACGGTAGTTTGGGAGTTATGTTTTGTTCCGGGACAAATTAGAGTTATCAGGTTGAGCCTTGGGGAAGGTATAGGTAGGTGTGGAAGGTAGTATTGGGCCTATACTACTAGAAGCACAGGACCTGTACCCAAACTAATGTTAGATCTGGAAGCTCTAAGGAGAACCGGTGTGGGAGGATCCCTTTTTTGGATATTTGATCATTCTGTCTTATGGTATTTTAGATCAGAATGGTGGTGACACAACATGGAGCAGGCGGATCAGGATCCGGATCTGGGTTGGGCTACGGTACCGATCCCATTGACGAGAGGCTGCGCGACCTTATAGCATCCGAGGTTACGAGGGGCATCCTTGATACTACCCTAGTGATTTTTGGGAAAGTCAAGGAAGGGATGATGGAGATCATGGAGGAGCGGCCCAGGTCTTTCCGAGCCAAGATTGTTGCAGGGCATGTCGGGGCCCGAACTCCCTCGTTCAGGAAGTTCAAGGCGTGCGGAGCACCTGAGTTCTTTGGGGTCATGGACCCCATAGCTAGTCGATACTGGGTGGCAGACATGGAGAATGCCCAGCGCACGAGCTTTTTCCCCGATGCGGAAATGATGGGGTTAGCCCCGTGCGTGTTGACGGACCGAGCCAAGGATTGGGGGGAGGAGGTGACTAGCCAGGTGGGATCAGCCCGTGTGGCTGATATGTCATGGGAGGAGTTTGTCAAACGCTTTGATCTGGAGTTTGCACCATCTATTGAGGTGTAACGGTTAGTGAGGGAGTTCCAGGAGCTCCAGCAGACCACCGAGACTATGGCAGAGATCCCCGCTAAGTTTCGAGAACGAGCACTGTTGATCCCGCAGTATGCTGCGGATGAGGATATGAGGAGGACGAGGTATCGTTACATGTTGAGGGATGATATCCATGAGCTTGGGAGCTTTACAGGGTGAAAACCCCTGAATCAGATGGTGGAGAAGGCCCAGGAGCGGGAGATGGACTTGGAGCTTCGCACCACACGGAAGCTAGAGCAGGTTCAGATAGCTGTAGGTCATGCTAAAAAGTCTAAGACCACTGATTCTTCTAGTAGGGGACAGCAAGGCCGTGGCTGTTGTGCTAAGTGCAGTAAGCCGCAAAATGGGGCTTGTCAAGCAACGGGCTCGGGATGTTACGCATGTGGCCAGCCGGGCCACATGAGCAGGGACTGCCCCTAAGAAGGGCTAAATTTGTTTTCACTACAACCATACTGGCCATAAAAAGGACGATTGTCCAGGGTTACGGGGAGGAGGAGGAGTGGTGGTGGTGCCCATGCCCGCCACAATGAGGATCACGGATGGCCGCCCTGCCAAGGCGGATGCTCCTGCGGTGAGGAGCCGTGCATTTCAGTTGACTACCGAAGAGGCTTGGGCAGCACCAGACGTCGTGGTTGGTACGTATTTTATTTTCCTACTTGATATTGAATTGTATTGCTTATGTCTATATATGTGCTCATGTATAAGGACCTTTTTGGTCAATGGTATGTCGGCTCATGTTCTTTTCGATTCGGGAGCTACCCGATCATTTGTATCTCTTGCGTTTAGAAAGAAGTTTCGGGATGCTCTGGGGACTTTGGATCACCTGCTTGAGGTTAAGATTGTGGATGAACGCACGGTGCTGCGAGGGTCAGTGTTGTAAAACTCGCCGACTTGGCTGATTACTCCTCTGAGTACTTGCTACTCGGCCCCTTACCGAGGCGAGTTGGAAAATCCCGAGTACTCCCCGATCGACCCTTACTGAACTGAGCACTGTTGTAAAACCCGGTCAACCCGGTGATTAATGTGTATAATACAATTAATGATTTATTATTTAACATACACATGTGATTATTAATACATATATATCTTAAATTTTCACTAATTATTCACGAAGTGAAACTATTATGTGTTATTTAGTTTTTGTGTATTCACATGTATCTAATTTTGTTATATATTTCAATCAACTTATGATTTTAACTTATGATTTTGACATATATAATGTCCCTAAAAATATTTCTACATGAATTACCGAATCTGAGTACTCCCCGAGTACTCCCGAGTACTCGCTACTCGGTAGTCGGCTCAGCAGGTACCGAGTAATGAGTTCTACAACCTTGGCGAGGGTATATCAAGACTGTGTACTGAATGTGTTTGGGGAGAGGTTCTGTGTCGATTTGGTTCCGATACCATTGTGAGGGCTGAAGGTGATCATTGGGATGGACTGGTTGGGGGCCAATAGGGCCATGATAGATTGAGAGCACTAGATGGTGACAGTTCGAACCCCAAGTGAGGGAGAACTGGTTATTCATGGAGAGAGGGCCTTGCAGGGGCCAACCCTCTGTTCAGATGCGAGAGCTAGGAGACTTATCCATCAGGTTTTTACGGGATTTTTGGCATATGTCGGTTGTACGGGATTTTTGGGATGTCATTCCCGATGAGTTGCCTAGGGTGCCTCCGGAGAGGCATGTAGATTTTCGCATTTATTTGGTGTCGGGTGCCACTCCGATAGCTAAGACACTGTACCGGCTAGCTCCGACCGAGATGCAGGAGTTTCTAGACCGAGGGTTTAACCGTCCGAGCAACTCTCCATGGGGAGCACCGATCCAGTTTGTAAAGAAGAAAGACGGGTCGCACAGGATGTGCATTGATTATCGAGAGCTGAACAAGCTAACAGTGAAAAGCCGTTATCCGCTCCCGAGGATCGATGATTTTTTCGATCAGTTGCAGGGTGCATCTTGGTTTTCCAAGATTAATCTTCGGTCGGGGTACCATCAGATGAGGATATACCGAAGACAGCTTTCAGGACTCGATATGGTCACCATAAGTTTGTGGTGATGCCATTCGGGCTCACCAATGCCCCAACAACATTCGTGGATCTCATGAACAGGGTGTGTAGGCCGATGTTGGACCGGTCGGTGATTATTTTTATTGATGATATCTTGGTCTATTCTAAGACTAAGGAGCAGCACGAGCAGCACGTGAGGGAGGTATTGGAGATACTGAGGACGGAAAGGCTTTATGTCAAGTTCTCGAAGTGTGATTTCTGCTTACGAGAGGTGCAGTTGTTGGGGAACATCATCAACCAAGAGGGTATTTTGGTTGATCCAGCCAAGATTGAGGCAGTGATGCGGTGGGAAGTACCAAAGAATACATCTGAGATACGTTGCTTCTTGGGTCTAGTGGGGTACTATCGGAGATTCATCCAGGATTTCTCCAAGATCACCATACCTTTGACTCGTCTGAACAAGAAGAATGTGACTTTTCGGTGGGGCCCGGACCAGCAGTTGGCTTTCGAGACCTTGAGACAGCGATTATGTGAGGCCCCAATTTTAGCACTACCCGATGGGTTGGATGATTTGGTGGTGTATTGTGACGCGTCTATCATAGGGTTTTGTGTTTTTCTGATGCAGAGGGGGCATGTGATCGAGTATGCATCGAGTCAGTTGAAGCCTCATGAGGTGAACTACCCCACTCACGACCTGGAATTGGGGGGCAGTGGTGTTTGCCCTCAAAATCTGGAGGCATTACTTGTACGGAGTTTGGTGCACCATCTTTACCGATCATAAAAGTTTGAAGTATTTGATGGATCAACAGAACCTTAACATGCGGCAGAGGAGATGATTAGATGTACTGAAAGATTACGATTGCGAGATCTTGTACCATCCAGGGAAGGCCAACGTGGTGGCCGATGCTTTGAGCCGCAAGGCGGCAAGTGCTCCGATCAGGAACGTTTGTTTGAGGATGACGTTGATCTCCCCATTGCTGGATATGATTAAATAGGCTCGGGTGGAGGGCCTGAAGAAGAAAACTGGAAGATAGAGCGGATTCAAGGTCAGATTCCCTTGTTTGTTTGGGATAGCCGAGGACTTCTGAGGGCCGAGTGTAGGTGCCGGTATCCAGGCGCGTGAGGCAGAAGATCTTGGAGGAGGCACAAAAATCCTAGTTCTCTATTCGTTCAGGGGCCACAAAGATGTATAGGGATTAGAGATTGAGTTACCGGTGGCCCTGCATGAAGCGGGAGGTCGCGTGGTTTGTGGAGCGGTGCTTGGCTTGCAGGAAGGTCAAGGCCGAACATCAGAGGCCTCACGGAAAGGTACATCAACTACCCATTCTTATGCGGAAATGGGAATAGATCACCATGGACTTCATCACGAAGTTACCGAGGACAGTGAGGGGTGTGGATGCCATATGGGTTATTGTGGATAGATTGACAAAGAGTGCCCATTTTATTCCGATCTCCGAAAGTATCTCTGCTGAGAAATTAGCATACATCTATGTGCGAGAGGTGGTGGTCAGGCACGAAGTGCTGGTATCCGTGATCTCAGACCGCGATGCCCGATTCACCTCCAAGTTTTGGAGGAAGTTCCATGAGAAATTGGGCACTCAGTTACATTTCAGCACTGCTTACCACCCCCATACAGATGGCCAGAGCGAGAGGACGATCCAGACACTCGAGGATATGCTTCGGGCATGCTAGTATTGACCGACCCTTGTTGGGGATGTTGTATGGTCGGAGGTGCAGGACTCCCGTATGCTGGGGTGAGGTAGGGCATCGAGTCATGAGAAGCACCGAGGTGGTGCTCAAGACTACCGAGATGATTCAGCAGGTGCGCGACAGGCTGCGAGTTGCACAGAGCCGTCAAAAAAGTTATGTTGACCGGCGCCGATCGGATCTTGAGTTTCAGGTGGGAGATTTGGTGTTGCTGAAAGTGTCACCATGGAAGGGTGTCATTAGGTTTCGGAAGAGAGGCAAGCTGGGGCCCCGATTTATTGGTCCGTTCAGGATTTCTGCCCGATTCGGAAGGGTTGCTTATCGACTGGACCTTCTGGATGAGCTGAGGCAGATTCATAGCACCTTCCATGTGTCCCAGCTTCAGAAGTGTGTCACTGACGAGGCTGCAGTTATCTCTTTGGACGACATTCAGATAGATTTGAGTATGAACAACATTAAGAAACCCGTTGCAGTTCTGGATAGGAAGACTAAGGTTCTTCGTAACAAGGAGGTGAAGCTAGTGAAGGTGCAATGGCAGCACCGAAAAGGCTCTGAATGGACATGGGAGCTGGAGGATGAGACGCGGGAGCATTACCCAGATCTGTTTACATCTACGAACTTCGAGGATGAAGTCTAGTTCAAGTGGGGGGGAGTTGTAACACTCCAAATCCTTTTAAATGATTTATTTGACAAAAATGGTCCCTTTTTGTATGTTGGGTGTACCTAAGGGTACGCTTAGCATACTATGGAGGAAGGATCGTGAAGGAGGATTAAGTACGTGGGGCGTACATGTAGGTACGCAGGGGGTACGTGACAAAGGACCAAAACCCTAATTTTCGGACTTAACACCTATTTAAGCATCCTTAGGTCATTGGGACTAAACCCTAATCCGCCTCTAGAGCCTTATTTTGTCCCTTTTACCTCATTTTTCCTTTGAGAGTGTGATTTTTTGGTGGCCATTTTAGAGCTTATTCAAGAAGAAGAAGTTAGTGAGCAAGCTTGGTGTGGCATTGGGCTTCAAAATTCTGCATCTAGTTCACCTTGAGGAGCTTCTGGAGGTATAAAGTCTTAAGCTTTCCATCTTATTCATTAGATTGATCTAGGGTTTGTTTTATTGTCCCTTTTCTGTTCATGAATCATCTCTTGGGAGTTTGAGCAACTCCAGAGCTTAGGAAGAGTAGATCTGAGGTCCCTTGGTTCATTAGTACCATAAAAATGTAGTCATGATGGGTGTTTTGACCTCATGCATGAGTTAAGACCCTTCGAAAGGTTTTAATGGGTTATAAAGGGTTTTTGGGATGTTATGCAGCATGCAAAGACATAAAGTTCCCAACTTTATGCCTTAGGACGTCTTAATGGACTCAGATCTAAAGTTGGACAATGAAATCCCAAGTATAAAGAACTTAATGGTCAAATGTGCACGTCCTGCTTGTATGCCATGTGTAAATTCGCGTACGCAGTGCGTACTACCCGAAGGGGTAGTACGTTGAGCGTACTGGAGTGGTACGTAGGGCGTACGCACTCCAGTTGGGTTTTGTTTTCGTATGGGCTTGTAAGCCCTTTGGACCTTATTTAGTTTTGGGCATGGTCATATTTTGGGTTAGTGGTCCGATTTATATGTTCTGGGCCATGGTTGTTTGTTTGGGCCTTATTGGGCCATGTGGCCCATTAATAGTTTTGGACATGGACTTGGGGCCCATTAGAAAAGGAAGACTTTTGGGCTATTATGAAAATACTTGGGCTTGGGTACTTGATTTCTGTAATTAGATTATAGTTAATCCTAATTTTGGGTTAATGATATTATTGTTCAGGGCGGGTAGTTTCGGACTGTTAGGCGAGCAGCTTTTGTGTTCAGCAGACTAAGGTGAGTCTCTTCACCATACCAATGGGTCTAAGGCGCCAAGGCCGGACCATTCAGTTAGTTGTAGTGTTTATTTGTGATTCACTACTGATATTTCTGGTATGTATGTATATGGGAATGTGTTAGTACTTTATTGACTAGATATGTGAAGACCCCGGGGTGAGCCCGTGGCAGTTGGATACAAGACCATGTAGGGGAGCCTGTCACACCCCCGAACCAGACGGCGGAAACGTCTGGGGGCTTTGGTGACTTCATCTTGTAATATCATCATAATGCATATAATTGAAACGAGACAACACTATCATCATACATATCAAAATACAACTAACATTGTTTCCAACAAGTATAGTATCATAAATTACATGCCATAATATTCAATGTATGATGGTAACAAAATACGACAAATTCCACATGTTCTTGTTGACCTTTCTGCTTAACGATTCCCTGAGAATACAAGTTATTTTGAAAATGTCAACATATATAATGTTGGTGAGTTCATAAGCATGTTTGAATGAAAAGTTTTGTATTGTTCGTAAAACACCGGAAAATCCGATATTTTCTGAAAAATGGTTTAAAAGTGATGTGTCAAAATCAAGTACTAATGCATGCGTGTTTTCTGTTTTTGGAATGTATATAACAATGTAATTCGGAAAAAGATCCTGTATTTTCTTTTTGTGAGTAGAAGGTATTGTTTAACTGTATATTTCCCCAGAAAATCCAATATTTTCTATTTATAAAAGTGTCATGGTCTCAACCTTAAGACCGAATATCAATGTATGTATGTTTTCGTATCAACATGATTTTATATGTATTCCGTAAAATTATGATGGAGAGAATCTCTATGTGAGTCGTTTTAACCATACTTGATTATGACAAATTCGCATGTCGTGGCGCTATCAGGCGTCGTCTTGTTTAAGGTTGATGGGTTTCGAGCAATACATCAATCCTATGGTGTACATGCAAACCCTAATAGCTTTTGGATCTAGTTTGTCTAATGAACATGCAATTGAATATCCAAAGCTATAAACCCTAGATCTATCATACAAGAACTGAAATAAGGGTTTAGTAATTACCTTTGATTGTTATATAGTAATAACAATCAATTCCTTGCTTTGATTGGCTTCAGAAAGCTTAGTGCCTCAAGTGTTGCACCTCTAATGGAGTCACAAACACCACTAAGCAATTGGATGAAGGAGAGAAGAGAGAGGAGGCACCAAAAACGGCTGGAAACCCTAATCCAAGTGTTAGCCACGTTTTTGGTGCCCAAGGGTTCCTTATATACTTAGGCTATTAGGGTTATCCAACAAGGAAACCATAATTTGACTGCTTAAGCCCTAAGCAGCCCCTAGACCCCTTCTGGAACATGCCTTGGACGATTTCTAATGGGCTTCCCCATAGAATTCGTCCAACCTATTATTCCAAGGTGATCCATAGCCCAATTGCAATTATCCTATAATTACAATTCCAGTCCCCTTAGTTTAATTAATCTCTTTTGGCCACAAAATTAATTCTTAATTAATTCTTGACTAATATTAATTGAACAATATGATTTCTCCTTTAATATATTATTCTTATAATATATTAATAAATCATAATTAAACCTTTCTCTCCTTAATTCATCCTACATATTGTTATGGTGAAGGCAACCCAAAAGGACCATGCTCATAATCGGGTCAAGTACATACCAAAATAGTTATGGACTTAGACACTAATCCAGCAGTCTCCCACTTGGATAAGTCTAATAACTATTTTGCATCACTTCAGAACCTGATCAGCAATCGTAGCTTTCAAAAGCCGCTGTCAACTCTGATCTTATCAGACACGCGTGTCCTTCAGACAAGGGATCATATATTCCTCCATTCTCAAGATATCGTACAGACGCGAGACATGGATTTAAATCATTATCTCTGTCTATGTATTGTTTCCCGACATCTGATTTATGACGACTGACAACAGACTACAATTGAACACATCAACTTAGTCCCGGCTTGGCCAAGCGCTTAGGGTGTCATCACTAAATCATCGAGGGGCCCACAGATATCGCTTTTATCCTACTTTGGGTAAAATGAATGGATAAACTTCGACTCAAATGCTTGCTTGCACCTACTAATAGAATCACACACAACAATAAGTTTTATAACACCAAGTTACTGGTGCGTTTACTTATCATCAATGTGCAACCGACCAGCAAATAACAACTCACACGTCTCGGTTTCAAGAATATACAATGTTATCGTCTCACTAATCACCCGTGATAAATCCATGAAGTGATTCAAGTGAGCGTGGGTTTAATCCAATACTTTAATCTTATTAAAGCACTCATGAACTCTGCAGCAAACTTGTGCTATGTCTAAACACTTCAGACAATCTACAGACAAATTCATGACAGTCTTGCTTCATACCTACTTCCAACGTATGACCGACTGTGGAGGTTTGAATAACCCAGTTATTCTGGAAGTCAAAACATGCAGAGTGAAACACAACGATAATACTCAATCCTATATGGCCCCAAACTCTTGAGTATAAATAAAACATCTTTTATTTAGTCACCATATTGATTACTCATTATTCATTGTTTAATGTTTCGAAAAATCAACTTTATTACTCGAATTATAACCACAATTGTCCCATGCTCCAAGCATGCACACTTTGGTTTCCTATGGTCCATACTTTGTAAAAATAGATCAATTGAAAAACTTTTTCCAATGGAACTCATTTCACAATCCCTAATCCTTATCATTAGTGTAAGAATACAACGTTCTTGCCACTATTAGAATATGTTAGATTCTAATATTTTATGCAACGACCCTTTCGTAAAGTCATAGCACAAAGGTCATCAAGACTTGGCCAATGAAATCACAAAGTACTCTATCAGAAATTTTCACAAAACAATTCTATAGATGTGATGTCTCTCACTCAAAGTACATTCCTTCGAACATCCTTTTGCATAAAAGTTTCTAATCTACATAGATTCTTAATTTCCAACTCCCATTTATGGAAACATTTCCATATTTTCTATATGACAACTCATTCTAAATAGAATCTTATCTATTTATAATAATGTCAATATAGTCCATCCAATACTATACTTTCAACTACTCACAAGCGACAAATCCTCAGTGAACCTCAGATCGTCCTTTGATAGTTGTTTAATTATTTTAGTCAAAACCGATTCTAGTTCCTTTTTCCCGCTTAATGCCCTAGGCATTTGGAAAATTTTATAATGGTCAAATATTATAGCATATGCAATCGATCCTATCCCCGAAGCGTATTGGACACGATGCATAATGTCTCACATAAAGACGTGATACTTTATCATCCTTCTGCCATAATATTTTATGTGCCATGTTCCCACAATTCGAACGATGAAGAGGGATGTCGTAATCATAATCGAATTTTGAGAATGCACTATGTATCCTTGACTAAATTTATTAACATTTCTCTATCTAAGCTTTAGAATTTTGAAACGAAGTATAATATTCTCTCGCTTAATTATAGCAAAACAACTTTTCAACCCTTGCAACTTTGCAAATTGAATCTTTGTTTTCTATAATTAATATTGCTAACTTGCAATACTTAACATATTAATCATGCTCCCACTAACATGATGATTATTTTCTTACCAGCATAACACTTATGCTCCCACTAGCTTTGACATGTATTCAGAAAGCAACTGAACCTCCAGAAAACAATGCTTATTGAATTCCTTAAGTTTATACTTCTAATACCTAATGCTTTGATAATCCTTTATCTAAGTTTTTTAAGCTCATACACCTTTGCCTTAGATAGCTCACATGTGTGTCTAAACAATTCAGAATTTATGTTACTAAGTCCCAGATGTTCAGACTAATTGCCAGATCTCACAATTCGAACTATGAAAAGGGATGCCGTAATCATAATCGAATTTGAGAATACAATTTTCACAATTTCTATCTTCTTAAAATCTCTCTTAGTGAAAGCATTTCCTCACAATCATTTTCATGAAGGAGGGAAACCTTATGTCACTTAGATTTTATGGTATATGTGTTCCTATCCATGTGAATTTGTCAAAACGAAAGTTTGCGACAAATTCAAAACCATATGGACTGAACTCGTTCAAACTTGATTTCTTGCCTCATGGTAACACAAGTGCCCACCATGTCTTCAAAGCAACTCACCCCTACATATCAATGTACTTTCCATTTATCAAGGTGCTTTGTGTTTATACATTCAAATGAGAACTCATAGAACTCACATGCACAATCAACTCAACTGGAATGGCGCAGAAACAAGATAATGTCAACACGATAGGTTATATACCTCAACTCGTGTGCTAGTGATGATCAACTAGGTTTATTCTTGGTTTGTTCTTGAAACTTTTCAAGACCATTAAGACTCCCACTGACTCCTTGACAATAAGATTCTCTTGTCAAGAAGCATTTCTTGACAAACAAATATTCAAGAGTTAGTGTAGCCTTTTGTCAAGTTCAACACTTCACACAATTGGTCCTGGTTGGTCTTTGTCTTATCCAACACATCACAACTTACCAATTTCAAATGTGCAAGAATAAGAAAACTTTTTCAAATTCCACATTTGACGAGTGTTATAAACCTACTTAAGACTTGTCACTCAAGTCACAATCTTGGAGTATGACTCTTAAGACTTGATATTGGAACGAAGTATGATTGACTTATTGATTTAACTATTTCCACAATTCTCGATTCCTCTTCTTAGACATACAAATGCACTAAGACTCACTTAGAGGACCAATTGAGAAATAGTTCTTAATCATTAAGACTTATCATAAAACACAATAAAAGGTACTCTCCCTTCTTCTTAGAATAGAGAAACTTTTATCTTTCTGCCTACTTGATTCTTCTTATTTGTTCTGCTATTGATTGAAACTCTTTTAATCAACTCAAAAATATACTTAATCTTATAAGTATAACCATATTTACTAAACTTTAGTAAATCATGACGAATATCTTTATCACTCTTGTGGTGGACTTGATCAACGCACAACCTAGTGTACTTGATCTCCTAGTCCTTCTCTTGACACTTTGTCAAAAATAGTCTAATTTCCAAATATGAAGTTTCTCATTCATCACGCAACCAAGTTGTATGATTCCAAGTTTCTGTCCAATTGAAACTTGGGCGATGAGAATCTTCCTTTATCTGGCATATTCTTGACATTAACAATCAAATCCATTATTACTAATAGTAGAAACATTCAAACATCAATTTTCATAGATGCCACTGCAAGGATAAATAAATAAGACAAAATCAAAATTTATATTATTGCGGAAAAATTTGTCCTTACAATGCAATTCAACTGAAAAACTATGCTATTACATATTTCTTATCAATCTATCCTAACTCTAGAGTAGCAGCTCAAAAATCTGATCTTCGAATCCATGCGATCGAAATCCATTTCTTCATGATCAGATTCAACACACTTTTTCCTTAAGCTTCCTCTCTTTTCTTCGATCATGCAAAACTTCAAAATGTAATCTTATCACATCACATATTAAGAATCAAAGAATAGGAACTTATAGAGTTAGTTGATGGATTTTACCTGAAGTAGAGCCATACGTCTCGACTCTCCCATCTCTTAGATCTCTCAGGTAAACAGGGCAGCTTCGTATCCAATGCCCCTTCTCTTGGCAATAGAAGCAAATGGACTCTTTTGGAAAGACACAAGGAACTATCTCAGAATTTACTTTTTCTGGATTTCCAATGTCACCATTTTCAATGTCCATTGAAGTTTGGGAGTTTGATTCACCAGACAGATTTGCTTGATCAACACGCCAAATCACTGCTGATTCAGCAGCTATAAGCAAATAGGTCAAATCAAATAGGGTCACGTCATGGTCCATCATATAGTACTCTCTAACGAACTTACTATATGATTCAGGAAGTGACTGAAGAACCCAGTCAACAGCCAACTCACCTGAAATCTTGACACCCAACATCCTTAACCTGTCAATGTGTGACTTTATCTCCAAGACGTGTGCACACACAGGTTTCCCATCTTCGTGTTTACTTGCCAATAGGGCTTGAGTGAGCTTGAACTTTTCAAGCCTTTGAACTTGTGGGTTAGGAAGAATAATTGGAAGAGGTGGAGGAAGTGAAGCATGACTCTCATTTCCTTGATCGTATCGTGGAACGTCATCTTCATTTGGAAAGCTTGTTCCAAGGGACTTTGGAAGACCATTGTAAGATTTAGACATCTACAAAACGGGAGAAAATTCAAGTTAGTTGATAAGAATCCTTGATGTAATACCCAAATGAAACATCAAGGCTAGGATCCAACACAATACTCTACAACCTAGAAGAAGGATGCCGTAATCTAGTTGTAGAATATTTGAAGGTAGGTAAATGACGATTTGCCAATTTCCACCATGAAAAACGAAAAAGAAGTTTAAGTTTTAAATGAATTGAAACTCCTATATATTTTTTGAGATTCATTGAACTTTTCAATGGCATGTTTAATCTTGATTATGCCCTTCTATTTGTGACTGGGATGCCGAGGATCACAATTAAGGTGTGAATAACCATGCGAATGTACGTGGTGCACTCAATGATACTATCACCTAATCAATGTACCGGTTAACCACACACGCTCCATTGACCTATGATAAACATCGAGCCACCCTTCACTACCAATGTCAACCCTAAATTAGTGTGCCGGTTAACCATGCACGCTCCACTAACGTTTGACAAGGGTACGAAGTGTAATTCCATGGATTAGCATACAACTTCACATTTTGCCTAAAGTAACTATGATTTGGGAATTTGTAAAAGCATTCAGTTACTTTGCACTTCATTATACTTATAATGGAAGGTTTCGTCCTATCCTACCCGTTCGGCTAACGACCCTCCACTAGTCAAGAGTGCGGTGGGTAAGAGTGGATAACCATTCAATCGCCATTTTATAGGCAATTTCCTTAAACACCCCTTATAGACCAGCTTCGTGAATGAGGCCTAGTAACGGTAAGACTGACTGTTTACTCATACATATATATAATATTAGACTTTTAATGTTATACATAGTATAGGGTGTATTTTACACTTTTAAAATACTAGGTGGTCTAATTTAATAAATTATACTTTTAATTTAATTAAATGTAACTCAAAACTTTATGGGTTTATTAAATCTCCTTTAATTATACACCTTAATTAATAAATAAAACCATAAGGGTGTAATTTGAACTTTTTCAAAATACGAGGGTTTTAGAATTTAACATTTTAAAATTAATCTTTTAATCAACTTTTAAATTCCAAAACTTGAGGGCAAGTTTTGAACTTTTCAAAACATTAGGGTTTAGAATTTATATATTTCAAAAATTAACTTTTAATCAAAATCTAAATTCCAAAACTTGAGGACAAGTTTTGAAACCTTTCAAAACAATAGGGTTCAACTATTCAAATTTCAAAAACAAAACTTTTAAGTTCAAATTTAAACTATAAAACCTAAAGGGGAAAATTAAAACTTTTTCAAACTTACTAGGTCAAATATTTACTAATAATAATCCTATATTATCCATATTTAACCAAATCCATCAATTTTGACAAGGATAATCATCCCAAACATAAAAAAACGATTTTAGGCAATAAAAACGAGTTTTGGCAATTATCCTCAACAAAATCTGGTGGAAAAATCGAAAAATCCGGCAACAGATCCTTGGACTCGTCGAGTCCACACTGGAACTTGTCGAGTAAGACCTACTCGTCGAGTCCATGAATGGACTCGGCGAGTCTGGCAGTCAGAACCCAGAAAATTCGATTTTTCAAGCAATCTTCGATCAAATAAGCATCAATTCATTAGCAAACAGCCTAAGTCTCTGATGCCACTGATGGGTTTCGAGCAATACATCAATCCTATGGTGTACATGCAAACCCTAATAGCTTTTGGATCTAGTTTGTCTAATGAACATGCAATTGAATATCCAAAGCTATAAACCCTAGATCTATCATATAAGAACTGAAATAAGGGTTTAATAATTACCTTTGATTGTTATATAGTAATAACAATCAATTCCTTGCTTTGATTGGCTTCAGAAAGCTTAGTGCCTCAAGTGTTGCACCTCTAATGGAGTCACAAACACCATTAAGCAATTGGATGAAGGAGAGAAGAGAGAGGAGGCACCAAAAACGGCTGGAAACCCTAATCCAAGTGTTAGCCACGTTTTTGGTGCCCAAGGGTTCCTTATATACTTAGGCTATTAGGGTTATCCAACAAGGAAACCCTAATTTGACTGCTTAAGCCCTAAGCAGCCCATAGACCCCTTCTAGAACATGCCTTGGACGATTTCTAATGGGCTTCCCCGTAGAATTCGTCCAACCTATTATTCCAAGGTGATCCATAGCCCAATTGCAATTATCCTATAATTACAATTCCAATCCCCTTAGTTTAATTAATCTCTTTTGGCCACAAAATTAATTTTTAATTAATTCTTGACTAATATTAATTGAACAATATGATTTCTCCTTTAATTAATTATTCTTATAATATATTAATAAATCATAATTAAACCTTTCTCTCCTTAATTCATCCTACATATTGCTATGGTGAAGGCAACCCAAAAGGACCATGCTCATAATCGGGTCAAGTACATACCAAAATAGTTATGGACTTAGACACTAATCCAACAAAGGTAAAGTTTGCCAACCTAGACTGGCCTAGTCTAACTGTAGCGAACAGCTCAGGTGTGGGGTGTCACCCCGTATAGATCTATACACAAAATCTCGCTTTCCCTCCAGGAGACTCTGGTTATAACTACAGACTACGATTGTACACTCGAGAGGTGTCAACCGACATTTCTCACTAGAATCCTTAATTGAGTTTACGCGAATATTGTATTATGTTATATATAATGTTTCCGTGTACATTTTATGTTTGAAAAGCCCAATGAGTATGTATGTGAATGTACGAGGCCCAACAGACATGTAGAAGGACCACTAAGTCCCAATAAACATGTAATGTATAGTCGAGGCCCAGTAAGCATGTAAATGGACCACTAAGGCCCAATAAACATGTAAGGTATAATCCAGGCCTAATAAGCATGTAAATGGACCACTAAGGCCCAATAAACATGTAAGGTATAATCCAGGCCTAATAAGCATGTAAATGGGCCACTAACGCCCAATAACATAGATTGTAAGTATTAGGCCCAATAAACATGTAATCAATGAATTTAGTTCGTTTTTTTATTACATTGTTTGTTTTAGCTTGATTGTTTTCTAAAATGGCATAAAAAGGCCACTTTTTGTAATGATGACATTTTTGGCCCTTTAAGCCGAAAATTTACAATTTAGGCATATTTTTGATAAAATTGACACTTTAGGTCCCTTAAGAACAAGGTTTACATTTATGGGCTTATTTCAAATAAAATGACATTTTTAGCCCACTCTTGTTAAAAATAGCATTTTCGACCCAATATCATGAAAATTGACATTTTCGGCCCAATTATATAAAAATTTACTTTCGGCCCAATTTAATAAAATTGGCATTTTCTGCCCTTTTTGACCGAAAAACAAGCTCAAATTTGTTTAAAATGACAATTTAATCCACAAAAGTCATAATTTTTCCAATTTTGGCCCATAAAACCGTGAAGGCCCAATTTAAGCCCATTTTGTGAAAAATTTACTCTTTTGGCCCTTTTTAAAACCGTAATATCATAAAGACCCATTTTTATACAAAAATGACTCTTTGGTCCTTGAAAAACCGTAAGTATCATAAAAACTTCATCGTTTTGTTCATTTCTCAAAAATGGTCCCTTTACAAGATTTTGTTTAGTTTTTCAACATCCTTAACAAGTTTAACACTTTCATCTTATGGTAAGTTGCATAAAGTGTTTTAGTTTACAAATATTGTCAAGACTTGATAGAGTTTTCGAGATCTATGAAGTTTCTTCACATAATCACAACATATAACTTAGAAAACACACATAAACATGCACAAATACATAGATATATCACATAAGCAACTTGTATCCTCCCCCAAAACATAGTAAAACCGAAAAACAAGGGGGTTTGAACTCACCTTGGGTTGTTGTTCTCGGTTTGATGAAGAGTTTGAAGAAGATTTTCGGCCCTAGGAGTTTCCTTGAGGAGGTTTTCGAAATCTATGAAGTTCAAGAGTATAGATCATGAAATGATGTGGGTTAAGAAGAGATTTTTGATGTAATCTTGAGGTCAAACCATAGGTTTAGGTAAGGACTTACCAAGAGTGATGAACTTGATGAAAAACCTCTTGTAAACACACACCAAAGTAACGAAAATGACAAGGGAAATGAGGGAATTTTCCTTGAGCTTGAGAGGAATTATATGAGAGTTTGAAAGTGAAAGTGTATGTGTTTGTGGGTGCTCTCGGCCAATAATTAAGAAGAGAGGGGAGGGAGATGATTTTGGTTAGAACATGATGGATTAAGAAATTCTAGCCTAGATTACCACTATACAAAAATTAGGTGTCAAGCTTGTAATTTACTTGATTTCTTCATTTTTTTTACCAATATGTGTGTGTGTATATATATATATATATATATATATATATATATATATATATATATATATATATATATATATATATATATATATATATATATATATATATATATATATATATGTGTGTGTGTGTGGGGGGGGCGAGATTTTTGGAGATAGGAAACGTTTTGGGCCCTACTTGCTTGATTTCGAAATCATGAGGCCCAAATGGATGGTTCTCGGCCGATTGGGCCCTTATGAGGGTTCACGGCCCAATAGTGATAAAGAAAAGGGTTTACGGCCCATTAGGGCTTATGAAACTAGTTATGGCCCATCATGGCCCATTAGTAATAAGATGGATCATTCTAGGCCCATATGACCCAAAATACCTTAATTTCATGGATGTGGGTCCATTTAGAGCCCAAATAGGGTTCCTAGGCCCAAAGTAGTCAAATTGAGAGTTTATTGGTCCATTAGGCCCAATAAGAGAATCCTAGCCCATAATAATCTTAAACCGGGATTTTTAGGGTTTTCAATCCATAGTTGAACCTATGAGATGTATTGTATTAGGTTTTGAAATTAAATCAAGAGTTTGTATTCAAATGGATGGTTTCATTTAGCATATAGTATGATATTCACTTAGAGTACAAGTCTTACTGTAGTTGATGTTTACATGAAAACATAATTTCCTAGCTAAAATTCCAGTTGTGACATCATCCCCCCGTTAGAGGGAATTTTGTCCCGAAATTCTTTCAAAAGATAGGATCATGAATGAGAGAATAGGTGAGGGTACTTCCGCTTCATCTGGTCTTCACGTTCGATGTGAATTCCGGTCTACACTTGGCGTTCCAACGAACCTTCACAATCGGAATGCGGCTCTGCTTCGTACGCTTCACTTACCTATCCATTATCTCAACTGGTTCTTCGACGAACAGGAGATTCTCGTTTATTTCGATCTCTTCTAAAGGAATGAAAAGAGTTTCATCTGATAAGCACTTTTTCAAATTCAAGACGTGGAACACTGGATGTACGTTGCTGAGCTCTGAAGGTAGCTGCAACTTATAAGCTACCGGACCAATTCGGGCAAGGATCTCGAACGGTCCGATGTATCATGGGTTCAGTTTTCCCCGTTTCCCAAAATGGGTCATTTCGTTCCAGGGGGAGACTTTCAATAGCACCCGATCTCCGACTTGGAATTCCAGAGGCTTTCGCCGTTTGTCAGCATAACTCTTTTGTCAGTCTCGCGATGCTTGAAGTTGGGCTTTGATTTGGATTATCTTTTCGATCATTTCTCCAATGATTTCTGGCCCTGTGAGAGTGCGGTCTGGTGATTGTCCTTTTTCTAGTTGGGTGTTACCCACCTCAGCCCAGCATAGAGGTGATCTGCATTTGCGACCATATAAAGCCTCAAAAGGAGAAACCTTGATGCTCGTGTGATAACTGTTGTTGTATGAGAATTCAACCAAAGGCAAGTGGGTATCCCATGACTTAAAATCAATCACACAGGCTCGGAGCATTTCTTCGAGTGTTTGGATGGTTCGTTCGCTTTGGCCATCGGTCTGAGGGTGGTAAGCAATGCTCATGTCTAGTTGTGTTCCCATTGCCTTCTGAGTGACTGCAAAAATCGTGAGGTAAATCTACTATCTCGATCTGAGATAATAGACACTAGCACCCCATGAAGTCTTACGATCTCTTTGATGTAGATTCGTGTCAACCTTTCCATCTTGTAAGATTCTTTTATTGGCAGGAAATGAGCGGATTTAGTTAACCTATCGATGATTACCCAGATAGCATCCAATCCATCTATCATCTTAGGTAATTTGGTCACGAAGTCCATAATAATTCTTTCCCATTTCCACTCGGGTATTACTGGCTGTTGTAATTGTTGGGTTTTAGTATACTACAACATCCTATGGTGCACATACAACCCTAAATACCTTGGATCTATGTTTTCTCTATTATACATGCAAATGGTTTCCAATGCATTAAACTTATAACTAGCATGCATTTGACATAAACCATATAATATACTAGTTAGGGAAACATACCTTTTATGTGGCTTGAAGTCTTGATGTATTTGGCCTTAAGAGCTTAGCACCAATAGTATGAAATGCCTCAAATGGAATCACAACACACCTAGGACAAAGGTGGCTCTTGAGAGAGAATTCCATGCAACAAAACACCTCCATATTTCTCTAAGAAAAGAAGTGGTGATTTTAGCTATGGAGTAACCTATTTATATGTAGGATTCCAAGGGTCATGGGTATAACCCATAATCCATACCCATGGATTTTATATCCATGGTTCATGTGGCCCAACTCTTTATGTATCCATACATAAACTTGGTCCAACATGGATCATAAGCCCAACACATATAAATATAACTAATTATCATAATTAGTCCCCATAGATTTAATTAGTCTCTTTTGATCACTAAATTAATTCCAAATTAATTCTTGATCGATACTAATTAAAACATATGATTTCATATTAATATATTATAACTTATAATATATTAATAAACCATAAATAACCTTATCTCAAAAGTCCATCCTAACAAATTGTCCTGATGATATGCAACCCAAATGGACCATGCTACTCTCGGGTCAAGTACATACCAATAATAGTTATGGGCTTAGACATCTAATCCAACAGTCTTCCACTTGGATAAGTCTAAAACTATTATTGCAAGTACGACTTCATAACCCGACTAGCAATCGTAGCTCTTAAAGCCGCTGTCGAACTCTGAAAAAATCAATGACGCGTCCATTAGATAAGGGATCATATATTCCTCCATTCTAGATATCATATGGACTGAGACATGGATTATAATCATTCTCTCTGTCCATTTGTTGTTTCCCGATTTCTGATTTATGACGACCGACTAATTGAACAAATCAAATCAGTCCAGGCTTGGCCAAGCACTTAGGGTGTCATCACTAAATCATCGAGGGGCCCACAGATATCGCTTTTATCCCGAAGGTAAAAGGAATGGATAAAGTTTGACTAATATGGCTTGTTCTACTACTTGTTGAATCATACACAAAGGCATGTTTTATAACATCGAGTTACCAAATGCGTTTTCGTGCAATCAATGTATAACCAACTCATAGTAACAACTCATATCTCTAGGTTTTAAGAATATAAGATATTATCGTCTCATGATCACTCGTGATAAAATCCATGAAGTGATTCAAATGAGCGTGGGTTGAATCCAATACTCAGAACTTATGAGCACTCATGAGTGTTGTAGCACCGCTTTGTCCACCAACTTGGACCTCTACAAACCAACCCATGACAGTCTTGATTCATATCTACTTCCAACATATGACCGACTGTGGATGGTTTGAATAACTTAATCATTCAGGAAGAGCGACTTAGTTATTCTGGAAGTCAAAACATGCAAAGTGAAACACAAGAATAAATGAATCAAATATGGTATCAAACCCTATGAATATAAATAAACACTTTTATTTATCACCATACTGATTACTCATTATTCATTGTTTCGGTTTTATCAACTTTATACTTGAATTAAAAACACTAGTTGTCCCATGCTCCAAGCATGTACACTATGTTTTTCTTAAACAATAGCTTTTCCATACACCAAGTATGCACTATGTTTGTCTATGATCCTTACTTTGTGAAATAAACCAATTAAACATAATTTCAATGATTCTAATTTCACACTCCCAAATCTTTATCGAAAAATTGTGAGAATTTCAAATTCCTATCATTTATCGAAATCTGTTTAGATTTTAAACTTATATGCACTGACCCTCCTGTAATGAATATGTAAAAAGTCACAAAGACTTGTCAACAGTCATTATAAGGTATTCCAATGGAGATCAACTCCATGGAAACTAAGTCTCATATTCAAAGTACATTGCTTTGGACATGCTTCTCGCATTAAGTTTTCTAATCTTACACAGATAACTTCCACCTATGGAGACAACTCCATATTCTCATTTTGACTATCACTTCTGAATAAGAGATGCCTCTTTTCAGAATATGTCAATATGGTCCTTCCAAAATTAGCACTATACTTCCAACTGTCCCTGAGCAACCAATCTTTGGTAAACCTCAGATTGTCCTCGACAATTGCTTAATCATTTTAGTCATATCCAATTCTAGACCTTTTCCCTTCTTAATGCCTCTGGGCATTTGGAAAAATTTAGAAATGACAAATATTATAGCACATGCAATCGATCCTGTACCCAAAGCAAATGGTACACGATTCATGATGTCTCAAATAAAGACATGATTCTAGACCAGTCTTTTGCTACAATATTTTTATTTGCCATGTTTTCAAAATTTGACTATGAAGAGGGATGACGTAATCATAATCGAATTTTGAGAACGCAAAATATAGAATTTCCTTAAGTTGAACCAATCCAACATGAAATTCATATATATATTCTTGACTAAAGATGATTAAGGTCTTCAATATAAGCCTTTAGAACTGAAATGAAGTATATCCTCTCCCTTAATTGTAGCAAAACAACTTTTTCAATCCCTGCAGCCTCACAAATTGAAACTTTTGTTTTCTATAATTAACATTGCTAACTTGCAACACTAACAATAATTATCATGCACCCACTAACATGATGATTATTAGCATAACAGTTATGCTCCCACTAGCTTTGACATGTACTTAGAAATCAGCTGGACTTCTAGAAATCAATACTTTATTGACTTTCTTACCAAATTTCAGATTTCTGATACGAGATGCTTTGATAAAACTTTATCAAATCATACACCTTTCCTTAGATAGCATGCATGTGTGTCTAAACAATTTCATAACTATGAAAAGGGATGCCATAATCATAGTCTCAATTGTTTAGACCTTTTGCCATCTGCTTCAAATCTACTTGGTGGAAGTGTTTCCTCACCATCATTTTCATGAATCGGAGAGAAACCTTATGACCCTTAGATTTTATGGTGTATGTGTTCTTATCCATGTGAATCGTCAAAACCATAGTCATAAGACAAGGATAATGACAAATCCAAACTCATATGGACTGAACTTATGCAATCTTAACTTCTTAACACCTGGCAGTACAGGGCCTGCCATTGCTTCCAAGTTGTTATGCAACCAATTGAGAACTTTCAGAACTCCTATGCAAAGCCAACTTTAACTGGAATGGGCACAGAATATGTCAACACGATAGGTTATAAACCTCAAGTCGTGTGCTAGTGAAGAACCTCAGGTTTTATTCTTGATTAGTTCTTGAAATTCTTTTTAGGATCTTTAAGACTCCCACTATCCTCTTGACATATAAGACTATCTTGCCAAATATTCAAGAGATAGTGCGGATTCTTTATCAAGACAAACACTTCACACAATTGGCCTTAGTTGGTCTTTGTTTTATCCAAAACATCTCAACTTACCAATTTCAAATGTATAAGAGTAGGACACTTTTACTCTTACATTTGACAAGTGTTTTAAACCTTTCTTTAAGATATGTCACTCAAGTTACAATCTTGGAGTATGACTCTAAGAATTGTTTTGGAACGAAGTATGACTCATCTTCCTGATCTAACCATTTCAAAAATTCATGACTCCTCTTCTTAGTCATAAGAATGCACTAAGATGACCTTTAGAGGACTAATTGTGATATGATTTCTAAATCATTAAGATGATCACAAACATGATACTAAAGTACTCTCCCATCTTTTCAGATTTGAGAAACTTTTATCTTTCTGCCTAATTTGATTCTTCCCATTCGTTCTGCCATACATTGAGACTTTTCCAATGTTTCAGAATTATACTTAAACTTGTAAGTATAACCATATTTACTAAACTTTAGTAAATCAAATAGTCTTAACGAGCTTTGTGGTGGACATGACCAGTGTACAAGAATGTGTACTCGATCCCTTTAGTCCTTCACTTGACTCACACATCCATGTGAACAAGTAATTAGTCTTGATTTTCCAATGCTTGAAAGTTCTCATTCATCATACTATTCAACTTGCATGATTCCAAGTTTCGGTCCAATTGAAACTTGGGTGATGAGGAACTTTCCTGATTTGGTAAATTTAGACACTACCACAAATGAAAGAATCAAATCCATTTTCCAATATTGCTGTCAGTGGAATCATATAAGCAACAATTTTCCACAAATGCCATTGTAAGGATACTTCAAATAAATAAAATTAAACAATTTTCTTTTATTTTAAAACTTTACGGAAAAACTTATCCTTACAATCCACATGGAAAATTGTTGTTATCTATTCCTTAGCAACATATCATAACTTCTTAAGCAACTGCTCAAAATTCTGATGCGATCGAAATCCACCTTCGCGATCAGAATCAGCATATACTTCCTTTAAGATTTCTCTCTATTCTTTGATTCTTAAAACATCAAGATGTGACCCAGTCACATCATGTAATGAGGATCTCAGAATAGAACTTAACAGAGTTAGATAATGGGCTCTACCTGATGTAGAGTCAAACTTATTGACTTTAACATCCTTAGGTAAATTTGGCAGCTTTGCAATCAACGCCCCTTCCTTTGGCAAAATAAACATATGGACCCTTTGGTAATTGGACTATCTCAGACTTAGCCTTTCTCTTTACCATTTGGTCAACCGGGTTGACTATGGCCAATCCCTTTCCATTGGGAAGAGAATGCTTTTTCTGGATTTCCAGTGTCACCATTGTCACTGTCCATAAAGTTTTTGGGAAATTGATCTTCTAATCAAATTTGCTTTACTATCGTTCCAAATCATTGCTGATTCAGCAGCACCAAGCAAATAGATATGATCATTAAGGTTCATGTCATAGTCTGTTTCATAGTAGTCCCAAAGGAACTCACTATGTGACTTAGAAAGTGATTGAACATCCAACTTTCTCAAGACTTTGACACCCAACTCTCCCGGCTTGTCAATATGTGACTTCATCTCTAAGATGTGATCACACATAGACCTTGCTTGCCATTAGGGCTTGAGTGACCTTGAACTTGTGGGTTAGGGAGAATAATTGGAGGAGGTGGAGGAAGAGAAGTATGACTTCCATGAGCCAAACTCGGGAAGTCATATTCATTAGGAAAGCTTGGTTTGGGAAGATCATTGTTGTCTAAACCAGACATCAACAATGGGAGAAATTCACGTAAAGTTGATTTAACTCCTTAATATAACACCCAATATGATATATTAAGGCTAGGACCCAACAAACTATTTTATAACTTGGAAGAGAGATGCCGTAATCCAAGCTATAAAATATTTGAAAGTAGGTGAATGACGATTCACCAATTTCCACCAAGATAAACGAGTATTATTAGGTTTTAATTGGTTTTGAAACTCCTAGATTCTTTTGAGATTCATTGAACTTTTCAATGACATGTTTCAATCTCGAGTGTGCCCTTCAGGTTTTGTGACTGGGATGCCGAGGATCACAAAACAAGGTGTGAAGTAACCATGCAAATATACTTGGTACCCTTAATATTTACCCCTCAATCGATGTGCCGGTTAACCACACACGCTCCAACGATACTATGATAAACATTAAGTTACCCTTTGCCTACCTTGTTAAGTCCAGGTTAGTGTGCCGGTTAACCGCACACGCTCCACTAACAGCTTAAACAAAGTGCAAAGTGTAATTTCATGGATTAGCACCTTATTCACATTTTCCTAAGTAACTAAGATTGGGAATTTATAAGTGTTTAGTTACTTAGTATTTATCATTATACTTATAATGAAGGGAGAATTATAGTCCTTGTCCTACCTGTTCGGCTAACGACCCTCCACTAGTCAAGGAAGCGGTGGGTGAGAGTGGACACCCATTAAACTGCCATTTTATAGGCAGTAACCTTATACCCCCTTATAGACCGGCTTTGTGAATGAGGCCTACTAATGGTAAGATTGACTTTATCTTATACATATCTATATAATTAAAATTATAATAATAGTATAAGGGTTGAATTTTAAACTTTTAAAATTCTAAGGTCTAGTTTGGAATTAAAGTATACATAGGGGGTAACTTTACAAATTCCAAAACTTGAGGACAAGTTTTGAAACCTTTCAAAACTATTGGATTTTTCATAACTTATGAGTTTAATTAAGGTTTAATGAAAAAAAAAATTCAAGTTCCATAACTTGAGGACAAGTTATGGAAGACATTAAATCATTTAATGACGACATTAAAAATAGTGACTCTTCTATTTTCATAACCTATGAGACTTAATGACACTTTAAAAAGAAAAACTCTTCACTTTCCATAACTTGAGGACAAGTTATGGAGTTCATAAAAACCATTAAGATCAAATATTCCAATTAACACAATAATCAAATAATTTTTCTATGATCTAGATTAAACTCATAAGTAAAGATAATTCACATCAACAATTTTAAAGAAATTAGATAATCATATAAACTAATACAAATCTTGAAACTTTGACAATTATCCTTTGAAGACTCTTGGAATTCATAACCTAAAGAGTTAATAAATGAGACATTTCACATCCATAACTTATGGAAGTTTCAAAACTCTTAAGATCATAACTTTAAAAAAAAACTTTTGAGTTCCAAAATTTTATGACAAAATTTGTAACTCCTTAAAACCATTTAGATCAAACTTTTAAAACAAATAAAATAATCATATCATTCTATCTTTTAATAAATTGACCTAATTCAACTCTTGTAGTAAAGTGACTCAAATTTTATAAATAATTAGTTTTTCATAAAATCAAGTAATTATCATAAAATTTGACAAACTTCATGTTTTTTTTTTCTTTTTTTTTCCTTCAACTTGAAAAAAAAAATACATTTGCATCAAATATAATAGAAAACAACCCATGGCTCTGATACCACTGTTGGGTTTTAGTATACTACAACATCCTATGGTGCACATACAACCCTAAATACCTTGGATCTATGTTTTCTCTATTATACATGCAAATGGTTTCCAAGGCATTAAACCTATAACTAGCATGCATTTGACATAAACCATATAATATACTAGTTAGGGAAACATACCTTTTATGTGGCTTGAAGTCTTGATGTATTTGGCCTTAAGAGCTTAGCACCAATAGTATGAAATGCCTCAAATGGAATCACAACACACCTAGGACAAAGGTGGCTCTTGAGAGAGAATTCCATGCACCAAAACACCTCCATATTTCTCTAAGAAAAGAAGTGGTGATTTTGGCTATGGAGTAACCTATTTATATGTAGGATTCCAAGGGTCATGGGTATAACCCATAATCCATACCCATGGGTTTTATGATCCATGGTTCATGTGGCCCAACTCTTTATGTATCCATACATAAACTTGGTCCAACATGGATCATAAGCCCAACACATATAAATATAACTAATTATCATAATTAGTCCCCATAGATTTAATTAGTCTCTTTTGATCACTAAATTAATTCCAAATTAATTCTTGATCGATACTAATTAAAACATATGATTTCATATTAATATATTATAACTTGTAATATATTAATAAACCATAAATAACCTTCTCTCAAAAGTCCATCCTAACAAATTGTCCTGATGATATGCAACCCAAATGGACCATGCTACTCTCGGGTCAAGTACATACCAATAATAGTTATGGGCTTAGACATCTAATCCAACAGTAATAGTCCCGGGGGCTTTTGGTATTCCACTTTCACCTTGGCGCAAGTGAGACACTTGCCCACGTAAGTGGCGATCTTTGCCTTCATATTTGGCCACCAATAATGTTGCTTAATGTCCAGGTACATCTTATCCGAACCCAGATGGATGGAATACCGCGTCTTGTGGGCTTCGTTCATAATCTTTTCTCTAAATCCCCCAAATTTAGGGACCCAGATTATGTTCATGAAATAATAAGTTCCATCCTCCGTGGCTTCAAAGTTCTTTTCCATCCCACGCAGTGTTTCATGTGTGACGTTCTCCGGCATCAATGCATCTGTTTGGGCTTCCTTGATCTGCAAGGTTAGGTGGGATTGGATGGTTATTGATAGGGTTTTCACCCGACGACCCGAGTATTCTTTTCTGCTAAGGGCATCGGATACCACGTTAGCCTTGCCTGGGTGGTACTTGATCTCACACTTGTAGTCATTTAGCAGCTCAACCCATCTTCGCTGCCTCATGTTTAACTCCTTTTGGTTTAGAATGTGCTGGAGGCTTTTGTGATCGGTGAAGATGGTGCACTTTGTACCGTAGAGGTAGTGCCTCCAAATCTTTAGGGCGAAGACCACAGCTCCCAGGTCGAGATCATGAGTAGTGTACTTTACTTTATGCGTCTTTAATTGTCTGGATGCGTAAGCTATCACCATTCCATGTTGCATAAGGACACAGCCTAACCCTTGAATCGAAGCATCACAGTAGACTATGAAGTCTTCGGTTCCCTCCGGTAAGGATAGCACTGGTGCACTACAGAGGGCTTGCTTCAAGGTTTGGAAGGCGGCTTCTTGTTTTTCCGTCCAGTTGAAAGGCACACCCTTTTGTGTCAATGTGTTAAGGGGTTTGGCTATCTAGGAAAAATTATGGATAAACCTTCGGTAGTAGCCTGCGAAACCCAAGAATTGACGTATTTCTGTTGGTGTTTTCGGAATCATCCAGCCTTCAATGGCTTTGATTTTGGAAGGATCTACATGAATACCTTCCTTGCTGACTACATGATCCAAAAAGTTTACACTGCGGATCCAGAACTTGCATTTGGAGAGCTTCGCATATAATCTTTCAGCTCTTAGGGTTTCCAAGATTTGACGGAGATGTTGACCATGCTCTTCTTTGCTTCGAGAGTAGATAAGAATATCGTCGATGAAGACAATCACGAATTTATCAAGGAATGGGCGGCAGACTTGATTCATGAGGTCCATAAATGCAGCGGGGGCATTTGTTAGACCGAAGGGCATCACAACAAATTCGTAATGACCGTATCGAGTTCGAAAGGCAGTTTTTGGAATATCCTCTTCCCGAACTCGGAGTTGATGATTACCAGATCTCAAATCTATTTTTGAAAAATAACCAGCTCCTTGAAGCTAGTCAAATAGATCGCCAATCTGAGGAAGTGGGTATCGGTTTTTGACAGTGAGCTTGTTTAACTCCTTATAATCAATGTACATTCTGAAGGATCCGTCCTTTTTCTTGACAAACAAGACCGGAGCTCCCCAGGGTGAGAAGCTTGGTCGGATGAATCCTTTGATTAGCAGCTCGCTTAGTTGGTTGGATAACTCCTGCATTTCGGTGGGAGCTAACCTGTAGGGTGATTTGGCAATTGATTTGGCTCCTGGTATTAGGTCAATTCGGAACTCGATCTGTCTTTATGGGGGTATTCCCGGAAGATCTTCTGGAAATACATCCGGAAAGTCACATGCCACTGGGATGTCTTGAATGTTTACTTCTTCTTTGGTCTTATCCACAACATAAGCGAGGAATGCGTAGTTCTTCTTGTGTAGGCACTTTTGTGCCTTGATGCACGAGATAACGCGAAGATTGGCGCCAGGTTTATCACCATAAATTATAAGGGTTTCGTTATTAGGGAGATGAAGGCGAACGGCCTTCTCGCGACACATAATATCATCATGATGGGGGCTTAACCAATCCATTCTGATTATCACATCAAAACTCCTAATATTTACTTGCATCAAATCTATTTGAAAAGAGTGATTGTTTAGTGTTAATGTGCACCCTACATAGACATCTTTGGTTGTTTCAGTTTTCCCATTAGCCATTTCCACCGTGAAGGCTTCGTTGAGCTTCTGGGGTTGTTGATTTAGTAAGTGTTTGAATTTATTACTAACGAAGCTTTGCTCGGCTCCGCTATCGAATAAAATGCATGCGTATGTGTTGTTGAGTAGGAACGTATCAGTAACAACTGTTGGGTCCTGAACTGCTTCACCTTGACCCAATGCCAATACCCTTCCCGATGTTCCTGCCCCCTGGTTGTTTATATTGGGGCAATCACGCTTGAAATGACCGGTTCCTCCACACCCATAGCAGGTGTAACTAGCCCCAACATTGATGTTGTTGTTGTTGCTATTGTTGCGATTGTTGTTGTTGTTGTTGTTGTTGTTGTTGTTGTTGTTGTGGTTCGACTGTTGGTTCTGTTGAGGCTGAGTTCTACAGTATCTTGCAGTGTGACCCTTTCCGTTGCAACTTGTGCAATGCATCTCTCTTCATTCTCCGTGATGGTGGAAATTGCATTTGCTGCACTTGGGTAGGGTCCCTGAGTATTGTTTGGGAGCATTTGGTGTGGATGAGGCTGGAGCATGTGGTGTTGTGGTAGCTTGAGTAGGAGCATGGACAGCCACTGTTTGTTGCTTCTTTGATGACTCTGAGTTTTGTCGCCCCTTTCGCTTGTTGTTCTTACCCTTCTTGTTATTACCTTCCTTTTTAAATTCCGCTTCCCCTGCTTTGGCACCCTTTTTGTTGCCATGGTCGTATAGTTTCTTGGCTAGTCTTTTTGCACTGTCATGCGTTTTCGGGTTTGCTGTTATCACATTCCCTTGGATTGGTGCTCTCAATCCCCAAATAAATCTTTCTATCTTCTTCCATTCAGATGTGATCATTCCTGGACAAAAGAGAGACAGCTCACTAAACCTTGATATGTAAGCATCGATGTCAGAGTTTTGAACCGTGAGGTTCCACAGCTCTTGCTCTATTTTCTAGATTTCTCCCCTTGGACAGTACTCGGCCAACAACATTTCCTTAAGCTCCTCCCATGGCATAGCGTTCGTCACCGGGAGTGTCATTGCCTCCACATGACCATTCCACCAAGAGAGAGATTGATCGATGAATGCGCAGGCCGCAAACTTGACCTTGCACCCCTCCGGACATCCACAGATCTCAAACACTGATTCCACCTTTTCTATCCATCTTTTCAGGGTTATTACGTCTGACGTCCCGTTGAAGGTTCGAGGCTTGGCGTTTGTGAAGTCCTTGTAGGTACAGGTTCTTGTGGGTCCATGATTTGTTCCCTGATTTGTGCTTCTGGTTCCCTGCCCATTACCTCCACCGTTGTTTCCATTGTGAATCTGTGTCAGTGCTGCAAAGACTGCAGCTGACACTGTCGCTTGGAATGCGGCTGAGTTTATCTCTGGTGGCATCGGTGCCGTGTTGTTTCTGTGGTTTGGTCTTTGAGGCATCTTTCTGTCATGGAACGTAAGGATGTTGAGTATCCAATGTATTTAGTTTCACGATTTCTTGGTTATAGCACTGTGTCAGTGATTCGGTTGTGTATAAGTGAGTGAATGCATATAATCAACATGTAGTAAAAGTAATAGAACACATAGCAGATAACAACATCATGATAAAATATATAGCCGTTTTCATTAATGATAATCTTTTGAGTACATGAAAATTTGCCTACATAGGGCATACAATACATGTAGTGAAATAAAATTCAACAAAGTAACGACTCCATGAGTAATGTAGTCACTTAATCATGTAGTCGATAGTACATAAGGTAATGCATAAGTAAAATCATGACGATAGTAAGTGAATGGATACTAGCTGCGACGTGATGGGTCTGACGGAGAAATCACATGCCGAAATGTCGTGCTACAAGATCAGCCATCTCGGTCATCTCCCTGATGACCTCGTCCCTCTCGTGCTCTGCCTGTACAGCTCGGGCCTCTGTTGCTAATAGTTGTTGCCGAAGGGTGGCAACTGCTGGGTTTTGAGCATTCTAACACTCCTATGGTGTACGTGCAACCCTAGAAACCTTGGATCTATGTTTTCTCTAATATACATGCAAATTTGATTTCCAAGGTTCTCAACCTAACTAGCATGTTATGGGGTACTTGTAATATAAAAACTTTAGTAGAATAACATACCTTTTCTTGTGGTTGATTGCTTGGAGTCTTGAGAGCCTAGCACCAATAATGTGGATACCTCAAGTGGAATCACAAATCACCAAAACACCTTAGAAGACTTGAGAGAATAATGTGCACCAAGTAGAAATCGGCCCACCCTTTGTACTCACACACTAGTGTCATTTCATGTGCCAAAGACCTCTTTATATAGTATGGAGGATTAGGGTTACATTCATGTAAACCCTAATACCCATGACCTTTCATTTCCTTAGGATCCATGGGTTAAAAACTCCATGGACTATCCATGCAAGCTTAGCCCAACCTAAATGAACTTGGCCCATTCTATATATATAAGAGTCCATATTTAATTAGTTCCTTTTGATCAATAAATTAATTCTAAATTAATTCTTGATCAATACTAATTAAATAATATGATTTCATATTAATATATTATAACTAATAATATATTAATAAATCATAACTATACTATTCTCAAAAGATTATCCATATAAATTGTTTCGGTGAAGTGCAACCCAAATGGACCATGTCGGTTCGGGTCAAGTACATACCAAATATAGTTACGGACTTAGACACCTTATCCAACAGCAACCTCCTCCTCTAAGGAGCGAGTCCTATCGATGGGATCTCGTGGTGCTGCGGAGTGATCCTGTACTATCTCTAAAGTGGGAGGCTCACTGGGGACTTTATTAGCGTCCCCATCCTCCTCCATGATCTCATCAGATTCTCCAAACTCATAGTCCGTCTCCATGTACTCCTCGGGCCCAACACCAGGGGATGCCTCCTGACCCATCACGAGGTCTTCCTCGATCATTCCGTGGGCCACTAGGGCCTCATAGAAAAGGACGCCTTGATGTGCCTCGCCCATGGCGACTGCGCGAGAAACTAGGAGTGAGAAGTGTGTAAAGGGAGTATGTGCAAATAAGTTTTCCAAAATACTCCTATAGTATTTTGATTATTTAAGTTTGAGTTCCTTAGAAGTTTTGGATACAAGGTAAGCTTCTAGATCCATTTCCTGCCATGATTACCCCCAAACACATGTTTGTCATATTTTGAATAAATATAGTTGATCAGGCTATATTTATCCCCAATATGACTACATAACTGTCCAGGTTTAATCACAGTGTTCAATTTCCTCCAGAGACTTTTAGTGTTATTGTTTTGATGTACATTTAGGTATTCATTATATTCATAGTGTTTTAGTCCCATTGTATTTGTAGTTGCATATCAAGTATGATTAGATATGCCAGTTCACTATAAACAATGCTTTGATACCAATCTGCCACACCCCCAAACCAGACGGCGGAAACGTCTGGGGGCTTGGGTGACTTCATCTTGTAATATCATCACAATGCATATAAATTAAACGAGACAACACTATCATCATACATATCAAAGTATGATGGTAACAAAATACGACTAATTCCACATGTTCTTGTTGACCTTTATGCTTAACGATTCCTTGAGAATACAAGTTATTTTGAAAATGTCAACATATATAATGTTTGTGAGTTCATAAGCATGTTTGAATGAAAAGTTTTGTATTGTTCGTAAAACACCATAAAATCCGATATTTTCTGAAAAATGGTTTAAAAGTGATGTGTCAAAATCAAGTACTAATGCATGTGTGTTTTTTGTTTTTTGGAATTTATATAAAAATGTAATCCGGAAAAAGATCCTGTATTTTCCTTTTGTGAGTAGAAGGTATTGTTTAACTGTATATTTCCCCAGAAAATCCGATATTTTCTGTTTATAAAAGTGTCGTGATCTCAACCCTAAGACCGAATATCAGTGTATGTATGTTTTCGTATCAACAAGATTCTATATGTATTCCGTAAAATTATGATGGAGAGAATCTCTATGTGAGCGGTTTTAACCATACTTGATTATGACAAATTCGCCTGCCATGGCGCTATCAGGCGTCGGCTTGTTTAAGGTAAGGTTTGTCACCCTAGACTGGCCTAGTCTAACTGTAGCGAACAGCTTAGGTGTGGGTTGTCACCCCGTATAGATCTATACACAAACTCACGCTCTCCCTCCAGGAGACTCTGGTTATAACTACAGGCTACGATTGTACACTCGAGAGGTGTCAACCGACATGTCCCACTAGAATCCTTAACTGAGTTTACGCGAATATTGTATTATGTTATATATAATGTTTCCGTGTACGTTTATGTTTGAAAAGCCCAATGAGTATGTATGTAAATGTACGAGGCCCAGCAGACATGTAGAAGGACCACTAAGGCCCAATAAACATGTAATGTATAGTTCATGCCCAATAAGCATGTAAATGGACCACTAAGGCCCAATAAACATGTAAGGTATAATCCAGGCCTAATAAGCATGTAAATGGACCACTAAGGTCCAATAAACATGTAAGGTATAATCCAGGCCTAATAAGCATGTAAATGGGCCACTAAGGCCCAATAAACATGTAATCGATGAATTTAGTTTGTTTGTTATTACATTGTTTGTTTTTGCTTGATTGTTTTCTAAAATGGCATAAAAAGCCCACTTTTTGTAATGATGACATTTTTGGCCCTTTAAGCCGAAAATTTACAATTTAGGCATATTTTTGATAAAATTGACACTTTAGGTCCCTTAAGACCAAGGTTTACATTTATGGGCTTATTTCAAATAAAATGACATTTTTAGCCCACTCTTGTTAAAAATAGCATTTTCGACCCAATATCATGAAAATTGACATTTTCGGCCCAATTATATAAAAATTTACATTTTCGACCCAATATCATGAAAATTGACATTTTCGGCCCAATTATATAAAAATTTACATTTTCGGCCCAATTTAATAAAACTGGCATTCAACCCTTTTTGACCGAAAAACAACATTGTTGGCTCAAATTTGTTTAAAATGACAATTTAATCCACCAAAGTCATAATTTTTCCAATTTTGTACCATAAAACCGTGAAGGCCCAATTTAAGCCCATTTTGTGAAAAATTTACTCTTTTGGCCCTTTTTAAAACCATAATATCATAAAGACCCATTTTTATACAAAAATGACTCTTTGGTCCTTAAAAAACCGTAACTATCATAAAAACTTCATCTTTTTGTTCATTTGTCAAAAATGGTCCCTTTACAAGATTTTGTTTAGTTTTTCAACATCCTTTACATGTTTAACACTTTCATCTTATGGTAAGTTGCATAAAGTGTTTTAGTTTACAAATATTGTCAAGACTTGATAGAGTTTTCGAGATCTATGAAGTTTCTTCACATAATCACAACATATAACTTAGAAAACACACATAAACATGCACAAATACATAGATCTATCACATAAGCAACTTGTATCCTCCCCCAAAACATAGTAAAACCGAAAAACAAGGGGGTATGAACTCACCTTGGGTTGTTATTCTTGGTTTGATGAAGAGTTTGAAGAAGATTTTCGGCCCTAGGAGTTTCCTTGAGGAAGTTTTCGAAATCTATGAAGTTCAAGAGTATAGATCATGAAATGATGTGGGTTAAGAAGAGATTTTTGATGTAATCTTGAAGTTAAACCATAGGTTTAGACAAGGACTTACCAAGAGTGATGAGCTTGATGAAAAACCTGTTGTCAACATACACCAAAGTCATGAAAATGACAAGGGAAATGAGGGAATTTTCCTTGAGCTTGAGAGGAATTATGAGAGAGTTTGAAAGTGAAAGTGTATGTGTTTGTGGGTGCTCTCAGCCGAGAATTAAGAAGAGAGGGGAGGGAGTTGATTTTGGTTATTACATGATGGATTAAAAAATTCTAGCCTAGATTACCATTAAACAAAAATTAGGTGTCAAGCTTGTAATTTACTTGATTTCTTCATTTTTTTACCAACATGTATATATATATATATATATATATATATATATATATATATATATATATATATATATATATATATATATATATATATGTGTGTGTGTGTATGTGTGTGTGGGCCGAGATTTTTGGAGAAAGGAAAAGTTTTGGGCCCTATTTGCTTGATTTTGAAATTATGAGGCCCAAATGGATGGTTCTCATCCCATTGGGCCTTTATGAGGGTTCACGGCCCAATAGTGATAAAGAAAAGGGTTTACGGCCCATTAGGGCTTATGAAACTAGTTATGGCCCATTAGAAATAAGATGGATCATTCTAGGCCCATATGACCCAAAATACCTTAATTTCATGGATGTGGGTCCAATTAGAGCCCAAATAGGGTTCCTAGGCCCAAAGTAGTCAAATGTTATTGGTCCATTAGGCCCAATAAGAGAATCCTAGCCCATAATAATCTTGAACCGGGATTTTTAGGGTTTTCAATCCATACTTGAACCTATGAGATGTATTGTATTAGGTTTTGAACTTAAATCAAGAGTTTGGATTCAAATGAATGGTTTCATTTAGCATATAGTATGATATTCAATTAGAGTACAAGTCTTACTGTAGTTGATGTTTACATGAAAACAGAATTTTCTAGCTAAAATGCCAGTTGTGACAGAGCCCATGACATTCCAGGTAAAGACCATGGGGGGAGCCCATGGCAAGTAGTTAAGACAATGTGGGGGAGCCAATGGCACATAGGTATAAGACCTTGGGGGAACCCACGGCCTCCTGGAGTAAGACCCTGGAGGGAGTCCACGACATCCTTATATGTTTATATATGTGTTATGTAGTATGATAGTTATTTCTGTGATATATTGTATGCTAGTTGACTTTGTGTTATTTGGATGGAAGACCCTAGGGGGAGCCCGTGGCAGTTGGATATCAGACCATGTGGGGGAGCCCATGGCATCCTAGTTAAATACCATGGGGGGAGCCCATGACATGTAGGTATAAGATCGTAGGGGAGCCCACGACATCCTTATATGTTTGTATACATCGCTTATGTGGTTTATGTAGCTTATATAGCTAATATGGATTATGTGATTATGTGGATTGTGTGGGCTATGCTCTGGGGAACTCACTAAGCATTTGCTTACAGTTTGTTGGTTGTTTCAAGTACTTCAGAGCCTAAGGGAAAGGGCACGGCTTGATGACGCAACATGCACTCTCCAACGATTTCAATTGGGGACACTCTGATATTATAAATAAAATGTTTAATGGTGTGGATTTTGAAAACAATTGTGATTGGTAATTCATGTTTATTGGAAATGGTTTTGTTATTTAAAAATGAAAAATTTTCTTGGAAATTTGGGTCGTTACAACATAGCTTTGCACGCCAGGCCCTACTCCTATTAGTCACTTAGCAGCCTCGAAATTCCTCCTGAATCTCATACGGATCCTGTGCTTTCAGTAGTACGGGCCCATACTACCTTCCACACCTATTTGTAGTCGATTCAGAATTCCTCCCAAGGTGCTGAGTCACTACACTAGACCACACCTAGATATGCTAATACCACTTCCGCTACGAGCTACAATTGGCTTCCTAGGTACTCTTCCTAGGATCACCCACACTCTCGCACCACCGGTTGCTTTTGTGCATAATTGTTGTACACAACACGAGATCAGATAGACTGTCGAATAATCGACTCTGCCCTAAGTCTACAACCAAACAAGGAACATGAAGAAAGCACAACTCGATCATTCTAGGGCTATCCAATCCGGCCATATACAACTAATCAACATACACGCAACCATCACAAATTAACTAATATACATCAAACAAGCAACTACCTATATCACAAGGCATCACAAAAATCAGGCATTTCTATACAACAGTTTCTAAAAGAACCTTATCCACTAGCATGATTTTCTAACAATTCATATATCAACAAAATCAAAACTCAGCAAACATAACCAGTATGGGTATTTTGGGGACCACTCTCCTGTTTGGGCTCTGGCTGACTGTACACACCACATCTTCCTGAAAAAGTCAAAGTTAAGCCAAGACCCATGTTCCTAATCCCAAGCCAACAATCAACCAAGAACATTTTAGGAGACCGAGCCCATGTCCTTAGACCAACACTTTTATTACAAATTATTTCTTTCAAAACATTTTTCAAAAATTCTTGGATCCTAGTTTGAGACTGGAATCACACGAGTGTTCCTGCAATTCACTCAAACCAGAGCTCTGATACCAACTTGTAACGTCCCATTTTCACAAAAAAATTCATTTTTATTAAGGTAAAGCTTTCCAATTTATTAATCCATTATTTAAGAAAAACCATTTATTCCAAATTACATTTATTAAAAATTAGAGTATCGTAGAAAACACAGAATCTTCAATGTTGTTGATGAGTGTGTACAGTCTCACCTTCGCCTTCCTACAATCACCGATGTACCTGAAACCATAAACAACTGGTTAAGCATAAATCTTAGTGAGTTTCCCCCAAAATACCCCATACGATAAACATACAAGCATGCAGAACTACCGCTCTTCGGCCTTCGGTCTAACCAGACTGGAATACCAGGGTTTGTTGGCCTACCACCTCAAACCAACCGCTCCTCCCGAGCCTCCGTGCCTTCGGATTACACCCGACCCGCACATGGTATGTTGGCCTATAGCACAAAGCAGGGTCGCCTCAACCCACCACCACCATATGTCGACATATAAACAAACAAGGATCAAGCAGTCACATAAAACTGGCAACAACAATCATACAACTCACTCCCGCCTACGACTCCTCTCACAACACATAGTCCCCTACCAGCTAACTTCCATGAAATATGTAACCGTAAGTAGCCAGAGGTGAGATAGCCACCCGAACAGATGATCCTACTCTAGAGCCACAACGAAACGAGGAACAGACAATAAAGCCTAGACCAAGAGTTCTCAGGTTATCCTACATAACCATAAACAGTCCCTAGGGCACTCCACAAGATAATAACCATCAAGTATATATAACTATTGGTTTAATGTCTAAGTCCATAACTATATTTGGTATGTACTTGACCCGACCCGACATGGTCCATTTGGGTTGCACTTCACCGACACAATTTATATGGATAGTCTTTTGAGAATAGTATATTTATGATTTATATTAATATATTATAAGTTCTAATATATTAATATGGAATCATATTATTTAATTAGTATTGATCAAGAATTAATTTAGAATTAATTAAGTGATCAAAAAGAACTAATTAAATATGGACTCTTATATATATGGAATGGGCCAAGTTCATTTAGGTTGGGCTAAGCTTTCATGGATGGTCCATGGAGCTTTTAACCCATGGATCCTATGTAAATGAAAGGTCATGGGTATTAGGGTTTACATGGATGTAACCCTAATCCTCCATAATATATAAAGGGGTCCTTGGCTCACAAAATTGGCACAAGTGTGTGAAAATAAGAGTGGGCCGATTTTAGTGTGCATACATATTCTCTCAAGTTCTTCCAAGGTGTTTTGGTGATTTGTGATTCCATTTGAGGCTTCCACACTATTGGGGCTAAGCTCTTAAAGCTTGAAGACATCAAGCTACATCAAAAGGTATGTCATCTAACTAGAACTTTGTAGTATAGGTGCTTCATAATATGCTAGTTAGGATGAAACCTTGGAATAGTTAATATTTGCATGTATAATAGAGAAAACATAGATCCAAGGTTTATAGGGTTGCATGTACACCATAGGAGTGTTAGAATGCTCAAAACCCAACAGTGGTATCAGAGCCATGGGTTGTTTTCTGTTATATTGATGCAAATGTTTTATTTTCAAGTTGAAAAAAAAGGAAAAAAACATGACGTTTGTCAAATTTTAAGATAATTACTTGTTTTTGTGAAAAACTAATTATTTGTAAAATTTGAATCATTTGCTATATGAGTTGAATTAGGTCAATCTAGTAAAAGATAAAATGATATGATTATTTTATTAGTTTTAAAAGTTTGATCTAAAGAGTTTTTTGAAATCTCCATAAGTTATGGATATGAAAAGGTTTTTAAAAAAAATTGATTCAAAGCTTTTTATGGAGTTACAAAACTTGGTCTTAATGTTTTAAAGAATTCCATAACTTGTTCTTAAGTTATGGAACATGAAAAGTTTCATCATAAAACAAGTATTTAACTCCATAAGTTATGGAATCCAAAAGTTTTCAAGAGTTACAAAACTTGCCCTCAAGTTTTGGAATTTGGAAAAAGTTTTTTTATGATAAAAAAAAGAATTGAATTCTAAAACTCTTGGGTTCATAACTTAAACAATTAATTAAATGGTTTTAACTTTGAATTTAATAATTGGAATTATGATGTTTTTATTGAATAATTCAATTAACTCTTATGGACTTTATTAATAGATAATTAAAGTGTTTAATTAAAAGAGAATTAATAATTCCATAATGACATGGTTTAAATTTAATTAAATTAAGAGTATAGTTTAATTAATAGATTAAGTCACCAAGTATTTTAAATGTCTAAAATACACCCTTATACTATTATAATATTAAAAGTTTAATATATTATATGTATAAGAGCAAGTCGTCTTACCATTAGTAGGCCTCATTCACGAAGCCGGTCTATAAGGGGGGTATAAGGTTACTGCCTATAAAATGGCAATTTAATGGGTGTCCACTCTCACCCACCGCTTCCTTGACTGGTGGAGGGTCGTTAGCCGAACAGGTAGGACAAGGACTATAATTCTCCCTTCATTATAAGTATAATGATAAATACTAAGTAACTAAACACTTATAAATTCCCAATCTTAGTTACTTAGGAAAATGTGAATAAGGTGCTAATCCATGAAATTACACTTTGCACTTTGTTTAAGCTGTTAGTGGAGCGTGTGCGGTTAACCGGCACACTAACCTGGACTTAACAAGGTAGGCAAAGGGTAACTTAATGTTTATCATAGTATCGTTGGAGCGTGTGTGGTTAACCGACACATCGATTGAGGGGTAAATATTAAGGGTACCAAGTATATTTGCATGGTTACTTCACACCTTGTTTTGTGATCCTCGGCATCCCAGTCACAAAACCTGAAGGGCACACTCGAGATTGAAACATGCCATTGAAAAGTTCAATGAATCTCAAAAGAATCTAGGAGTTTCAAAACCAATTAAAACCTAATAATACATTTCGTTTATCTTGGTGGAAATTGGTGAATCGTCATTCGCCTACCTTCAAATATTTTATAGCTTGGATTACGGCATCCCTCTTCCAAGTTATAAAATAGTTTGTTGGGTCCTAGCCTTAATATATCATATTGGGTGTTATATTAAGGACTTAAATCAACTTTACGTGAATTTCTCCCATTGTTGATGTCTGGTTTAGACAACAATGATCTTCCCAAACCAAGCTTTCCTAATGAATATGACTTCCCGAGTTTGGCTCATGGAAGTCATACTTCTCTTCCTCCACCTCCTCCAATTATTCTCCCTAACCCACAAGTTCAAGGTCACTCAAGCCCTAATGGCAAGCAAGGTCTATGTGTGATCACATCTTAGAGATGAAGTCACATATTGACAAGCCGGGAGAGTTGGGTGTCAAAGTCTTGAGAAAGTTGGATGTTCAATCACTTTCTAAGTCACATAGTGAGTTCCTTTGGGACTACTATGAAACAGACTATGACATGAACCTTAATGATCATATCTATTTGCTTGGTGCTGTTGAATCAGCAATGATTTGGAACGATTGTAAAGCAAATTTGATTAGAAGATCAACTTCCCAAAAACTTTATGGACAGTGACAATGGTGACACTGGAAATCCAGAAAAAGCATTCTCTTCCCAATGGAAAGGGATTGGCCATAGTCAACCCGGTTGACCAAATGGTAAAGAGAAAGGCTAAGTCTGAGATAGTCCCATTACCAAAGGGTCCATATGTTTATTTTGCCAAAGGAAGGGGCGTTGATTGCAAAGCTGCCAAATTTACCTAAGGATGTTAAAGTCAATAAGTTTGACTCTACATCAGGTAGAGCCCATTATCTAACTCTATTAAGTTCTATTTTGAGATCCTCATTACATGATGTGACTGGGTCACATGTTGATGTTTTAAGAATCAAAGAATACAGAGAAATCTTAAAGGAAGTATATGCTGATTTTGATCGCGAAGGTGGATTTCGATCGCATCAGAATTTTGAACAGTTGCTTAAGAAGTTATGATATATTGCTAAGGAATAGATAACAACAATTTTCCATGTGGATTGTAAGGATAAGTTTTTCCGCAAAGTTTTAAAATAAAAGAAAATTGTTTAATTTTATTTATTTGAAGTATCCTTACAATGGCATTTGTGGAAAATTGTTGCTTATATGATTCCACTGACAGCAATATTGGAAAATAGATTTGATTCTTTCATTTGTGGTAGTGTCTAAATTTACCAAATCAGGAAAGTTCCTCATCGCCCAAGTTTCAATTGGACCGAAACTTGGAATCATGCAAGTTGAATAGTATGATGAATGAGAACTTTCAAGCATTGGAAAATCAAGACTAATTACTTGTTCACATGGATGTGTGAGTCAAGTGAAGGAGTAAAGGGATCGAGTACACATTCTTGTGCACTGGTCATGTCCACCACAAAACTCGTTAAGACTATTTGATTTACTAAAGTTTAGTAAATATGGTTATACTTACAAGTTTAAGTATAATTCTGAAACGTTGGAAAAGTCTCAATGTATGGTAGAACGAATGGGAAGAATCAAATTAGGCAGAAAGATAAAAGTTTCTCAAATCTAAAAAGATGGGAGAGTACTTTAGTATCATGTTTGTGATCATCTTAATGATTTAGAAATCATATCACAATTAGTCCTCTAAAGGTCATCTTAGTGCATTCTTATGACCAAGAAGAGGAGTCATGAATTGTTGAAATGGTTAGATCAGGAAGATGAGTCATACTTCGTTCCAAAACAATTCTTAGAGTCATACTCCAAGATTGTAACTTGAGTGACATATCTTAAAGAAAGGTTTAAAACACTTGTCAAATGTAAGAGTAAAAGTGTCCTACTCTTGTACATTTGAAATTGGTAAGTTGTGATGTTTTGGATAAAACAAAGACCAACTAAGGCCAATTGTGTGAAGTGTTTGTCTTGATAAAGAATCTGCACTATCTCTTGAATATTTGGCAAGATAGTCTTATATGTCAAGAGGATAGTGGGAGTCTTAAAGATCCTAAAAAGAATTTCAAGAACTAATCAAGAATAAAACCCGAGGTTCTTCACTAGCACACGACTTGAGGTTTATAACCTATCGTGTTAACATTTTCTGTGCCCATTCCAGTTAAAGTTGGCTTTGCATAGGAGTTCTGAAAGTTCTCAATTGGTTGCATAACAACTTGGAAGCAATGGCAGGCCCTGTACTGCCAGGTGGCAAGAAGTTAAGATTGCATAAGTTCAGTCCATATGAGTTTGGATTTGTCATTATCCTTGTCTTGTGACTATGGTTTTGACGATTCACATGGATAAGAACACATACACCATAAAATCTAAGGGTCATAAGGTTTCTCTCCGACTCATGAAAATGATGGTGAGGAAACACTTCCACCAAGTAGATTTGAAGCAGATGGCAAAAGGTCTAAACAATTGAGACTATGATTACGGCATCCCTTTTCATAGTTCTGAAATTGTTTAGACACACATGCATGCTATCTAAGGAAAGGTTTATGATTTTGATAAAGTTTTATCAAAGCATCTCGTATCAGAAATCTGAACTTTGGTAAGAAAGTCAATAAAGTATTGATTTCTAGAAGTCCAACTGATTTCTGAGTACATGTCAAAGCTAGTGGGAGCATAAGTGTTATGCTAATAATCATCATGTTAGTGGGAGCATGATAATTATTGTTAGTGTTGCAAGTTAGCAATGTTAATTATAGAAAACAAAAGTTTCAATTCGTGAGGCTGCAGGGATTGAAAAAGTTGTTTTGCTATAATTAAGGGAGAGGATATACTTGATTTCAGTTCTAAAGGCTTAGATTGAGACCTTAATCATCTTTAGTCAAGAATATATATATGAATTTCATGTTGGATTGGTTCAACTTAAGGAAATTCTATATATTGCGTTCTCAAAATTCCATTATGATTACGGCATCCCTCTTCATAGTCAAATTTTGAAAACATGCCAAATAAAAATATTGTAGCAAAAGACTGGTCTAGAATCATGTCTTTATGTGAGACATCATGAATCGTGTACCATTTGCTTTGGGTACAGGATCGATTGCATGTGCTATAATATTTGTCATTTCTAAATTTTTCCAAATGCCCAGAGGCATTAAGAAGGGAAAAGGTCTAGAATTGGATATGACTAAAATGATTAAGCAATTGTCGAGGACAATCTGAGGTTTTCCAAAGATTGGTTGCTCAGGGACAGTTGGAAGTATAGTGCTAATTTTGGAAGGACCATATTGACATATTCTGAAAAGAGGCATCTCTTATTCAGAAGTGATAGTCAAAATGAGAATATGGAGTTGTCTCCATAGGTGGAAGTTATCTGTGTAAGATTAGAAAACTTAATGCAAGAAGCATGTCCAAAGCAATGTACTTTGAATATGAGACTTAGTTTCCATGGAGTTGATCTCCATTGGAATACCTTATAATGAATGTTGACAAGTCTTTGTGACTTTGTACATATTCATTACAGGAGGGTCAGTGCATATAAGTTTAAAATCTAAACAGATTTCGATAAATGATAGAAATTTGAAATTCTCACATTTTTCGATAAGGATTTGGGAGTGTGAAATTAGAATCATTGAAATTATGTTCAATTGGTTTATTTAACAAAGTAAGGATCATAGACAAACATAGAGTGCATACTTGGTGTATGGCAAACCTATTGTTTAAGAAAAACATAGTGTACATGCTTGGAGCATGGGACAACTAGTGTTTTTAATTCAAGTATAAAGTTGATAAAACCGAAACAATGAATAATGAGTAATCAGTATGGTGATAAATAAAAGTGTTTATTTATATTCATAGGGTTTGATACCATATTTGATTCATTTATTCTTGTGTTTCACTTTGCATGTTTTGACTTCCAGAATAACTAAGTCGCTCTTCCTGAATGATTAAGTTATTCAAACCATCCACAGTCCGTCATATGTTGGAAGTAGATATGAATCAAGACTGTCATGGGTTGGTTTGTAGAGGTCCAAGTTGGTGGACAAAGTGGTGCTACAACACTCATGAGTGCTCATAAGTTCTGAGTATTGGATTCAACCCGCGCTCATTTGAATCAGTTCATGGATTTTATCACGAGTGATCATGAGACGATAATATCTTATATTCTTCAAACCTAGAGATATGAGTTGTTACTATGAGTTGGTTATACATTGATTGCACGAAAACGCATTTGGTAACTCGATGTTATAAAACGTGACTTTGTGTATGATTCAACAAGTAGTAGAACAAGCCATATGAGTCGAAGTTTATCCATTCCTTTTACCTTCGGGATAAAAGCGATATTTGTGGGCCCCTCGATGATTTAGCGATGACACATGTGAGTCCTTGGCCAAGCCAAGACTGATTTGATTTGTTCAATCAGTCAGTCATCGTAAATCGAAAATCGGGAAACAACAAATGGACAGAGAGAATGATTATAATCCATGTCTCAGTCCATATGATATCTAGAATGGAGGAATATATGATCCCTTATCTAATAGACAAGTCATTGACAAGGTCAGAGTTCGACAGCGGCTTTAAGAGCTACGATTGCCAGTTAGGTTTTGAAGTCATACTCAATAATAGATTTAGACTTATCCAAGTGGGAGACTATTGGTTTAATGTCTAATTCCATAACTATATTTGGTATGTACTTGACCCGACCCGGCATGGTCCATTTGGGTTGCACTTCACCGACACAATTTATATGGATAGTCTTTTGAGAATAGTATATTTATGATTTATATTAATATATTATAAGTTCTAATATATTAATATGGAATCATATTATTTAATTAGTATTGATCAAGAATTAATTTAGAATTAATTAATTGATCAAAAAGAACTAATTAAATATGGACTCTTATATATATGGAATGGGCCAAGTTCATTTAGGTTGGGCTAAGCTTTCATGGATGGTCCATGGAGCTTTTAACCCATGGATCCTATGTAAAGGAAAGGTCATGGGTATTAGGGTTTACATGGATGTAACCCTAATCCTCCATAATATATAAAGGGGTCCTTGGGTCACAAAATTGGCACAAGTGTGTGAAAATAAGAGTGGGCCGATTTTAGTGTGCATATATATTCTCTCAAGTTCTTCCAAGGTGTTTTGGTGATTTGTGATTCCATTTGAGGCTTCCACACTATTGGGGCTAAGCTCTTAAAGCTTGAAGACATCAAGCTACATCAAAAGGTATGTCATCTAACTAGAACTTTGTAGTATAGGTGCTTCATAATATGCTAGTTAGGATGAAACCTTGGAATAGTTAATATTTGCATATATAATAGAGAAAACATAGATCCAAGGTTGATAGGGTTGCATGTACACAATAGGAGTGTTAGAATGCTCAAAACCCAACAATAACATATTGATCCCACATTGCACTATATCATAGCAACATCCTACATACCAGGATACCAATCTAACAGATCACTACAGCACAACAGATCACCACAACCTATCAACATACTTGATACCAGATACAGATCTAACTGATCACTACATCCTATCAGCATACTCGATACCAGAATACAAATCTAACTGATCACTATAGCACCATGTCATACTAGGTAGCAACAATCTAAGAAATGTCTAACCATATATAATCAGAGGTGAGATAGCCACCCGGACAGATGACCCTACCCTAGAACCACAGCCAAACGAGGAATAGGTAAGAGAGCCTAGATCAAGAGTCCTCAGTCTATCCTACGTGACTATATACAGTCGCTATGGAATCCCTCTACTGACGAATAACCGAAAACTAGTGGGCCGACATTGGTGTCTTCGACCCACGGTACAATGAGGGGAAACTCACCTAAAATGAAGAAACCCAAGAATATTGCGATCTGTTCGCTGTTACACTGCTCACTCCCGCAGATCCACAAACATACGAACCATACAAAAATCTCAATCACCAATCCAAACCCACAAGTTTGACCTAAAGTCAAACTTGGTCAAAAGTCAACGGGGTCAACAAAAGTCAAAGTCCAAGGTCAAACTGGTTAAAAATCCATAAGTCAACTGAGTCAACCCAGCCGGTTCAACTCAACTGAGTTGACATAGAAGACGTATATGGGGCGTATTCCAGACGTACGCTGAGCGTACTCCATCGTTGACCACCATCGGGAACCTTGACCACGTACGCATTGAGTACTCAATTTACGCAGGGCATACGCCCAAATCTTCCAATCCTTCATTAAGTGCTTAATGTCATAAGTCCTTTCGTCCAACTTTTAGATCCAGGGCTAAAATACCCTCTAGAGTCATAAAGTATCAACTTTATGACTTTACATGTCCAATAAGAGCTTAAATCAACATTTTAATCCATTAAGACCCTATAAGTGATGTATGGAGAAAAACCAACCGATTAGATCCCGTTTTTATGACTTAAGACCCCCCCTAAGGTCTGAAAGGACCACTTAATGGGTCAAGAACATGCTATGTTCATGAATCACCACATTTGGGACAAAAAGGAACCAAAAACCAACCCAACACAAGATCTAAATGAAACTTCACCAAGTTTAGAACTTTATACCTCCCAATTATGCCAAAAGGTGGTGAAATTCTGGATCTAAAGAGCTTCACTCCTCCAAGATGGTTTCCACTCCTTTCCTTCTTCTTCAAAGCCACAAAACACCCACACTCAAGCTTAGAAATGTTTCACAAGATGGATTAGGGTTGCAAGGACGTTCCAAGAGGATGGAGGCTGATGAGGTGAGGGGAAATGAGGCTATAATGGGGTTTAAATATGAGCCAAGCATAAAAATTAGGGTTTGCATGATTGGCACATACGCCCAGCAAACACACATACGCATGGCGTACTCCCCCAAGCCCAAAATTAAGAAAATGCCACTACAGCCCTTATCGCACTCTTTCTTATACTCAGGGCCCATATTGCAATATAATTAAACCATAGGCAAAAATTAAAAGTATCTCATCGTCAGGATGTTACACTATCACTAGCTAGCATGCAATTCTAGCAGCTCATAATATCGATATATCTGCTCTGCACTACTCACAATATAAATTGAGATATTTTGGAAACTACCGTTCGAGCGTTGGTTGATTGTACACACTGCTTCTCTGGGTTGTTCTCCTATAAAAGTCTTCATTTCTTTGTTAAGTTCTTAAAAAAAATTCAGATCCTAAGTTTGAGTTTGGAATCACCCAGAGGTTCATCTAAATCCCTCAAACCAGGGCTCTGATACCAAATTGTAACACCTCAAATTTTAGCTCAAATTTTTCATTTTTAATTTACCAAAATTAAGGTTTCACAAGCCCAGTTATCAAATACATAATTATCCAAAACAACCAGTATCACAAATACCAGAGTTCATAAACTGTCCTAGTAGTAAATCTCCTAACGAGTGTGTACAATCAGACCTTCGTCTTCCTGTGGTCCTCAAAAGTACCTGCCACATATAAATCAACAACTGTAAGCATGAATCTTAGTGAGTTCCCCAAGATACCACATACAACACAACATAAATAAACAACTAGGGGTTATCAGCAACCCTATGGACTATCAGCAGTCCCACTAGGCTAACAGCACACCCTGTGGGTTATCAACAACCCTGGAGACTATCAGCAGCCTCAGTCACATAATGACATCATAACATAATAATAACAGCTAGACCCAGCTGGTCATCACAGATACAACTATTCTACCACATTGGTAACAATAACTGAGGAGACTCACCTGATATAGACGACAAGGAAATCTCATATCCGAACTGTCAGAACTAGAATCTGCCTAATCAACAAAATAATTAACCCTAATTAATAATTAAGTTCCAAAACTCAAATCGCGAGTCCAAACCCCATAACTAAATCCTCTAATGGCAAAAAGACTATTTTGCCCTTTACATGGTCTAAAACCCTAAATCTTGACCAAAAGTCAAAAGTCAATGAACTCAACTGCCCAACGTATGCTTCTTTACGCGATGCGTACAACGTAATCAGAACCCATTGGGGGTGGAGCCGGCCACGCAGGGCGTAGCCAGGAATACGCCCGATGTACTCCGTCTACTCCTACATTCACCAACTTTGTGTCTTAACCCCTTAAGACAACTAACCCAGCCTCAAATCTGGCTATTCTAAGATGTCTTAACCCATAAAGTCGTTAGTTTTAAGCCTTTACATGGCTAGGAAGGACCCAATGCAACAATATTTAACTTCTAACACACTTTACGCTACTTTACTTGTGACATCCCCAAATTTCTCAGCCAGAAAATACCGATTTAGTTTATGCTTTTGAAATAAAATCAGAGTAATCTTTTAAAACATGTTGCAGAATTTGTCCCCAAAACAAAACATGATAAAAAAATTTATCAAAACATTTCTTAAAGAAATATGTATCTTCATTATATATCAAAACCTCGGGATGTCATGTTCCAATACAGACCAAAAGCATAAAAAGTACATCATAAGCCTTACAACAGTTATTTACAACTACTGGCCTATGATCCAAAAATCCCTCTTCATCATCCAAACTATGCTCTAGGTCCACTACCTGTAATATAAAAAGTTGAGTGGGTCAGGCTTGGGAGCCTGGTGAGCATATAGGGTTTTCAATCGACAAATAATAAATTTATTAATTTCATTAACCACAATAAATTTATTTATTATGTTTAAACATCAAACAATCAGCCCAATTTCCCACCCCCATTATCTTCTTTACTCTTAAGGACCCACCCTAAGAAATCAGCTATTCCTCGTTCATTCATTCCTAAGGATTAACTTAAGAAATAAGCACGAAGTCAACCTTTGCCTATGGCGCAGCTGCCAATGTTATTTATTAGGCGCAACTGCCAACAACATCATTTATTCTCTAATTGGTTATTTATTAGGCGCAGCTGCCAACAACATCATTTATTCTCTATTTGGCACAGCTGCCAATGTCGTTTATTAGGCGCAGCTGCCAACAACATCATTTATTCTCTAATTGGCACAACTGCCATTGTTGTTTATTAGGCGCAGCTGCCAATGTTATTTATTAGGCGCAGCTGCCAATAACATCAATATCATCTTTCATCCCTCATTCTTTATCTACCCACGTTCTACCCAACATATTCGTAGATATAAAATACATATACAGTTTAGAATATGTATAAAACAATCTTTCAACTACCCATGTTTTACCCAACATATTTATAGATATAAAATACATATACAGTTTAAAACCTGTATAAAATATTCATTCATCATCCATCTCAAATAAACAAACAACATATATACAAATAGCACGTATTTTATATAAAATACTTCATATATATGTGTAAGATGAAAGTGACTATACACTCACTTGATAAGAAGACGATTGGACAACACTTCGTCCCTTAAAACAATATTCTTCGATGAAACCGGGATGTTTTCTGAAAACCCGGGCTTCACACGAGCAGAGTTGCGGCTCGAAGAACTCTTTTTCTCGGGAACTTCGGGCTTTCTTCGGGTGCTAGGGGTGTTCCCGAGGCTTCGGGGGGTTTTAAGATGGCTAGAGAGGGTATAGAGAGTGAAAGAGAGTGTGAATTAGCAACCATTCCCGGATACCCTCGATTTCTATTTATAGGGTGAAAATTCGACATTCACGTCGTGACTTTGATCCTGGTCACCTCCTAGGCTTTCCGTGTGTCTTCTAGGCTCGAAACGTGTCGTTCACTGAGTTCACGTCGTGAATTTCTATGTTCACGTCGTGAGTTCAGTCAGACCTTGAAGTTTGTGTTCCGAACTTCAGAAATTCATATCTTTCGCATACGAACTCCGTTTTTGACGTTCTTTATATCCACGCGTAGGTGAAATTATGCTCTACAACTTTCGTTTAGACTCTATTGGCTAATTTTAAATTCATTTTTAATATTGTATTTTTAACGGGCCGGAACAGGAAAAGTCCGTTAAAAATTCATAACTTCTTCATCAAACGTCCGTTTTCGTCTGTCTTTCTACCGTTGCACTAATATCAACGAGATCTTCGATTCTCGTTTAGATTGTTTTGGCTAAAAATCACTCGATCTAAATTTCGAGTTTTGGGCTGTATACTGCTGAGTCGAAACTTAGAAAAATCATAACTTCCTCATACGAAGTCAGATTTAGGCGTTCTTTTTATGCACGCTCTCGGTTTAACGAACTCTACGACTTTCATTTAGATCACTAAGGATAAAAATCGTTCTATCGTAAATTCACTATTTACGTCACGCAGTGTCGTACCGGTTCTGTCGCGAAACTTCGACAGGTCATAACTTCTTCGTTATAACTCGGATTTCGGCATTCTTTATATACCCATAATCCTTGTCACGACCATTACAACTTCCTTCATAAGATATCGGCTTTATCTAATATTAATTTTCGACGCTTATTTTTATTCTTAATCATAATAATTAAGTTTAAAGCACATAATTCATTCTTATTACTTCAAAACGAGTTCCAGTGGTTGACCTAGACTATTATATCATCATTAATGTTTAGCCCAGAAACACGGGCGTTACATTACTCATGCATGAGTCAAAGGGAATGATCAAGCAACCATTTTTATGAATCTATAGGACTTAAAATGCGTGAAAGGACAGCTACAATTCCCTGGAGTGCTCTAAACTCATAAAGGTCTAATCTTGGGGATAAAAGTTCATAAACCTTCACCCATGAAGATCTAATGGAAAGCTTATCAAGGTATAGACTTTATACCTAAAAATGATGCACAAAGAGGAAAGGGTTCTGGATATACAAGCTTGCTAGCACCCACTCCTTCTTCTCTAGTCTCCTTCTTCAACTAAAAGCACCAAGAACACTCCAAAAACTTGCAAAACTCACACAAGCAACTCAAACTCCGAATTAGGGTTTAGAGAGGGTATGGTGGCTGATAAGGATGATCAAATGGGGACATCATGTTCTTTAAATAGGGAGCAACCCATAAAATTAGGGTTTGAAGTCTGGGCTAGTACGCCCGACGTACCACACGTACGCCCATCGTACTAGCCGATCATCCATGATCCTAAGATGCATGAGTACGTTGTGTGTACTCTTAAGTACGTCCTGCATACGACCACAATGTAATCATTTTTCTTCAGAGGGACCAATTGTGAAACTTTGATAAAGACACACGAAATAATAAAAATACCTGATATCGGGATGTTACACACACATATACTAACTATACCATCAGAGCTTCGTCCCGGGACCACCTCCCGGATGTCAACTGACGTTATTTTTTCATTGTTGTGATTATAGAACTCTACCTAGCCGAAATCATCAAGTGACGATGATAAGTCCCAAGCACATATCACAACATTTGGCGCTATTTGGTCGTGTACTTGGAGTTAAACAACCTTAATACAACTCTAGACGTCTTCAATGAAGGGAAAATGACATATGGCGTCCGGCGGAGGACAAACAAGTCCACTCAGATCCATGCCATCGTTTGATGGCACGCAAGCATCTGTATCAGAGGAACAAGCCTCCACCCAAATGCCAACAACACAAGCACCAGGATCCATAACAGAAACTGCAGCGGCAGCAATAGCCGCCTTATGGCGACCGTCACCCGTCACAACAGAAAATTTGGTTACAACTACGACTGTAGCAATACAGATAACGGTGACCCAACAGTCACAACCACCGAATCAGCAGTCACAACCATCGACTCGGCAGTCGCAACCACCGGTTTCTTAGCTACAATCGCTGCTATAGCAGGCAGGGACGAACACTTGGTCCCTAGGAACCATATTGTCTTCTGTGCAACATCCAATGTCGAACTATCAGTTCTCTCCCATAGCGGGCATGTCACACATTCCGCTCTTCCCTCAGCAACCTATGATGTTCAAACCCTACTTCCAACAATTGTAGGGATCCATTTTCCAAGCGCCACCGTCGCAGGAATCCAACCCTCGCATGATATCGATGTAGGAGTCTAACCCTCATTCATCATCGACACAACAACTCAATGCCCACGCTCAACAGTTGCAGGGGTCGAACTTGTACATGCTCCAGCAGTCAGGATCGAGCTCCTAGATGCAACAAAGCACACAAACGAGCTCACAATAGCAACCGTACATCTCACAAGCAACTATGTACAATCAGACGTACGGCAACCTGTATTACGCTCAATAATTCATGATGTACAGTGGGTTTCCATACCCACATGTGGAAAACCCGGTGAAGAGTACTAGCTCTGTTTTCTGCCAGGATCTCTTGTAGTATGAGATCCCAGACTCGGAAATGATACCAAACATTCCAAAGTATGACGGTACCACCGATCCAGACAAGCATGCCGACACTTATGAGTGGACGATGACGTCGCTGAGGATGGATAAATAGTTTACCTGCACGTATTTCCCTGTTATGCTATTGAGAAATGTCAGAAAATGGTTCAAGGCACTACGGCCTGGCAGCAACTCGAGTTTTGAGCAGTTACGATACCTCTTCCTCAATAATTTCATGCAATTAAGGAAGGGCAAGGAAGATGTGAACTCAATAATGGCATGCAAGAAAAAGGAGGGAGAGTCGATAAGGGTGTATTATCACAGATTCACTATGGAAATGCTAAACGTCCCGGGCCATGAGGAATTCCTTGTCACCGGCGCCTTCGCCCAAGGTTTACTCCCCAGCCCTCTATCGAAGAAGATGCAAGGGACGATACCTCAGTCGAGGGACGAGCTTAAGTACATAGTCGAGAAATATCTTAGGAAAATTGAAGGTGAAAAGAGAAAAGAAGCCAACCTAAAGGTTGTTGCCAATGCATACATAAACCAGGAAGAAGCAGTCTCTCTCCCCCAACACTGGCCATCGAGAGCGCCAGGATGGGGACCATGAAAAGCACAACCGACACTCGTGACATTCATCCCGGAGATACTGTCCGTTTGGCAAAGACGAACACCGGAACCATAAGACCGATGTCCACTGATATGTGCATATTTAGTCATATATTTTGTATAAGAATGTGAATACTTTTTGACTATTTTAATGCAATTATGGAACAAAAGATGCTTAATTACGTTTAAATTATATTTTCAGTTCATAAGAAGTGCTCGGAAGCAAAAGGAAGTAGGAGAAGCTATCGGGAGCTTGGGAATCAATGAAAGAAGAAAAGAGACAAAAACCAAGAAGGACTCGGCGAGTTGACCCTTGACTCGACGAGTTCCGACGAACATTCTCGAAGCAGAAGAGTCATTGCCTTGCCGTACACGGGGATTTAATTAGGGACTCGACGAGTCAGTCCCTGGACTCGACGAGTCACCTCTAATCTATAAAAAGGGGCTTTCAGATCGATACCCTGTTTTTCTAAAAAACCCTTGGAGGATACTTTCCGATTGAAGGACTGCTGGAGCATAGGAAGTCAAGGAATCAAGTCTACATTCAATCTTAAGGAGGATTAAGGCAAAAATCAAGTTTACTCTTACCCAATCTCTTGTCTAAACCATGTTTTTATTAGTAGATTTCGTTTGTGACTTTGATTTTTCTGAAATCATGAGCTAAGACTATTTTCTTCTGTTTAGGAAAGACAAATTTTGTGATTATGTGTTGATTTTATTATTTGGATTATTCTTATTTGGTGATTTGTTTTGCTAAGCTTGTTAAAGACCCTTATGTGTTAATTATGACTATTTTCTATTAATTAACCTGTAATTAAGTTGCATGACCATCTCTTAATTGCTAATCTCATATGATTTATGTGAAAACATTGTTATATGCCTACGAATAGCGAACGTGAAACTAGGGTTAATAGAGAATAGGAAAATTAATGTGTGAGCTTGTGTGACGAACCATCAACAAGAGGTTAATTGAAGGACCAATTTAGTTGACTACTACAAGTCTTACTTAACTCGAATAAATAAACTAGGAAATTCATTAATTTAGACAACTGGCAACTGCTTAGATTAATTTGTTTTCTAAGGATTAGTAATAGCGAACGTGAACCTAATCACCTTAATCGGTAGCCAAAGAAGAATTAATCCATTGCACTTTTCATAAAATCAACCATAGGATCAAATGAGTCAAACCTAAACAGAAGTCTCCTTTACCATTGAATTTAGTTGATTTTTACTCTCTAGCTGTTATTTGTTTTGTTTGAGTTTTAGTTAGACATTTAAGTTTTCTAGTCTTGCAAAACTAGAGAAAACCCTTCCTTTTTTTATCTGCTTTTTAGATAGTACTAGTAGTTAGTTTAATTTGCCGTTCCCTGAGTTCGATACCCTACTTACTAAAAAAACTATACCACCGACTGATAGGTACACTGCCTATTATGTGTCAAATTTACATTAGAAAAGTAGGATTAAAACTAGTTGGTTTTACGCACATCAAGTTTTTGGCACCGTTGTCGGGGAACGGTTCAAATAGTTAATTTTATTTGCTAATTGTTATCATTTTTAATTTATTGATTAATTTTTTTTATAGTTAGTTTAATTTTTATTTTTATTTTTATTTATTATGTATTTTCCAAATCTCGATGCTCTTGATGCTTTTCTTGAGGAAGTAGTATAGGAAATTGAGCAAGAAGATGAGGAGTATGAGTCAGATGTTGATTTGAAGAAATTTGGAAGATGGGTAGATAACATCTTGCCTAATAAACAAGAGCAATCTGAGTTACAAGAGCTAGAGTTAAAAGATGAAGAATTCAATCCAGAAAGAGACTTGGAGGAGCTGGAAAGATTGCTAGCAGAGGGGTCAGATGAAGAACAAGAACAAGCTGAGTTGCAAGAACCAAGCCGTGGTCTGACCATTACCACGACGTGGCCCCCTGTTCTTCCGGTTTGTCTTTCGAAGCATGGGGTGACGATTCCAACTTTGGAGAAAGTTCTGAAGCATGATCCATTTCTGATTAGTACCCGACCGGTTCCAACCCTTGTCAAGATTCTTGGGTTACATGAATTAAAGCACGTTTGGCCAATTTTTGAAGCAAAGAGCTCCATTGTGGTATCTAAAAGTTGTAATTTTTTTCTAGATTATGTATGCTTGGGTTGCTTGACCAAAAATACCTTGAGGTTAGAAAGTTTTCTGCGGAGGGATTCGGAGGAATGCATAAAATGAGCGTTGTTCAAAAGAAGTGGGCGAGTGTTTATGAGGATTGTAAGTATTTAGAATTAAGGGGGGTCCTTAGGAAAAAATTTAGACACAAATGCATGCGTTGCGGTCTTTGCATAATGGTTGGGTTCAATTGGGATTGTCTTATGTGATATTAGTGTGCTAAAATTCAGTTTTTCTTGGGGGCAAATAAAAGTCAAGTGTGGGGTATTTTGATATGTGCATATTTAGCTATATATTTCGTATAGAATTTTAATACTTTTTGGCTAATTTATTGCAATTTATGGACAAAATGTACTTAATATTTTTTAAATTGTATTTTCAGCCTAAAAGATGTGCTCGGAAACAAAAGGAAACGGATTTAGCAATTGGAAGCTTGGATCTTGGATTTTGAAGAAAGAAGGATGTTGCTGGACAGCTTGACCCCTCGTTAGTGTTTTGGCCATATCTCATGAACCGTAACTCCGATTGACGAGATTCAAAATGTTCTGAAAACTAGACACAATTTCGGACAACTTTCGTGTTTTGAGAAAATGCTGATTCCAAACGAACTCGACGAGTTGGGCCTCAACTCGACGAGTTGATCAGAAAGTTCGCGATTCTCGATGTTGACTTGTCGTACACGGGATTTTAAGTGATGGACTCGCCGAGTCAGTCACGGGACTCGCCGAGTAGCCCCTGTTTTCAGAATATATATATATATATATATATATATATATATATATATATATATATATATATATATATATATATATATATATATATATATATATAAACGTTTGTCATTCGAACCCTAACGAATGGGGGAAGCCGTGGACGGATTTTGGAGGCCAGAAGGGTTCTTAGAAGCTGTGGTTTTCGAGATTTCAACTTAGATATCAATTTGGAAGAAGATGAAAGGCAATAACACATTACTTTTATCTTAATCTTTTGCATGAACCATGTTTCAATCATTAGATTATGTTTTTTAGTTTGTTATTTGTTGTAGATATGAGCTAAAAACTCATAACTTCTGTTTAGGATAGATGATTCTATAAATATGGTTTGATTTTCTAATTGGATTGATTCAATTTGGTGATTTTGTTTTGTTAAGCTTGTTAAAGATCCTTATGTATTAACAATAACTATTTTATGTTAATTAACCAGCAAATTAAGTTGCATGAACATCTCTTAATTGCTAATCTCATATGATTTATGTGAAAACATTGTTATATGCCTAGGAATAGTGAACGTGAAACTAGGGTTAACTAGGAAATAGGTAAGTTAATGTGTGAGCTTGTGTGACGAACCATCAACAAGGAGTTAATTGAATTAGCATATATGATTAGCTCATTACAAGTCTTACTTAACCCGAATCAAGAAACTAGGAAATTTATTAGTTTAACCAATTGGCCACTATTTGAATTAATTAGTTTTCTAAGGATTAGTAATAGCGAACGTGAACCTAATCACACTTATCGGTAGCCAATGTCAATTAATCCATTGCACTCATCATAAAATCAACCATAGGAATAAATGATTCGAACCTAAACAGAAGTCTCTTTTAGTATTGAATTTAGTTACCTTCTATCTCCTTAGTTGTTAATTGTTTCTTGTTTAAGTGTTTGATAATTGCTTAAGTTTCTAGTCTTGGAAAACTAGAGAAAAACCCTTCTTTTTACTTGTTTTATTTAGATAATATTAGTAATAATCTTAATTGTTTACCGTTCCCTGTGTTCGATACCCTACTTACCTAAACTAAGCTGCTAATCGATAGGTACGCTGTCTTTCGTGTGTTTGTTTATGTGTCTAAGTTAGTAGGATTAAAACTAGTTCGTTTAACACACATCATCCATGCAATCGAGAAAACTCATTCGAAGGTGGAAAAAGAAAATGGCAAGTACTGTGAGTTTCATAAAAGCAAAACTCACGATACTGGCGAGTGCACGGTGCTGAAGAAAGAGATTGAAGAAAAACAGCTAAATGGCGACCTCCCTAATATCGTAGAGGACCTGAGATCCAAGCTCGATGCCGACCAGAAGAATGCCCAAGCTCAAAGAGATGCAGGCAAGTGCCCAAAGAAAAAGAGCGACATCTTCACCATCTCCAAGCCCTGCAGAAAAAGCGAGCCCCACAAAGCAAAGGGCGGCACTGAAGTATTATCTAGTAATATACTCAATATCAGATTCTCGATAGATGACCCAAGGCCACCAAACTAGGATCCTAGGGATCCACTCTTGATCAATTCCTATATACGCCAGACGCAAGTTCATCAGGTCTACATAGACAACGGTAGCAGTACAGACATATTGTATGAACATTGCTTTAGGAAGTTGCCCACCTCTTGGAAGAAGGGACTAAAGCTTCCTACAGATGGACCATTGATAGGCTTAACAAGGTATAACCTATGGCTACTGGGCACCATACATCTACCACTCACCTTGGTCAATCACGATTGGAGGGATAAGATCACACGAACGATCAAATTTTCAGTGATGTGCCTCCCAGTAGAGCATAACATCTTACTCGGGCGGTCGATTCTCTTCCAGTTGTAGGCCATACCATCAACAATCCATGGTATTGTCAAGTTTAACACACATTCTGGGTCAGCCAAAATAGTTTCCATTAACCCACAAGCACACCACTGACCATTGACGCACCAGAGCTGGTGCAAGCATCGAAAAAGTCAAAGGAAGATTACCACACAGATAAACACATCATTCGCCCGGATTACTCGAAGCAAACAGTCTGAATAGGCACTAGCCTATCAGAAGAAGCAAAACTAAAGCTAGTTTCCCTCTTGAAACATCACTCCAAGTTTTTTGTATGGAAACCTACAGATATGACAGGGGTCGATCGCAAGGTCATTGAGCATAGCTTGAACATTATCTTGGTGAGCACCCCTATTAAGCAAAAAAAAAAGGTAAGCGGGTGATAGAAGCAAGGCAATCAATACAACGGTGGCAAAGCTGGTAGACGTATGTATTCTTTGGGAGGCAATTTTCCCTACCTGGATAGCGAACCCAATGATGGTGAAAAAGAACGATGGATCATGGTGGATGTGCATTGATGTCACACCCCCGAACCAGACGGCGAAAACGTCTGAGGGCTTGCGTGACTTAAATTGATTATCATCACAATGATTATACATGAAACACAACATAAACTTCACCATGCATTAATACATAACGATTGACATTGTTCACATCCAGTACATTGTTTAAATATTACATATCCATAGCATCAATTGTTTGAGAGTTTTCAAAACATAACATCCTAACATACTTGATATTACCCTGCAGCTTACCTGTTACCTGAGAATATAAGTTATTTTGAAAAACGTCAACATATGAAATGTTGGTGAGTTCATAAGCAGGGTTGTGATAAAAATGATTTGTGTAGTTTATAAAACCCAGAAAATCCGATATTTTCTGAAAGGACAATTGTTTATACCAAAGTGTGAAGATCCATAAGTTGATGCATGAATGATTTCAAAACGTGTATAAATGGGAAGTTTTGTATTATAGTTATAGAAAATTACAAGTGAATGGTGCTGATTTCCTCGAAAAACCCGATGTTTTCCGATAACATAAAATATAATTGTTTTCAAATTGTTATACCGCTACACGAGTGATTTTGATTACTTTTCCTTGATTACTCGGATAGTATTGGATTTATTTAATTATGTGAGTCGTTATAACCATGCATAATAATGACTAGTTCGTCTGTCTTGGCATCCTAATGTACGCCGAAATTGATCTTAAGATTTTGTCACGCTGGACTGGCTGAGTCTAACTGTAGCGAACAGCTGAGGTGTGGGGGAGTCACCCTCGTATAGATCTATACACAAACTCTCGCTCTCCTTCCAGGAGACTTTGATTATAACTACAGACTACGAACAACCCTTAGAGGTGTCGCCCGTTATTACTCACTTAATCCAAACGAAATTGATTACTATTTATTAAAGACATGTATTTGTTTACTTTAATTGAAGGTAAGCCTAACAAACGAGGAGAAGAGGATTACAAGGTCCTGCTAATTACGTGTGTTATTTAAGGTTGTTGGTTATACGAATGATGCATTGGCCCATTTCATATTTGATTTAATTTGGACTTTACTAGCAATGCTAATGGGCCACCAAGGCCCAATAGCATATATATGCCATTGAGGGTCCCTTAAACATGTAATTGGGTCACTGGAGGCCCAATAAATATTTATTATTAGTGTTAGGCCCAAAAGTCATGTCAATGGGCCACGAAGACCCAATAAGCATGATTAGGATCTTTCAAGCCCAACTATTTGGATATTTACTTGTTTTAGGTATAGTATAATCGTTGGAAAGTTTGATTTAACGATTGTTATCTTCGTATCGGCACGAGGCCGGTCGGTTGTTTATAAAGATATTTGGAATTATATGTATATTCATCTTTCTATTTTCAAGAGTTGTAGTTTGGTATTTTTGACTCAAATATCTTAAAAACGAAATAATTGGTTCAAAATGTTGGTTTGACCTTTTCAGCCGTTCTTTAATAAAAATAAAAATTTTAGTCCCTTATTTTGAAAAAGAAACATTTTAGGCCCTTAAACCATTTTATTGACATTTTTGACCCATAGACTTGTTTAAATGATGATTTTTGTTCCAAATTTACTCTTTGGCAGTTTCAGCCCTTCCAGTAAGGAAATTTTCAGTTACAACCCAAACTTTTCGCACCTTTTACAATTTTGGCCCAAAATCCAAAACGTTTACATTTTTTATCCTTGTTTGGAAAATAAATCATTTTAACCCCTGAATTTGTTTTGTTTACCCTTTTTATCCCCTGTTTTGAGGATTTTATCATTTTAATCCCTTGAAAATTATGTTTTTCGCAATTTTGGGCTCAATGGGCCGAAAAACCCAAAAATTGGCCCATTAAGCTACAAATTACATTTCTAGCCCTTTAAAGAGTATGATATTCATAAAAACATTTATTTTTACTGTTTTGACTCTTTTAGTCCTTAAGAAAACCGTGGATGGCAACTCTCAACTCAACTTTTAATTGTTTGACAAATTTAACCCAAAAATGAGTTTATGTTGCATTTTGTTTTTTATGACTTAAGCTAGCAACTTTTCTTGACTTGTTCAATAAAAGCATATTAGATCATGTTTGTTTCCTCTTTTGTGTCATAGATCTCGAGATTTCTTCCCTTTTTGAGACATATTTACCACATAAACACATAAAATCACACATACATACATGAAATCATACATAACATACACACACACACATATATCTACACATTTTACTTGTATTCCCCCCCCCCCCCATAAAACTTGTGAAAACCGAAAAGAGAGGGGTATGAACTCACCTTTTCTTGTGGATCTCGGTTTTGAAGAAGAAATGAAAGAAATTGGTGAGATTTTCCGGCCTAGCAAGCTTCTTGGAAGATCTTTGGCTTAGATGTGTTCTAAGAAGCAAGATCACGAATTTTGTATGAGTTAAGGGAGATTTTTGAGGTAATCAAGAAGTTAAAGTATGGATCAAACAACAACTTACCAAGGATTAGTGATATTAAGAAAAGATCTTCTTGTAGCCCCTTGTGAATCTCGAAATTTTGGAGGAAAAGTGAAGGAGTTGTGAGTTTTGAAGAAACTTTGAAATGGTGATGGGGTGTGTGTGTGTTTCGGCCGAATTAAGAGGAGGGGAGAGAAGAGAGTGTGAACTGAGTTGACATGCATGGAAGTATGGGATTTGTGCATGGGTTTCCAATGGACAAATATGAGGTGGCATATAAAAGTCAACTCTTTCCCCCCCCCCTATTTTTTGTAGTTGGGCCGAGAGAGGAAGAAGAAAGAAATAATTTGGGGCCTTTTTGTGCTTAAATCCATATTATGGCCCATTTTAATGAGTTTTCGGCCCAATAGGTCTTTGGAGATGGTTCACGGCCCAAAACAATCAAAGTACGAGTTTTATGGCCCAAAAGGGCTAATTAAATTTGTTATGGCCCAATAAGAGTATTTTATTTCATTCTAGGCCCCTTATGGCCCAAAATGATAAAATCAATGAAATTGGGTCCAATTAGAGCCCATTTAAGAGTTCTAAGCCCAAAATAGTCAAATTGGAAGCTTATTGGTCCATTAGGCCCAATAAGAAAATCCTAGTCCAAAATGGACTTGAACCGGGATTTTTAGGGTTTCCAACTTTTGTTGACTATTTGGAAGTTTGTATAGGGTATTTGATGGAATTTTTGTTGTCAATGAATAAACACCATACATGTTTTCTAGTTTTAGCCACAATGTCATTCTTTGTTAAGTGTTTTACAAGGTAACATAATTCCTGGTTGTGACATCATCCCCCCGTTAGAGGGAATTTTGTCCCGAAATTCTTTTTAAAGCTAGATTCGAGAATGTGAGAATAGATGAGGGTACATCTGCTTCATTTGGTCTTCGTGTTCCCATGTGAATTCTGGTCCACGTTTCGCGTTCCACCGAACTTTCACAATCGAAATGCGACTTTGCTTAGTACGCTTCACTTCCCTGTCCATGATTTCGACTGGTTCTTCCATGAACAGGAGATTCTCATTGATTTCGATTTCTTCTAATGGAATGACGAGATTCTCGTCGGATAAGCACTTCTTTAAATTGGAAACATGGAACACGGGGTGTACACTGCTGAGCTCAGCGGGTAGCTGCTGTCTATAAGCCACTGGACCTATTCGGGCAAGAATCTCGAAGGGTCCAATGTATCGAGGGTTTAGTTTTCCCCGTTTCCCAAAATGAATCACCCCTTTCCAAGGAGAGACCTTTAACAACACCCGATCCCCGACATTGAATTCCAAGGGCTTTCGCCGTTTATCAGCGTAGCTCTTCTGTCTGTCTCGTGATGATTGCAGTCGGGCTCTGATCTGAATTATCTTCTCGGTCGTTTCGCGTATGATTTCTGGTCCCGTGAATGCATTGCCTGGTGTCTGTCCTCTTGCTAGCTAAGTGTCACCTACCTCAGCCCAACACAACGGTGATCTACATTTACGCCCATACAATGCCTCGAAAGGAGCAACTTTGTTGCTTGAGTGATAACTGTTGTTGTACGAGAATTCGATCAAAGGTAAGTAGGTATCCCACGACCTTCCAAAGTCTATCATACATGCGCGAAGCATATCTTCTAGCGTTTGAATGGTTCACTCGCTTTGACCATCCGTTTGTGGGTGGTAGGCAGTGCTCATGTCAAGTTGTGTTCCCATAGCTTTCTGAAGCGATTGCCAAAAGCGTGAAGTAAACCTACTATCTCTATCCGAGATGATAGATATTGGCACGCCGTGGAGTCTCACGATTTCCTTGATATAGATCCTTGTCAGTCATTCCATCTTGTATGATTCTTTTATCGGCAGGAAATGGGCGGATTTTGTCAACCTATCAACTATTACCCATATGGTATCCAAACCATCGTTCGTCTTGGGTAGTTTGGTCACAAGGTCCATAGTAATCCTTTCCCACTTCCACTCGGGAATCACTGGTTGTTGTTGTTGGGTTTTGAACATTCTAACACTCCTAAGTGTACATGCAACCCTAAATACCTTGGATCTATGTTTTCTCTATTATACATGCAAATATGAATATCCAAGGTATTATCCTAACTAGCATACCAAAACATTGATACTAGGGTAATAAAATAGATAGAATACATACCTTGTTGATGTTGCTTGACTCCATGTAGCTTGAGAGCCTAGTGCCCCAAGTGTGACACCTCAAATGGTTCACACAACATCATGAACACTTGGAATAACCATGAGAAGAAGACACTCCAAGCTCAAATTGACTAGCCCTCACATATGTATCACTTGTGTCCAATTCTTGAGCTAAAGGGGTCCTTATATAGTGTGCACATTAGGGTTACTCCATGTAACCCATGACTTTACCCATTCCTTATGCTTCATGGGTTTTAACCTCCATGGAGTATCCATGGGTCACCACATGGGTTAAACCCAACATAAGGAATCTTAGATCATAAGCCCACATATATAAGAATGAATGATTTACACAATCAATCCCCATATATTTAATTAGTCTCTTTTGATCACTAAATTAAGTCCAAATTAATTTTTGATCAATACTAATTAAATAACATGATTTCATATTAATATATTAGAATTTATAATATATTAATATGTCACAAATGTCTTCTTCTCACAAACGGTCTATCCAAATGTCCTGATGCCATGCAACCCAAATGGCCCATGCCGAGTCGGGTCAAGTCTTACTAATTATAGTTATGGACTTAGACACTAATCCAACAGTCTCCCACTTGGATAAGTCTAAAACTATTATTGAGTATGACTTCAAGAACCAACTGGCAATCGTAGCTCTTAAAAGCCGCTATCGAACTCTGACCTTGTCGATGAACTCTGACCTTTGTCAATGACTTGTCCATTAGATAAGGGATCATATATTCCTCCATTCTAGATATCATATGGACTGAGACATGGATTATCAATCATTCTCTCTGTCCATTTGTTGTTTCCCGATTTCCGATTCATGATGACTGACTGATTGAACAAATCAAATCAGTCCTGGCTTGGCCAAGCACTCACATGTGTCATCACTAAATCATTGAGGGGCCCACAGATATCGCTTTTATCCCGAAGGTAAAAGGAATGGATAAACTTCGACTCATATGGCTTGTTCTACTACTTGTTGAATCATACACAAAGACACGTTGTATAACATCGAGTTACCAATGCGTTTTCGTGCAATCAATGTATAACCAACTCATAGTAATAACTCATATCTCTAGAATATAAGATATTATCGTCTCATGATCACTCGTGATAAAATCCATGAAGTGATTCAAATGAGCGTGGGTTGAATCCAATACTCAGAACTTATGAGCACTCATGAGTATTGTAGCACCGCTTTGTCCAACATCTTAGACCTCTACAAGCCAACTCATGACAGTCTTGATTCATATCTACTTCCAACATATGACCGACTGTGGATAGTTTCAATAACTTAGTCATTCCGAAAGAATAACCTAGTTAGTATGGAAGTCAAAACATGCAAAGTTAAACACAAGAATAAATGAATCAAATATGGTATCAAACCCTATGAATATAAATAGACCACTTTTATTTATCACCATACTGATTACTCATTATTTCATTGTTTCGGTTTTATCAACTTTATACCTGAATTAAAAACACTAGTTGTCCCATGCTCCAAGCATGTACACTATGTTTTTCTAAACAATAGCTTTGCCATACACCAAGTATGCACTCTATGTTTGTCTATTATCCTTACTTTGTGAAATAAACCAATTGAACATAATTTCAATGATTCTAATTTCACACTCCCAAATCCTTATCGAAAAATGTGAGAATTTCAAATTCCTATCATTTATCGAAATCTGTTTAGATTTTAAACTTATATGCACTGACCCTCCTGTAATGAATATGTACAAAGTCACAAAGACTTGTCAACAGTCATTATAAGGTATTCCAATGGAGATCAACTCCATGGAAACTAAGTCTCATATTCAAAGTACATTGCTTTGGACATGCTTCTTGCGTTAAGTTTTCTAATCTTACACAGATAACTTCCACCTATGGAGACAACTCCATATTCTCATTTTGACTATCACTTCTGAACAAGAGATGCCTTTTTTCAGAATATGTCAATATGGTCCTTCCAAAATTAGCACTATACTTCCAACTGTCCCTGAGCAACCAATCTTTGGTAAACCTCAGATTGTCCTCGACAATTGCTTAATCATTTTAGTCATATCCAATTCTAGACCTTTTTGCTTCTTAATGCCCCAGGCATTTGGAAAATTTTAGAAAGGATAAATATTATAGCACATGCAATCGATCGTGTACCCAAAGCAAATGGTACACGATTCATGATGTCTCACATAAAGACATGATTCTAGACCAGTCTTTTGCTACAAAAATTTTTATTTGCCATGTTCTTTAAATTTGACTATGAAGAGGGATGCCGTAATCATAATCGAATTTTGAGAACGCAATATATGGAATTTCCTTAAGTTGAACCAATCCAACATGAAATTCATATATATATATTCTTGACTAAAGATGATTAAGGTCTCAATCTAAGCCTTTAGAATATATATTCTTGACTAAAGATGATTAAGGTCTCAATCTAAGCCTTTAGAACTGAAATGAAGTATATCCTCTCCCTTAATTATAGCAAAACAACTTTTTCAACCCATGCAACTTCACGAATTGAAACTTTTGTTTTCTATAATTAACATTGCTAACTTGCAATACTCATCATAATTATCATGCTCCCACTAACATGATGATTATTAGCATAACACTTATGCTCCCACTAGCTTTGACATGCACTCAGATATCAGCTGGACTTCTAGAAATCAATACTTTATTGACTTTCTTACCAAAGTTCAGATTTCTGAGACGAGATTGCCTTGATAAGACTTTATCAAAATCATACACCTTTCCTTAGATAGCATGCATGTGTGTCTAAACAATTTCAGAACTATGAAAAGGGATACCGTAATCATAGTCTCAATTGTTTAGACCTTTTGCCATCTGCTTCAAATCTACTTGGTGGAAGTGTTTCCTCACCATCATTTTCATGAATCGGAGAGAAACCTTATGACCCTTAAATTTTATGGTGTATGTGTTCTTATCCATGTGAATTGTCAAAACCATAGTCACAAGACAAGGATAATGACAAATCCAAACTCATATGGACTGAACTTATGCAATCTTAACTTCTTGCCACCTAGCAGTACAGGGCCTGCCATTGCTTCCAAGTTGTTATGCAACCAACTGAGAACTCTAAGAACTCATATGCAAAGCCAACTTTAACTGGAATGGGCACAAAATATGTCAACACGATAGGTTATAAACCTCAAGTCGTGTGCTAGTGGAGAACCTCAGGTTTTATTTTTGATTAGTTCTTGAGAGTTTCAAGAACTTTAAGACTCCCACTGTCCTCTTGACATATAAGACTCTCTTGTCAAATATTCAAGGGATAGTGCGGATTCTTTATCAAGACAAACACTTCACACAATTGGCCTAAGTTGGTCTTTATTTTATCCAAAACATCACAACTTACCAATTTCAAATGTACAAGAGTAAGACACTTTTACTCTTACATTTGACAAGTGTTATAAACCTTTCTTTAAGATATGTCACTCAACTTATAGTCTTGGAGTATGACTCTAAGACTTGTTTTGAAACGAAGTATGACTCATCTTCTTGATTTAACCATTTCAACAATTCATGACTCCTCTTCTTAGTCATAAGAATGCACTAAGATGTCCTTAGAAGACCAATTGTGATGTGGTTCTTTAATCATTAAGATGATCACAAAACATGATACTAAAGTACTCTCCCATCTTTTCAGATTTGAGAAACTTTTATCTTTCTGCCTAAGTTGATTATTCCCATTCGTTCTGCCATACATTGAGATTTTTCCAATGTTTCAGAATTATACTTAAACTTGTAAGTATAACCATATTTACTAAACTTTAGTAAATCATGACGAATAGTCTTAACGAGCTTTGTGGTGGACATGACCAGTGCACAAGAATGTGTACTCGATCCCTTTAGTCCTTCACTTGATTCACACATCCATGTGAACAAGTCTTAATTTTCCAATGCTTGAAAGTTCTCATTCATCATAATATTCAACTTGCATGATTCCAAGTTTCTATCCAACTGAAGCCTTGGGAATGAGAATCTTTCCTTATTTGGTAAATTATGACACTACCACAAACGAAAGAATCAAGTCCATTTTTTTTCAAATATTGCTATCAATGGAATCATATAAACAACCATTTTTCACAAATGCCACTTGTAAGCATATTTAAAATAAAAATAAAATTAAAACATTTTATTTTATTTCAAAACTTTGCGGAAAAAACTTATCCTTACAGTGCAAATGCATATGAAAAACTTGTTGTTATCTATTCCTAAGCAATATATCATAACTCCTAAGTAACAGCTTCAAAAATTCTGATCACCAAACCATGCGATCGAAATCCATCTTCGTGATCAGAATCAGCATGTACTTCCTTTAAGTTTCTTCACTCTTCTTTGATTCTTAAAACATCAACATGTGACCAAGTCACATCATGTAATAAGAATCTCAGAACAGAAACTTAACAGAGTTAGATAGTGGACTTTACCTGAAGCAGAGTCAAACTTCTTGACTTGATCAACCTTATGATCTTTAAGGTAAATAGGCAGCTTCGCAATCAATGCCCCTTCCTTTGGCAAGAGAAACATATGGACTCACTGGGAATGGTACATGGGACTTCGCAGACTTAGCCTTTCTCTTTACCATTTGGTCAACCTAGTTGACTATGGTCAAAACCCTTTCCATTGGGAAGCGAAAGCTTTTCTGGATATCCAATGTTACTATTTTCAAAGTCCATGGAAGTTTGGGAAGTTGATCTTCTAATCAAATTTGCTTTACTAGTCCTGCAAATCATTGCTAATTTAGCACTAAGTAAATAGATAAGATCATTAAGGGTCATGTCGTAGTCTATTTCATAGTAGTCCCAAAAGAACTCACTATGTGACTTAGAAAGTGATTGAACATCCAACTTTCTCAAGACTTTGACACCCAACTCTCACGGCTTGTCAATATGTGACTTCATCTCCAAGATGTGATCACACATAGACCTTGCTTGCCAATAGGGCTTGAGTGACCTTGAACTTGTGGGTTAGGGAGAATAATTGGAGGAGGTGGAGGAAGTGAAATTCCAAGAGATTTGGGAGGATCATAGATGTCTGAACCAGACATCTTTTTGGGAGATATTCAAGATAGTTGATCTAAAGTCCTTAATATAACACCCAATATGAAATATTAAGGCTAGGATCCAACAACCTATTTATAACTGGAAGAGGGATGCCGTAATCCGAGTTATAAAAATAGTTGAAGGTAGGTAAATGACAATTTACTAATTTCCACCATGAAAAACGAAATATCATTAAGTTTTAATTGGATTTGAAACTCCTAGATCTTTTGAGATTCATTGAACTGTTCAATGGCATGTTTCAATCTCGAGTGTGCCCTTCAGGTTTTGTGACTGGCATGCCGAGGATCACAAAACAAGGTGTGAAGTAACCATGCAAATATATTTGGTACCCTTAATATTTACCCCTCAATCGATGTGCCGGTTAACCACACGAGCTCCACCGATACTATGATGAATATTAAGTTAACCTTTGCCTACCTTGTTAAATCCAGGTTAGTGTGCCGGTTAACCACACACGCTCCACTAACGGTTTAAACAAAGTGCAAAGTGTAATTTCATGGATTAGCACCTTATTCACATTTTCCTAAGTAACTAAGATTGGGAATTAATAAAAGGTTTAGTTGCTTAGTATTTCTCATTAATACTTTTAATGAAGGGAGAATTATAGTCCTTGTCCTACCTGTTCGGCTAACGACCCTCCACCAGTCAAGGAAGCGGTGGGTGAGAGTGGACACCCATTAAGCTGACATTTTATAGGCAACAACCTTATACCCCCCTTATAGACCGGCTTCATGAATGAGGCCTACTAATGGTAAGACTGACTTGCTCTTATATACATATATATATTATTAACTTATAATATTATAAAGTATAAGGGTTGAATTTTAACTTTTAAAATTCTAAGGGCTTAACTTGGAATTAAAGTATTCATGAGAGAAACTTTACAAATTCCAAAACTTGAGGGCAAGTTTTTGAAACTATTCAAAACTAATTAATTCCATAACTCATGAGTTTAAAGTAGTTTTAATTAAAACTCTTCAAGTTCCATAACTTGAGGACAAGTTATGGAAGACTTTAAACTATTAAAGAATGTAATTCTTCTTCTTTTGTAACTTATGGAACTAATTAAGGTTACACATTTTTATTATTTAATGAAGTGACTCTTGAACCTCCATAACTTGAGGAGAAGTTATGGAGTCATAAAACCATTTAATGAGGACAAGACTCTTCATTTTGTAACCTTTGCCAACTTTTATGAGTTTTAAGAAACTTAAATGTGACCTTTCATGTAACTTGAGGACAAGTTACACAAACACATTTTAGAATCAACTCTTAGATTAAAATGGATTGAAAACACATAATCAATTAACTTTTCTATTAATCTAAGCAACTCATATGAACAAGGATCAAACTTTTTCATGTAATTAGCATAACTTTTAAACTAATACAAAACATGAATCTATTGACATTTATCTATGAAATTGGATTAGCATGAACATTACAGCATCAAAAACAGGTTTATAGGTTCAAAAACAGCTTATGGTAATGTTCCTAGTCCATTTCTAGCCAAAAAACTCGAAGATATGCTGTCAGGGGGTCCAACTTGTCGAGTGCATGAAACAACTCGACGAGTTGGATCGTTTTGAACACTTTTAAGGCATGGACTCGTCGAGTCCCTTTATGGCCTCGGCGAGTCTGCTGTTCAGACAGCAAAAAACTTCGATTTTTAAGCAGATTTTGCAAGTATAACAAGAAAACAAGCCTAGGCTCTGATACCACTGTTGGGTTTTGAACATTCTAACACTCCTAAGTGTACATGCAACCCTAAATACCTTAGATCTATGTTTTCTCTATTATACATGCAAATATGAATATCCAAGGTATTATCCTAACTAGCATACCAAAACATTGATACTAAGGTAATAAAATAGATAGAATACATACCTTGTTGATGTTGCTTGACTCCATGTAGCTTGAGAGCCTAGTGCCCCAAGTGTGACACCTCAAATGGTTCACACAACATCATGAACACTTGGAATAACCATGAGAAGAAGAAACTCCAAGCTCAAATTGACTAGCCCTCACATATGTATCACTTGTGTCCAATTCTTGAGCTAAAGGGATCCTTATATAGTGTGCACATTAGGGTTACTCCATGTAACCCATGACTTTACCCATTCCTTATGCTTCATGGGTTTTAACCTCCATGGAGTATCCATGGGTCACCACATGGGTTAAACCCAACATAAGGAATCTTGGATCATAAGCCCACATATATAAGAATGAATGATTTACACAATCAATCCCCATATATTTAATTAGTCTCTTTTGATCACTAAATTAAGTCCAAATTAATTCTTGATCAATACTAATTAAATAACATGATTTCATATTAATATATTAGAATTTATAATATATTAATATGTCACAAATGTCTTCTTCTCACAAACGGTCTATCCAAATGTCCTGATGCCATGCAACCCAAATGGACCATGCCGAGTCGGGTCAAGTCTTACCAATTATAGTTATGGACTTAGACACTAATCCAACAGTTGTAGCAATCCCGAAGGCTTCTGATATTCCACCTTTACTTTAGCACATGTGAGGCACTTGCTAACGTAAGTGGCAATTTCTGCCTTCATGTTAGGCCACCAATAATGTTGCTTGACATCCAAGTACATTTTATCTGAACCCGGATGGATGGAGTATCGCGTCTTGTGGGCTTCACTCATGAATACTTCTCTGAATCCCCCAAGTTTAGGGACCCAAATGCGGTTCATGAGGTAATATTCCCCGTCCTCCTTTACTTCGAAATTCGTTTCCATTCCACGTAACGCTTCGCTTGTTTTGTTTTCTGCCTTAATGGCATCCAACTGGGCTGCTCTTATTTGCGAGGTCAGGTGGGATTTGATGGTTATGGAGAGAGTCTTCAAACGACGCTTCGAGTAATCCTTTCGACTCAAGGCATCAGCTACCACGTTAGCCTTACCTGGGTGGTACTTGATTTCGCACTCATAATCGTTTATGTTGAGAGAAAAACTTAGAGACACACTTGAACAAACGTTAGAACAAGTAGTATTACGGAATAGTTAATCTCAAAGGATCTAAAAGCTCAACAATAATATTAATAAGTTAGAGTTAGATAGTTAGAGAGTTAGTTGCAGAAAAGTAAAGAAATAGAAATGACAACAATTGTTATATCAAGAATACACATAAGTTGATTCATAACAAGGAATGCATTCAAACCGAGTTAATAAGGAAGATCAAACTTAGTGATTAAGTCACAGAAGACTTGCTCCGAAGAGAGGTTATACTCAGTTATGTTCTAGTACGATTTGATAGTAAGAAGGGATGAGTAATATAGAGATAGAAAAGATAACTTCAGAGAAGTGTATTCAGAATAGATAGATGCGTATATTTAATACAAGAGAATGAGCTCTATTTATAGAGACTCACGAAGTACACTAGATTACATCTCTAAGAGTAGCCATGCAAGGCATACTGGACAATAGAGAGTGTTACAAAAAAGACAAGTAAACTAATCTAGTAAACAGACTGCGGTAGGGGAGACTCCGGATGCGGTTGCTGACGAAGAAGTTAGATTGCGGGTGCTTGTTGGCTGCGGTAGCTGAAGTTCAAGAGGGTTACTTTTTATGATTCAACAATTTCCCCCTAAGTGACCTCTTTAACTTCTGATCAGCTATCAAGTTTAAGAAACTTGATCAGGATCCACCAAAACTTCCTGATGTTTTCCAACCAGATGATTCTTCTTAAGATCTCGAACTTGATCTCTGCAGTAGTGTGCTTCGATTTTTCAACTGCGGTTCGGCAGATGTCAAGTTGCTTCCTGGTGAGGCGATGCATGGCAGTCAGAGGAATAAAGTATTTGACATTGTCGATCTTCCTTTTGAAAATGACTCCAAGTTCAGGGAAGTTGGTTGCACCTAAGGATCTTTCTTGATAGCCTTCGGTAGGCATTGGTGCAGGGTCGAGTGGTGGTATATCAACCTTCTTGGCAACGGTGGGGTAGATGTCTGCGTCAATTTTGGCAAAATTGCAAACAGTTTCCTTTAAAAAGGTATTAGCCCTTTCAAGCGCAATCTTCATCTTCGGGTGCTTCTCTGACTTGTTCTGGAACACCTTTGCAATGAGAAAGACTTCTTCCGGATTCATACAGGGGAAGTCTGCTTGGGTGCGAACATAGTCATGTTCCCTTCTAGTGAGGGTGTACTGAATGAAGTCAGCCTTCATGAATTTTCGGATCTTGAAGTTGTTGATTGCGGATGGTCTATCGTTAGACCATATTTTCTCAATGGGAGAGGCATGCTTTGCATAAAAATGACTAAGTCTCTCAAATTCCATTGGCAGTCTTTTGTGGTCTGGAAGGCTGCGGTCGAATGGCTCAAACACTGTGAAATATTTGGCGTTTGGGGAGATTGGAACATCCCAGTAGCCATCCGAAGGGGTTCAGCGTATGTGAGGTGAGGTCTGTAATCATCATCCAGCAGTCTGCGGTGAGGGTTGATCCAAGAGTTTATCAAGGATTCGTCCATGATGGTATCAAAACCGCATTCTCTCCATATTAGCTTAGCAAGTTTGGCTGCCTTCCAATCTTTCTTCCTTTGGGTGGTGGCAGGAGAGTCGTTTGAGCTTGGAGAGGACATGTGCTCCACCAAATTTTTGAAGTGAGGAGGGGTCTCTGGTTTCTCAGGAGAGATCTCCTTTTGTGGTGAAGTATAAGGAAGTGGAGTATGATGAGATGGTTGTGGTGAGGGTTGCGGTGTAGGAATTTTTTCGGTGATGATAGGGGGACTCTGATGCTGTGAGATGGAGTGATTTGAATGATGAACTTCTTCTTCACTTCGATGGACTTCGTCTTCACTTCGATGGACTTCGTCTTCACTTCCCCCTCTTGAGGAATGCAACCCTAGAGCTTCCTTAAGCCATTTTCGAAGGCCATCAACCTTGGCAAAAACTTCTTCAAATTGGGCTTTCAGAGCATCTGCCAACTGTTGATTATTGGGAATGTTGGGGTTGAAGATCAGTCCGTGGATTTCCTTGGTGAGCTGAAGAATCTCGGGACCATGGAAGTTGGAGGACAGGGATCGTTGCAGTCTGTTGATTGTGGCTTGAAGAACTGAGATAGTGGACTCATACGCAGTGTGAGTCTCAGCTATCAGTTTTTGAGACTGTGTCGCTTGATCCGCAATGGCTGCTTGGAGATCCTTTTAGATTGCGGTCACCTCAGAGATGAGGCGTTCCGTAGCAGCCATGAAGTCCTTGTGATCGGCCTGTCAATTGTTGTCAAGGGACCGGATTCCTATTTCGACTTTGAGAGAAATTCTCTCAGCATCCAATCGCTCACGTGTTTCCAGGCGTTCTATGCGTTCGATCAATGACTGCGGTCCGAGGGTGTCTTCTGGTTGCGGTTGATTTGGCTTGACCGCAGCTAGGATTTGATCGACTTCGGCTTGTAAGCTTAGAAATTCTTTCCTTGTGACAGCATTCTTCTTCTTTTTCTTCTTCTCTTTGGGTTTTGAAGTTGAATGGTGAGAGCCACTGGATTCCTCTTCTTCGTCGAACATCATAAGGTCATCATCAGAGGGAGAGGGTTAGTTTACCTCCTGAAAGTCATCATCATCAAGACCGAAGGTGGGAGCAGAACTGACTTCTATTGCGGTTCCTTCGTCGTGTGAGTCATGAACTGTTGGAGTTGGAATCGGATTTGGAGTTGGAGTTGGAGTTGGAGTTACTCTGGAGGGGTCTGCAGCTACACCTGTTGCTTGAGCTTTGAGGATTGTTTCAGCCATCTCGGTCATCCAGTCTTGAACCTTCTGAATGGTGGCTACGGTATTGGCGTTACTGATTGTATCTGCCCAATACTTTGCCACTGACTGGATTTCTTGCTCCTTTTGTTGTTGTTGCTTGATTTGTTGTTCCTTGCGGGCTTGGAATGCCCTTCTGAAAGTGGCATATTTCTTGATTTCTGACTCAGTTACCGGAGTGTAGCGTAACCATGAGTCGTTTGATTCATCTCCGTCAAATCCTTGGAAACGCACCGAAGTGTCCTTCGGTTCCACGGATCCTTGCACGTTTGTGCTCACCGTGCCTAAACCACCTGCTGCGGATGTAAGCAGAGTAGGATTTCCTGAGCTTCCTTAGTCTCCTTGACCCGTAGTCAAGTTTGGCCTCGGCTCAGTTCTGGCTAGGGCGGAAGAAGTGCCCTGCGGTTGGGGAGGTGTTTGAAGTGTATGGGTGACATTCAAAAGGATGGAGTTCAACTCCTCGGGGGAAAAGAAATGCAGTAAGGAAGCCCTGGAGACCTTAGGGCGTGCACTAGTGTCATCCTCTTGGGAGTGAACTGGGGGGGAGTCTCCACGATGTTGTGAATCAGACTCACTTTCTGAGTCTGATTGGAAAATGATAGTGGTGTTGAACGGGTCTGCGGCCACCCCAAGGACTACCGGAGCCTTTTGAGAGGTTGAGGTATCAGTCCGGTCTCGCATATGGCTAGAGGAATTGGTTTTCCTTTTCTTAAGGATAGCAATTGGTTTCCTATCCTCATCAGAATCACTATCAGGTGTGGTTACGGTAGGTTTGGTTTTACGTTTCTTTGTGGGTGCGGTTGGTTTGGGAGCATCATTCTTGGGAGTTCTTTGTTTCTTCTTGGTGGCCAATTGCTTTCTTCTTTGAGAAAGATTGGAGAGGGTATTGGAAGAAGGGACTGCGGTACCTTCAGGGTTAATGATTGCGGATGGGTTCTGAAGAGGCGGGGTAGGAAGGTATGGGGCAATACCTTCCGTAGCCTCAATATGATCTGAGACATCAGCAGTCTCAAGACCAAGAGTAGAAAGAATGTGGATGGGAAGTCTTCTAATTGGTCCAAAAAGAGATTGATCAGAAGATGGATTGTACCTTTTGAGATCTTTGGTGACAAAGAAATTGATGTCACTGCCCATGTTGATCCCTGCATCCGCATGAAGGTCGGAAATGCAGAGTTACCAGAACCTTGCAAAAGTGAGCTCGGTTGGGTTCTCCCTTGGGTTCTCCTTGGGAATGTATTGTAGAAAGTCGTCCCATAAGATCTGACCGTAGTTCACGTCATGACCTGTAAATATGCTCCATACCAACTCTAGAAGCTTGAGTCCCATATTGTCTGTGCCTCCGGTTCTGCCGGATAGACTGCGGATGACGAAATGGCAAACAAATTGCCAGACCGCAGGCAGTTGGTTTTTCTTGAATTCCCCAATTCCTCTAATCTTCTTCTGATATCCCATTTGGTAAAGGGCTGGAGTAACGTCCGCCATGGATGGGGTGAAAATCTTGATGGAGGGATGAACAAGAAGGTTAATGGCAGACAGAAATTTTTCTTTGGACAGGATGACCAAAGAATCATCAATCAGGTTAAGGTGAACTTCTTGAGGGTTTTCGATTGGGCGATAAGCTGAGAAGGCACATTTGAAAAGGGTTGACAGTGGGACAACATCTGTGAAAGCATCGAAGGGGCCAAACAGGGGGTGATTCTTCAGAAACTTGATCATCAGCTTGATCGGAGCATTGTAGGATGGATGATCGTCGAACACAGCTCTGAAGTTGCTTGAAGCAATCGTGGGAGAGTCTGAACCAGTAGGGTTCACTGATCCAGATGCCTTGGATTGTTTCTTGGAAACACCGGATTTCACCATTGTTGAAGCTTGAGAGAAAGAGTAGAAAACAGAGTGCTTGGAAGAATTTGGAAGATTCAATGTTCAGAGAGCGTAAAGTGATTTTGGGGAAGAAGAAGGGTTTATATAGGTGGTGAATTGGAACGGTAACTGTTTTTTACCCTAGGTAAAAAGAAAGGATAAGGTAAAAGATCGTTTGGGGGGAATCTTTTGAATTCGAAATTAAATCTCAGCCACATAATATGAAACGGTTTAAAAAAGTTTTTGAGATTTTACCAAAAAGGGATTTGCATTTAATGAAAAGTCAGACGTGCCTCATCACGTCAGGTGATAGAGGTTTGAGAGGAAAGGAAGTTGTAACGGATGGGACGTGATGGGTAAGAGGAAAAGACAGATTAAGGATTTGTTTATGGAAGAACATTCTTTTTGTCATCATACCCGAAATAGGTCTGACACAAGGTTTATTCAGAAAGGGAAAGAGACAGTTTCTCAAGGAATGTTTTTTTTATTTAATGTTTTATTTAATGAAGGATCATTAAATAGCACACCATGATTCAAGAATTAATGAAACAGTTGAGAAATTATCAAAGTGATTGCGGATGGAAACTTCATTGCGGATACAGATGTCATTGCGGATGGACAAATGTCATTGCGGATGGACAGATGAATGTCTGCAGTATAGGAACTGAGGAGAGCACTTGTACACAAAGTTAGTAATAACAAACAATAAGGACCCGTGAAAGATAAGTATGAGATATGGCTGTGGTACATAGACTGCGGTACCAAAACCATCTATCATAAATAACTTTCAATTAGAGCCGCAACGAAGACCAAGGATGGTCTGCGGTATCTATCAATTCAAAAAGAATTGCGGGTCTGGATTCATCATTCCTAACATTTACAGGAAGGTGTTAAGTTTTGTGGAGTCGGGCGCTTTTGTGAACACATCAGCAATCTCTTCATGAGTATGGACAAAGATGAGTTCAATGTTACCTTTCAAGATGTGGTCTTTGATGAAATGATACCGTAGTTCAATATGCTTAGTCTTGGAGTGCTGAATAGGATTACGAGAAATAGCAATAGCACTTTCAGAGTCACAATAGATCGGTATCCGCAGCATTCTATACATGTAGTCCATAAGTTGTGTCTTCATCCATAGGACTTGTGAACAACAGCTGGCTGCGGCCACATATTCAGCTTCTGCGGTAGACAGAGATACACAACTTTGTTTCCTTGATGACCAGCTGACGAGTCTTCCATCCAAAAATTGACATCCACCTGAAGTGCTTTTTCGATCTAGTCTGCATCCGGCGTGATCCGCATCTGTGAATGCTTGAAGGCTGAAGTCATTGCCTGTGGGGTACCATAATCCAAGAGACTTGCTTCCTTTCAGGTACCGTAGTATCTGTTTGGCTGCGGTCATATGTGACACTTTTGGTTCAGCCTGATACCTTGCGTATACACCTGTTGCAAAGACAATGTCTGGCCTGCTTGCGGTGAGGTACATCAAATAGCCTATGATACCTCTATAAGTCTTGTGATCCACAGATGCGCCTGAGGGATCGGCAGAGATCTTATATCCGAAGGCCATGGGGACCTTAGCTAAAGAACAGTTGTCCATAGAATATTTCTTTAACAATTCAGTGGTGTATTTCTCTTGATGAATGAATATCCCTTGCGGAACTTGTTTCACTTGAAGTCCTAAAAAGAAGTTAATCTCTCTATTCATGCTCATTTGGAACTTGTTGGTAATGAGCTTAGCAAATTCATCCACCATTCCTTGATCAGTCGATCCGAAGATGATATCATCCACATATATTTGTATAAGCATAAGGTGGTTACCATTTGCTTTTCTAAATAAGGTGGGGTCAATCACTCCTCTCTTGTACCCGGATGAGACAAGGAATTCAGAAAGAGTCTCATACCATGCTCTTGGGGCTTGCTTCAGACCGTAGACTGCTTTTTCAAGCTTGTAGCAGTGGTCTGGGAATTCAATACTTTCAAAACCTGGAGGTTGCTGAAGATAAGCCTCTTCTTTTAGTTCCCCATTAAGAAATGCACTCTTAACGTCCATTTGGTGTACCTTGACGTTCTTGTGGGCTGCGTATGCTAAGAAGATTCTGATGGCTTCCATTCGTGCCACCGGAGCATATGTTTCATCATAGTCAATACCTTCAAGTTGACTATAGCCCTTTGCAACTAACCTTGCTTTGTTTCTGACTACCGCACCAGATTCATCTAGCTTGTTTTTGAATACCCATCTAGTGCCAACAATGGTGTGACCACGTGGCTTCGGAACGAGTTGCCACACCTTGTTTCTTTTGAATTCTTCTAGCTCTTCTTGCATTGCGGATATCCAGTCAGGTTCAAGTAATGCTTCTTTGATCGTTCGAGGCTCAACCGAGGACATAAATGCTGCGTAGTGACAGTCGTCAGATAAGTCCTTGGAAGATCGAGTATGGATACCTGCGGATGGGTTGCCAATGATTTGACCTGGTGGGTGGTCCTTCGTCCATACGTGTAGACGGGGCTGCAGATGATCAGCAGCTGCGGTAGAGGGAATGTCTTCGATATCAGAAGACTCTGTGGTTGGAGATGGCAGTTCCCCCTGGATTTGAGAACATCCTGCAGAATCATCTTGGATTGTTTGAACAGGAATGGAATTTTCTTGAGCAGTTGGAAGAGGTTCCCCCTGGATTGCTGATGGGAGTTCCTCTGGAACCTGAGAAGGTTCCCCCTGGACTGCGGATGGGAGAGTGGTGATCCTTGGGTCTGTTCTTGTGTCAATGTTCTCTATGTGTTCATCATCCGAATCTGAAGATACGTTTGATGGCAATGCTTCTCTGTGGACGGGAACTTGAACAACATCAAGTACTGGAACTTCGACGGTTGTTGCTTGATCCGGAGTAGAGCTTTCCCCCTCAACCGGAGAGGTGGAAGTATTGACAGATGCTACTTCGGATAATGAAGGACCAGATACATCAGCGTGCTGCTGTTGGGCTTCCGGAGACACAAGAACTTCGGATAATTTTGCCGTTTCAGCAGGGTCGAAAAGATCGTCATAATTGACTTCAACAAGATTTAAAGGACCTGAAGAGGCAGGAATATCGCTTTCATTGATTGTTGTGGTTTCAGTGGATGGAGGGGCGTTGCGGATGTGAGAATCATCAAATTTCACATCGAAGCTTTCAACAATTAGCCTGGTACGTCTGATGAGAACGCGGTAAGCAACCTTGTTAGTGGAATAGCCAAGGAAAATGCCTTCATCAGACTTCGGTGCAAACTTGTTAAGCTGATCTCTGTTGTTGATCACGAAACATCTACACCGAAAGATATGAAAGAAGCGAACATTTGGCTTACGGTTGTTAAGGCCCTCATATGGTGTTTTGTTGAGACGTTTGCACACAATGCTTCGGTTTTGAACAAAGCAAGCGGTGGCTACAGCTTCATCCCAAAAGTAGAGAGGAAGGTGTGCGAAGTTGAGCATGGATCTGGCTGCTTCTACTAGAGTGCGGTTCCTTCTCTCTACTACCCCATTTTGTTGCGGTGTGTAGGGAGCTGAGAAGTTGTGAGAGATGCCCTTGGACACCAAGAAACTATTGAGGAGATGATTAGTGAACTCGGTTCCATTATCACTGCGGATACGTCTTACTGGAAGCTTGATCTGAAGTTCGATCTCTTTGATGAAATTGATGAAGATCTGCGGTGTTTCTGACTTGAGTCTGAGGAAGAAGACCCATGTGAAGCGTGTAAAGTCATCTACAATAACCAGTATGTATTTTTTATGATGGAGACTGGCTACGGTAAATGGACCGCAGAGATCAATGTGCAATAGCTCCAGTGGTTCAGAAATTGAAGAGTCCATTACCAGAGGGTGACTTGCTTTGGATTGTTTTCCACATTCACAAGCCGGACAAAGAGTATCGTTGCTGAATTTGAGAATAGGGAGACCTCTGACTAGTTCTCCTGTGACCAAGTTGTTGATATACCTGAAGTTGAGATGAGCTAGCTTGCGGTGCCATAGCCAGCTGACTTCGGATACAGCTTTGGACAGGAAACACAACTGCGGTCTGCCAATGATCAGAGAGACATCCAAAGGATACATGGTACCTTCAGATCTGGATTTGAACAGACAGGTGTTCCTATCACTTGTCATTACATAGCAGAACTGATCATCAAATTCAACCCGATGTCCTGCCTTACATAGTTGGCCTACACTGATGAGATTGTGTTTAAGGCTTTCTACGTAAGCAACCTTCTGGATAGAGAAATTCCCCGTAGTGAGAACACCGTAACCTCGGATGACCACATTCGCATTGTTGACGAATGTGACATTTCCACCATTGCATATAGGCCTGAAATCCCGAAGGTATTCTAACCTTCCGGTCATGTGCAAGGAGCAGGCATTGTCAATTAACCATTCTTCTTCTTGTTCCTCCTTGCACAAAGCCTGAGAATTATACGGTTAGTTTAGGTATCCAAACTAGTTTGGAGCCTGGGGCAATTGGTGAATTGCAGAGTGATGCATGGACCGAGGTTGCAGGGACGGGTTTCTTGTCAACTTTCAAACCTAGTCCTGGGTGTTTGTGCAGAATTGGAGTGTTGTGAGTTTTTGAAAAAATACAAGGTTTCTGACTCCGACTAGATTTGACATAGGATGAATCATTTTGACAACTACACTGACATTTACAAAAAGAGATTTTGTCTTTTGATCTGACACTATGTTTGGTCAGCGGTCTATAGGATGAATTGGACTTGTTACCGGTCCGAGGTTGGTAAAATCTGACATGAGAGTTGTTGGATTTTGAAAAAGTTTGTTTTTGAAAAGGTTGAGCACGTGCAAATCTTTGAGTCCTTTTTGGTGGATTTGGTAGAATACCCTTCCATTTGTTGAAATTTTGACATGACTTTAAAAGTGTTGGAGTGGGTAAATACCTTTCCATTTAGGATCATTTGAGGAATAGACCTGAAAACCATTGTTTCGAAAAGACTGAACACCCTTTTGGGTTGTGTCAGAAGAAGTAGGAATGACTTTTGAAGCTGGACTTTCCTTTTTGTTTGTTTTCTTGGTGGGAGAGTTTTTTGAAAAGTAGTGTGAGAAAACAAATTTTTCTGGACTCTTGGACTTTGGAAATCTGACATGCTTCTTATTTTTTAAAAAAGTTTGTCTATTTGTGCCTCGAGATCTAATTTCCTCTTTGAAGGCCTTTTTGGCCAAGGATTTTGGTGAACCGCAGTCATTGTTGTTCAACTGCGGTTTCCTAGAATTCTTAGAATGATTTTGAAAACGTGGGCTTGAGTCATCCTAACTTGAAGATTTTGGGGTCTGTGAGCATTGACCCACTTCAAAGTTCTCTATAGGTAATTCATGATGAATCGCCTGAAGGGTCACAGTTCCTTTTACTGAGGACTGCGGTAGTGAAGATTTGACTATTGCAGAGTAAGTCTGAGTTGGGACCTCAGTGGGACTTTTGTGGAACTTTTGACTACAGTGAGAGACACTGCGGTTTAAGGGCAGAGATGGAAAGTCTTTTGAGACTTCGGGGCCCTCAATGACAATTTCTTCATCAACTACGGATCAGGTTTGAGAATTTGGGTAAATGGTGCCACAGATAGGAATTAGATCACTTGTGTGACCCGAAACCTCAGGCACAATTTCCTCAATGACACAATTATTGCTTAGATTATGCAGTATACCGAAATGAGTTTTGATGTCTTCGGGAAAGGTCTTGTCATTGACTGGGAAATGAAATTCTCGGTCTGGAGGGACATACAGTCTGTCTTTGTTTAACCGGGGTGAGGAATCCATTGCGGTAGGATATCCATTTGACTAACCCCAATTGTATGTATTGTCCACGGTTCCATTATTTACCAAATTTTCAATAGCTTCACTTTCATTGAACAATTTTTTGATTAAAAGATTTAAGCGCACAATTTCACTCTGAGCTAAATCTCTCTGGTTCAAAGCTATCTCTAATTGTGTTTCACTCAACATTCTTGCATCTTTCTATAACTCTAAGTCCTTTTCTATCATAGCCATTTTGAGTCTTTTGTTATCCAGACGTCCTCTCACATGGAACATCTCTTGGGAAGCAATGTTCTTCTCATCTAAGGCTTTGTTATAGTCTGTAAGGACGGCAGCACAAGTGTCATTAAGATCATCTATGTATGGTTGACAGTCATGCATGCTATAGTTTAGAGTTTGGATCATGAGTTTTACCTGTTCGACGATGCTTAGAGTTCTATCCTTTGCCATGTAGCAGTAGTTCTTTTCCAGCTTTGTAGACCCATCATCATCCGCAGTTGCCAGCATGCAGATTTTCCCTTTTCCTTTGATACTGCTGATGGCTTCATCTTCTTCTCCGGATGACCAAACTTGATGGTCTCTTTTGACATGGGCTACGTATGCCCTTGCCTTTTCCTTATCTTCCAACTCTTGAGCCATTCTAAGGTAGAATGCTCTGTCTTTTACTACATTGGCCTTACAATCTCTTGCAAAGTGATTCTCTTTGTTGCATTTGTGACAAATCACAACATCAGTCTTGTCTTCAGAGGTAGTACTGGAGTCAGTTGTTGGAGTAGACTGCGGTACCTCCTTTGGTGGAGTATTTTGAGATTGCGGTGGTGGATGAGAACTTTTTGGGTAACGAGAATGATTATTCTGTAGACTGAAGTTACGGTTGAATGGAGGTTTGTTGAAATGTTGATTCTTGCGGAAGGAAGAAGGTGGTAGACGGTTGAACTGTTGGCTAACCAGAGCAATAGCCTTCTGAAATTCTTCTTCATCATCATACTCTGAATCAGCTTCGTATGATTGCGGTGGAGTGTCATACGAGGGAGAGTAAGATTGATTGAGTGGGGCTTGTGCTATGAGAGCAAGTGGTCCTCCGAAGTCAGCACAGTCTTTGAGTACGGTGGATTCTTGTGCTTGCAGTTCTCCATAGAGCTTGTAGAGTGACAAGGAATGAATCTTTCTATCGCCTTGGACTATCATCTTAGCTGTAGTCCAATGTCTTCCCAAACTATTAAGAAACTGAAGATTTGTTTCATGGTTACTGCGGATGGTGCCCGCATTGGATAACTTGGTGACTATCAGGTTGAACCTTTTGAAGGAGTCTTCCAAACTTTCTCCAGTATGAGCTTAAGTTGTTGAACTCATTGAGTGTGGTAGTAAGCTTCTTGTCTTGTGCTTGTTCTGAGCCTTTGTACAAATTCTTGAGAACTTCCCAGATCTCTTTTGCTGATTTGCAATTTATGATAATATCGAAGTTGTCAGGAGCAACTCCACAAGAGATTTCATAAAAAGCAACAGCATCATTTTCCATTTTATCGAGATCATCCTTGGTGGGACGGCTCATGACTGGTTGACCTCCTCCTAGTCTGGTTGTAGCGCCGTCAGTTTGGACTGGTGTGAGGACTGGGACATGTGGTCCTTCTTCTACGGATCGCCATACATCTCTACCAAGTCTCCTTAAGTATCTTTCCATTCTTTGTGACCAGTGATGATATTCATTTGCTACCAGTATTGGGGCTCGGTTAGAACCACCAACACTGTTGGAAACATTCAGAGATAACGATTGTGCCATTTTTGAAGTTTTTTTTTAAGAAATGAGCTTTAGTGGTATAGAAGGCCCTTTGAAAATCAGAATTCCGTTTTCAAAAAGCAACCACTATGGCTCTGATACCAATTGTTGAGAGAAAAACTTAGAGATACACTTGAACAAACGTTAGAACAAGTAGTATTGCGGAATAGTTAATCTCAAAGGATCTAAAAGCTCAACAATAATATTAATAAGTTAGAGTTAGATAGTTAGAGAGTTAGTTGCGGAAAAGTAAAGAAATAGAAATGACAACAATTGTTATATCAAGAATACACATAAGTTGATTCATAACAAGGAATGCATTCAAACCGAGTAAATAAGGAAGATCAAACTTAGTGATTAAGTCACAGAAGACTTGTTCCGAAGAGAGGTTATACTCAGTTATGTTCTAGTACGATTTGAGAGTAAGAAGGGATGAGTAATAGAGAGATAGAAAAGATAACTTCAGAGAAGTGTATTCAGAATAGATAGATGCGTATATTTAATACAAGAGAATGAGCTCTATTTATAGAGACTCACGAAGTACACTAGATTACATCTCTAAGAGTAGCCATGCAAGGCATACTGGACAATAGAGAGTGTTATAAAAAAGACAAGTAAACTAATCTAGTAAACAGACTGCGGTAGGGGAGACTCCGGATGCGGTTGCTGACGAAGAAACTAGAATGTGGGTGCTTGTTGGCTGCGGTAGCTGAAGTTTAAGAGGGTTACTTTTTATGATTCAACAGTTTAGCAGCTCAACCCATCTTCGTTGCCTCATGTTTAACTCCTTTTGATTTAAAATGTGCTGGAGACTCTTGTGGTCGGTGAAAATGGTGCACTTGGTACCATAAAGGTAGTGCCTCCAAATCTTCAGGGCGAAGACCACAACTCCCAATTCGAGATCATGGGTTGTATAATTCACCTCATGTGTCTTTAGTTGTCGGGACACATAAGCTATCACCTTCCCACGCTGCATGAGCACACAGCCTAAACCTTGATTCGACGCATCGCAGTAGACTACGAAGTCCTCTGTTCCCTCTGGTAGTGATAATACTGGTGCACTGCAGAGTGCTTGCTTCAGAGTTCGGAATGCAGCTTCTTGCTTATCCGTCCATTCAAAGGGTACGCCCTTTTGCGTAAGGGAGGTAAGTGGCTTGGCCGTTTTGGAGAAGTTCTGAATGAATCTCCTGTAGTAGCCTGTGAGGCCTAAAAATTGGCGAATTTCTGTGGGTGTCGTTGGGATCGCCCATCCTTCGATGGCTTTGACTTTAGAAGGATCCACATGTATCCCTTCTTGACTAACAACATGACCTAAAAAGTTCACACTACGGAGCCAAAACTCACACTTAGAGAGTTTTACGTATAGCTTTTCGGTTCGCAGGGTTTCCAGGATTTGTCGGAGGTGTCGGCCGTGTTCCTCTTCGTTTCGAGAATAGACTAGGATATCGTCGATGAAAACGATGACAAAGTTGTCAAGGAATGGTCGGTAGATTCGATTCATTAGGTCCATAAATGCGGCAGGGGCATTCGTTAGACCGAAGGGCATTACGAAAAATTCATAATGTCCATAACGAGTTCGGAAGGCGGTTTTGGGGATATCCTCCTCCCGGACTTTGAGTTGATGGTATCCGGATCGCAGATCTATCTTAGAGAAGTAACTTGCTCTTTGGAGTTGGTCAAATAGATCGTCGATTCTTGGAAGTGGATAGCGATTTTTGATAGTGAGCTTATTAAGTTCCCTATAGTCAATACACATCCTAAAGGTACCGTCTTTCTTCTTAACAAAGAGAACCGGAGCTCCCCAGGGTGAGAAACTGGGTCGGATGAATCCTTTGTCCAGAAGTTCGCTGAGTTGGCTGGACAACTCTTGCATTTCCGCAGGAGCCAATCTGTAGGGCGATTTGGCGATGGGTGTAGCTCCTGGCACGAGGTCAATTCGGAACTCGACTTGTCTTTCTGGGGGTATCCCCAGAAGATATTCAGGAAAGACATCCGGGAATTCGCAAGCCACTGGGATGTCTCGAATATTGACCTCTTCCTTGGACTTATCCACTATATGAGCCAGAAACGTCAAGTCCTTCTTTCGTAGATACTTCTGTGCCTTAATGCATGAGATAAGACAAAGGTTCATGCTGGGTTTGTCTCCGTATATAGTTAGGGTTTCGTGATTTGGGAGGTGAAGGCGAACGGCCTTCTCGTGACACATAATTTCAGCATGGTGGGGGCTTAACTAGTCCATGCCGATAATCACATCAAAACTCCTAATGGAAACATGCATTAAGTTTATTTGAAAGACGTGATGGTTCAAGGTCAGGGTACATCCGATGTAGATTTCCCCAGTGGATTCTGTTTTCCCATTAGCCATTTCCACCGTAAAGGTTTCATTAAGCTTCTGGGGTTGTTGTTTTAACAAGTGTTTGAATTTATTACTCACAAAGCTTCATTCTGCCCCGGTATCGAATAGGATGCATGAATAAGTGTGGTTTAGGAGAAACGTACCGGTAACAACAGCGGGATCCTGAACCGCTTCTCCCTGTCCCATGGTCAGCACTCTTCCTGCTCCTCCATTCCCAGGGTTGTTGATGTTGGGGCAGTTTCGACGGATATGCCCAGTCTTTCCACATCCATAGCAGGTGGGGCTTGGTCCTGCATTATTGTCGTTGTTGTTGGTGTTGTTGTTGTTGTTGCGGTTGTTGTTGTTGTTGTTGTTGTTTCCTTGCTGTTGGTTCTGGGGAGGATAGGTCCTGCAAATATTTTGCCGTGTGACCCTTCCGATTGCAACTGGTACAATGCATCTCCCTGCATTCGCCATTATGATGGAGACTGCACTTGTTGCACTTTGGGAGATTCCCAGAATACTGCCTAGGGGCACTTCGATTAGCTGAGGCTGGAGCATGTGGTGTGGAGGGTACTTGGATGGTTGCAGCATTGACTGTCACTGCTTGTTGCTTCTTTGATGACTCTGAGCCTTGTCGCCCTTTTCTCTTGTTGCTCTTTCCCTTCTTGTTGTCACTCTCCTTCTTGCCTTCAGTTTCCACTGGCTTCTCGCCCTTCTTGTTGTTGTGGTCGTACAGTTTCTTGGCCAATCTCTTGGCACTGTCGAAGGTTTCAGGATTTCCAGCTATCATATTTCCTTGAATTGGGGAGGTTAATCCCCAGATGAATCGTTCGATTTTCTTTCCCTCTGAAGTAATCATGCCAGGGCACAACAGTGACAGTTCGCTAAACCTTGATATGTATGCATCTATATCCGAGTTTCGGACGGTGAGATTCCATAACTCTTGCTCCATTTTCTGAATTTCGCCTCGCGGGCAGTACTCAGCCATCAGCATTACTTTCAACTCTGCCCACGGCATAGTGTTGGCTACGGGCAGAGTCATGGCCTCTACATGTCCATTCCACCAAGTGAGAGCGTGGTCAACAAATGTGCATGCGGCAAACTTTACTTTCACCTCCTCGGGGCATTCGCATATCTCAAATACCGATTCCACTTTTTCGATCCATCTTTTTAGGGTTATCATTCCGCCCGTGCCATTAAAGGTTCGCGGCTTGGGATTGGTGAAATCTTTGTAAGAGCATGTCTTGGTAGGTCCTTGATTGATTTCGTTGTTCGAACTTCCAGCCCCTTGTCCATTGCCTCCACCATTGTTCCCTTGGTGGATTTGCGCCATGGATGCGGTGAGCGCAGTAGATACAACTGCTTGGAATGCAGCTGAGTTGACTTCGGGTGGGGTTGGTCCAGGGTTTCCACGGGTTGGTCGTTGAGGCATCTTTCTGTCATGGAACGGAAATATGTTGAGTGCCTATGATTTTTGTAAGATTGTAGTCCTATAAACTAGGTCTATTGCATGAACTTAAATGGTTTCACTATTAGCATACAATCAGGGATACATAACACATAGCAGATCACAACATCACAATAAAGCACATAAAATCTTCCATTAATAATATCCGTACTTTGATACATGAAAATTTGCTCGAAGGAGCATACATAAGTGGTGCAAGTTCGGCAGCGTAACGGCTCTATGAGTAGTGTAATCACTTAAACATAGAGTCGATGGTACATAGCATAGATCATATAAGCATAATACTAAAGATAGATATGACTAGTCCTAACACTCTAAGGTGCGCTCGACGGCGGCAGTGAGGTCATATTCCAAAGTGTTGTGCCAACAACTGGGCCATCTCTGTCATTTCTCCAATGACTTCATCTCTTTCCTGGTTGGCCTGCACCGCTCGTGCTTCCATGACGAATAGTTGTTGCCGCAGGGCGGCAATCTCAGCTTCCGGAGAACAATTCTCTCTTGTGGAATTTCCTGGTGGGGCAGGGGGTTTTGCTGCATCTCGCTGGTAGGTGGTGTGACGGAATCCTCTTCTGAGTCTTATTCTTCCTCCATGTCGTCATCGGTCCCATCAAACTCGTAGTCTGTGTCCGTGTACTCGTCAGGCTCCATGCCGTGTACTCCCCCCTGATCTCCCTCAGGCTCATCCTCGATCATCCCGTGGGCCACCAAGACCTGATGAAACTGAATGCCCTGGTGCTCCCCTTCCATAGTGACTGAGAGGAGGTATATGAATAAACTATTATTACTCCTAGGATGTTTTAATTATTATGTAAATTGAGTTGATGTCCTTTTCTTGGTCACAAAGGAGTATGTTTTTAGGTTTTACCGACCATCGAGGTTTTCCCCGGGGCATGTAATAGTTGTACTTCGGAGAAAATGTAGTTGATCAGGCTACATCCACCCCTTAATACAACTAAGAACGGTCCCGACTTAACCAAGATGTCAGTATTATCTTATTTGATTTTGTATTATGTTCTTTTTCCTATATCGCACAAGTAAAGATGTTTTATCGTTGTGTTTTATTTGTTTTGTTCAGAGTTGTTTTAGTCCCTCTTTGGTTTATAGTTGCATATCAATGTGTGGTTAGACATGCCAGTCCACTATAAACAGTGCTCTGATACCAACCTGTCACACCCCCGAACCAGACGGCGGAAACGTCCGAGGGCTCGCGTGACTTAAATTGAATATCATCACAATGATTATACATGAAACACAACATAAACTTCACCATGCATTAATACATAACGATTGACATTGTTCACATCCAGTACATTGTTTAAATATTACATATCCATAGCATCAACTGTTTGAGAGATTTCAAAACATAACATCCTAACATACTTGATATTACCCTGCAGCTTACATGTTACCTGAGAATACAAGTTATTTTGAAAAACGTCAACATATGAAATGTTGGTGAGTTCATAAGCAGGGTTGTGATAAAAATGATTTGTGTAGTTTATAAAACCCAGAAAATCCGATATTTTCTGAAAGGACAATTGTTTATACCAAAGTGTGAAGATCCATAAGTTGGTGCATGAATGATTTCAAAACGTGTATAAATGGGAAGTTTTGTATTATAGTTATAGAAAATTACAAGCAAATGGTGCTGATTTCCTCGAAAAACCCGATGTTTTCCGATAACATAAAATATAATTGTTTTCAAATTGTTATACCGCTACACGAGTGATTTTGATTACTTTTCCTTGATTACTCGGATAGTATTGGATTTATTTAATTATGTGAGTCGTTATAACCATGCATAATAATGACTAGTTCGTCTGTCTTGGCATCCTAATGTACGCCGGAATTGATCTTAAGATTTTGTCACCCTAGACTGGCCGAGTCTAACTGTAGCGAACAGCTGAGGTGTGGGGGAGTCACCCCCGTATAGATCTATACACAAACTCTCGCTCTCCTTCCAGGAGACTTTGATTATAACTACAAACTACGAACGACCCTTAGAGGTGTCGCCCGTTATTACTCACTTAATCCAAACGAAATTGATTACTATTGATTAACGACCTGTATTTGTTTACTTGAATTGAAGGTAAGCCTAACAAACGAGGAGAAGAGGATTACAAGGTCCTGCTAATTACGTGTGTTATTTAAGGCTATTGGTTATACGAAGGACGCATTGGCCCATTTCATATTTGATTTAATTTGGACCTTACTAGCAATGCTAATGGGCCACCAAGGCCCAATAGCATATATATGCCATTGAGGGTCCCTTAAACATGTAATTGGGTCACCGGAGGCCCAATAAACATTTATTATTATTGTTAGGCCCAAAAGTCATGTCAATGGGCCACGAAGGCCCAATAAGCATGATTAGGATCTTTCAAGCCCAACTATTTGGATATTTACTTGTTTTAGGTATAGTATAATCGTTGGAAAGTTTGATTTAACGATTGTTATCTTCGTATCGGCACGAGGCCGGTCGGTTGTTTATAACGATATTTGGAATTATACGTATATTCATCTTTCTATTTTCAAGAGTTGTAGTTTGGTATTTTTGACTCAAATGTCTTAAAAACGAAATAATTGGTTCAAAATGTTGGTTTGACCTTTTCAACCCTTATTTAATAAAAATAACAATTTTAGTCCCTTATTTTGAAAAAGAAACATTTTAGGCCCTTAAACCATTTTCTTGACATTTTTGACTCATAGACTTGTTTAAATGATGATTTTTGTTCCAAATTCACTCTTTGGCAGTTTCAGCCCTTCCAGTAAGGAATTGTTCAGTTAAAACCCAAACTTTTCGCAACTTTTACAATTTTGGCCCAAAATCCAAAAAGTTTACATTTTTTATCCTTGTTTGGAAAATAAATCATTTTAACCCCTGAATTGGTTTTGTTTACCTTTTTATCCCCTGTTTTGAGGAGTTTATCATTTCAATCCCTTGAAAATTATGTTTTTCACAATTTTGGGCTCAATGGGCCGAAAAACCCAAAAATTGGCCCATTAAGCTACAAATTACATTTCTAGCCCTTTAAAGAGTATGATATTCATAAAAACATTTATTTTTACTGTTTTGACTCTTTTAGTCCTTAAGAAAACCGTGGATGGCAACTCTCAACTCAACTTTTAATTGTTTGACAAATTTAGCCCAAAAATGAGTTTTATGTTGCATTTTGTTTATTATGACTTAAGCTAGCAACTTTTCTTGACTTGTTCAATAAAAGCATATTAGATCATGTTTGTTTCCTCTTTTGTGTCATAGATCTCGAGATTTCTTCCCTTTTTGTTACATATTTACCACATAAACACATAAAATCACACATACATACATGAAATCATACATAACATACACATACACATAGATCTACACATTTTACTTGTATTCTCCCCCATAAAACTTGTGAAAACCGAAAAGAGAGGGGTATGAACTCACCTTTTCTTGTGGATCTCGGTTTTGAAGAAGAAATGAAAGAAATTTGTGAGATTTTTCGGCCTAGCAAGCTTCTTGGAAGATCTTTGGCTTAGATGTGTTGTAAGAAGCAAGATCACGAATTTTGTATGAGTTAAGGGAGATTTTTGAGGTAATCAAGAAGTTAAAGTATGGATCAAACAACAACTTACCAAGGATTAGTGATATTAAGAAAAGATCTTCTTGTAGCCCCTTGTGAATCTCGTAATTTTGGAGGAAAAGTGAAGGAGTTCTAGAGTGAGTTTTGAAGAAACTTTGAAATGGTGATGGGGTGTGTGTGTGTTTCGGCCGAATTAAGAGGAGGGGAGAGAAGAGAGTGTGAATTGAGTTGAATGCATGGAAGTATGGGATTTGTGCATGGTTTCCAATGGACAAATATGAGGTAAGAGTTGACTTAAATAACACACGTAATTAAATCAAATATGAAATGGGCCAATGCGTCCTTCGTATAACCAACAGCCTTAAATAACACACGTAATTAGCAGGACCTTGTAATCCTCTTCTCCTCGTTTGTTAGGCTTACCTTCAATTCAAGTAAACAAATACAGGTCGTTAATCAATAGTAATCAATTTCGTTTGGATTAAGTGAGTAATAACGGGCGACACCTCTAAGGTGCTGTTTATTGGGCCTCCGGTAACCCAATTACATGTTTAAGGGACCCTCAATGGCATATATATGCTATTGGGCGACACCTTTGCAGTCTGCGGACCACATCTGTAGACCTCTGCAGTAGAAAAGGTGGACCAAACGTCTGCAGTCTGAAAAAAGAAGAGTGTTTGTTTTTTTTTAACATCTGCGGGCTACTAAAATAAACTGAAATCTAAATAAACTGATTTTTTTTAAACTTCAAAGTAGTTTTTTAATATTTTTATAACTTTGTTATAAATAATTAACGAATATAAATCAACTTTTATCTATTATTGTATAAAAATAAAAATAAAAATAAAAATAAAAATGGTATGAATTAACGTATATATTTGATAAAAACCGACAACTTTGGTTGCAAAGTTATAACTAAACATTATAATTAGTGATCAAAGAATTTGATACGTAAATAGATGGAAATAAACTTCGATTTTTTCAATTAAATCCATTAAAAACAAACCATAAATATTTTCTCGAAAAATCGACGATACTGTATTAAATAATGTTTTATAAAATTTGGCAAAAAATATAAGAATATATTATGATTTTTTTTCATATTTATATAAATAGCTTCAACGACTATTATTGTAATAAATCTTTATTTATAAATTTGTCAAAAATATCATGTTTGGTATCGTCGAACTTTTTTTTTTAAGTTTTGTAATTTTTTTTTTCAAATTGTTTATCATTAATAAAGTTGGAAAAAATATAAATTAAAAAAAACTTAAAAAAAATAAAGATATATTTGTTTTTTTAGGCTAGAAGATGTCTGAAGATGTTAGAAGACTCTGGTCCACATCTGCGCCAAGAAGAGGGCGCGCAGACATTTTTAGGTCTGTAGTCTTCAAAAAAACAAACGGTCTGCGAAGGCTAATGTCTGCGTGTGGTCTGCGCGGCGCAGACAGAAGAGGTCACGCAAATCTGCAGACAAAAAACAAACACTACCTAAGGGTCGTTCGTAGTTTGTAGTTATAATCAAAGTCTCCTGGAAGGAGAGCGGGAGTTTGTGTATAGATCTATACGGGGGTGACTCCCCCACACCTCAGCTGTTCGCTACAGTTAGACTCGGCCAGTCTAGGGTGACAAAATCTTAAGATCAATTCCGGCATACATTAGGATGCCAAGACAGACGAACTAGTCATTATTATGCATGGTTATAACAACTCACATAATTAAATAAATCCAATACTATCCGAGTAATCAAGGAAAAGTAATCAAAATCACTCGTGTAGCGGTATAACAATTTGAAAACAATTATATTTTATGTTATCGGAAAACATCGGGTTTTTCGAGGAAATCAGCACCATTTGCTTGTAATTTTCTATAACTATAATACAAAACTTCCCATTTATACACGTTTTGAAATCATTCATGCACCAACTTATGGATCTTCACACTTTGGTATAAACAATTGTCCTTTCAGAAAATATCGGATTTTCTGGGTTTTATAAACTACACAAATCATTTTTATCACAACCCTGCTTATGAACTCACCAACATTTCATATGTTGACGTTTTTCAAAATAACTTGTATTCTCAGGTAACATGTAAGCTGCAGGGTAATATCAAGTATGTTAGGATGTTATGTTTTGAAAACTCTCAAACAATTGATGCTATGGATATGTAATATTTAAACAATGTATTGGATGTGAACAATGTCAATCGTTATGTATTAATGCATGGTGAAGTTTATGTTGTGTTTCATGTATAATCATTGTGATGATATTCAATTTAAGTCACGCGAGCCCTCGGACGTTTCCGCCGTCTGGTTCGGGGATGTGACAATTGACTACTCTGATTTGAACAGTGCTTGCCCAAAGGATTATTACCCCCCCCCCCCCCCCCGCGGAGATAGATCAAAAGGTCAAATCCTTGGAAGCATTTCAATTCAAGTGCTTCCTTGATGCCTACAAAGTCTATCTTCAAGTCCATATGAAAAGAGAAGTTGAGGAGAAAACAACCTTTCATACCGATCGTGGCACCTTCTGCTACCGGAAGATGCCATTCAGTCTCAACTACGTTGAGGCAACATACCGGTGCTTGATGGACAAAGTGTTTGCAAATCAAATTGGTAGGAATGTTACGGTATATGCCGATGATATGGTTATCAAAAGCCATGACGAGGCAGCATTGCTCCACGATATCGAGGAAACCTGTCAAACCTTGACAAGGACACAGATGAAGCTCAACCCGGGCAAATACACTTTTGGGGTGGAGAAAGGCCAGTTCCTGGGTTATCAAATAAACAATGAAGGAATATCACCCAACCAAGCGAAAATACAGGAGCTACTTGAATCTAAAACCCCTCACAGCCTCAAGGGAGTGCAAGAGATCAATGGAAGGTTAACAACGCTCGACAGATTTATCGTCAAGTCGGTTGAGAAAGCTCTCCCACTTTTCCATACTTTGAAAGGATGCATCGACAAAAACCAATTCAAATGGACGCCAGAGGCCGAAAAATACCTACAACATCTTAAAGAAGCTCTGCACCAACTCCTGGTCATGACGAGCCCCCTACCGGGAGAAACTTTGCAAATGTACTTGGCAGCATTCGGTGAAACCATATCATCAGTGCTAATTATTTAGAGAGCCAAGAAGCAATTTCCAATACACTTCGTGAGTAGAGCCTTACAGGGTCTTGAGCTCAATTACCCAATCTTAGAGAAGCTAGTCCTCGCATTAATCTATGCAGACAGGCGACTCGGACACTACTTTCAATCTCACAAGATTGAGGTTCTGACTAGTTATCTAATAAAGCAAATCCTATTAAGGCCATAGAATTGGAGTCGTCTAGCGAAATAGGCAATCGACTTAGGCGAGCATGGCATAGATTATCGATCACGCACCGACATCAAAGCTCAGGCACTGGCAAACTTCCTAGTCGAGATACTCGACACGCTCAAGAACATACCGAAGGTCCTCCCAATAGATCCCTCATATCTGGAGGCGAGTCAGGACATCTTGGAAATGCACACCGATGGAGTTGCAAGCAAGGAGGGGCCAGGAGCAGGTCTAATCCTCAAGAACCCCAATGACGATGAAATCACGTATGACTTGCTATTCAACTTCCAAGTATCCAATAATGAGGCCGGATACAAAGCACTTCTAGCAGGTCTTCGGCTAGCTCGAGAAGTTGGTGTGAAACGCCTCACAGCCCTCAGTGACTCTCTCCTCATTATTGCCCAGGTCAATGACACGTACGAGGCCAAGGACCAAAGAATTCAAAGGTACCTCAAAATAGTGTGAGAATTGGCACGTTCATTCAAGAGCTTCTCGATCAAATAGATCCCCCGGGGAGAAAGCATGAGGGACGACGCTCTCAACAAGTTAGCCTCGACATCGTTTGTAACATCCCAAAAATAAGAATAAAATTTTCATTTTTCAAAATCAACCTAATGACCATAATTTTTTACAAAACATTGTTTCAAAAGTGATAGTCAATAATCAGAGTATCCCAAAATCCCAATAACAAAAAATCCGAAGGATGGGCACAATCACACCTTCACCTTACCCCGATCATCTGAAGAACATGAAACCATAACAATCAAACTATAAGCATGAAGCTTACTGAATTCCACTAAAGTACCACCACACAAACATATAACCAAACAGGTATCGAGTCCACAACCTCCTAGTTGGATTACCCTTGGCTCACAACCTTCCACCTGAAATGCCCAATATATAATGGGTCCACAACCTCCTGGTTGGATTACCCTTGGCCCATAACCTTATGGTTAGAATGCCCTGGCCCACAACCTCACGGTTAGTTTGCCCAATACAAAATAGGTCCATAACCTCCTGGTTGGATTACCCCCGGCCCTCAACCTTACGGTTGGAATGCCCCGGACCACGACCTCTCGGTTGGAATGGCCCGGTATGTTGACTGAAATCACAAAGTATTACAGTCTCAACCCCACCATACCATGTCGACATATACATAACAAATAACATATATCCAGCAACAACTAATCATATAACCAGTCAACAGACATACAAGCAGATCTAAAGATCACTACCGCATAGCAACATCCTATGAACCAGGACACCTACCTAACAGATCACTACAGCATAGCCACATCCTCTATACTAGGATACATAAAATATTTGGCCGACATTGGTGCCTTCGACCCACAAGAACAGTGAGGAAAACTCACCTAAATCGAAGAACTCTAAAACATTGCGATATGATCCCTTTTATGCACTGCTTGCACCCGCGAATCCACTAACACCAGAACTGGATAAAATCTTAATCAAAAGTCCAAAATCCTCAAGTTTGACCCAAAGTCAAACTTGGTCAAAAAGTCAATAGTTAACGGAAATCAAAGCCCAAGACTGGCTGCGTACGCCCAACGTACGCGATTCAAGTCTAGTACGCCAAGCGTACTCCCAGGTACGCCCAGCGTACATTAGCTGATCCCAACATTCCATTAAGCACTTTATCCCTAAAGACCTTTTGTCCAGAGCTCATATCTAGACTCAAAACATCGACTTAAGTCGTAAAGTTTGCACCTTTATGACTTTTCATGGTTAGAAAAGGTCCAAAAGCTAAAACCTAACTTATTAATCCATTAAGACATCATAACTCTTGCATGGAAGGGATGGAAGGACCAAGATCACATTTGTATGGTTCCTAATAGCTCCTTAATGGATAAACTTTTGAACTTTATCCATTAGAATGGTCCAAACAACCAAGATCTAGTCTTTTAAGTTTCAAAGGGACCAAAACTGCATCCTTCTTACTTAATCCATTAATTTCAAGTTTCCAACCTTTAGATCCGAATCAAAATGATGTTTATAAGGATAAAGTTTCCAACTTTATCTATAACAAGGTCACAAACTTTCAAGATCTAAACTTTTTGCACTAAAGTGACCAAAAGCTCATAACATCCAAAACTAGCTAGATCTAAAGAATACATCTTCAAGATTCAAGCTTTATACCTTTAGAAGAAAGATCAAGGTGAACAAAGTCTGGATCTACAAGCTGTAATGCAACAAATAGTTCTCTAATGAGCTCCTTCTTCTGCAAAATGCACCAAGAACACTCCAAAGCACTCAAGAACACCTTCTTTTTCTCACAAGGCTAAAACTAGGGTTAGACTTTCAAGGGAGGGTGTTGGAGGGGTGGAAGCTGAGAATAGAATGGGTTTGGGGAAGTTAAGGAGCTTAGATATGGCTCAAACCACGAAAAAAGGGTTTGGGTTCTAATCGCGTACGCCAAGCGTACTCCTGGTATGCCCAGTCTACCAGGGATGCCTAGTACGCCCGTCGTATATCACATACGCCCATCGTACTAGACTAAGCCTAAAACCTTCCTAACTTCAAACTATCATAGTTTCTTCTTTCCAACTCCATATTCAACAATCTTTATATCATGGAAAGGTATTGAAGAGCCCTACGATATTATCTATGTTTTGTACTAAAAACTTCCCCAACAAAAATCCATATTTCATGAAAGAAGTCTAAAACATCACTTTTCCCGTTTTACCCTTTCACTCCAAGACAAACCAAGGGCTTGGATCACATAACCAATATTATCAACATCCAATAGGGTCTAAACCCTATTCCCTTGAAGCCCAAGGCCTTTACTTGATCACTTTATTGTCCACAATCCCGAAATAAGAAACTACTCGAAACAGGATGTTACAACTCTCCCCCACTTAAACTGGATTCCGTCCTCGAAATTCGTCTCAGTTATGATTTCTAAAGCGACACCAACATCTTCCATAAAGTCCCTCTAACCATTTTAAAATCAAGGCATCTTATAGATAAAACTCAAGAGACCACTCGTAAAACCCCAACTGCCAACAAGCAACTCAATAACTTGAAAGTGCTCAACCACAACAATTTTCTTTCTCTCCCTAACTGTATAACACAACTTCAAGAGAAAACCACACAAAATGGGAACTCTCAGAACTACAACCACAAACCAACTTCATCATTATACTCCCTGAAACGGGAAACTCGTCAGATCATACTTCAGAAACCTTACCCTAAGACTGATGATCATTCGTTCTTCAAACCTACCCCTAGTCCCTTGACTAGGAACACCACTAAAACATGCTGAAAGAATACTCAAAACATACCGATCGCGAAACGGCCAATAACAAATCCGAAAATGGTGCCCAAAACCTTACACACTTGCCTTCCTAACAAGTCATCACCAACCCACTGCTCCCACGATCATAATGATGGTACATCCAAGAACTTCACATTGCATCTAATTCCCTTATCAGCTCAGGTGTACCTCAACCTGACAAATCACTCGAGACATTTACAAGGAACTTCATGACTCGAGATTCCATAACCGATATCCAAACTTGGTAACCAAACTCATAATAAATAGCCCGCAAGCAAATGGGGTTCATAATGCAAACATTTTGCAATGGAATTCTTATGCACAACTATTACTCCCAATAACCTTAAACTGCCCACACGATCCAAATCAGTTCGTCAGTGAGTCTCCCGACTTCCAACAATGCACTAACACCCAAAGTACCACACGTGGAAAATAAACAATCATGATCACTAGGCCCATAGCCTATATGAAACATACCGCCACTGGTTCACAGTACATTGTGACACCTTCCAACCACTAAACGATAATCCCACGGTACCACACTGATCTTGTCGTCATTCCATCATTCGCCTAAAAACTCACGACCAGCACTACAGGGCCTAAAGATACTAAACATCAATCTACAGTCTTGCAGGAACCCAATCAACTTCCCTCTCAACAGTAACCAAACACAACAGTGCCATACTCTTTTACAACACGCAATTCCTTTCATAGTACAGGCTGCTACCAACGCAAAATCCGACGAAAACATGGTCCCACATGACCCAAGAAAGGGATAGACGGTCGTGCTTTGAAACTGATTGAATGATTAACAACTGCCCAACCTAGACTATAGATATCAATCTATATACCAAACTGAAAAATCCTTCAACAATCGATACTCAACCTGGATGACCCAACCGCCTCTTGACTTATTCCTTGACGTTCCCAAAAGGAACCCATGCCTACATCGAGCTCCTTAGCCAACAACTTCTTTCTGGGAAGACGACTCTTGCATTCCTAGCCTTTTCACCAATGAGGTATAGACATTGTTGGTCCATTTCCCACCTCCCCATGCGGAGCTAAATCTTGTTGGTTGCTATGGATTACTTCACCAAGTGGATAGAGGTCAAGCCCCTAACCACTGTTATAGGGAGACAAATGATAAAATTCATGTGGAAAAGCATCCTTACGCGGTTCGGCATTCCAAGGTCCTAATCAACGACAATCACACTCAATTTGAAGGAAGTCCCTTCAAAGAATGGTGTGCAGAAAAACAAATCCATCGTCAGTTTACTTCAGTAGCACACCCCACGCCAATGGCCAGACCGAGATATCAAACAAGATCATCATTAGTGGCCTTAAAAAGCGTCTGATAAGGTATAAGGGGGCCTGGGTAGAAGAATTTCTCATGGTGCTCTGTTCGTATCACACGACCTCAAGATCCAGCACTGGGGAAACATTATTTAGTTTAACGTATGACCACAGAAGCAGTTCTCCCACTTGAGATCTTGGTAGGATCGCTGTGAGTAACGGATTTCGAAGCAAATGCCAATGAAACTGGGCGACGTCAAGACCTAGACACGCTTGACAAGAAACACGAAGCCGCCCAGCTCGTCAAGCTGCCAACAAAGCTCGCACCAAAAATTACTACAACAGACATGTGCGAGTAAAGAACGTCAAGGTAGGAGAATGAGTGTTGAGGAAGAATGAGTCTAGCCATGCACAACCTCAGGTGAAATTAAGTGTTACCTGGGAAGGCTCGTACAAAGTTGTAGAAACACATCGAAACGGAGCTTATGTTCTAGAAGCACAAGACGGGAGGCCAATCCCCCGAACATGGAACGCGCAAAGTTTATGCCACTTTTACTTCTAGAACAAGGAGAAAAGGCAAAATAAAGCACACCAAAGGCGAGGGCAATGTGATCTAACTCCAAGCGGATAATCACACCCCATCAAGTAGCTCTAGTTTTAGGCCCACTTTTGTGCCAATATTTAGTCATTTTTATTCTCATTTGACAATGTTGATATCTCCAAAGTATTATCAATAGAATGATGAAAATTGACTATCTCAATAAACAGTTTAGATGTTTACTTATATCTAAGCTTGGAATCATTTCAATAAGAGGTTGTGCACATTTACCAAGTGATAACAAGGACTGATCATCCACGTCACTTGAGCAAAATCGATGCAAGGATGCAACCATAAGCTTTAAAGGCTCATAACCTTTCCCTAAACGTGTCAATACAATTTAAAGGACTATTACCTTTGCCTATTATATGAACACAAGCTTCAAAGGCTCATAACTTTTCCCTTGATATAAAAATACCTAAGTCCTAAACGCCTCGAGGTAATTATATCGGCTTAACTTATACGACTAGGGCAAGAGTGCAAATCTTTTTAGCGCAAGACTTAGAACAAAGTCTCGAAAGGGTACTTTTAAAACCCTATTCAAGAAGGAATACCCTAACAAAAAATGGACCAGTCAAGGTTCACATGAAAAGGCTAGCCAAATTCTCGACCAAAAAATATAGGCCCACGACTCAAAAGAAGAAAGAGACCCGAGTTTACTAAAGAGAACTCTCGGGTCAAAGTTAAAACATTACGACTAAGAATAAACAACTCTCATCAACCAAAATAGAGTATTCTTTGGGTTATAAAAACTTTCCAAACAAACGGGAATTACCCTCAACAAATTCCTAAAGCAAACACTCAAAATTTTCGGTGGAAAGAAACCATAACACATGCTACCACAAAGGCCAACACTAACCTTTGAGAAGAATTCAAACCCATAATAGCCCACATAAACCATCTAGGATCAGAAGCAAAGAAGCTTTGAAACAAAAGCAACCACGATATAAGAAAGATCAGTAAAAGTGTATTGTTTGTCGGACATTCCCCAGACTTAATCAAAGCCACACACGGCCATAAAAACATTGTTCAAATTTGTTTCTTAAACATCAAACATCCACTGGAGGAGGGCCCGACCTTAGAGGAGCTACCTTCAGGTTGGTTCTCTTCAGCATCAGGATCGCTGAATAATTGGCGAAGGCCTTCCATATCAAGCTCACCAAGATGAAGGTAGGAAGCAAAGTCTGTCTCCATGAAGGTTTTCATAGATGCATGCATTTCCTGTGTCTACTCCATAATAGCGCTCGACTCTCTAGGGGTAAACTTACCAGTGGAAACTTGCTCCCGGACCACCTGCTTTCCACCCTCCACGTCGGCGTCCATGCACGCCGACTTCATCCGTCGGACCCCCAGCAAGATCTCAACGCTCTCAATCACCCGATCCATCACGCAAACGACGCCATTCTAGAGAAGCCAAACCACAACCTCCTCAAAGACTTTCCTCCTCGACTCCTCTGCAACCAGATGCTCGCCTTCTTGCCTCATTTTCACCTCCAACGCTCCTTTTTCCACCTCCAAGCTCTCCACCTGCTGAGACAGGCGCTCCACCTCTGCATCCAAACCCAATACATGCTCCTCCGCAAATGCCTTCTCCCCAGCCAAAAAGTCGTAATGCTCCTCGAACTTACGCTTCTCGGCCTCAAGGCCCAACACCCTCTCCCTCAGCTCGTCATGCTCAGACTTGATGGTATCAATTTCTGCTAAATTCGAGCTATCATGATAAATTCGAGCTATCATGATGCATGCAACCGGCCGTAGCCACCAAGTAATGGGCAACCTGGGTCACCGTATATTGCAAGTTGTTAGCCATATGGGAGTTAGAAAGGAGCTCCAACGCTTCTATAGTGGCCAGAGGGAATGCATGAAGGTGTTGGGTTTTGAGCATTCTAACACTCCTATGGTGTACATGCAACCCTATAAACCTTGGATCTATGTTTTCTCTATTATACATGCAAATATTAACTATTCCAAGGTTTCATCCTAACTAGCATATTATGAAGCACCTATACTACAAAGTTCTAGTTAGATGACATACCTTTTGATGTAGCTTGATGTCTTCAAGCTTTAAGAGCTTAGCCCCAATAGTGTGGAAGCCTCAAATGGAATCACAAATCACCAAAACACCTTGGAAGAACTTGAGAGAATATGTATGCACACTAAAATCGGCTCACTCTTATTTTCACACACTTGTGCCAATTTTGTGAGCCAAGGACCCCTTTATATATTATGGAGGATTAGGGTTACATCCATGTAAACCCTAATACCCATGACCTTTCATTTACATAGGATCCATGGGTTAAAAGCTCCATGGACCATCCATGAAAGCTTAGCCCAACCTAAAGGAACTTGGCCCATTCCATATATATAAGAGTCCATATTTAATTAGTTCTTTTTGATCACTTAATTAATTCTAAATTAATTCTTGATCAATACTAATTAAATAATATGATTCCATATTAATATATTAGAACTTATAATATATTAATATAAATCATAAATATACTATTCTCAAAAGACTATCCATATAAATTGTGCCGGTGAAGTGCAACCCAAATGGACCATGTCGGGTCGAGTCAAGTACATACCAAATATAGTTATGGACTTAGACATTAATCCAACAGTCTCCCACTTGGATAAGTTTAAATCTATTATTGAGTATGACTTCAAAACCTAACTGGCAATCGTAGCTCTTAAAGCCGCTGTCGAACTCTGACCTTGTCAATGACTAGTCCATTAGATAAGGGATCATATATTCCTCCATTCAAGATATCATATGGACTGAGACATGGATTATAATCATTCTCTCTGTCCATTTGTTGTTTCCCGATTTTCAATTTATGATGACTGACTGATTGAACAAATCAAATCAGTCCTGGCTTGGCCAAGCACTCACATGTGTCATCGCTAAATCATCGAGGGGCCCACAGATATCGCTTTTATCCCGAAGGTAAAAGGAATGGATAAACTTCGACTCATGTGGCTTGTTCTACTACTTGTTGAATCATACACAAAGGCACGTTTTATAACATCGAGTTACCAAATGCGTTTTCGTGCAATCAATGTATAACCAACTCATAGTAACAACTCATATCTCTAGGTTTGAAGAATATAAGATATTATCGTCTCATGATCACTCGTGATAAAATCCATGAAGTGATTCAAATGAGCGCGGGTTGAATCCAATACTCAGAACTTATGAGCACTCATGAGTGTTGTAGCACCACTTTGTCCACCAACTTGGACCTCTACAAACCAACCCATGACAGTCTTGATTCATATCTACTTCCAACATATGACCGACTGTGGATGGTTTGAATAACTTAATCATTCAGGAAGAGCGACTTAGTTATTCTGCAAGTCAAAACATGCAAAGTGAAACACAAGAATAAATGAATCAAATATGGTATCAAACCCTATGAATATAAATAAACACTTTTATTTATCACCATACTGATTACTCATTATTCATTGTTTCGGTTTTATCAACTTTATACTTGAATTAAAAACACTAGTTGTCCCATCCACCAAGCATGTACACTATGTTTTTCTTAAACAATAGTTTTGCCATACACCAAGTATGAACTCTATGTTTGTCTATGATCCTTTTCTTTGTGAACTAGATCAATTGAACATAATTTCAATGATTCTCTTTTCACACTCCCAAATCCTTGTCTTAAATGTAAAAATTCCAAATTCCTATCATTTATCGAAATCTGTTTAGATTTTAAACTTATATGCAATGTTCCTCTTGTAATGATTATGCACAAAGCCACAAAGGCTTGGCAACAATCATTACAGAGTATCCAATGGAGATCAATTCCATGGAAACGATGTCTCAAACTCAAAGCGCATTGCTTTGAACATGCTTCTTGCATTAAGTTTCTTTAACCTTACACAGATTGCTTCCACCTATGAAGACAACTCAATATTCCCATTTTGACTACCGCTTCTGAACAAGAGTTGCCTCTTTTCAGACTATGTCAATATGGTCCTTCCAATATTAAACAGTATACTTCCAACTGTCCTTGAGCAACCAATCTTTGGTAAACCTTAGATTGTCCTCGACGATTGCTTAATCACTTTAGTCATATCTAATTCTAGACATTGTTCCCCTTAATTCCCCAAGGCATTTGGAAAATTCAGAAAGGGTAAATATTATAGCACATGTAATCGATCTTGTACCCAAAGTAAATGGGACACGATTCATGATGTTTCACATAGAGACATGGTTCTAGTCTTTTGCCATAATAATTTTTTGTTTGCCATATTCTCAAAATTTGACTATGAACAGGGATGCCGTAATCATAATCGAATTTTGAGAACGCAATATATAGAATTTCCTTAAGTTGAACCAATCCAACATGAAATTCATATATATATATATATATATATATATATATATATATATATATATATATATATATATATATATATTCTTGACTAAAGATGATTAAAATCTCAATCTAAGCTTAAAATCTCACTCTAAGCCTTTTAGAATTGACATGAAGTATAATATCCTCTCCCTTAATTATAGCAAAACAACTTTTTCAACCCCTGCAACCTTACGAATTGAAACTTTTGTTTTCTATAATTAACATTGCTAACTTGCAATACTTATCATAATTATCATGTTCCCACTAACATGATGATTATTAGCATAACACTCATGCTCCCACTAGCTTTGACATGTATCCAGAAAACAGCTGGACTTCTAGAAGTCAATACTTTATTGACATTCTTACCAAAGTTCAGATTTCTGATACTAGATTGCTTTGATAAGACTTTATCAAAATCATACACCTTATCTTAGATAGATCACAGGTGTGTCTAAACAATTTCAGAACTATGAAAAGGGATGCCATAATCATAGTCTCAATTTTTTAGACCTTTTACCATTTCTCATAAGTCAATGTTAGTGTGTCGGTTAACCACGCACGCTCCACTAACAACTTTGAGAACTGCAAATATCACAATTGTTATCTACTTAAAATCTACTTAGTGAAAGAATTTCCTCACCATCATTTTCATGAATCGGAGAGAAACCTTATGACACTTAGATTTTATGGTGTATGTGTTCTTATCCGTGTGAATTTGTCAAACCATAATCACAAGACTAGGTTAGTGACAAATCCTAACTCATATGGATTGAACTTGTGCAATCTTAACCTTTTGCCACCTGGCAGCACAAGGGCCTGCCATTGCTTCCAAGTAGTTATGCAAACAATTGAGAACATGTAGAACTCAAATATATATAGCCAACTTAACTGGAATGGGCACAGAAATGTCAACACGATAGGTTATAAACCTCTAGTTGTGTGCTAGTGATGAAATACATGTTTTATTCTTGATTACTTCTTGAAACCCTTTCAGGATCTTTTAGACTCCCACTGTCTCCTTGACCTATAAGACTTTCTTGCCAAATATTCAAGAGATAGTGTGGATTCTAATCAAGACAAACACTTAACACAATTGGCCTAAGTTGGTCTCTGTTTTATCCAAAACATCACAACTTACCAAAATCAAATGTACAAGAGTAGGACACTTTTACTCTTACATTTGACAAGTGTTTTAAACCTTTCTTTAAGATATGTCACTCAAGTTACAATCTTGGAGTATGACTCTAAGAATTGTTTTGGAACGAAGTATGACTCATGTTCCTGATCTAACCATTTCAACAATTCATGACTCCTCTTTTTAGTCATAAGAATGCACTAAGATGACCTTTAGAGGACTAATTGTGATATGATTTCTAAATCATTAAGATGATCACAAACATGATACTAAAGTACTCTCCCATCTTTTCAGACTTGAGAAACTTTTATCTTTCTGCCTAATTTGATTCTTCCCATTCGTTCTGCCATACATTGAGACTTTTCCAATGTTTCAGAATTATACTTAAACTTGTAAGTATAACCATATTTACTAAACTTTAGTAAATCAAATAGTCTTAACGAGCTTTGTGGTGGACATGACCAGTGCACAAGAATATGTACTCGATCCCTTTAGTCCTTCACTTGACTCACACATCCATGTGAACAAGTAATTAGTCTTGATTTTCCAATGCTTGAAAGTTCTCATTCATCATACTATTCAACTTGCATGATTCCAAGTTTCGGTCCAATTGAAACTTGGGTGATGAGGAACTTTCCTGATTTGGTAAATTTAGACACTACCACAAATGAAAGAATCAAATCCATTTTCCAATATTGCTGTCAGTGGAATCATATAAGCAACAATTTTCCGCAAATGTCATTGTAAGGATACTTCAAATAAATAAAATTAAACAATTTTCTTTTATTTTAAAACTTTGCGGAAAAACTTATCCTTACAATCCACATGGAAAATTGTTGTTATCTATTCCTTAGCAATATATCATAACTTCTTAAGCAACTGCTCAAAATTCTGATGCGATCGAAATCCACCTTCGCGATCAGAATCAGCATATACTTCCTTTAAGATTTCTCTCTATTCTTTGATTCTTAAAACATCAACATGTGACCCAGTCACATCATGTAATGAGGATCTCAGAATAGAACTTAACAGAGTTAGATAATGGGCTCTACCTGATGTAGAGTCAAACTTATTGACTTTAACATCCTTAGGTAAATTTGGCAGCTTTGCAATCAACGCCCCTTCCTTTGGCAAAATAAACATATGGACCATTTGGTAATGGGACTATCTCAGACTTAGCCTTTCTCTTTACCATTTGGTCAACCGGGTTGACTATGGCCAATCCCTTTCCATTGGGAAGATAATGCTTTTTCTGGACTTCCAGTGTCACCATTGTCACTGTCCATAAAATTTTTGGGAAGTTGATCTTCTAATCAAATTTGCTTTACTATCGTTCCAAATCATTGCTGATTCAGCAGCACCAAGCAAATAGATATGATCATTAAGGTTCATGTCATAGTCTGTTTCATAGTAGTCCCAAAGGAACTCACTATGTGACTTAGAAAGTGATTGAACATCCAACTTTCTCAAGACTTTGACACCCAACTCTCCCGGCTTGTCAATATGTGACTTCATCTCTAAGATGTGATCACACATAGACCTTGCTTGCCATTAGGGCTTGAGTGACCTTGAACTTGTGGGTTAGGGAGAATAATTGGAGGAGGTGGATGAAGAGAAGTATGACTTCCATGAGCCAAACTCGGGAAGTCATATTCATTAGGAAAGCTTGGTTTGGGAAGATCATTGTTGTCTAAACCAGACATCAACAATGGGAGAAATTCACATAAAGTTGATTTAACTCCTTAATATAACACCCAATATGATATATTAAGGCTAGGACCCAACAAACTATTTTATAACTTGGAAGAGAGATGCCGTAATCCAAGCTATAAAATATTTGAAGGTAGGTGAATGACGATTCACCAATTTCCACCAAGATAAACGAGTATTATTAGGTTTTAATTGGTTTTGAAACTCCTAGATTCTTTTGAGATTCATTGAACTTTTCAATGACATGTTTCAATCTCGAGTGTGCCCTTCAGGTTTTGTGACTGGGATGCCGAGGATCACAAAACAAGGTGTGAAGTAACCATGCAAATATACTTGGTACCATTAATATTTACCCCTCAATCGATGTGTCGGTTAACCACAGACGTTCCAACGATACTATGATAAACATTAAGTTACCCTTTGCCTACCTTGTTAAGTCCAGGTTAGTGTGTCGGTTAACCACACACGCTCCACTAACAGCTTAAACAAAGTGCAAAGTGTAATTTCATGGATTAGCACCTTATTCACATTTTCCTAAGTAACTAAGATTGGGAATTTATAAGTGTTTAGTTACTTAGTATTTATCATTATACTTATAATGAAGGGAGAATTATAGTCCTTGTCCTACCTGTTCGGCTAACGACCCTCCACCGGTCAAGGAAGCGGTGAATGAGAGTGGACACCCATTAAACTGCCATTTTATAGGCAGTAACCTTATACCCCCCTTATAGACCGGCTTCGTGAATGAGGCCTACTAATGGTAAGACGACTTGCTCTTATACATATAATATATTAAACTTTTAATATTATAATAGTATAAGGGTGTATTTTAGACATTTAAAATACTTGGTGGTTTAATCTATTAATTAAACTAGACTTTTAATTTAATTAAACTCAAACCATATATTTATAGATTAATAATACTCTTTTAATTAAACGCTTTAATTAACTATTAATAAAGTCCATAAGAGTTAATTTGAACTATTCAACAAAACATCATAATTCCAATTATTAAACTCAAAATTAAAACCATTTAATTAATTGTTTAAGTTATGAACCCAAGAGTTTTAGAATTCAATTCTTTTTTTCATAAAAAACTTTTCTCAAATTCCAAAACTTGAGGGCAAGTTTTGTTATTCTTGAAAACCTTTGGATTCCATAACTTATGGAATTAATTGTGTTTTATGATGAAACTTTCCATGTTCCATAACTTAAGAACAAGTTATGGAATACTTTAAAACATTAACACCAAATTTTGTAACTCCATAAAAACTTTGAATCAAATTTTTTTTTTTTAAAAAAAACTTTCATATCCATAACTTATGGAAGTTTCAAAAACCCTTAAGATCACAACTTTAAAAAAACTTTTGAGCTCCAAAATTTTATGACAAAATATGTAACTCCTTAAAACATTTAGATCAAACTTTTAAAACTAATAAAATAATCATATCATTTTATCTTTTACTAAATTTGACCTAATTCAACTCATATAGCAAATGATTCAAATTTTACAAATAATTAGTTTTTCACAAAACAAATAATTATCTTAAAATTTGACAAACTTCATGTTTTTTTTTCCTTTTTTTTCCACTTGAAAATCAAACATTTGCATGAATATAACAGAAAACAACCCATGGCTCTGATACCACTGTTGGGTTTTGAGCATTCTAACACTCCTATGGTGTACATGCAACCCTATAAACCTTGGATCTATGTTTTCTCTATTATACATGCAAATATTAACTATTCCAAGGTTTCATCCTAACTAGTATATTATGAAGCATCTATACTACAAAGTTCTAGTTAGATGACATACCTTTTGATGTAGCTTGATGTCTTCAAGCTTTAAGAGCTTAGCCCCAATAGTGTGGAAGCCTCAAATGGAATCACAAATCACCAAAACACCTTGGAAGAACTTGAGAGAATATGTATGCACACTAAAATCGGTCCACTCTTATTTTCACACACTTGTGCCAATTTTGTGAGCCAAGGACCCCTTTATATATTATGGAGGATTAGGGTTACATCCATGTAAACCCTAATACCCATGACCTTTCATTTACATAGGATCCATGGGTTAAAAGCTCCATGGACCATCCATGAAAGCTTAGCCCAACCTAAATGAACTTGGCCCATTCCATATATATAAGAGTCCATATTTAATTAGTTCTTTTTGATCACTTAATTAATTCTAAATTAATTCTTGATCAATACTAATTAAATAATATGATTCCATATTAATATATTAGAACTTATAATATATTAATATAAATCATAAATATACTATTCTCAAAAGACTATCCATATAAATTGTGCCAGTGAAGTGCAACCCAAATGGACCATGCCGGGTCGGGTCAAGTACATACCAAATATAGTTATGGACTTAGACATTAATCCAACAGAAGGCTCCACTCATACACAATCGAATGTTGTGCAAGTAGAGACTCATGAGTAAGAGTCCACTTCGGGAGAAAGACGTCGGGAGCCACCAAAGTTGCAGGGGAATCGCCTGCAATAGCATTGTCACTCATTGGAGACGAAGCAAAGCCAGGGGTAGTTTGGAAGTCAACTTTCGGCTCCCTCCCAGACTCACCACCACCAAGGTCGGTGTCATCCTTCGGTTCTTCGTTTGGTTCATGAGGTGGTTTTGTTGCCTCGGTGTCCATTCCCTCCGACAGGTATGAAACGTCATCATCGGGGGTGGTGATCAAAACATCAGACTCCCCAGCAGGAAATCCATGTTGCGTCTCTTGCGAAGATGTTTGCCAATGGTACTGGTACCAACGTCTCTGGAAAGTGGGGAGTCTACCCAATCTATTTGTCATTTGGTAGTTGCCCAGCCACCACCAACTGGCACCTCCTTCGCTGGTTCATCTTTAGAATTTGGGGGCGGAGGATCATCGCGAGAAACACCCTCAACGAGAGCATCCACCAAAGCCATATCAACTTGAGGACCAGGTCCCTCATCCCTAACAACATGCCAAGGCTCGATCAGTGCTAACCAGCGGCGAAAGGGTCTCCACCATAGGTACCTTCGGGTACTAGAAATTGCCCTTATACTTGCCATGCAGAACCGTTTTAAAGGAAAATATCCTTTCATGACCTACAAAGACAAGCAGTAAAAAAATGTGTAAATATGTTTTCTCAAAAAATATATCATTGGGGGGGGGGAGAAGAGTATTTACCATCCTTCTCCACAAAAAACTGGGGCATCATCCCTCAAGCCCTTCAGGCGGCACTCATCCCTGTTGCGGCTAACATGTAATCCTCCCAGTCTTCTCCATTGAAGTAGATACCCCTCAGTGCATGCGTTATAGTTAGGCTAGCACCCCACAGTTGAGGCGACCGATCAGAGAATACGGTCATTCAGGGGTAGCCATAACCAACCAGGTTGCGATTCACCCAAAGCAACTTGTCTTGCCAGTTTTTCTTAGGTGTTTTCTGGTTAACGATGAATGCATGGATGCCTCGCCTTTGAGAAAATGTATGGACGCTAGATTGGGTGGAAAAGTTGAAATGGGATTTGAAGTCCCATAATTGAGGCAACACTCCAAGGGCTCGACATGCTAGCTCAAAACCCATAATCATGTTGACGACGTTAGGACTCAGATCATCTACAAAGAATTCATATTGACGCATGATCTTGTTAAAAAAAATCAGTCGTCGGCAGCCTCATACTTGCCTCGAAGATCGGAATGGGGACTCCGACCTTGCCCTTTGGTGATTGAGAAGTGATCCCCCCTTTCCTGGGATATTGCACCCCATGTCCAGGCATGAAGCCAAACTGAGTCTGAAGAGCCTCGAACTCACTTGGGGTTGGCTCGATTCCAGATAGTGGTTTCGCCATTATCTCGTAGAACAAGAACAGGAAAGAAGAGAGGGTAAGCAAAGAGAAGACAGAAGCAGTTGAAGAATGGGAAGTGTAAAAAGGAAAAACTATCCTTGATAAGGGAAGTTTAAATGCGAACCGGGAATATAAAAAAACTATTAAGATGAAACTGCCTCTGTTGACAGCTTCGTCACATCAACGGACGCCAGGTCCATCTTCACCGAACACGTGTCTTGATCAAGGCTAGAACAACTCAGCTACAATATGTCAACGCTGACATCTACTAGCCTAGGGGACTTTTTAACGTATCCCTCTAGGAATATGTCAAAGATAATAGAAACATTATCTTTAGGATGACCTAGTTAACGGTCGTAACTCGTCCTAGCGCCTAACCCGGGCCCTTGCCCTCGCGTTGGAACCCTGATGCTTGGCACCCTCCCGCCCAGGTCCAATTCCTGACGACAATCTCTGGTCCATAATAATCCGAAACACAATGTCCCAGAGTGACAAGTGTAGCGCTCATGGCGTCATCCTCTGTTTATTTTGCACCAATAGCAGACAACCACTAGTGTTGCACGATCCACCAATGGGACTCCTCCACGTCTTGTCGGCCTAGTCGGGACAAAGGATGTTGTTGGAATCTTGTGCAAGGAACAAAATGTATAAAAGGAACCCTTATTCTCCAGAAGAAGGGATCACCTTCTCACTATCCAAAACCCTAATCACCTTATTCTCACATAGATACTAACTAGACTGTCACAGCTTCGTCCCGGGACCACCTCCCGGACGTTGACTGACGTTATTTCTTCATTGTTGTGATTACAGGACTCTACCTAGTCGGACTCATCGAGTGACGGTGTTAAGTCCCAAGAAGATATCACAACAGTAATGTATATTTGATAGTCTATTTTGTCACTTTGTTACATCTAATGAAATTGCAGTTTTTTTTTCTTATTGTGTATTACGTGGATTTTTCTGCGCTACTCTGTTACTTTGACCATGGCTCCGCTATTTAGATCAAGGGGTTTTTAAGCTAACTAACCCAAGAAAGGGAACATTTGTTATTTTTATTAGAATACCAAAGAAAAAAAAACTCTTTAACATAATCAACATTTACACTCAAGTTACTTGAAGTCGCCACCTTTATGTTTCTGAACCTCCAGATGTACTAGACAATAGTACACACAATTACTTCTACCCCCTTCTTTTTTTGTCGAACTAAGGACCAAAGTATCCACATTTTTGAACAACTCTACAACTGAAATAAAGGTTACTTGGGTAATATCCAACCATTTAAAGATTGCATTCTAAGTTCTAGGAGCCACTTCACATCTAACAAACAAATGGTCCTATTGTTCCACCTCTAAATCACATGTAGGACACATAAAGAGGAAGGAATATCCACACCCCTATCAATCAAATTTAGTATAGTGGGTCTTTTATTTAGAACGAATCTCCAAATTAGCATGTTCACTTTACGAGGTAAAACAAGAATTCCATATAGTTTCTCGATCAATGTTTGTGAGAATTTCTTCTTTAATCCATCTTCTAGTGTCACGTACTTCAAAGACCCATCATCACTAATATCCCACCACCATCTATATTGATGTTGATTAATAATCACATCTGAAAAATCTTCCATCAAAATTGAAAATTGATTTAATTCTTCACGTCCTTAAGTTTGATGTCTCCAATTCCAAGACCACCCTCCGTCAGTATACCTATCTGCAATAGAATAATCTTTAAAATTTATAACACAAATAATCTAGGAAATTGGTACATCATTTTATGATCGTACACCCAATTATGATACCAAAATTTAGTATCACAACCATTACCAATTTTTCTTTTAAGCACCAAATAAATCTCCACTCCTTTTTGTAGAATCCGAGAAGTAGAATGTATAATTCGGGCCCAAGGTCTAGAAACCATGCAACAGTTTTTGGTATTGATCAAGACCCCAATTAACACCAAATAATTATTTCACAACTTTAACCCAAAGAGAAATTTCTTCATTCAAGAATCTCTATCTCCATTTCAAGGTGAAAGAGAAGTTGAAAGCCACCAAACTTCCTAATTCAAGGCCACCACAAGATTTAGTAAAAATAACCACTTCCTATTTAATCCAATGTATCTTACTCCGATCTTCCTCTCCACCCTAAAAAAACGAGCGCGAAAGCTTTCAAGCTTCTTAGCTCCCATAGTTGGAATTAAAAACAAAGACATATAGTATATTCCAAGAGAGCCCAACACCGAATTCAACAACAAGGATCGACCTCCTATAGAAAGAGTCTTGACTTTCCAAACATAAAGCTTCTTCAAAAATCTCTCAATTATCATATTCCAACCAACCTCCTGAGACATATTTAGACCAACTGTGTAGGAAATTTTATAGGGTTTGTGGTGGAGATCTAGATACCAACTTGGATTGTGAGAACTCTTTCCAAATTGATATTTCTACCATATGTCTGGGTTGCAAGAAATTCAGCCTAGGATAATCCAAGTGGAGACTTACGATTCTACGCACAGAAATCATAAGCCAATTTGCTAGAAAGATTCTGTGAGAGTTTGAAGAAAACGAGAGCTAATTTTCTAATGTCACTTCACAACAGGAAGAGTCGTTTATATAATAAACGAAAATAGGGTTTCATTAGGGTTGGGCCGTCATTAGTTGCTTTGGAAGCAGGTCAGGGTAATCCTGATTAATGAGGATTTAGAGTTACCAAAACTAACGAGTTTCGTTAGTTTTACAATAATCACCCTCAAGAATCTGAATCTTCCACTATATTCCCATATGCAAAATTCGGTGAGGTTTTGGGGTGCTGCCCCTTGGACCCCAGCCAGGGGCTTTGCCACTTGGACCCCGCTAGGGGCGCTGCCCTCGGACCCCCGACTAGTCGTCGAACCGACTTCTAATTCGATCTTATACATGCGTGCATTCCGCACAACCCTGTACATATATTAGAGTACAGATTATGAAGCCCCTTAGCTCACATGTTAGTTTCAGTTACTTAAAATGACATGGTGACACTAAAATCACCAACAAACTGGAAGTCTCAAATACAAAAAAGGTAATTTATTTGTCTTACAACCAACAACCGTTGAAAATTGTACCGCCTCCCCAAACTCCACCCCATACCATTAAATTTGATTTGTGAAGGTTAATTTTCAAACACGAAACCAAGAAAAAACAATGAATTATGCGGACTACGTTACGAATATTGCTTCTCTCCCGATCTATAAGGACAATAACATCATCACCATAGAAAAGATGAGATAAATAGTTTCTAAATGACTCGTGAAAAGGCTCGTTACATATTCGTGGGGGGATGTTTATTTTGTATATAAAGTCAACGTTGAGGGCAAGTACTATAAAGCAGTACAATAAAAATCATATATCGTTAATATTTACTTAAAACAATGATGGTAGAAGAAGCCAATACAAACAAAATGATTATTTACCATACATCATGAACTATTTTCCAATGAGTTTTAAGTGATATAGTATATATCTCTCTTTTTGTCCGGAACCCATTTTTTTTTAGTACTAATCTTGTTTGTTTTGTATTTTTTTATTTAGTATTAAAGAAAGCAAACAAATAATTTAAAAATATCTCAACACATTATTGCTAAGTGCGAGTAGATAGGAAATGTCTATTTTGTATCAAGCATTGATATCTCGTTGTATATCGTTCCCAATATATACTAAAACATACATCGTGTGAGTTATTTGAAATAGTATTTTAAAATAAAGATTTTACATCAATTTGTAAAACAAAATAATTTAAAGAAAACATTTTTGCAGGTAAAGATCTCAAATGATTTAACTCCCTAGCATTAAGAAATGTGTAAAGTGTCAAAGCATACGAGTGTGCTACTAATTAATCAAGAGACAATACCATAAAATAACATTCAAACATCGTCTTAAATTCACAATAAAGCATAAGATAAATATCTACATACTAAAATAGATGTCATTAATTTTCAACAAAGTGTATCAACCTTAATACATGTTAAAATACATAGGTTAGGCCTACTATAAAGCAGTAAAGTCTAGTAATTATTCATGGGATTAAATCTTAAGGGTATTGGATAAAGGAAAAAAAAATCCCAAAGTCAACCCCCCAAAAAATATAATAAACGAAAATCTAAGGCTTTTCATTGAACGGTTAATCTGCAACCACTAATCTAAGAACCTACAACCCCAAACAGAAGTAAAACTATAAAAATTTATTAGTTCCATTTTATTATTCTTACATAAAACTTAAATGGCAATAAATATATCATAAGACGAAATAATGTGAACTAAAATAAAAATCATATTCTCATCAACAAACATGAAATTTATATAAATAGAAGTCAATTACAAAGAAAATCAATATGTATTTTTATTCTACCCATACAGATTTTTCAGTTTAGGAAAAAAAAACCTAAAGAACTAAGATTTTTAAACTTATACGAATCAATTTTGTCAAGAAGTTGGATTAATTTATTTGGTTTGAAACTCTTCGTGAAGAAATGCGTGAAAGTCGGTTCAAGCAAACCACCATCATCGAGTTGCAGGTCCCACCAGGAGAGAGATCAATGAATAAAGAAGGGTTTAATGATGGTGAGTTTGCAGTGGTGACATTGAAAAGTGGCGAAGGTTGTGGTCGTGACGATAACAGTAATGACGATGGTGATCGAAGATGGTGGTCCACCTCAAATCTGACATTGAATCGGGATTGATTGATGATTTGTAGCGGTGATTTCTGTTGGATTAGGTGTCTAAGCCCATAACTATATTTGGTATGTACTTCACCCGATTATGAGCATGGTCCTTTTGGGTTGCCTTCACCAGAGCAACTTGACTGGATGATTAGTGGAGAGATATGATAATATGGTTTATTAATATATTATAAGAATAATATATTAAAAGATAAATAATATTAGTTAATTAATATTGGTCAAGAATTAATTAAGAATTAATTTTGTGATCAAAAGATATTGATTGAACTTAGGGGATTGAAATTGCAATTATAAGATAATTGGATTTTGGGTTGTGGATCATATGGATCAAGGGGTGGACGAAATTAGGGTGGAAGCCCACCTTGAATTCGTCCAAGGCCTTATTCCAGAAGGTTCCATTGGACTGCTTAAGGCCTAAGCTATCCAATTAGGGTTTTGACTGAAACCCTAGCCGCACACCTATAAAAGGAACCCTAAGGCATCCAAAATCGGCTACCCTTGATCCCTAGAGTTCTTAGAGTCGATTTTGTGCCTCCATCTCCTCTCTCCAAGATCATTCTTCTTGCTTTGGTGTTTGTAAGCCATAAGAGGTGTTACATTTGTGATACTAAGCTGTTGAAGATTAAAGATTCTTGCTACTCTTGAAAGGTAATCATCTAAACTTGTTTAGATAAGTATTTTCGATTTCCATATGCTAGAATTAGGGTTTATAAGCTTTGGATAATTTGCATGTACAATTAGAAAAACCTAGATCCAAAGTTTTAAGGTTTTGCATGTGCACCATATGATTGATGTTTTGCTTAAAATCCATCAGTGGTATCAGAGCTTAGGCTGTTTTTCTTTTGTATTTGATGCATAGCTTAATCGTTCAAAGCAGAAAGTTCTTCGTTTTTTGCTTCTGCCTGGTGACCACGACGTGGCATATATTGTCACGACGTGGTGGCGGATCAGAGTGCAAATTTCGGGATTTTGGCCTATTTTGGATTGGGATAATTACCAAAAATGTTTTTGATTAATAAAATCCGATTTTTATTAAATTGATATGATTATCCTTATCAAAATAGAAGATAATTGCAAATTAATTAGATAATTATTATCTTATATGATAACCCTAATTATTTGAATTATTTGTTTGAATTATCTTGTCATGTAATTAGATTAAGTCAAATTTAGATAATCACTAATTAATTGTTTATTTAAATTATTTATAATTTGATCTAGTTAGTTTTGAAAAGTTTCAAAACTTGCCCTCAAGTTTTGGAATTTAAATTATTGATTAAAAGTTTAATTTTGAAATATTTAAATTCTAAACCCTAGAATTTTACAAGTTTAAAATTCAACCTTATACTATTATAATATTATAAAGTTAATAATATATATGTATAAGATTATGCTAGTCTTACGTTAGTAGGCCTCATTCACGAAGCCGGTCTATAAGGGGGTATAAGGTTGCTGCCTATAAAATGGCAGTTTAATGGGTGTCCACTCTCACCCACCGCTTCCTTGATTAGTGGAGGGTCGTTAGCCGAACGGGTAGGATAGGGCAACTAATTCCTCATTATAAGTATAATAATTAATAAAGTAACTAAATGTTTTTAGAAAAAATTATCAATCTTAGTTACTTTAGATAAAATGTGAAATTGTATGCTATTCCATGAAATTGCACTTTGCACCGTGCCAAGTCGTTAGTAGAGCGTGCGTGGCTAACCGGCACACTAATTTGGGACTAGCTTGGGTGGCAAAGGGTGGCTCGATGTTTATCATAGACTAATGGAGTGTGTATGGTTAACTGGCACATTGGTTTGGTGGTAAATGACATCGAGAGCACCAAGCACATTTGCATCGTTATTCACACCTTGTTTGTGATCCTCGGTATCCCAGTCACAAACTTGAAGGGCATAATCGAGATTTAAACATGCTATTGAAAAGTTGTCACACCCCCAAACGGCGGAAACGTTCGGGGGTGGATGACTTCATTTGTAGTATCACAACACATGCATTATAGTAATCAAAGTACAAACAACCATTGCATTAATAAGTATAAGTTTTTACATGTGTTCAGTCAATATATATTGACACCAAAATAGTTATACAAAATAAGAAGACATGACTCAAAATAGCTCCATCTTATCAAAAGCTCGGGGAGTACCTGTCTATTGATTCCCTGAGAATACAAGTAATTTGAAAAGAGAGTATCAACATAAAGTTGAGTGAGTGCATAAGTATTTATGTTTGAAAGAATGTTTTCTGTTCTATGACTATGTAAACTGTTCCAGAAAATCCTATATTTTCTGCTGTATATGAAAAGTAGTTTTAATCTCATAAAACCGTTCTGTTTGTAAACCAATGTTCTGTATTTGTATTCCTTTTTGTAAAACCTGTAACTGTGAGTGTGCCTGGTTCCACCAGCTGTTATTGTAAACTGTAATGTAATACTATAGGCTCACATCAAAACAAGGAAAAGGAACCAAAGTGAGTTATTAGTCCTAAGCCCTTTAAATCTTATTTATATAAATATATATATATATATATATATATATATATATATATATATATATATATGATTTTTGAGGAAAATATAAGTTTATAAAATCATTTAAAGAATTTAACATTTTTAAATACTTTTGGTAACTTGATGTCAATTTAACACAATTTGAAACTATTTGATTTTGTTGATAATTGAAATCCATTTTTGTGAAATATATTGAAACCATTTGTTTGTAACACAAAATCCTTGTGTTAGACTTGTATCCCCCCCCCCCTTAAAACAGTAAAAACTATGAAAATACGGGGGTATGAACTCACCTTTTGGAGGGTGATTCAAATGATGATTTGATTTAGGATGTTTAGTTCCACAAGTGTAAATCTGTAGCAAAACAAGTCCTATATAGCAATTTGTATAGCATATATGCAACCAATTAGCTAATGTAATCATAGGAATGATTAGAAACTGGACTAATTTGTAAGTATAACTTACAAATAGGAGTGTTAGAAGCTAAAATGGAAGCTGCTAGGTGTTCACGACCAGGAGGGGTGTTCACGGCCCAAGAATATGAAGGATTCACGGCCCTGTGTTCTTGATGAATGATGAACACTTGATGATCCTAAGCAAGTTTCTAAGATGATTCAAAGGTTTTCTGATGGGTGTTCTTCGCATTCTTCGCGTGTTCTTCATGTAAACTGTTAGATATTATGAAGAACTAGTGATTAACACTTGAATAAAATGAGAAAGGATGATCCTAGCATGTTCTTGAGGAGAGAGGGTGTTCTTGCTTGATGATACTTGAGAGAAAAGGGTTGAAATCTTGTTTGAAAGTGAAGAAATGAGCTAAAAGTCGGGTGAATGCAATATATATGCGAGGGTTCACGGCCGTGAACCTCGTATACGGTCCGAAGCGATTACGGCCGAGAAGTGGTTCGCGATCGAGAACGAGATTCGAGACGATGAGGTTAGATTCCCGAGGTGATAAGATCCGAAGAGTTTACGGCCCGAAGTCTGATCACTGTCGAAGCCTAATTACGGCCTCGTTCAGGGCCCGAGGGTTTACGGCCTTCAGATACGGTCCGAAGGGAGAAGAAAGAAGAAAAGAATGTGAAGTTTCTCGATTCTAATAACTTTCTTCTTGAACAAATAACACTTTGAATACAAAGTGTGAACACTTATATAATCTCAATTTAACCCATTAAGATAGAATAAGATTTAAGTTGACTTTAGTCAAGTTTGACTTTGGTTGACTAGGGATGACTTTACAAGTAGAAAATAATGGGATGTTACATTATCCCCCCGTTGGAGAGAATTTCATCCCAAAATTAGAACTATAGCGTTATAGAAAGACTAGGGAAACAGATGTGGATACTTCTTTTGCATTTGATCCTCCCGCTCCCAAGTGAATTCAGGTCCCCGTTTTGCATTCCAGCGAACCTTCACTATCGGGATATGGCTTTGTTTGGTTCTCTTTACTTCCCTGTCTAGGATCTCTACGGGTTCTTCCACAAAGTTGAGATTCTCATTTACCTCGATCTTGTCGAGTGGGATCACAAGAGTCTCGTCGGACAGATACTTTTTCAAGTTAGAGACGTGGAAGGTAGGATGTATGTTGCTTAGTTCTTGAGGTAGTCGGAGTTTGTAAGCTACTGGACCGATACTAGCAAGAATCTCGAATGGTCCTATGTACCTTGGGTTCAGCTTGCCATGCTTTCCAAAGCGTATCATGCCTTTCCAGGGTGAGACCTTTAACAAGACGCGGTCACCAACCTGGAATTCCAAAGGTTTCCTCTGTTTTTCAGCGTAGCTTTTCTGCCTGTCTCTGGAAGCTTTAAGTCGCTCCCGAATTTGTACGATTTTCTCTATAGTTTCACAAATGATTTCTGGACCAGTGAGAGTACTGTCAAGAACTTGACCTCTAGTTAGTTGCGTGTCACCCACTTCAGCCCAACACAGAGGTGATCTGCACTTGCGGTCATAGAGGGCTTCAAATGGAGCAGCCTTTATGCTAGTGTGATAATTGTTGTTGTAAGAGAATTCGACAAAGGGGTAAATGAGTATCCCATGCCTTTCCAAAGTCTATCACGCAAGCTCGCAACATGTCTTCTAGAGTTTGAATCGTCCTCTCACTATGCCTGTCAGTTTATGGATGGTAGGCTGTACTCATGTCCAGCCTAGTTCCCAATGATTTTTGTAAAGACTACGAGAAATGAGAGGTGAATCTACTATCTCGGTCTGAAATAATAGATATTGGCACACCATGCAGTCTAACAATATCCTTGAGGTAAGTTCGTGTTAGCTTCTCCATCTTGTCGGTTTCTTTTATTGGTAAGAAGTGTGCGGATTTGGTCAATCTATCAACGATCACCCATATAGTATCATAACCACCTGGTGTCTTGGGTAACTTAGTTATGAAATCCATCATAATCCGCTCCCACTTCCATTCAAGGATTTCAGGTTGTTGCAATAAACCTGAAGGTTTCTGGTACTCTACCTTGACTTTAGCACAAGTAAGGCACTTGCCCACAAAGGTAGCGATTTCGGCCTTCATGTTAGGCCACCAGTACAGTTTCTTGAGGTCCAGATACATCTTGTCTAAACCTGGATGAATGGAGTATCGGGTTTTGTGAGCTTCATTCATAACTACGTCTTTGTAACCACCGAACTTTGGTGTCCAGATCCGGTTCATGAAACAATAGACTCCAGCATCCCTGACTTCTAAGGTTTTATCCATTCCTCTCAGGGATTCACCTGTCACGTTTTCGGGTATCAAGGCCTCGAGTTGAGCCTCTCTGATCTGTGTGGACAGATGTGAATGGATTGTCATGGTCAACGACTTTACTCGGCGTCCCGAGTATTCTTTTCTGCTAAGGGCGTTAGCTACTACATTGGCTTTACCAGGGTGATAACGAATCTCACATTCGTAATCGTTCAGTAGCTCTACCCACCATCGTTGTCTCATGTTTAACTCTTTCTAATCGAAGATGTGTTGAAGACTTTTATGATCCGTGAATATTGTTCATTTCGTACCATATAAATAATGTCTCCAGATCTTCAGAGCAAATACCACTGCTCCTAGTTCAAGGTCATATGTTGTACAATTGACCTCATACGTCTTTAGTTGTCTTGAAGCGTAGGATATAACCTTTCCTCTTTGCATAAGAACACATCCAAGCCCTTGATTAGAAGCATCACAATACAATACGAAGTCCTCTGTCCCTTCAGGAAGGGACAGGATCGGTGCACTGCACAGAGCTAGCTTTAGCGTTTGGAACGTTGTTTCTTGTTTATCTTCCCAGCTAACAGTTACACCCTTTTGCATCAGGGTGGTAAGGGGTTTAGCAACTCGAGAGAAATTATGGATGAATCTGCGATAGTAGCCAGCAAGACCTAAGAATTGTCGGATTTTTGTAGGTGTTTTGGGTGCTGGCCAGTTCTTGATTGCCTTGATTTTGGAAGGCTCCACGTGTATTCCTTTCGAACTAATCACGTGACCTAGGAAATCTACCTTCCTGATCCAAAATTCACATTTTGAGAACTTCGCATAAAGTTTCTCTGTTCTCAGAGTTTGTAATACTTGACGAAGATGTTGGCCATGCTCCTCTTCACTTCTTGAGTAGATAAGGATGTCATCGATGAAGACTATGATGAATTTGTCCAGTTACGGACAACACACTCTGTTCATTAAGTCCATGAACACAACAGGTGCATTCGTCAATCCGAAAGGCATCACTACAAACTCGTAATGACCATAACGAGTTCTGAACGTTGTTTTGGGAATATTCTCCTCCAAAATTCGTAGTTGGTGATACCCGGATCTTAAGTCTATTTTCGAGAAGTAGCTCGCACCTTGAAGTTGGTCGAACAGATCGTCAATGCGAGGCAAAGGATATCGGTTCTTGATGGTAAGTTTATTCAGCTCGCGGTAGTCTATGCACATACGGAATGATCCATCCTTCTTCTTTACGAAAAAGACCGGTGCTCCCCATGGTGAGAAACTTGGTCTTATGAAACCTTTGCTAAGGAGTTCGTTCAGCTGGCTGGATAATTCTTGCATTTCAGAAGGTGCAAGACGATAGGGGGATTTGGCTACAGGGGTAGCCCCAGGGATTAAGTTGATTCTGAATTCGACTTCTCGTTTGGGAGGCACTCCTGGAAGATCATCGGGAAATATGTCGGGAAAGTTGCAGACCTCAGGAATGCTCGAGATGTCTTTCACTTCTTGCTTTTTGTCTACCACGTGAGCTAAGAAAGCACAATACTCCTTGCGAAGGTACTTCTGTGCCTTGATGCAAGAAATGAACTGAAGGTTCGTTCCGGGTTTGTCGCCGTAGATGATAAGAGTTTCGTTAGATGGCAAATTTAGGCGAATGACTCTTTCGTAACATAGGATGTCGGCATGGTTAGAGCACAACCAATCCATACCAATAATGACATCGAAACTTTTGATAGAGACCGGCATAAGGTCTATTGGGAAAGAAAAGTTATTCAAGGTAAGGGTACATCCTATGTATATATCGTTATTGTATTCGGATTTCCCGTTAGCCATTTCTACTGTGAAGGATTCATTTAGTGGTTGGGAGTTTTGATTTAGCAGGTGTTTGAAATTATGGCTCACGAAGCTCTTCTCAGCACCACAATCAAATAGAATGCATGCATAAGTATTGTTGAGAAGAAACGTACCCGTGACCACCGCAGAGTCTGCCACCGCTTCTTCGTGACCCATTGCCAGAATCCTCCCAACCCCACCGACATTTCCAGCTTTCGTACAATCTCTTTTGAAATGCCCCACATCACAGCATCCATAGCATGCTTGACCTATTCCAGCGGCAGGTACTTGGTTAATCGGTTGGGGTGGTGATTTATAGAATCGGGAAGTATGCCCTTTTCTGTTGCAGTTACGACACTGCATTTCCCGGCAATTTCCGTTGTGGTGAAAATTATACTTGTTGCATTTTGGGAGATTACCAGCATAGGGCTTAGCTGGTGCAGGGTTATCAGGAACAGCAGCAGGTACAGTAGCAGCATGGACCGCCACTAGATGTTGTTTCTTCGAGGGTTCCTGAGAAGATTTTCCCTTTCTTTTATTCCAGGCTTTCTTCTTGTTGTTGTTCTTGTTACTATTGTTGTTGTTGTTTCCCTTGGGTGGTTCTGGGGCAACGACCACTAAGTTTTGACGGGCTCCGTGGTCGATAAGGGACTGTTCCAGCTCTTTGGCACTGTCAAAGGTAACAGGACTTGAAGTAATGAAACTTCCCTGAATCTGGGGCGACAGCCCCCAGATGTACCTCTCAATCTTTTTGCTCTCCAGAGCAACCATTTCTGGACATAGGATTGCTAAGTCGCAGAATCGATTCGTGTAGGTTCTTATGTCTGAACCAACCATAGTAAGACCCCACACTTCTTGCTCGAGCTTCTGAATTTCACCCTGCAGGTAGTACTCCTGCATCAGCATGGTCTTCAAGTTCTCCCAACTTATAGAGTTAGCCACTACCAAGGTCAATGACTTAATATGGCCTTTCCACCATGTTAGGGCTCTATCAGCAAAGGTACAAACAACGAATTTGACTTTGCTACCCTCCGGGCAGGAGCAGATCTCGAAGATTTCCTCTGTTTTCTCGATCCATTGTCTTAACGCCATAACACCTCCAGTTCCGTTAAAGGTCCTGGGTTTGGCGTTTGAGAAGTCCTTGTAGGTACACTCTCGTGAGTGCCCGTGACTTTCTCTGTGGTTGGAGGGATGCGCACCAACTCCTGATCCACTAGCGCCAGTGGTGTTTATATGAGACATAGCAGCTGCGACAGCTGCTGTGACCGCCGCCTGAAACATGGCAGCGTCAATTTGAGGAGGTGGTGGCGGAAGTGGTGTTGGCGCTTCATTAACATTGACACGCCTTGGGTTTCTCCGTGGAGGCATCTTTTACTATAAAAGTTAAAAGATGAAAATATGGTAAAATATCAAGAGTGAACATGAATATGATATCTCTGAACTAAAACACTTAGTTCAATATGAATCTTGTAAGGAATTGGAAATAGAAGTCTACTACAAGTACAACTTGCAACAGGATAATATGAATTTGAGTGGTTATTTTTCAAAGAGTATGGAAATGCATGTCGATTGTATTGGTATAATAAGTACATAGAGTTTGGAAAACTTGACCTTAAACAGGTCTACAACATACCAATATTATTGGGAAAACATCGACATCAAACCGACCTACCGAAATGAAATTTTCGCGGTCGTACTGAAAAACCATGAAAAATAACGCTAGAACATATCCGAAGACCTAGACTATAACCAAAAGAGTAAGTAGTGAACGAGTAGAGTATAATCTACTTCCTACTAGGTCCGGCCCTGGATTTAGCTAACTGATGTTGTATTTCGCACATACTCCTTTCTTGTGTTATTTGTTGTTCTCGTAGTTCTCTGACTTCGGCTTGGGATGCCGCCAGTTCTCTCAGTAAGAAATTAGTACGGTCCCTTGTCGCATAATGATTGTCTTCTAAGTGACGAATGCGAACGGTGTTGACTCCAGTAGCAGCATCAACTTGCATGACTCGGTCGATAGCAGCTCTTCCTTGTTCATCGTTATGCGCCACACGACGAACTAACATTGGGAGGGCTCTGTCTGCTGAACCTCCTGTGTCCAGATTGGAGAAGCTTCGGTCTCCTTGGTAAGGTTGGTTCTGACCCTGTTCGTTACTCCACCGTTTACCGCCCACAGAGGTGTCGGGCTTGGAAGTTTTGTCCTAGATTGGGATTTTGGGCAACTTGTGGTGGATTATAGGCTTCTGATTTCGAATCAGCATCTTCAGGAAAACTTTCTGCAAAATCATCATCTAAGGGGATTTCAGGATTCTCTTCTGGCTCATCATCGAGCCATCCTCTATTTCCCTGATTGGGAAAGTACGGGTCTCCGGGTAGATGGAATCCAGCCATTGTTATCTAAGCGAGAATAGGGATATAAGAGATATAGAATATAATTAGTAACGATAGATTTGCAAATACTAGTTTCTACGAGAGAAACTTACAGTTAACAGATAATGAATTTTGTATGACTTGTTTTGGGTACTTCTATAACTACAAAGAGTATACTAATTATATATAACTTGGGTATAATCGACCTTCGATTAAATGATCCTGCTCTAAGTCCACAACCAAACAAGGAACAGGAAATGAAGCTAGATCACATATTCTAAGTCTATATAACCTTAATTATATATAACTGTAATATACCCTTAATATTAGCAGCTCTACCAACAATGGTTCTTTTGTTTTTCTTTTGTTTTTTTTACATGTTTGTTATTAGTATATAGTGCCTAAAATACTCCTATAGTATTTTATATTTATCTTCTGATCTAGAGTTCTTCTGTATACGTATAGTTGGTAAGTTTTAGACATGTCGCAACACTACCATCACTCCTAAACACATGTTGGTCATATCTCAAACCAATATAGTTGATCAGGCTATATTAATCCCATATATGATTACATAACTGCCCAAGTTTGACTGTAGTGTCCAACATCCAAATACTTTTAAGTTGTAATGACTGTGATACTGTGCTTGTAGGTATAAGTATTAGTATACTTCTTGTAAACATACTTTAATTTTAAAAGTATACTTGTAGTCAGAGTTCTCAGCCCCAATGTATTTATAGTTTGTATATCTTTTATGGACTGATATATTGTGTTCACTATAAACAATACTCTGATACCAATCTGTCACACCCCCAAACCAGACGGCGGAAACGTCTGGGGGTGGATGACTTCATTTGTAGTAGGACTTCCCAGGGGGTCACCCATCCTAGTAATACTCTCGCCCAAGCACGCTTAATTGCGGAGTTCTGATAGGATCTGATGCATTACTGCGGAGTTCTGTCACACCCCCAAACCAGACGGCGGAAACGTCCGGGGGCGGATGACTTCATTTGTAGTATCACAACACATGCATTATAGTAATCAAAGTACAAACAACCATTGCATTAATAAGTATAAGTTTTTACATGTGTTCAATCAATGTATATTGACACCAAAATAGTTATACAAAAGAAGAAGACATGACTCAAAATAGCTCCATCTTCTCAAAAGCTCGGGGAGTACCTGTCTACTGATTCCCTGAGAATACATGTAATTTGAAAAGAGAGTATCAACATAAATTTTAGTGAGTGCATAAGTATTTATGTTTGAAAGTATATTTTCTGTTCTATGACTATGTAAACTGTTCCAGAAAATCCTATATTTTCTACTATATATGAAAAGTAGTTTTAATCTCATAAAATCGTTCTGTTTGTAAACCAATGTTCTGTATTTGTATTCCTTTTTATAAAACCTGTAACTGTGAGTGTGCCTGGTTCCACCAGCTGTTATTGTAAACTGTAATGTAATACTGTAAATTGTATCTTGTAAACTAGTACTTTGAAAATGTACTTATGTTTAGTTAATTATACACTAACCATATTGTTAATATCGTTTTATATGAGTTATTATAACCATACTGAGACTAGATGGCCTGAAACAATGCTTTGAAGGCGTTAGAAACTGTTGATAACAACTGTCACTCATAGGCGTGTATGTCCAGCTGTAGCTAGCAGTCTCACTGCGGGGTTGTCAATCCCAATATAGATATATACACACTTGTTTCGATCCCCGACTGGAGATTCTGGTTATAATGTCAGGAGTTTAGATATGTTATCTAAATGAATAAACAACCTGAATCTATTGACTCATAAAAAGCATATAGACATTACGTGTATAATAAAAGTGAAAACCCAAACATTCTTAAATAAATGATTGATAGTATGCTCCTGAATTAGTATACTTAACATGTATTAGAAAGATGAATCTACTTGATTAGTTTTGAATCAAACCCTTGTTCTTGTAATACGGTGTACTCTAGTATACTTGAATCGTGAATTAATGTTCTATGAATCATAAATTATACCTATTATAATTTATATGTATTTTCTGAATTGGTACTAACTGTTCATGAATGCAACCCCTTGCTCGACATGTTACAAAGGGTATCTGTAACATCCCAAATTTCAAGACCAAAAATTTCATTTTTGATATAACAATTTAGAAAACATTTATAAGAAAACATAATTGAGTCATTTCATTTCATAAAACCATAATCTCATGTCTCAAAGTCATATCATAAAATAGTGACGATGTCAGAGTACAATCCCAAGAAATCTCATAGTGCGGAAATCTTGCATGTGTGTGAGGTGCCGCTACCACGTCGGCTCCTTCCCCTTTGCTGAAGAGGTACCTGAAACAAAACTGAAAATTGTAAGCACGAAGCTTAGTGAGTTCCCCCATCATACCACATACCATAAAATCACATGACATACATACTGCCAGCATATCTGGGTGCCCGACCTACCCCTTCGGTCCTCTCGACCGGTGACCTTGCCTAGCATATCTGGGTGCTGGCCTACCCCTTCGGTCCTTTCGACCGGTGACCTTGACTAGAATATCTGGGTGTTGGCCTACCCCTTCGGTCCTCTCGACTGGTCTACCATATATTATCATATAATCATAATCTGTCTAGCATAGCTGGGTACTAAACTACCCCTTCGGCCCTATCGGTCGGTAACTTGGGAACTATCTCCCCCAACTGCTATGATCACATAACATCATATCATGCTAACACATAAACATATCAAGTAGCAATAAACACAGACAATTATGACAAAGACAATTGTCTAACATACACTCCTACTGGTGGGCCGGCATTGTGGCCTTAGACCCACCGCTACTGGAAGGTAACTCACCTCGATGTCGTGCAGTGTCTGTACAATCCTTGGTATGGAAATCCTCTCGTCTCAACTCCTCAATCCCTACACAACATCCCTTCTTGATTACTAATCCGATCCCACAACCCTCCTGTACAAGGTTCAACTGAGGTCCAGGTCAAAGTCAAAGTCAATTTTGGTCATAGTCAACATCCAGTTGATTTGACTCGCCGAGTTGGTCCACCAACTCGTCGAGTCCCTATTCTTTTAAAATGATACAACCCCCGACTCTACTCATCGAGTCCAGCAAGAACTCGATGAGTTCACCTTCAACCGTAGCATCGGGACCATCTTCAACCGTCTCGCCGAGTTTATCCTTGAACTCGTCGAGTTCATCTTCATCATATGAATGTGTCCAGTCTATGACTCGCCGAGTTATATGAAAAACTCGTCGAGTCCGTCTTCATGGGTTGGGAGATTGTCTTGGACTCGCTGAGTTTGTTCATACACTCGCCGAGTCCCATGATTTACAGGTCCATAATCACGTCCATCTTGTTGAGTCCCCTTCTAGACTTAACCAGGTTCCTCAGAAACAAAAAAAAAAGTTGGGGAACCAATACCCGACTCGCCGAGTCTCATGAACGACTCGCCGAGTCTCCCAAAGTCCATATCCATAAACTCGATTTTTGTTGAGCTCATCTCATCCAAAGAGTAGATCTGACCTCCTCGGGTCGATATAACACGTAAAGTTACGAACTTTACGTCCAGGCATGGGTCTTTAAGCTCAAAAGACCCAAAAATGAGGTCTACAAGATGTATGGGGATCTCATGGCCATAAAGCTAGCACCTTTATGCCATGAGAACCCTTCAAGGCTCAAGATCTGAAGCCATTACTCCTACATTACACTCTAAACCCGGAATGGCTTAAAAATACCCCAAAGATGTCAAGATCCAAGCCCTAAAGTAGATCTAACAAATAAGAAGTCAAGGTTGGAGCTTTTTACCTCCAACAAGCTGGAAATGCAACCCAATCTTTGGATCTACTGACTTCCTCTTGAATCTCCAAGTCTTTCCTTCCTTCTTCAAACTTCAAATCACAAAGAATGGCACAAGATAGCTCAAGAACACTCAAAAGTTGATTAGGGTTTCGTGAATAGGGTTTGGAGGTGATGAAGGTTGGGGTGGAGGCCTCATAAAGTGTTTAAATAGGGTGCAAACCCTCAAATTTAGGGTTTTACTCAGACAGCTCCTACTCGTCGAGTCAGTCTCCCGACTCGTCGGGTAGGTCACTTAACCCACCCCAATCCAAACTCGAACCTACTCAACGAGTTGGGCCTCCAACTCGCCGAGTCCCAATGTAAAATATAAAGTTTTGCTTGAATTTAAATACGTACCCGATACCGGGTGTTACAACTCTCCCCCACTTATTTTAGACTTCGTCCTCGAAGTCTGCTGCTGAGTCCTGAAAAAGCTCGGGGTAGTGCTCGCTCATCTCTTCCTCCGGCTCCCAAGTCCATTCCGACCCCTTGCGGTGCTGCCATTACACCTTCACCAGCTCCACCCTCTTTTTCCTCAGATCCTTCGACTTCCTGTCGTGGATTGCCACTGGCCGCTCGATGTAGTTCAGGCTGTCATCCACCTGAATATCCTCCAAAGGCACCACTGTCGAGTCGTCCACCAGGCACTTCCGTAACTGGGAGACGTGAAACGTACTATGAATCTGACTGAGTTCGGCTGGCAGGTCCAGCCTATACGCCACCTTGCCCACCCGGGCGACAACCCTAAAAGGTCCAATATACCTGGGGCCCAACTTGCCCCGCTTCCTGAATCGGATGATGCCTTTCCAAGGCGACACCGTCAGGAGGACCATATCCCCGACCTGGAACTCCAGGTCCGAACGGCGCTTGTCGGCATAACTTTTCTGCCGACTCTGAGCAATCTAAAGCCTGCTCCTAACCTACTGAATCCTCTCTGTCGTCTTGAGCACCACTTTGGTGCTCCCCATGATCCTCTGTCCGACTTCACCCCAACGTATCGGGGTCCTGCACTTCCTCCCGTACAACATCTCGAAGGGAGGACTATCGATACTCGCGTGATAGCTATTGTTGTAGGAGAACTCAGCTAACGGAAGATAGGTATCCCAACTACCACCAAAGTCTAGAAAGCATGACCGCATCATATCCTCCAAAGTTTGGATGGTCCTCTCACTCTGACCATCCGTCTGCGGGTGAAATGCGGTGCTAAAGTGCAGACGAGTGCCCAACTCATCATGGAATTTCTTCCAAAATCTAGAAGTGAACCGTACATCTCTGTCTGAAATCACGAAGACCGACACTCTGTGTCGAGCTACTACCTCTTGGATGTAGATATCGGCCAGCTTCTCGGCCGAGATGCTCTCCTGGATCGGTATGAAATGGGCACTCTTGGTCAACCGATCCATGATGACCCAAATCGAATCCACTCCCCGTGCGGTCCTGGGAAGCTTTGTGATGAAATCCATAGTAATATATTCCCATTTTCACATAGGGATATCCAATGGTTGCGTCTTTTAGTGAGGCCTCTGGTGCTCGGCCTTGACCTTCCTACAGGTCAGGCATCTCTCGACATACCAGGCTACATCCCGTTTCATGCAGGGCCACCAATAATCAGGTTGAAGATCTTTGTACATCTTCGTCGCCCCGGGGTGAATGGAAAATCGGGATTTGTGTGCCTCTTCCATCAGTACCTGGCGCACACCCCCGTGGTATGGAACCTACACCCTGCGGTGTGGTGTCAATAACCCTCGGCTGTCGTAATCGAAGGACGAAACCTGGCCCACAATACGCTTGCTCTTCCGATGTTCCTCCTTCATAGCCTCCTGCTGGGCCTCTCGGATCTGCTCCAAAAGTGGAGTCACTACGGTCATCTGCAAGCAAATATCTATGATCGGTGCTGCCTTGCGGCTAAGCGCATCAGCCACAACATTAGCCTTCCCTGGGTGGTAAAAGATCTCACAATCATAATCCTTCACCATGTTTAACCACCGACGCTGCCTCATGTTTAGATTCGGCTGATCCATGAGGTACCTCAGACTCTTGTGATCCGTGTAGATGGTACAACAAACCCCATAGAGGTAGTGTCGCCAAAGCTTGAGGGCGAAGACGACCGCCCCCAACTCCAAATCATGCGTCGGGTAGTTCGCCTCGTGAGGCTTCACTTGCCTCGAGGCGTAGGCGATGACATGCCCTCTCTACATCAAAACTGCGCCCAAACCCGAAATGGACGCATCACAATATACCACAAAATCGTCTACGCCCTCGGGTAGGGCGAGGATCGGTGCCTCGCACAGTCTCTGTCTCAATGTCTCAAATGATGCCTGCTGCTCAGGCCCCCAGCGAAAAACAACGGCTTTCTTCGTCAGTCGGGTCAAGGGTACGGCTATCTTGGAGAAGTCCTGAATGAATCTCCGGTAATAGCCTGCCAATCCGAGGAAACTCCGAATCTCAGATGGATACTTCGGAACCTCCCACCTCATCACGGCCTCCACTTTGGCCGGGTCAACCAATATCCCGTTCTGGTTGACAAGGTGCCCAAGAAATTGCACCTCGCGTAACCAGAACTCGCATTTTTAGAACTTGGCATACAAGTTCTCCCTCCTCAGGGTATCCAAAACCTCTCGCAGATGCTCCTCATGTTCCTCCTACGACTTGGAGTAAACCAAGATGTCATCAATGAAAACTATCATACACCAATCCAGCATTGGTCTGCACACGCGGTTCATGAGGTCCATGAACGCGGCAGGAGCATTGGTGAGCCCGAAGGGCATCACCACGAACTCGTAGTGGCCATAGCGAGTCCGGAAAGCAGTCTTCTATATATCCTCATCCCTGAGCCTCATCTGATGGTAGCCTGACCGCAAGTCTATCTTGGAAAACCAAGATGCTTCCTGAAGCTGGTCGAACAAGTCATCTATCCTCAGGAGTGGGTAACGGTTCTTCACCGTTACCTTGTTCAGCTCCCGGTAATCTATGCACATGCGATGCGACCCGTCCTTCTTCTTGACAAATAGGATCGGGGCTCCCCAAGGCGAACTACTCGGCCTGATAAATCCCTTGTCCAGCAGCTCTTGCAGCTGCGTAGACAACTCATGCATCTCGGGAGGAGCCAACCGATATGGTGCCTTGGCTATCGAAGCCGCACCAGGGACTAGGTCGATCCTGAACTCCACCTGTCGCTCCGGGGTTATCCCAGGCAGCTCCTCTGGGAATACATCAGCATAATCTCACACAACGGGTACATCGCTCACCAACGCCTTGCCTGCCTCCCAGGTATCCCTAACCTAGGCGACATACCCAACGCAGCCCTGCTGAAGATAGTGCCTAGCCCTCACTGCTGAACATAGTGTTGGTCCGCGCTGTAGCCTCTCGCCCTGAATCACCAGCTCTCCCCCACCCGGGGTCCTGACACGCACTAATTGCTGCGCATTCTATCACCGCCCCATTGGGGGTCAACCAGTCCATGCCTATAATCACCTTGTTCCCACGCAGCGGGATGGGAACCAAGTCTACCAAATAACGCTCCTCGAACAACCTCAAAAACAGTCCCTAAAAACCTATGATGCTCGCACTGATCGATCGTCCGCAATCTTGGCCTCTAGGGGACAATCCAACATGCCCGAAGACTCGGGAACCTCTTGCAAAGCGCAAGAGAGACAAATGATCGGGTAGCACCTGAATTAAACAACACATGAACTGGGATACCGCTCACATGGAACGATCCTAAACAAGACACATCACATGGCACATAAATATCATAAGTAACATAAAATAAATGCTAGGGAGAATAAATTATACCCGTCACCACATCGGGTGCGGCGCGTGCCTCCTCGGTAGTCAACTGGAAGGCTCGGCTCCTCACCACTGGAGCTTCTGTCTTGCCCTGCCGACCATCAGTGATCCGCAGGGTCGCTGGAGCTGGCGCCTTCACTGGCACTGCTGCTGTCAACTGAGGGCAATTGGCCTTTTTATGGCCTCGTTGGTTGTAGTGGAAACACAGCAACTCCGATGTCTGGAAAGTGGGCGCAGGGGCGATACAATCCCTGCTGAAGTGCCCCGACCTGCCGCACTTTTAGCAGCCCGATGATCCCAACCTACAAACCCCTTCATGAGTCTTGCCGCACTTTCCGCAGCGGCCCCGGTCCTGCTGGCCCTTCGACCTAGAGTCGGATCCCTTGGGCTTCTTCCCCGAGGCCCCAGTCATATGCCCCTCCTCCGCCTTCCTCTTCCTGATGTGCTCTAAGTCAATCTCCCTCTCGCTTGCCCTGGCAATCATGGAATCCAGGGTCGGGCATGCTGAGAAGCTGACATGCTCCTGGATGTCAGCTCTCAACATGTCATGGTAGCGGGTCCTCCGCATCTCCTTGTCCCCCGCATACTGGGGCACCAACAATGCCCTCTCCCGGAATTTGGCGGTGATCTCCACCACTATCTCTGTCGTCTGCCTCATATCAAGGAACTCCCTCGCCAACTGCTGAAGCTCCACAGCCGGCGCAAACTCAGCCCTGAACCTGGTCACAAAGTCGGACCATGTCATAGCCTCAATGGCTGAGGCTCCCAAGGAATCACCAACTGACTCCCACCAGTCTCTAGCTCTGTCCCTCAAACATCCCGCAGCATAACGAACCTTCGACCCCTCAGGGCAGAAGCTCGTCAGCTATGCAGACTCCATGTCTACAATCCATCGTCTGGCAGCAATGGGGTCCTTCACCCCATGGAAATCTAGCGCACTACTGCCCCTGAAGTCCTTGAAGGACGGTGTGCGTGATCCTGACTGGCTGAATGCCATGTCGCTCCTGAACGCCCTGAGGCGGTCCTCCATCAGCTCTATGATCCCTTCCTTGATCGACCCGAAAATCACTGGGGTCGACTCAAGGATGCCTCTAGTGATCTCAGGAGCAATGAACTCACGTAGTCCCTCATCAACTGGCTCGGCACCTGATCCCGAACCTGATCCTGAACCTAATCCTGATCCTAAACCTCCCCCTCCATGACGTGTGATCATCACCATTCTGAAACATAACACATAATCGTCAGAATCATACATAAACCTCGGGAGGTCTCATACACTCTACAAGTTTCCCGGTTCTATCTCGGCCCTCCTTGACTCGAGTACGGATCCTCTGCTTTCAGTAGTACGGGCCCATACTACCTTCCACATCTATCTGTAATTTCCTCAAGGATTGCTTCGACTTTACCAAGTCCCTTCTACTACTGTGCACTCTTTGCTAATCTCATCCTAGGCTTACCCTAGGGTAACTCTCAGACCTACTCTCCACCATCAGCTGCATAAGGAACCCCTTCTACCTTTAACTAACTAGCTTGTGAATACCATTACATATTACTAAGACCAGATAATTCTTCGAATGAAAGGTCCTACCCCACAACGGTTGGACTCAAACAAGAGCTGCGCAGTAGGGCTAGACCTAACCTTCTGAAATTATTTCGTCCTCGCAATATGTAATTTAACGTATTCGTTTACTAGTTAGCTAAAGATAACTAGAACTCCCGGAAGCACAAAGCAACAGCATTCGGGCATTGAGTAACCCAATCCGACCTATTCTATCATATAACTGGCTAATCAGTATTATCTTGAAGCTCAATAAACACATATAGCAGGCATATCAGGCATCTTCCTAGATCCTCTAGCCCTAATCAAGCATGCAGTTCTCATAATCATATCATATCATAACATAAAATGTATGGGTATCTTGGGGAAAACTTACTTGAGCTCGGCCGGTCGCGCACATAACACATCTTGTTCTTTCTCAAAGTTCTTATCTCTTTTCAAACTTCTTTTCATAAAAAATGATTTTCCTTTTTGAATTTTTTTTTCATACCAAGTCCTCAGTTTGAGTCCAGACACACCCGAGAGTGTACCCGAATCCCTCAAACCAAGGCTCTGATACCAACTTGTAACATCCCAAATTTCAAGACCAAAAATTTCATTTTTGATATAACAATTTAGAAAACATTTATAAGAAAACATAATTGAGTCATTTCATTTCATAAAACCATAATCTAATGTCTCAAAGTCATATCATAAAATAGTGACAATGTCAGAGTACAATCCCAAGAAATATCATAGTGCGGAAATCATGCGTGTGTGTGACGTGCCGCTACCGCGCCGACTCCTTCCCATTCGTTGAAGAGGTACCTGAAACAAAACTGAAAACTATAAGCACGAAGCTTAGTGATTTCCCCCATTATACCACATACCATACAATCACATGACATACATACTGCCATGCATATCTGGGTGCCCAACCTACCCCTTCGGTCCTCTCGACCGGTGACCTTGCCTAGCATATCTGGGTGCTGGCCTACCCCTTCGGTCCTTTCGACCGGTGACCTTGCCTAGCATATCTGGGTGCTGGCCTACCCCTACGGTCCTCTCGACCGGTCTACCACATATTTGATGGGTTTTGAGCATTCTAACACTCCTATGGTGTACATGCAACCCTATAAACCTTGAATCTATGTTTCTCTAATATACATGCAAATTTGTTTTTCAAGGTTTACTTCCTAACTAGCATGGCATGGGGAATATGTAATATAAAACTAATAGAAGTACATACCTTTCTTGTTGCTTGGATTCCTTGAAGACTTTGTGAGCCTAGCACCCCAAATGTTGTGCCTCAAATGCTTCACACAACACCACAAGACTTGGAATAACTTGAGAGAATGTCACTAAACTCAAAATCGGTTATGCCCTCTTAGAATCTACTAGTGGCCGATTTTGCTAGCTATAAGGTTCCTTTTATAGTGTTGTCACAATTAGGGTTTACACATGAATGCCCTTAATTGTCATGACTCTTGATTTCTAATGATCCATGGGTTTGTAACTCCCATATCCATGGAGCTCCAAATCACAATAAACCATGGATCATGAATCCACCATAAAAGATTAGATGATTGTCATAATCAACCCTATGTATTTAATTAGTCTCATTTTGATCACCAAATTAATTCTAAATTAATACTTGATCAATACTAATTAAATAATACTATTATTAATATATTAGAACTTATAATATATTAATAATCACAAGTGTCCTTTCTCTCATTTAGTCTATCCAAGTATTGCAATGCCATGCAACCCAAATGGACCATGCCGGGTCGGGTCAAGTACATACCAAATAAAGTTATGGACTTAGACACTATATCCAACAGTCTCCCACTTGGATAAGTCTAATAACTATATTTGCAGATATGACTTCAGGATCCGACTAGCAATCGTAGTTCTTTCAAAGTCTCTCGGAACTGAGATAATAATGATACGTCATTTAAGATAAGTGATCATATAATCCTCTGCTCTCAAGATATCAGCCGGACAAACACATGGAACATGGTCTTACTTATTGTCCAGCATTTGTTTCTCGATCTCTGATTTGTTTCGACATAGAACTAAATTGAACACATCAATTAGGTTCTGACCGGGCCCGGTACATAAGTCAAAACCAAATCATCGAGGGGCCCAGATATCACTTCTATTTCTAGAAGGAACAGATAAACTTCGACTCATATGCTTGTACTGACTACTTGTTGAATTATGCACAAAAGCACGTTTTATAACATCGAGTTACCAATGCGTTTTCGTACAATCAATGGATAACCAACTCATAGTCAACAACTCATATCTCTAGGTTTAAAGATTTATATGATATTACCGTCTCACGATCACTCGAGATAAATTCCATGAAGTGATGCAAGTGAGCGTGGGTTGAATCCAATACTCAGAACTTATGAGCACTCATGAATGTTGCAGCAACTATTGCTATGTCTAATACCCTTTAGACATATCATACAAACCAAATTCATGACAGTCTTGATTCATATCTACTTCCGACATATGACCGACTGTGGAGAGTTCGAATAAAATAATTATTCTGGAAGTCAAAACATGCAAAATTGAAACCATAGTAAACGATTAACATAAGATAGTAACACTTTACTCATAAATAAATAACAACTTTTATTTAATCATCAAAATGTCAATTACATTTTACAAGTTTCAGAAATCTAATTATCGAAACTAATATCATCCTTCAGCCCTATGTGCCTCGCATGCTGTAAATGCTTAACCCTACTCAGTCCCTTCGTGAGGGGATCTGCTGGGTTCTCATCTGATGATACCCTCTTAGCCACGAGGAGTCCTTCTTCTATTCGATGTCTGATGAAATGGTATTTTCTGTCAATGTGCCTAGATCTCCCGTGATCTCTTGGTTCCTTAGCCAAAGCAACCGCACTTTCGCTGTCACAGAAAATCTCCATTGGCTCCTTTATAGCCGGTACAACTCCAAGGTCTCCGATGAAGTTCTTTAGCCATATTGCCTCCTTAGCTGCTTCACTCGCTGCTATGTACTCTGATTCACAAGTAGAATCAGTTACTGTCTCCTGCTTGGAACTTTTCCAAGTAATTGCCCCTCCATTTAGGATAAAGACCCAGCCTGACTGAGAGCGGAAATTATCCCTATCAGTCTGAAAGCTAGCATCGCTATATCCTTCCACTCTCAAGTCATCACTGCCTCCGAGGGTAAGGACCCAGTCCTTAGCCCTCCGCAGATACTTGAGAATGTTCTTTACCGCAGTCCAGTGAGCCTTTCCAGGGTTCCCTTGATATCTACTGACCATGCTCAAAGCAAAGGCCACATCAGGGCGAGTACAAGTCATAGCATACATGATAGAGCCCACAGCGGAAGCATATGGTATATGACTCATCTCAGCTACTCAGCCTCTATACTCGGACTCTGAGTCTTACTCAGCTTGGCATTACTCTGGATGGGTAATTCCCCTTTCTTGGATTCTTGCATGCTGAACCTCTTCGGCACCTTATCCAAGTAAGTACTTTGACTGAGTCCAATTAGTCTCTTACTCCTATCTCTTAATATCCTTATCCCTAGGATATAGGCAGCTTCTCTAAGGTCCTTCATAGCGAAACACTTCCCAAGCCAGGACTTCACTTCCTGCAAGGTTGGGACGTCATTTCCTATGAGTAGTATGTCATCCACATACAACACCAAAAAACTGACTATACTCCCACTAGCCCTGACATATACACAGGACTCATTTTTGCTCCTCGAGAAACCAAACTCTTTAACTTTCTCGTCGAAGCAAAGATTCCATCTACGAGATGCTTGTTTCAATCCATAAATGGATTTCTCAAGCTTACACACTCTATTAGGGTACTTTACATCGACAAAACCCTCTGGCTGAGCCATGTAAACATCCTCAGCCAACTTTCCATTAAGGAAAGTGGTTTTGACATCCATTTGCCATATTTCATAATCATGAAATGCAGCTATGGCCAGTAAGACCCTAATGGACTTAATTTTCGCTACTGGTGAGAAGGTCTCATCATAGTCAACTCCTGAAGTTTGAGTAAAGCCCTTCGCAACCAGTCGCGCTTTGTAAGTGTGTACCTTCCCATCCATGTCGGTCTTCTTCTTGAAGATCCATTTGCACCCAACTGTCTTACGACCTGGTACATTGTCAACCAAGTTCCACACTTGATTGTCATACATGGACTGAATCTCGCTGTCCATAGCCTCCTTCCATTTAGCAGACTCGGGGCCTGCCATGGCTTCCCTGTAATTATTAGGTTCATCCAAATCTATTAGTGTACTATCACTAATAAATGTATCACCTTCAGTGGTGATGTGATAACCATAATAAAAATCAGGTGTGTTCCTCACCCTAGTGGAACGCCTCAGAGGTACAGACTCATCTATCGGATCAACATGAGTTTCCTCCTCAGGTTGGTTGATAGTATTTGAGGTTCCTTCACTGCTTGACTCTTGAAGCTCTTCAAGGTCAATTTGCCTCCCACTGTCCCTTTGGCTTATAAATTCTCTCTCACGAAAGACTCCTCTTCTTGCTACAAAGACCACATTATCACTGGGTCTATAGAAGAGGTAACCAAAGGATCTCTGTGGGTATCCGATGAAAATACACCTCTCACTTCGAGGTTCAAGCTTATCATGAGTCTCACGCCTCACGAAAGCTTCACAACCCCAAATCTTGATGTGGTCTAAATTGGGAACTTTCCCAGTCCACATCTCGTGAGGTGTTTTGGCAACCTTTTTAGTAGGGACTAGATTAAGGATATGGGCGGTAGTCTCTAAGGCATACCCCCAGAAAGAGATTGGTAACGAAGCTCGACTCATCATGGAACGAACCATATCCAACAAGGTTCGATTGCGCCTCTCAGCTACACCATTCAACTGTGGTGTTCTGGGAGGTGTCAATTGTGAGACAGTCCCACATTCCTTAAGATAGTCAAGGAACTCAATTCTAAGATACTCTCCTCCCCGATCGGATCGGAGCATCTTGATGTTCCTGCCCAATTGATTCTCAACTTCCTGCTTAAACTCTTTGAACTTTTCAAAGGTTTCTGACTTATGCTTGATTAAGTAGATATATCTATATCTGCTATAATCATCTGTAAAAGTCACATAATAGCGATTAGCATCTCTTGTAGTAACTCTGAAGGGCCCACACACATCTGTGTGTACCAGGTCCAACAAACCTTCACCCCTATCACAAGTACCTGTGAAGGGTGACTTCGTCATTTTTCCAAGTAAACAAGACTCGCAACTATCATCCGACTTTAGGTCAAATGATTCCAAGACTCCAGCCTTTTGGAGTTGGCATATGCGCTTCTTGTTGACATGTCCAAGACGACAATGCCACAAGGATGCTTTATCCAAGCTATTCGAAGAATCAATATACAACACATTATTTCCTAGATTGTCTACAACATTCACAGCTTCATATACACCATCACAAGGTAATGCTTTAAATTAAAATACATCATTGTAGTAAACATTAATAGCACCATTATTATTATCAAATAAAAATGTAAACCCTTGTTTGTACAAGCCATGAAAAGAAATAATATTTCTCGCCATTTATGGCGAGTAACAACATTTATTCAAATCTAACATTAACCCATTATTTAGCAATAAAGAATAAACTCCTATCTTGGAGACATGTGATGCTTTCCTGTTGCCCATGACTAAGTTTATCTTTCCATGCTCCACTTGCTCACTTCTTCTTAGGCCCTGCAAATCAGTACAAATGTGAATACCACAACCTGTATCAAGCACCCAAGAATTAGCATTAGATGAGTTATTAGACAATATTGTACAAATACCTGCATGGGTGGGTTTAACTTTCCCATCCTTTACATCTTGCAAGTATTTGGGGCAGCTTTGCTTCCAGTGCCCCTTTTCTTAACAATAGAAGCATTGTGCTTCCTTTGGGTTTGAGGAAGGAGTGATGGGACCTTTCTTTGTCCCACTAGAAGAGGAACCATCAAGGGGCTTACCCTTGGCACCCTTCGAAGGGGTTTTCCTCTTCTTACCCTTTCCCTGCCCAATCGCAAGAACAGGGGCTGCTGAAGGAGTAGAAGTAGAAGTAACAACCGCTTTACTCTTAAGGCCATTTTCAGCTGTCCTTAAAAGTCCTTGAAGTTTACTCAGTGTGACTTCCTCCTTGTTCATATGATAAGTCATACGAAACTGATCATAACTTGGAGGTAAGGAATGGAGAATGATGTCAATCGCCATTTCTTCAGGAAAGTCCACATTGAGCTTCAATAACCGGTCAACGAACCTTTGCATTTTCTGCATGTGACCGGTGATGGGTTCACCATCTTTCATTCTGGTTGTTATCATGGAGGAGATGATTTCATACCTCTCCTGACGCGCACTCTGATGGTACCTTTCCATCAGATCCTGGTGCATCTCATAGGGGTAGAAATCTTCATAGGATTTTTGAAGTTCAGGAGTCATGGTGGCCATCATGATGCATGCTACTTTAGTAGCATCCTTTTCATGTGCAACAAACTCCGCAAACTCTTCAGGAGTAGCAGTGGCTTCATTCACAACCTTAAGCTCCCTATCGAGAACATACTCCTTGTCCTCATAGCGGGTAATCATCCTGATGTTTCTGATCCACTCATTGAAGTTGGATCCATCAAAAGTGACTTTCCCACACAAGTTCATAAGGGAAAAGGAGCCTGTTGGGTTTGAGCCAGAAGCATTGTTGGAAGACATCTAAAAGAAAAGAAAGACAAGTTTCATTAGATTAAGAGTCCTTAATAAGTCACCCAAATGAAATATTAAGGCTAGGATCCAACAAACTATTTATAGTTGGAAGAGGGATGTCGTAATCCAAGCTATAAAATATTTGAAGGTAGGTAAATGACGATTTACCAATTTCCACCATAAGAACGAAATATTTTATTATTAGGTTATATTGGATTTGAAACTCCTAGATCTTTTGAGATACATTGAACTTTTCAATGGCATGTTTAAATCTCGATTGTGCCCTCTCAAGTTTGTGACTGGGATGCCGAGGATCACAAACAAGGTGTGAATAACCATACAAATTGACTTGGTACCCTTCACTATATTACCTAATCGATGTGCCGGTTAACCACACACGCTCCACCGATCTATATAAAGTCAAGTTACCTTTTGCCACACTTACTAGTCCTTGTTAGTGTGCCGGTTAACCACACACGCTCCACTAACGACTTGGTAAGGTACAAAGTGTAATTTTATGGGCTATCACCTATTTCACATTTTCCTAAAGTAACTAAGATTAGGAATTAATAATGTATAGTTACTTTATAATTCATTATACTTTTAATGAGAGTTAAAGTCTTATCCTACCCGTTCGGCTAACGACCCTCCACCAGTCAAGGAAGCGGTGGGTGAGAGTAGACACACATTAAGCTGCCATTTTATAGGCAACAACCTTATACCCCCCTTATAGACCGGCTTCGTGAATGAGGCCTACTTGCGGTAAGAATGACTTATTCTTATACATATCTATATAAATAAGATTATAATAATAGTATAAGTGTTGATTTTTAAACTTTTAAAAATCTAAGGTTTAATTTGGAATTAAAGTATTAAAGTGTAAGACTTTACAAATTCCAAAACTTGAGGGCAAGTTTTGAAACTATTTCAAGACTCTTCAAATTTGTAACTTATGAGTTTTAATGGTTCATAAAGTTGAAGACTCTTCATTTTATGAAACCTACTATTCTTTAATGACAACTTTTAAAGAAGTGACTTTTGGTTATCCATAACTTGAGGACAAGTTATGAACACCATCATAAGCATTAGGATCATGAATTAATCTAGCATGTAAGTTACACACAATTCCTATGATCTTCTAAAACTCATAAGAACAAATATTCATATCAAACAATTTCAAGAAATCACATATAAAACTTGAAAATTGATAATAGTCATTTGAAATGGGTTAACATAATCATTACCACTTTTAAAAACAGATTTTACAAGTCCAAAACAGTTTGGGATAATGATTCTAGCCCATTTCCAGCAACAAAACTCGGAAAACTGCCCAGCACGCACCTACTCGTCGAGTGCATTATCCTACTCGAAGAGTAGGATGAATTTTGTCTTGGACTTGTCGAGTTCTCCCCTTGCACTCGGCGAGTCCAGTCGAACAGTGAATAGTTTTTCGATTTTTCAAGCAGTTTGCATCAAATATACAGAAAACAATCCTAGGCTCTGATACCACTGATGGGTTTTGAGCATTCTAACACTCCTATGGTGTACATGAAACCCTATAAACCTTGAATCTATGTTTCTCTAATATACATGTAAATTTTTTTTTCAAGGTTTACTTCCTAACTAGCATGGCATGGGGAATATGTAATATAAAACTAGTAGAAGTACATACCTTTCTTGTTGCTTGGATTCCTTGAAGACTTTGTGAGCCTAGCACCCCAAATGTTATGCCTCAAATGCTTCACACAACACCACAAGACTTGGAATAACTTGAGAGAATGTCACTAACACTCAAAATCGGTTATGCCCTCTTAGAATCAACTAGTGGCCGATTTTGCTAGCTATAGGGTTCCTTTTATAGTGTTGTCACAATTAGGGTTTACACATGAATGCCCTTAATTGTCATGACTCTTGATTTCTAATGATCCGTGGGTTTGTAATTCCCATATCCATGGAGCTCCAAATCACAATAAACCATGGATCATGAATCCACCATAAAAGATTAGATGATTGTCATAATCAACCCTATGTATTTAATTAGTCTCATTTTGATCACCAAATTAATTCTAAATTAATACTTGATCAATACTAATTAAATAATACTATTATTAATATATTAGAACTTATAATATATTAATAATCACAAGTGTCCTTTCTCTCATTTAGTCTATCCAAGTATTGCAATGCCATGCAACCCAAATGGACCATGCCGGGTCGGGTCAAGTACATACCAAATAAAGTTATGGACTTAGACACTATATCCAACAATATTATCATATAATCATAATCTGTCTAGCATAGCTGGGTACTAAACTACCCCTTCGGCCCTATCGGTCGGTAACTTGGGAACTATCTCCCCCTACTGCATTGATCACTTAACATCATATCATGCTAACACGTAAACATATCAAGTGGCAGTAAACACAGACAATTATCACAAAGACAATTGTCTAACATACACTTCTACTGGTGGGCCGGCATTGTGGCCTTAGACCCACCGCTACTAGAAGGTAACTCACCTTGATGTCATGCAGTGTCTGCACAATCCTTGGTACGGAAATCCTCTCATCTCAACTCCTAAATCCCTACACAACAACCCTTCTTGATTATTAATCCGATCTCACAACCCTCCTGTACAAGGGTCAACTGAGGTCTAGGTCAAAGTCAAAGTCAAATTCAACTTTAGTCATAGTCAACATCCAGTTGATTTGACTCGCCGAGTTGGTCCACCAACCCGTCGAGTCCCTATTCTTTTAAAATGATACAACCCCCGACTCTACTCGTCGAGTCCAGCAAGAACTCGATGAGTTCACCTTCAACCGTAGCATCGGGACCATCTTCAACCGTCTCGCCGAGTTCATCCTTGAACTCGTCGAGTTCATCTTCATCATATGAATGTTTCAAGTCTATGACTCGCCGAGTTATATGAACAACTCGTCGAGTCCATCTTCATGGGTTGGGAGATTGCCTTAGACTCGCCGAGTTTATTCATACACTCGCCGAGTCCCATGATTTCCAGGTCCATAACCACGTCCATCTTGTTGAGTCCCCTTCTAGACTCAACCAGGTTCCTCAGAAACAGAAACGGTTGGGGAACCAATACCCGACTCGCCGAGTTTCATGAAAGACCCGCCGAGTCTCCCAAAGTCCATATCCATAAACTCGATTTCTGTTGAGCTCATCTCATCCAAAGGGTAGATCTGACCTCCTACGGTCGATATAACATGTAAACTCACGAACTTTACGTCCATGCATGGGTCTTTAAGCTCAAAAGACCCAAAAATTAAGTCTACAAGATGCATGGGGTTCTCTTGGCCATAAAGTTGGCACCTTTATGCCATGAGAACCCTTCAAGGCTCAAGATCTGAAGCCATTACTCCTACATTACTCTCTAAACCCGGAATGGCTTAAAAATACCCAAAAGATGTCAAGATCCAAGCCCTAAAGTAGATCTAACAAATAAGAAGTCAAGGTTGGAGCTTTTTACCTCCAACAAGCTGGAAATCCAACCAAATCTCTGGATCTACTGACTTCCTCTTGAATCTCCAAGTCTTTCCTTCCTTCTTCAAACTTCAAATCACAAAGAATGGCACAAGATAGCTCAAGAACACTCAAAAGTTGATTAGGGTTTTGTGAATAGGGTTTGGTGGTGATGGAGGCTGGGGTGGAGGCCTCATAAAGTGTTTAAATAAGGTGCAAACCCTCAAATTTAGGGTTTTACTCAGACACCTCCTACTCGCCGAGTTGGTCTCCTGACTCGTCGAGTAGGTCACTTAACCCACCCGATCCAAAGTCGAACCTACTCGACGAGTTGGGCCTCCAACTCACCGAGTCCCAGTGTAAAATATAAAGTTTTGCTTGAATTTAAATACGTACCTGAAACCGGGTGTTACAGTATCTGAATTGAATGAAATAGCTTTTATATTTATATACATATACAAATATATATATATATATATATATATATATATATAAAAGTAAAATTTAAACGACATTCGGACAAATAACCGATATTATAGGCCCACATCCAAACAAGGAAAAGGAACCAAAGTGAGTTATCAGTCCTAAGCCCTTTAAATCTTATTTATATAAATATATATATATATATATATATATATATATATATATATATATATATATATATGATTTTTGAGGAAAATATAAGTGTTTATAAAATCATTTAAAGATTTTAACATTTTTAAATACTTTTGGTGACTTGATGTCAATTTAACACGATTTGAAACTTTTTGATTTTGTTGATAATTGAAATCCATTTTGGTGAAATATTTTGAAACCATTTGTTTGTAACACAAAATCCTTGTGTTAGACTTGTATTCCCCCCCTTAAAACAGTAAAAACTATGAAAATACGGGGGTATGAACTCACCTTTTGGAGGGTGATTCAAATGATGATTTGATTTAAGATTTTTAGTTCCACAAGTGTAAATCCGTAGCAAAACAAGTCCTATATATAAATTTGTATAGCATATATGCAACCAATTAGCTGATATAAATGATTAGAAACTGGACTAATTTGTAAGTATAACTTACAAATAGGAGTGTTAGAAGCTAAAATGGAAGTTGCTAGGTGTTCACGGCCAGGAGGGGTGTTCACGGCCCAAGAATATGAAGGGTTCACGACCCTGTGTTCTTGATGAATGATGAACACTTGATGATCCTAAGCATGTTTCTAAGATGATTCAAAGGTTTTCTGATGGGTGTTCTTCATGTTCTTCACGTGTTCTTCGTGTAAACTGTTAGATGTTATGAAGAACTAGTGATTAACACTTGAATATGATGAGAAAGGATGATACTAGCATGTTCTTGAGGAGAGAGGCTGTTCTTGCTTGATGATACTTGAGAGAAAAGGGTTGAAATCTTGTTTGAAAGTGAAGAAATGAGCTAAAATCGGCTGAATGCTATATGTATGCGAGGGTTCACAGTCCGAGGGTTCACTACCGTGAACCTCGTATATGGTCCAAAGCGATTACGCCCGAGAAGTGGTTCGCGGTCGAGAACGAGATTCGAGACGATAAGGTTAGATTCCTGAGGCGATAAGATCTGAAGAGTTTGCGGCCCGAAGTCTGATCACGGTCGAAGCCTGATCACAGCCTCATTCACGGCCCGAGGGTTTGCGGCCCTCATATGCAGTCCGAAGGGAGAAGAAAGAAGAAAAGAATGTGAAGTTTTTTGATTCTAATAACTCCCTTCTTGAACAAATAACACTTTGAATACAAAGTGTGAACACTTATATAATCTCAATTTAACCCATTTAAGATAGAATAAGATTTAAGTTGACTTTAGTTTACCCAAGTTTGACTTTGGTTGACTAAGGCTGACTTTACAAGTAGAAAATAACGGGATGTTACAAAAGTTCAATGAATCTCAAAAGAATCTAGGAATTTCAATTCATTTAAAACTTAAAGTCTTTTTCGTTTTTCATGGTGGAATTTGGGAAATCGTCATTTACCTATCTTCAAATTATTTGCAATTAGATTATGGCATCCCTCTTCTGAATTGTAAATAATGTTTTTGGGTCCTAGCCCTAATTTCTCATTTGGGTGTTTAATTGGGGATTCATATCTAATCAAAACTTTGTCTCTTTTCTTTTTCAGATGTGTAATCAGAACAACAACGCTTCAGGCTCTAACGCTTCTGGATCCTTCTCTCTCATGAACCTTTGTGGGAGAGTGATCTTTAATGGCACCAACTTTAACGATTGGATTCGTAACATATGAAAGGTGACCAGATACGAGGATAAAGAATATGTCCTCGATAAGGAGCTCAAGGAGATCAAGGTTAACACTGTCACTCCTGAAGAGATAACTGCCTATGAGGCACATGAAAGGGATGCAACAAAAGTTCATTGCATCATGCTAGCTACTATGACTGCCGAATTCCAGAAGTCCTATGAGGACTAATATCCCTATGAAATGCACCAGGACTTGATGGAAAGGTACCATTAAAGTGCCAGGCAAGAGAAGTATGAGATCATCGTCTCGATGATCACTACCAAAATGAAGGATGGAGAGTCCATCACGGCCCACATGCAGAAAATGCAAAGATACGTGGACCGCTTGCTGAAGTTAAATGTCAACTTCGATGAGGAGCTGGCGATTGATATCATTCTCCACTCCTTAACTCCTTGCCACGAATAGTTTCGTATGACCTATCACATGAACAGAGAGGAGGTCACACTCAGCAAGCTTCAAGGTCTCTTGAGAACTGCTGAGAGCAGTTTAAAAGGCAAGTTTGTTGCATCAACTCCTACTACTGCTGCTGCCCCTGTCCTGGCTATTGGGAAATGTAAAGGGAAGAAGAGGAAGGCTCCTTCTAAGAGCTTCAAGGGCAAGCCCCATGATGGATCCTCTTCTAATGGAACCAAAGCTGGTTCTGCTACCCCCTCCACCAACCCTAAAGAAGCAGAGTGCTTCTACTGCCACGAGAAATGGCATTGGAAGAGAAGCTGCCCGAAGTACTTGCATGATATCAAGGACGGGAAGATAAATCCCACCTCTGCATGTATTTATACTATACAATCTAATAACTCATCACATGCTATTTCTTGGGTCCTTGATACAGGATGTGGTTTTCACATTTGTTCTGATTTGCAGGGTCTAAGAAGAAGTAAGGATGTGGAGCATGGGAAGATGAACCTGATCATGGGGAATAAGAAAGCGTCGCATGTCACCAAGATTGGACTTTACTCTTTAGTGATTAGTATTGGGTTAGGTTTAGATTTAAATGATTGTTGATACTCGTCAGAAATGGCGAGAAACATTATTTCTTTTCATGGTTTGTACAGACAAGGTTTTAGATTTTCGTTTAATAATGAAATTGGTTCTATTAATGCTTTCTTGAATGGTACTTTCTATTTTGAAGCATTGCCTTGTAATGGAGTATATGAAATTGTGAATATTGTTGATAACTTAGGAAATAATGTGTTGCATATAGATTCGTCCAATAGTTTGGACAAAGCATGCTTGTGGCATTGTCGTCTTGCACATGTCAACAAGAAACGCATAGCCCAACTCCAAAAGGATGGAGTGTTGGAGTCATTTGAGCTAAATTCAGATGACACTTGCGAGTCTTGTTTACTTGGAAAGATGACCAAGTCACCCTTCACTGGTACTTGTGAAAGGGGTGAGGGTTTGTTGGATCTCATACATACTGATGTATGTGGGCCCTTCAGATCCACCACAAGGGATGCTTGTTGCTTCTATGTGACTTTTATTGATGATTATAACAGATATGGGTATATCAACTTAATCAGGCACAAGTCATAAACTTTTGAAAAGTTCAAAGAGTTTAAACAAGAAGTGGAGAATCAGGTGGGCAGGAAAATCAAGATGCTTCGATCTGATCGAGGTGGTGAGTACCTTAGTCTTGAATTCCACGATTACCTCAAGGAATGCAGAATAGTTTCACAATTGACGCTACCTAGGACACCACAACTCAATGGTGTGGCTGAGAGGCGCAATCAGACCTTGTTGGACATGCTTCGTTCCATGATGAGTCGTGCTTCAATATCTATCTTATTCTGGGGGTATGCCTTAGAGACTGCCACCCATATCCTTAACCTAGTCCCTACCAAGAAGGTTGCCAAAACACCTCACGAGATGTGGACAGGGAAAGCTCCCTCGTTGGCACATATCAAGGTTTGGGGTTGTGAGGCTTTCGTAAGACGAGAGATTCACGACAAGCTCGAGCCTCGAAGTGAGGGGTGTATTTTAATCGGCTATCTACAGAAGTCCTTTGGATATCTCTTCTATAGACCGAGTGACAATGTTGTCTTCGTTGCGAGGAGAGGAGTCTTTCGCGAGAGAGAGCTCATATGCCAAGAGGAAGGTGGGAGTCAAGTTGATCTTGAAGAGCTTCAAGAGTCAAGCGATGAAGGAACCTCCAACACTAGCGATCAACTTGAGGAGGAAACTCCTGTTGAACCAGTTGACGAGTCCTTACCTCTTAGACGTTCCAGTAGAGTTAGTCATCCACCTGAGTTTTATGGATTCCATATTACTATTGAGGGTGATACATTTATTAGTAATAGTACACTAGTAAATTTGGATGAACCTAACAGCTACAAGGAAGCTGCAAAGTGGAAAGAGGCGATGGACAGCGAGATTCAGTCCATGTATAACAATCAAGTTTGGAACTTGGTTGACAATGTGCCAGGTCGCAAGACGTTCGGGTGCAAGTGGATCTTCAAGAAGAAGACAGACATGGATGGGAAAGTGCACACGTATAAGGTGTGATTGGTTGCGAAGCGCTTTACTCAAACTCCTGGAGTTGACTATGATAAGACCTTCTCACCAGTTGCGAAGATAAAGTCTATTAGGGTGATGCTAACCATAGTTGCGTTTCATGACTATGAAATATGGAAGATGGATGTCAAAAACGATTTCCTTAATGGAAAGTTGGCTGAGGATGTTTACATGAGTCAGCCAGAGGTTTTTGTCGATGCGAAGCATCCTAATAGAGTGTGCAAGCTTGAGAAATCCATTTATGGATTGAAACAAGCATCTCGCAGATGGAATCTTTGTTTCGATGAGAAAGTCAAAGAGTTTGGATTTGCGAGGAGCGAGGATGAGTCATGCGTATATGTCAAAGCTACTGGGAGCATAGTTAGCATTCTCGTGTTATATGTGGACGACATACTACTCATAGGAAACGACATCCCAACCTTACAGGAGGTTAAGTCCTGGCTTGGGAAGTGCTTCGCTATGAAGGACCTCGGAGAAGCTTCCTATATTCTGGAGATAAGGATAAGGAGAAACAGGAGTAAGAGACTAATAGGACTTAGTAAAAGTACTTACTTGGATAAATTGCTGAAACGTTTCTACATGGAGAACTCCAAGAATGGGGAGTTACCGATCCAAAGCAATACCAGACTGAGTAAGACTCAGAGCCCGAGTACAGAGACTGAGATAGCAGAGATGAGTCGAGTACCTTACGCTTCCGCAGTTGGCTCAATCATGTATGCTATGACTTGTACTCGCCCTGATGTGGCCTTCGCTTTGAGCATGGTCAGCGGATATCAAGAGAACCCTAGAAGAGCATATTAGACCGCAGTCAAGAATATTCTTAAGTACCTATGAAGGACCAAGGAATGGTTTCTTATCCTCGGTGGGAGTGATGACTTAAGAGTATGAGGGTACAGTGATGCCGGTTTTCAGACAAACCAAGATAATTACCGATCTCAGTCAGGCTGGGTCTTTACTCTTAATGGAGGGGCAGTGACTTGGAAAAGTTCCAAACAGGAATCTGTGGCTGATTCAACGTGCGTATCAGAGTACATAGCAGCGAGTGAAGCGTCAAAGGAGGCAATATGGCTAAAGAACTTCATCGGAGACCTTGGAGTTGTACCTGCCATAAAGGAGCCTATGGAGATTTTCTGCGATAACGAAGGTGCGGTTGCCTTGACCAAGGAACCAAGGGATCATGGCCGATCCAAGCATATCGACATGAAATATCACTTTATTAGACATCGCGTAGAAGAGGGACTCCTTGTAGTGAAGAGGGTATCGTCAGAGGATAACCCAGCAGATCCCCTTACGAAGGGACTGAGTAGGGTCAAACACTTGCAGCACACTAGGAGCATTGGGCTGAAGGATGATATTAGTTTTTTGTGATTAGATAGCTTTTAGAAACTTGTAATAGATAAATTGTAATTGACATTTGATGATTAAATAAATGGTGTTTTATTTATAAGTAAGTTAATGTCTTGTGTCAATTATTTACTATTGTTTCACTTTGCATGTTTTGACTTCCTGAATAATAAGATTATTCGAACCATCCACAGTCGATCATACATTGGAAGTAGGTATGAAAGAAGACTTTCATGAATTGGCTTGTAGACTGTCTAAAGTTTTTGGACATAGCAAAAGATTGCTACAATGTTCATGAGTGCTTATGAAATAAGATTTGAGTTTTGGATTAAACACACGCTTACCTGAATCACTTCATGGAATTTAATCACGAGTGATTGTAAGACGATAATATCATATAGTTTTTAAACCTAGATATATTAGTTGTTGTTTGCGAGTTGGTTGTGCATTGATAATGAGTAAATGCATCAGTAACTTGATGTTATAAAACCTATTGTTGTGTACGATTTGATGAACAAATAGTACAAGCATATGAGTCGAAGTTTATCTGTTCCTTTTATCCCACAAGGATATAAGCGATATCTTGGGCCCCTCGATGATTTGGTTTGACTTATGTGCGGGCCCGGTCAGGACTAAGTTGATGTGTTCAATTAAGTTCTATGTCGAACAAATCAGATATCGAGAAACAAACTGCTGGACAATAAGTATGACTATGTTCCATGTGATTGTCCACACGATATCTTGAGAACGGAGGACTATACGATCCCTTATCTATAGGACGTGTAATTCGACTGGGTCAGAGTTGACAGAGGCTTTTTGAGAGCTACGATTGCTGATCGGATTCTAAAGTCATACTTGCAATTATAGTTATTAGACTTATCCAAGTGGGAGACTGTTGGATTAGGTGTCTAAGCCCATAACTATATTTGGTATGTACTTGACCCGATTATGAGCATGATCCTTTTGGGTTGCCTTCACCAGAGCAACTTGACTGGATGATTAGTGGAGAGAGAGAGAGAGAGAGAGAGAGATTAAGAATTAATTTTGTTAATTAATATTGGTCAAGAATTAATTAAGAATTAATTTTGTGATCAAAAGATATTGATTGAACTTAGGGGACTGGAATTGCAATTATAAGATAATTGGATTTTGGGTTATGGATCATATGGATCAAGGGGTAGACAAAATTAGGGTGGAAGCCCACCTTGAATTCGTCCAAAGCCTTATTCCAGAAGGTTCCATTGGACTGCTTAAGGCCTAAGCTATCCAATTAGGGTTTTGACTGGAACCCTAGCAGCACACCTATAAAAGGAACCCTAAGGCATCCAAAATCGGCTACCCTTGATCCCTAGAGTTCTTAGAGCCTATTTTGTGCCTCCATCTCCTCTCTTCAAGATCATTCTTCTTGCTTTGGTGTTTGTAATCCATAAGAGGTATTACATTTGTGATACTAACCTCTTGAAGATTGAAGATTCTTGCTACTCTTGAAAGGTAATCATCTAAACTTGTTTAGATAGTATTTTCGATTTCCATATGCTAGAATTAGGGTTTATAAGCTTTGGATAATTTGCATGTACAATTAGAAAAACCTATATCCAAAGTTTTAGGGTTTTGCATGTGCACCATAGGATTGATGTTTTGCTTAAAACCCATCAATTTCCATGATGGGGTTGGGTTTGATGGTGGCTATAAAAGAGCGACAGTCGGTGTAATTCCTCCACCGTATTCAGGCGGTGAAAGTGGTGGTGAAGAATCTGAAGTTGGTGGTGAAGTTGGGGCCATAGGAGCCTTTGGGAGGGGGTGACGGCCAGACGGGTAGCCCGTCGAAAATACCTGATACCCGAATTACCCGCCCGATTTTTCCGGGTATCGGGTTAATTTTTTCGGGTATTCGGGTAACCCGATTTTTTTTCAGGTCGGGTATAGGGTACGTTTGTAGGGTTTCGGGTATACCCGAATTATTTTAAAAATTCCTATTTTTTCGTAGAGCTTATACTCTGTAGATCACGCTTAAACTAACTATCATTATTGTAAAACATAAATCTATTTTATTATGGCAGTACGACACCAACAATATTAAAAGCAATTGTTTATATGTCACCATGTTCTTAAAAACTTAACTGTTTTCTAGATTATAGTTTTTATTGCAACTAACAAACTCATTATCTTGACGAAACTTCATAACATGAAAAAACTTATGGCTACAATTATTTTAAACTTTTAAACTAAGATCTTTAAGTATTTGTTTTGTTAACATCTTATTAGATTAGATTAAGTTGTTAAAAGATTACTTGATATCTTAAGTATTATTGACTAAAAAATCTCAATGTTCAAAGTTTGAGTAACTTCGTTTATGCCTCGTTTGTTTATATAAACAAGACTAATAGAGCACAACATATTTATTTCATTAAATTTATTTTCTGGTGCCATTCAAAAAAAAATTATATATTTCGGGTAATACCCGAATTACCAAAACCCGACCCACTACCCGAATTTAATTGTGTCGAGTAACGGGTATTTTTTTAACATGAAAAACCCGAATTACCCGAAACCAGAAAAAATTACCCGATCAACACCCCTACAGACGAGTATAGGGTAATAGGTTAGGGTTTAATAAAATAAAAGGATAAAAAGAAATAGAGAAAACTTCATAAATGGTCTTTCGAAATCTAAAGTTTAGTCCATAAGTTTAAAAAAACCTCACAGATGGTCCCTGTGGTTTCAATGGTCCTTATTGCTCACTATGTCATTCCGTTAAATGAAGGGCATTTTCGTCATTTCACTACCACATGGACCATTTATGAAGTTTTGCCTTATTTAATATATATATATATATATAATTATTTAATATAAAAGGGTCCCACCCACCCCCTCTCTCTCTAGACAAACACATACCCACACACACGTGATCCCCACCCTCATTCTTCCCAAGCCCAACTATTCACCTTCAACTCTTTTTGCTTCACCCCACACCTCCGTCTTCTTCTCTGATTTACCTTAGCCTCATCGCCGGACAGTCTAACAATTATTTGTCTTGTTAAAATTAGAACACATACTCATTTTACACATATATACACATAATGTAATTAAAAAACAATTACACACTAAATGCTATGTTTGAAACCTGCCACTTTCGCTGAAACAAAAAATCAAAGCTTGAAACACCCCTTTGCGATTCCATAGAAAATAATCAAACACATACACAAACTCATTCCTACACATACAAACACATACACAAATTCATCCCTATAGAAAAAATAAACAATAATGGTCGAAGAGCGTCGAATTGGAAAAATTCTCTGAGGAAGGTAGAGAATCCTTGGCAAATTTGCTGGGATTCACTCTAATGTTACAGGATATCTTGTGAAGACGATGCTTTTCATTCTTCCAAACCCACCCTTCTCATTGATAGTCGCCATTAGTTCTTTTCGAATAACTGATACTGCTTTCTTCGATCCGTAAAATTGTGTTCCTAAGAAGTCTATTAGCAACTCGATGATCCCTTTTAAGAACACGTTGAACAGAGAACCGAGTTTTGCAATATGATTTGGGTCCTCCACCAAACTTCGATCCAAGAACAAAATCCGATGGGTAACATGAAGGTGGGTGATGCAGGTTTTCGGCGGCGATGATTTAAACCTAGATGTAATCTTCGACCAAAATCCAATAACGACTTTAGATTCAGAGGAAGGTTTCCGACGGGGCAACTTTAAACTCAGATAGGTTTAAGGGATATCCGATTACCCACAAATTGTTACTCATCGATAGAAGCTTTGAGATGCCATAACAAGTGGTGAATTTTTGGGGAAGAAACATCGATTAAAAACTGAAAGAGGGAACCGTCCAAATTTTTGGGGTTGTTTGATCGAAGTGTATTTGTATCTCTCCTTCTTGATCTGAGTTTTCGGTACCAATTCTGCTGTTAAAATGAAGGAGAAGCTGGTGATTTGTTGAAGGGAAAGAATATGAAAACAAAGAAGTAAGGGGGTATATGTGTTCTTGTGTACGTATGTATGTGTTCTTATGTACATATGTATATGTTTGAGAGAGAGAGAGAGAGATAGAGAGAGAGAGAGAGAGAGAGAGAGAGAAAGAAAGTGGGACCCTTTTATATTAAATAGTTATATTATATTTTTCTTTTTTTTAATAAGGCAAAACTTCATAAATGGTCTCTATGGTAGTGAAATAACGAAAATATCCTTCAATTAACGGAAAAAAAGATGACAGAGTGAGCAATAAGGACCAAATATCAAAAGTTTTGAAACCGCAAGGACCATCTGTCAGGTTTTTAAACTTAAGGGCTAAACTTCAGATTTCAGAATACTACAGTGACCATTTATGAAGTTTTCTCAAAGAAATATAAGATATAATGAAATTATGTATATAGTTAGATACGGTAAATTCGACATTTCATGTGTATTTAACCATTATTTTTAAGAGAGTTAGTCAAAATGAGTAACTGCGCTTTATTTTGAAACCACAAAGACCACGGGTAACTTGCTATTTTTTGCAAACAACAGGGACCGTTTCTGAAAATTTGTCTTTGTTTTCTTATAAATAGCATGTTTTTTTATTTATTGATTCAATTTTATTTAGTTTTATATTTATTTATACTTACCAAAGAGACCTTTACGAGAAAAAAAAAATACTCTCTTATCCACATACACAACCCAATCGTTTCATTTATTATTATTATTATTTTTTTGCTTCATTAGAAACCCAAAACCAACCCAATATTCTATCAAAAGTTATTTCTAGTTTTTAACCAACTTTCTTAACATTATAAAAATTGTAAACAATTTATTTTATTTCTAAAACAACTAAGGTTTTATTACTTTTATTAGTTTTTTATTTTAAGATTAAAAAATTATATATATATATATATATATATATATATATATATATAAACCATATGAGATCACGAATGAACATAGTCTAATAAACAAGTTGCCAAAGTAGGTTGCTATTTGTTGCATTTACTAACTCTATCAAATATGAATGATGAATGAAGCCTTGGTCAGATGGGAGTGCATTGTGCTGAAGCTCTTGGGATGCCAATTGTGGGGGACTACAAATACGGTTGGCTTGTCCACAACAAATGGAAGCAAATGCCAAGGCCCGATTATGAGCCCAACTGAACTGGTCAACCCTACAAGATGAGAAGGCCCGATGGGTTGGATGTTTAGAAAGGAAGCGTATTGTCTAAAGTACCCTTGCTACATTTGCATTGTAGGGAGCTTGTTATTCCTAATGTTGCTAAGCGTCTTGAGGGCCGAAATGTAAATTCCGTGAACAAGTTAAAGCCGGATGTTTTTCGATTTGTGGCACCCATGCCTTCTCATATGAAGATTAGTTGGAATTTAATGTCGTCTCCTTTGCCTTTTGTACATGTTTTATTTATAAAAACTATAATATTATGTTAATAGTTAAAACTTTTAAATTAGGCGATACAGGAGGTTGTATGTGTTATTAAATAATTGTTTAAGATGTGTTTTCACTTTTCATTCCCTGGAAATACTCAAAGTATACTATCATTATTAATATCATATAACACACATATTTCTAAATATATAATTTGGTCATTCAATTTGATTTTTATCTCAGTTCAATCCTGAACTTGCTTGATTCACAGTGGGTGTTGCTAAAGTCCAAATCAGTGTTGAAATTCTTCACTTACATCTACCGTTTTAATATATTAAAACAAAATTTTACGTTGAAATTTTATATAATAGAATGATACACAAACTATAACAATAGGTATAGTAGGTTGATTTTCTTTTAATTAATATGAGAACAACTTTAATAATAATATTTTTTTTGGCTATTTTAGGACACTTTTCAATTTTTATAAGAAAATATAGACATGATTGGTTTGTGGTCAAATATTGGTATAATACAAACATTTCACAATTGTATGAGTTAAATTTAATGTCTCATAAGATTTAAGTTGTCAAATATAACAAACATAAATCTTAGATTTAAGTTGTTAAACTTGTCCTGAAGGGCTTAATCGTAATTACACTAAGAAGAGGGTAGTTTTTGTAATTAAAATTAAAATAGAGCCGTGGACTTCTTTGTAGACTTCCAGAAATGTTCTAAAAGCTATGTACCTGTTTGAGTACGTGATTTTCAATTTTCATTCTAAGGTCAATCCCTCGTTTTCTTCCTTCATTCCTTTCCTGCGATGGATGAAGGATACCGATTTTACCCTTCATAATTTCGTTTAGAAACCATCCAAGTCGCAACCTATCTGCCAGACCACTGCAGTCGATCCTAACAAGTAACAAGTGAACAAGAACAGCAGCAACATTATCGATTTCTCCAAATCGCAATCAAATCAGCATCCAAATCGAAACGAAAGTAGCTTCTAAGAATAGATTGATTCTTGATTTCTATAAAGCATCTTCCAATCGATTTCAGAAAAATACAATACCTTGATCGTCTTTGAACTGTTCTTCATCATCTCCAGGGTATGCTTTTCTATGAACTTTATTCTTTTCCCCACTTAAATGGTACTTGAATTGACTTTTTCTAGTGCTATTTGTTCATCAATCTCTGGATTTCAATGGATGTTAGTATGTTACTTGAATTGATTTCCCCCCACTTATAACTCCCTCCCTGTACGTATTTTGAACTTTGGTGTGCTAGCCCATTTCCAAGGTCACACACACCAGGAAATTGAAACCTGGTTCTTCATATGTTCTTTCAAAAAGTCCGTGAATCGTTTTGTTCCACTATATATTTTTTGGTTGACAAGAGATCTGTTGTATGTGGATTCAGGTGGTGTTTGAAATTCAATGGTGGAGTTCATCTCAATTGTTCTCATTGCAGTTATTACTACCACATTGCTACTTGTCCGAATTCTTTATGTTATATCTCAGAGTAGTAAACCAATCCGTAACACTTGTTCAAAGCATTTGAGTACTCTTGTTGTTTTGGGTTCAGGTATGTATGTTTCCTTTCTTATTCCTACATAAAAAAGAAACATTCTGTTTGACCACTTTTTAAGCTTAAAATTGGGGTTATTTCTAAAATACCCTATATTCTGACTTTTTTTTCTTTTTAAACCTAAATTTTTTTTTCTTTTCCGAAAAAGACTCAGCTTTTATGTGTTACTTGTTATTTCAGACCTAGAAGGTCACCAATAGGTAAATTAGGTATTTTTGTTTCATTAAAGACCCTATATTTTGTAGCTGTTTCCATGTTTTTTTTTCAAAATAAACTCAACTTTAAAATTGGTTATAATCTTCAAGACCAAATATATAAGCTACTTCTTAGACTACACCGAAAAAGAAAGTATACATGTATACACTAAAAAATGTTATCTAATCTATTATCTTTTGAGCGAATATAAGCTAAAAAAATTGCAAAATTTTATTTTTGTCTAAAAGATATAATTAAACTTTATCTTGGATATATATTATATCATTAAACTTGATATATTGTTTATAGAAACGTTATTATTACCGCTAATAAAAAGTTTGATGTTAATTTGATATTTTTTGGTAACATGGATAATACATTGCTAAGAAGAATCTTTTAGCATAATAACAAATTTTTTTATTTGTAGAAAAAAAATACCATATAATTTTGAAATATATTACCTGTATATATTTATTGTATTTATCCATGTAAATATGGTATTTATCTGTTTCCTAGCCTATAGGGATTACATGTATTTGTATTATATATACCCTTTACCGTTAATAAGAAGGCAGAGGATTTTTACCATTCTTCTCCCAATTCCACAAGTACATTCAAACTCAATTTGCAAAACACATCAAAACCATTCAATGCGATAATGGTCGTGAGTTTAACAACTCTTCTTTTCACCAATTTTGCAACACCCATGGAATGTAATTCCGGTTTACTTGTCCTTATACCTCACCTCAAAACGGCAAAGCCGAACGAATCATTCGCACTATTAACAATATGATTCGCATCAATCTCATTCAAGCATCCGTTCCTCCTTCTTATTGGAACTATGCTCTTGCTCTTGTCATCTACCTTCTCAACATCCTACCCACTACTACAATCAACAATAAAACCCCCACATAAATTCTATATTATCGAAAACCCACTTATACACACTTACGTACCTTCGGGTGTCACTGTTATTGATTCTTAAGGATAATCATAATAATTACCAAAATAAAATTTAGGATTTCATTTTAATTTGAAAGGATACAATCACGTTTTTATGCATGAACGAAGTTAAGCTTCATTAATTCGGTGTAGTTAAGTACCTTATACAACTAGTGTTAAAGGTTGTAACCAATTTTAAAGTAAAAAAAAAACATTTTAGGTCTAAAATGGAAAAAAGTACAAAATATAGGGTTTTTTATGAAATGAAAATACTTAATTTCCCTTTTGGTAACCTGCTAGGGTCTAAAATAACAAGTAGTAGGTAAAAATTGGCTCTTTTTTCGAAAAAGAAAAAAGTTTTAGGTCTAAAAAAAAAAAAATCAAAATATAGGGTCTTTTATGGAAATAACCCTTAAAATTGTTTATAGTTCTGGGTTTTGTTTAGGGGGACACACAACAGAAATGATAAATTTATTATCTGTTATGCAAAATGATCCATTTGCTCCAAGATTTTACATTGCTGCAGCAACAGATAACATGAGTCTTCAAAAGGCATGTGTTTTTTAGAACAGTTTGGCTGATAAGGTATATATCATACTGTTATGTCATGTCATGTCAAATTGTCAATGTAAATGTTATGTCATGTCATGTGCATGTGCAGACAAGTTATCAAGGGGCAGATTCGTCCAAATTTTTAAAAATATATCGAAGCCGTGAAGTGGGACAGTCATATATTACCTCAATCGGGACAACATTATTTGCTTTATGTCATGCTTTCTGGCTCATGCTCAAAATCAGACCTCAACTGGTACTGCTATTTTATTTTTAATTTAATTTAATATTATTTTTCATCCTTTTCTTGCAATTAACCCTTCTGTATCCTCTTCTCAAATTCTATGCAATGGTCCGGGTACTTGTATTCCCATATGTGCTATCGCGTTTATTTTCAAGGTTTGTATTAACTTTTAAAATATACCATGAAAATTTAGGTCTTCCATTTGTACTTTTCGTAGTTGACAAATAGTCAAACAATTTCTTTAAACTGTATACCAAAAGTCAAACGTTTGACTTTCATTTGTTAACATTTTCAGGTTTTGGGAATTAGATGGCCGTATATTTTCTATGTGGAAAGTATTGCAAGAGTGAAAAGACTATCACTCAGTGGTTTGCTTCTTTACAAATTACACATGGCTGATCAGTTTGTTTGTGCAATGGCCACAATTACAAAAACAATATCCACGAGCTCATTATGTGGGGCGTCTTATGTAACCATTTTGTTTTTGTATAAACAACTTAATTCAAAAAGACATTTTAAGTGTAGGTATGATTTTTTTTTATTTATCTATTTAATAGTGTTTGAAATAGAGATATGTATCACTATAGACATGTGTTATTATGATTTTTTGTTTATATGTGATAGACCTGGCAAACGTGTCGTGTCGTGTCGGGTTCGTGTCGTGTCACGACATTAAACGGGTTGAAAGGGCTTGACCCTAACCCGACCCGTTTAATTATCATGTCGTGCCGCGTCAACCCATTTATTTTCGTGTCGGTTTCGTGTCGTGTTTCGGGTTAAGGTTTAGACCTTGTAAATATGTTGTGTCATGTCAGGTTGAAATATTTTAAAGGTTAGAAAGTAGGAGTTGTAGAGGCAAAAAGGATAAAGTGAAACACTTGAGTTATGAGATGAAATGACAAAATTTATAGTAAGTTTAGAAGGGAAAATGAAAAGAGTTAAAGTTGGGGAGCAAAGGGATAGGTGGTGAGGATGACTAAAATTAAGTAACTTTGAAATTTTGAATATTACTTCTAATTCTTGAGTTTGGCCCACTATAAGTCTATAACATATAATATATTTATAAAAATATGAAATTTATAGTATATAATTAAACGAGTCATATTCGAGTCATCTTCGAGTTGAAAGTCTTGACCCTAACCCTACACGTTTAATTATCGTGTCGTGTCGTGTCGTGTCAACCCGTTTACATAAACGTGTCGAAATCTCTGACCCTAACCCACTAATTTTGTGTCGGGTTCGTGTCTAGTTTTCGTGTCGTGTCATGTTTTGCCAGGTCTAATATGTGAACTCTGTATTTCAATTTAGACTAATACCAATACATCGAATAGCATGTTTGTTAATTGGTATTGAAAATAGTGTAATGGTTTGGAGATGAGTTATTGTTTACACCAGAAAATAATGACTACATGTTGATGCAAAAATGGTGTAATAAATTTACGAGACCAATTAATTTTGTTCTTATTAGTTTATCATTGTTTGTATATGATGTCTATTGAAACTCACCCGTTGAAAAAACTAATGACAAGAACTTGTAAATTTACTAACTATTTGAAAAAGTCAACCCAATGACTTTTTCAAATTTCAAATGCTTATTGATTTGAAAGATGGCGTGTTCGACACGGAGCATTTGGGCGCTTCTAGCTTCTAGCATTTGACAAAACACTCCATTTTGAACAGAAAGTCTTGTTCGGCACTACAAGCTTCTAGCGTTTAGTTTAAACAAAACGCTCCAAATCCAAATGCTACTTCATGTAGCGTTTAACAAAACGCTACAAGCTACCCGCTACTAGCTAATTTTGCCGAACACGCCCAGAACCTTTGAAAAAACTCCTAAAAGTTCATATTGTTGATGATGCTACATATTTGAGCCAAACATGACAAATGGGTTGTCCTTTTTTTCCCCTCATAAGTCCTATATAGATAAAACGGCTAAATGAATAATGATGTATGTTTGTATAAAACGGGTATACATAACATACGCTTATTTCTAGACTAAATAAACCATATGTATAGACTAAATAAACCATTTCATCACAATCAAAAAGAAAAATAAAAAATCATAATAGTCATTAATTTTAGTAATATTCATCCATTTTAAATTTAACATTAGGCCATGGGGTATGGTCACTAGGTATTCACTAGAAAAATGATGTCACCTATGCGCCACATCACCCCACTTACATGTTCACTACATGTTTACTAATCCTTGGAAATGGTTATCACTCCACATTGTTTTTCTTTTTTTATTTATTATTTTTTTTACATTATATTAAATAAAAAACACAATAAAACATTAATAAAAAACACATTAATAAAAATAAAAATAATATTTTTAAATTCAACATACATGCTTACTAATAAAATAAACATTGATAAACATAAAAGTGATATTTTTAAAATTCAACGTACATTTTACTAATAACATAAAAATTAATAAAAAACATTGAAAAAAAACTAATCGTCTGCATCGTTGTCCTCATCGTCCGCGTTCTCATCCACTTCGTTTTCGTCTTCAAATTGTCGTTGCCATATGTGCTCAGCCAAATCTTGACGTAGATTGTGATGTGTTTCACTATTCTGTATTTCCAAAAGCCTTGTAAAGTATGTTGGGCTGCCGACTTGTATTACTGCAAGTGGATTGAGCATATCATTCGGAGTATACGTACAAATAGCCCTACCCTCTTCTTCTAGTATCATGTTATGTAAAATAACACACGCTTTCATCACCTTCATTCATTTTTCCAATTCCCATGCTCGTGCTGGATATTTGATTATGTGCCACTTCTGTTTGAGGACCCCAAACGCCCGCTCCACATCCTTCCTTGCAGATTCCTGTGCTAATTTGAACAATTTACTTTTTCATCAGCTGGATATGTGTATGACTTGACAAATGTAGCGTACTCTGGATATATCCCATCAGCAAGGTAATATCCATGATTGTATTCACATCCATTAATAACGTATGGCATGTTTTGTGCTTTACCCTGCAAAATATCGTTAAATAATGGAGATGCTCCAAGCACATTCAGGTCGTTGTTTGACCCTGCCATACCAAAAAATACATGCCAAAACCAAAGGTCCTGTGAAACAACTACTTCTAGTATAACAGTAGGCACACCATGATCACCTCGTGTGAATTGCCCTCGCCATGCATTGGGACAATTTTCCCACACCCAATGTGTACAATCAATGCTACCTAGCATTCCTGGAAATCCATGTTTAGCCTGATGTGCGGCATACAGCTGTTCGACATCACTTCTAGTCGGATTTCGCAAGTATATGTCGCCATAAAGCTCTATAACATACTCACAAAAAAGATATGTGCATTCTCGACCGGTCCTCGCAGACATTTTCAAATATTCATCTGAAGCGTCTGCGGATATGCCGTACGCTAATTGTCTAAGAGCTGCTGTGCATCTTTGAAACGTAGTAAACCCACGTTTACCCCTAGCATCCAATCTCAATTGGAAGAACTCATAATTGTTTTTCAAATCTCTAGCTATACGTAGGAATAAATTTCTACTGATACGAAATCGATCCTCAAACTTCGATAGGTCGTATAAACTATCAAGGTTAAAGTAATCACGTACCAAAAGTTCGTTCGCCGCCTCTCGATCACGGTTGATGGACTTTCTTCGTTTCTTCTCGCCATTTGAAGTTTCGCCTCTCTGATGCACAATGTCGTATGCCGCAGACAACAACGTGCGCATAACCAACTCATCGTCGTCGGAATCTTCATCAGATGAAGAAGAAGAAGAAATGGCATCCAAAAAATTATTCATATTCTAATTGTTGAGTGTGATTTTTTTTTGTAGTTGTTGTAAATTATGTGATGTGTTATGTTTGTAGATATAGGTGAGGTTTTAGTTTTGAATTTTTTTTTTTTAATAAATTAACGGTCAAAATGGGAGAAAACGGTCAAAAAGTGAGGCATCCAATCAAATTGCGCGTAACCACCCGTGACCCATCTCAATCCGCGTCACATTCACCAGGGAGGGGAGCGGTGTTCACGCGTGAATACCCCCCTCCACGTCACCCTTTACGCGTAAAAACATCCTCCATACCCCATAGACTTAGAGGAGTTAGGATATAAATAAAGGAAGGAGAATACGCAAAAAGTTAAGCCTATATTTTTTAGGCTAAAACTTATTAAGCCAGATTATATTATATGCTCAAATTAGATGGTTGCCCCCAGGCCCCAATAACGAACCCAAGTCCTCGGCAACGTAGCCCTCTTTTTGCTCTCACTCTCTGCGCGTCGCCGCCTCCGGCCTCCGCCCTGCTACCGTCGTGGTCCGCCTCTCCTCTCTCTGCAGCTGCTGCTCCACTGTCGCTAGTTCCCCTGCCACTGTGACGGTAAAGTAATTTGATATTTAATGTTATTTTGTGAATTTTTATGAATGCGTTAATCTATTGTTAAGTTTTGCAATTGGAAAATTGAAATCTAACCGAAGGTTTGTTGAAAAATTCGAATTTTTGGAAGGTATTAACTTAACTTAATATGAGGCACATCTTTGCAGTGAGATTAAATTGCTTTAAATCTGCTAAAGTATTATTAATTATCGTACATGTAAATGGAATGCCTCAAGTCCAGATAAAAATTATCTTTCCTTCAAACACTTCTCTTTCCTGTATAACGTGCTTTTATAATCCAAATTGGGATCTTAACCATAAGTTTTCAGGAAAAAGAGACAAATTTGTAATGTTTCTATTGATCTCTTCATAATCTTGCTATTTGAAGCAAGCTAAGTGTTTGTGAATGATCATTGCCCTTATATTTTGATCAACTACTTTAAATGTTTCTTGCTATTGTATGAAAATAGTCTAACTATGAAAACTTTTTAAACCTATTGTAATTGGAAGGAATTAGTAAAAAGTTTTTGAATTGTAATTACTATTTTCAGGCAGTATGTGTAATGATGTGGCTGAAGAGCAGTTTTCATAAAGTGAGGCACTTTTCCAGAGTGTCTCCTCCACTACCTGATTGTGTTGTGAGAGTTTCCAACAACATCACTCATTTGGGTCTTCCTAAATCTCCCCACAAGCCACGTCAGCTTTTCTCATTGCCTCCATTGCCACCTCATCCTCTACCTGGAAAAAATGCTTCTCCTGATTCTCATATCACTGCCATTAGCTGGATGAAATATTACTTTGCTGATGTCACTCCCTCTGTCATCCAATCACATTTCAACAAAGGCCTTGTGAAAATGGAGTGTCATGAAACAAAAAGTTTGAAAAAGGTATACCATTTAAGATTTTAGTCTTACATAACATAATATAATATAACATGGTGATGAATTTCTTTTAGTTTTTGATTTAACAAACAGATTAAACATAATGAGGTGATGAAAATGGGTTCTACACTTCATGTGGCTGTATCTGTTGCTGAATCTAGAATCTCAAAGAGATTTGATACAATTCCAACTGCATCTTTATCTCCAAATGCAGATGAGATTCAATATTTGCAAAGACTTGTTATGTACAAGGCATGTCTTTCTTTATTTCTCTAAACCCTAAAAAAGAGAAATACATTATTATTATTTTTTTTTTCCATTCTGTATGTTTAGTTCATTGATGACATGATAATGAAACTTTAGGATTCTGCTCTACTTGTTCTGAATAAGCCACCAAAGGTGCCTTTAAAGGTTAGTTCATAATGAACTTCATTAGGTCAATTTTATTTTATCTTTTTGTAATCATATTTGTATACATAATTATGTTATAGGGGAATCTTGCTGTTCATAACAGCATGGATGCACTTGCAGCTGCAGCATTATGTTATGATTATGATGAAGGCCCTAAACTGGTAATCAATCTTATCTCATTCATAAGCATATAAGGGATTGTGGCATTTTTGTAAATATGTGAACATTGTATTGTATTTATGTAAATAGGTTCATCGTCTTGATAGAGAAAGCAGTGGGATTCTTTTAATGGGAAGAACAAAAGAGACCATATCCTATCTTCACTCTTTGTTCAGTGAAACAAAACCATCACTTAATGTATTATTAATTCTAATATATTATATCCACTTTTTTTTTTTTTTTTTTTAAACTATAAAAATCCATGACAACTTTTAGGCATTGAATGATACGTATCAAAGGTATTGGGCACTGGTGATAGGTACCCCAAAGCAACAACATGGTATAATCCATGCCCCTCTCACAAAGGTTATTTTTTTTTTAATTTCTTTTTTTTACACATTTTTTGTCATGATTATGACAAAAAGAGAAGTGAGAGGTCTTTTTTGTAAATTGGTTATAGGTGGTGCTTAATGGTGGAAAAGCGGAGAGGGTAATGTTGGGATATGGTTGTAATCTAGAAACTTCCCAAGAGGCCGTAACAGAGTATCGTGTACTGGGCCCCACAATAAATGGTTGTTCGTGGCTCGAGTTGAGACCACTCACAAACCATAAGCATCAGGTATATAATTTCTTTTTGATTTAAAAAATATGAAAAATAAATATAAATAAGGGTGGTGATCAGATGCGAGTGCATTGTGCGGAAGCTCTGGGGACACCAATTGTGGGGGACTTTAAGTACGGTTGGTTTGTGCACAACAAATGGAAGCAAATGCCAAGGCCCGATTATGAGCCCATAACTGGCGAGCCTTACAAGATGAGAAGGCCCGATGGGTTGGATGTTCAGAAAGGAAGTGTATTGTCTAAAGTACCCTTGCTACATTTGCATTGTAGGGAGCTTGTTATTCCTAATGTTGCCAAGCGTCTTGAGGGTAAAAATGTAAAATCCAAGCCGGATGTTCTTCGATTTGTGGCACCCATGCCTTCTCATATGAAGATTAGTTGGAATTTAATGTCATCTTATTTGGTTTGACTTTGACTTTTGTATATTGTTAATGTTTTAAGTTATTCAGATCCTATGTTTGGTTTAATAAGACAAGGTTTATAATTCAAGAATTATTAGAAAAACATATGGATGAAGGTTTTTATAAGGGTCATCTTTTAAAAAAAACAACACATCTTAAAAAAACTCATACCCATCATTTTATTCTCAAACTTTTTTATTATTAGTATTTTTTATTCTTTTTTAGTTTAACGGTTTCAAATAATTAGACAAGAAATTATTATGTAAGTTGTTAAAATGACAATGGTAAAAGTTGGAGATGTTAAGTTGTTAAAATGATGGTGAAGTTGTTTCATATTAACAAATGTCAGAAATATTATATATAACATAAAAGCTTAAAAAGTTGGGGAACAGTATACTTCTTTCTCTTTCCTATTTTGCCAGGAAAGTTTCGCGATTCTTATTTCCGCCACATTTTTTCTTTCCTTTCCTACTTTGGCCACAGACGGATTTGTTTTAAAAGGTTATATTTTTTTATTCAGACCGCCTTCAAAATTGGGTCAGGTTTATCTTCTCCACCGCCTACCCTGCTCTCCTTTCTTCTTGGCTCTGCTGCTTCACCTCCGCTTAGACCAACGGTAGATAATTGCTTTGATGGGTTCCGATTTTGATTGTTCTTTACAAAGATGGAGGCGATGATGAAATTTGTTTGTGAAAACAATTTGCACCGGCAACCATGGGTGAACTTGAAGGCCGTATTTTGGCGAGGCAACTCGGAAGGCATATCCGATTGGAATATGCAACCGGTGTTTGCAGCCATACCGTCTTTCATTCCCTTTTTCTGAGCCTCGTCTCATTGAAAATCACTGTTATGATTTCCGATTTTGAAATTTCTGGTGTTCCTTTGTTCGTCTTTGTCAGCCTGCTCCTTTAATCACACCCGGTAACTCAAATCACTTCTCGTACTGCTGTTGCTGCTGCGATATGAATTTGTCAGTTAATTTTAATTTGAAGTTTGTGAATTAGGCTATGTTTATGTTACGATTTCACAATTCGGATTGTTTCTAATGTTCATAACGTATATTTCCGTTATATGTTCACAGTGGATGACAGGTTCTATGGCAGCAGCAAACTAAAAGAACATGTGGTTAAGGCTTGGCGAGAGCTTGAAAAGAAAAAGATACACAAAATCCTAAATCAGTATCGTCTCATTCTTGATGAAGTTGGGGTATTGTTTCTTGCTCTTTCTCCTTCATAGTTTTCTTCATCTTTATCATATTGGATGAAAGTTAAAGATATCTTGTAACTTATTCACATTCATGGAAGAAATTTTAGCAATTTGGAGTTTGGTATCTGTGTATGTGGAGGCAGTAAGGTGTGGATAGAAGCTGATAATGTTGAAATACGTATTGTGCAGACTATAGAGCAGCATGAGATTAAGTGGCTTGTCATGGGAGCTGCAGCTGAGAAGCTATATTCAAAGTATATTAATATGTGAATACTTTTCATAAAGATGAATTGATAATTATGGTATCTATAACTAGTGAAATTGCCTATTAACCTTTCATTTTTATGATCAAATGTAATGATTTGTATGCTTTCAATTTTATCTCTCTACAGGAATACATCTAAAGGCACAGTCAAGTTTGTTTGGATCATGATATGTTGGTTTTGGATTCTTGATTTCCGGTGTGTTTTCTTTTCTTTATCCCTAATTTATTAGTGGTTATTATTGCATGTTAGTGTGTGAATTCAAACTTCATATCTATAGATTGTTGATTGGAAATAAAAACCCATGTGTTGCAGTGAAACGGAATGAATATAGGATGTTAGAATTGGTACATTTTTAGATTATACTTCTATTGTTTTTTGAGATGGCATGAAATGGAAATGGAAGTAATCATACAAGCTACAAAACATGTAATAAAAATATTTGATACTCCTGACACTTCAATTTTTGATGATTGTTGCTTATCAGGTGTTCGACGAAATGTCTACAAGAAAAGGGTTCGCATATCAGCCCCTACCCTGTAAGTTGTACTTTCCCGTTGTTTCATTGTTTTGGTCTCCTCTGTCAATACACAACCAACACAACTTCTGTTGATTTTTTTTTTCTGTCAGCAGGGGAGCATGATTGATGGTAGTAAGAAAGATGTCATTCACAGGTATGCACTACACTTAGCTCTTTTCATCACTTAAGTGCTAACCAATTGTTTATACACTCGATTTTGGCACCTTAAATGGTTCTTCCCAATATTTTAAAACCGGAACCGGCACTTCCAATTCCGGTTCCGGGTATCCACTTCAAAAAAAAAAAAACGGTTCCAAAAACAAATCAATGGTTGGTTCTGGCTGTAGATACCCACTTTGTATTTAATATGATGATTTTAGCCTTGCTTAAGATTCCAATGCTTAATGTCTGGAACCACCGGTTCCGATGTGGTCCAGTTCCGAAAGATTCATGAAAAATGTAGGAGTTGGAGCAAATTGTATGTATTGATTATGCCTATTGCAAAATATATTAATGTTCTACCTGTATCATTTTGTCCCTATTATGTGCAACCATTATTAAATTATTTATTTTTCATTTCTTTTCTATTTTGTAGCTATCCTCTGGATTATGCTGCATAAACCATTAATGACATAGGACCATCTATTCGAAAAGTCGTATGGAATCAAAATGATACAGGTGGAACAAATGGAATCTACATCTCTCAATTGATTCACAGTTTTTTTTTTCTTCATTGTTGGAAAGAAATGGTTACTTTGTTTCGGTGATGAATTATAACTTCAATTTACCAACATCTTTATCTTTTATCTTCTCCATTTCTATCAGGTAATGGGTATGGAGGTTCATGCCAATGAAGGAGGAGTAACACAGACACATGGTTGTGTATATTGGTTAATCCTACCTGCTGGATGTATTACATTCCTCTTCAAATTCTTTATTAAATTCCATCTATTTGTTAATCTTTAGCAAATAAATCTTTTTTTTATAGATATTGGTTCATCTTTCTGGGGTATGCTTCTAATCTTGGCATCAACTGGCCTTCTTACTTCAAGAATCGCAGCCGGATGTTTAGGAGTTGCTCTTCTTATTGTCCTCTTTGTTGCCAAAAATGTAAGAATATTTTTATTTTTCAACAATTATTTAACTTTTTAAATTTTGTAATTTGAATATATCGAATTTGAAATCATCCATTTGCTTTGTTTTATTGAAACAATGGACGCTTCGAGGACTTTGCATTGGTCTTTATTCTTTAACTTCAAATCTTTTATAACTTTTTAATATTTATTTACCAAAAAAATTAAATAATTTTAAAAATTACATTTTTCCACAGGGTTTTATTATCTTTCTTGCTGTCATTTGGATCCTACAAGAAAAAACCACAGTCCGCATCCTTCGTTATGTCATTTTGTTCATTGGTATGATTTATAAATATGATCTTATATTACTCTTCCCATTTTGTCCTTTTTAGGAAATGACAATTTTGCCCTTTTATTCACAAGTGTCATGAACAGTTTGTTTTCGGTTTATGGTAAGTAGACATTCTTTACTCATCAAAACTGATGTAACGCCCCGATTCTCAGGAATTGTTTAAATAAGATTTATTGGGTGAAGCTCTACTCGACGAGTTGGTTGACCTACTCGTCGAGTAGCAGCGGGGTGGGATCGCGTGTTAAGTGACCTACTCGACGAGTCCATATTGGGACTCGGCGAGTAGGAGCTGGCAGATGAAACCCTAAATCCCGGGGTTTGAACCTCTATTTAAAGGAGCCTCAGCCTCCTTTGGCCTCTTTGCAGTCTTTGAGAGCTCCTTAAAACCCTAATACGTGTGTGTGTGTGCCCATTGTGTGTTGGAAGCTTGAAAAGAGGATCTTTGGAGGGAGAAGGCTTGGAGGAGAAGGAGATTGGAGCAAGTAGAGTGTGGGAATCAACACTTATCTCAGTTATCATCTTCTGGAGGTAACCAAATCGCCTTTCTCCTTGTGAATCTCTTCTATTGGTTGAGTTTTTAGGGTTTTTGGTGAGATGTTAAGTTGGAAAGATGAGCTATGGGCTAGATCTGAGGTTGTAACTTCAGATCTGGACCCTCCTTGGATTCTAGAAGCATAAAGTTACAGTGTTGGTCATGATTGAGGTCCCTCTTGAGCATGAAGCTCCATTAAGAACTTAAAATAGGCATTTAGAGCCTTTATAGCCATGCATGCACGTAAAGTTTTCAACTTTACGTGATAAGCATGCCCTAGAAGCTTGGATCTGTGATTTGGAGCCGCTGCATGGCTCAAAACAAGTCTGTATGGAAAAAGGACTGAATGGACTCGGCGAGTCGCAGGGTTGACTCGGCGAGTCACATGAAGATGGCCGTGAACTCGACGAGTTGGATGAACAACTCGGCGAGTCCGATGAAGATTACCATAAGACTCGATTAGTTGATGAACAACTCGGCGAGTCGGATGAGTTTTCCCTAGGATATGTATGCGTGTGTATCCGTCGAGTTGCAAGGAGGGAACTCGACGGGTGACCTTAAAGTTTGATCGAGAATCGAAGGAACTCGACGAGTCACCCCGATGACTCGGCGAGTTGGAATGTGCTTCAAGGAACTCGGCGAGTAGCCGAGGGTACTCGGCGAGTTGGGGTCAACATTGACTGTTGACCTTGACTGAGGACTTTGACTTTGACCAGGGGTTGACTGGTGGGTTATGGAGTACCTTATAAGGTTAAGGACTTATGAGTATATTGTACTATGATCATAGGTGGTGGAGCCTGTGTCAAGTGATACGAGAGTTGGAGTTTATCTTCCGAGTCGGCATCTGCAAGGTGAGTTTTCCTCACTATATCGATAGGGTCTACGACACCAAGGCCAGCCCTTTTAGTTGTTATTGTTATGATATGCTACATGTGGATATGATCTGTTAGATCAGAGTCAGGATAGACAATATGTTATGCTCTTATGATCCGTAGGGATTGATATGTTAGTAACCTGCTAGGTCGGTGCTCTAGTTATGAGAGATTGCTATGTTTGGTGCTCAGTGAGGTAGATATGTTTGATGTTGTATATGTCAGTATATGTTAGTTATGTGCACATGGTTATCTGCTTGTTGCTTGGGGTTGAGGCGGTCCTGCTTTGTGCTGAAGGCCAACACACTCTATGAGCGGTCCGGGAAGACTGTAGGCCCACGTGGCGGTCCAGTCATGCCGAAGGCTCAGTATAGATTCAGTTGGACTGTAGGCCCGGTAGGGCGGTCCAGTCAGGCCGATGGCCCAATATGCATGTTGATGCATTGATTAATTGATTGATTATTACGGATATGGTATTTTAGTGTGGTATTGGTATTTTGGGGGTAGCTCACTAAGCCCTTGGGCTTACAGTTTTCAGTTTGTTTCAGGTACTTCAGGAGATCGTGGCAAGGCAAAGGCGTGACCGTACCGCTCCTCATCCTTATGATCTGTTTTGGGACACTCTGATGAATAATGTTTTGAAAACAATTTGTAAACAAATACTTTTGGGGTTTTAATTATGATTGGAAAAGTTTAAATTTGGTATGCAATTTATGGATGTTACAACTGACAATTTATGGATGTTACAACTGACAATTTAACAAATTATATCATTATCATTATATGTAATTATGTAAGTTTAGTATTATTATTATATATATTGAATAAAATAATTTTTTTATTGGCAGATATTTATGATGATTTAATTTCAAGGAGAGTTAATTCTAGTGATGCTGAGAAGTTTGCAGAAATTTGCCCTAGCCCATGTAATGGTGTTGCATGGGGAGTCTCATATATTATGAATATAATACATTGTATTATGGGAAAAAGCTTACTACTTTGTTTCAAACTTTTTTTCAAGTCCATTTTGTAGAAATGGATCCATTAGGTTATTTTTTTTTAATTTTTTATTTATTAAATACATGTAGATGAAAAATGCATTTTCTTGGTGTACATTTGAAAATTTGTCCTCTCAATTACCTTTCCAGACAAGAATTTCCTATAGTACTGAACTTTGGTCCCATTTCTTGAAAACTTAAATTAATGATTGTTGTCTTATATGTTGCAATCTTACATATGGTTCAGCTGCCATAGAATTGCTATGAAGGTACTATAAAATGTTTATAATGGTATTTCCATATATACCCTTCTAAGAAAGTGAAATTCATATCCTTATTATGTTATCAGAGTCTACTGTTTTATTTTCGTTTATGAGTACAACAATTAATGTTTGTATACAATTCGATTTTAGTCAATGCTTTCAATGGATCTGATTCATTGTAGGCATGTTCAGGTGCTGTTTATTGTCAGCTAATGAATGTCGCTCATCCTGGAACTGTTCTGATGCATAAACTCAATTTCAATGTCAAAATTGAATACCACATGATTCAGAATTACAAGGTTCTTGGAGATGTTTTCAACAAACTGAAGATCACTAAGGTTATCTTACTATCTCCTACTTTCATTATTGCAGTCTGATTACAATCGAAGTTCCTACTCGATACATTATAGTTGTGTGTTTTTTCAATTTGAATACGACCAGATTTCAATTTTTTGTCGATTGTAATTGCTAAATTTCAAAAGCAGTGGTCATCGATTTTCAACTGTTACTATTATTTTCATGATTTTTAGCAAGTGATCGTTGATTTTGAAAGAAAATACACATCCGATTGATACAATTACTCATTCATTTAATCTTATATGTTTAATTACAGCACATCGAGGTAAACAAAGTGGTGAAAGGAAGGCGAATGGATAACCTCAAATTCATGCAGTGGATGAAACGATACTGTGATTTAGTCAGTGGAGGCGCTAATCAAAGGTAACCTCTGTCCTCTCTCCCAACCTCACATATGTAGCTGTAGTAGTGTTTAATTATTTTCTTATTTATAGTAAATATTATAGGTGAATGTAATTTTCAAATTACAATGTTATAATAACTAAAAAATAGGATGTTGTGATAAAACAATAAATGAGGTATCTTGCTATTCGTATGAAGACCCCTTCTGTATATGTAATATGTTTTGATTAATATTATACTATTGAAAGAAAATCAGACTTTATACAACATGGATTCGGGTTTACTGCAGCATTAGACCTGCATTGCATTTAGAACTGACACAAAGAACGTGATTGATTACATTGGAGAAGATAGGTCATTAGTGGTTTTAGATCCTTTAAAACCTCATAAAGATGGAAAAAAGTCGCTTCAATTCAACCGCGTTTTTGGTCCAACAGGCAGTCAAGGTAATAATAAAATTTAAACATTTTTCCACAATTCTAGAACCTTCTGTTGACTAATGTTTTGACTTTTATCAGAGGAGGTTTTTGCTGACAAGAGAAAAAAACTAACACAGCGCCAACGGCGCATGATTCCCCTCTAGTTTATATAAAAGTAAAAGATAATTTATGAATAAAAGAAAAAAATAAAGGACCGTTGTTTGTAACTTTAGTTTATGATGAAATAAAATAAAAATTGGAAGTTTTATTTATATTAGTCATAAAAACTAATAACTTAACTAATATAATAATAAAACAATATTAAAGTATTTAGGGTCAAAAACATTATTTATAATTGATATAAATATCAAGAAAAAAATATAGATATTAATAATAAACTATAATATTCATAAAATATATTTAATTTTAATTGATTTTCCTAAGGCTATGCGAGCGGACTCGACATCCCTCGGTATGAGCTAAATCAACTCGACACACATCGTGCCTCGAGTTCGGCATGCCGAACTAAACAATGTAAGTGTCGGTAATCACAACCAAAATATATGGAATCATAGTTGAAATATTATACTCATGGTTGTCAAAATCGCGATCCCGGTCGTAGGATCGTACGATCCTAGGTATAAAAACGATCCGGATCGTAAAAGGATCGTATTTGGGGTAGGATCGCAGGTAGGATCGTAGGATCGAGATCCGATCCAATCCTACCTTCCCTTGTTTTTTTTTTGCAAATGAATTTTTTTTACCACTTTATGTCTTTTACCTTTTACCAATTTACCATTTATCATTTTGTATTGTGGCTTATGACTAATATTTTGAAGTTGTTATAACTTTTGAACGAAAAAATGAATGTCTGAATATTTTTCATGATTAAAAATTATAAATTAAAATTATATTTTATTTTGTGGGATCTTAGGATCCCGATCCCGATCTTATGATCCCGATCTTGCAAACCCAAAAATGATCCTAGGTAGAATCCCGATCTTGACAACCTTGATCATACTTTTAGAGGGAATAAAAAAACACATAAAATCTTAGTGATCATGTCCATATGCGATCTCAAATCTAAAGAAATTACTGAAATCTATTTTTTTAACAGAGACTGGTTAATTTTGCCAAATTTGCTAATTATTTTTCTAAAAATAGCAAAATTTTTTTTTTTTTTTTTGTAAAATAGCCACTAATTTCGCAGATGGCTGGAACCCATCTGCTATTTATGATTTCCATGTGTATTTGACGAATGTTATAAAAACCATTTTTTGGTAATAGATACCACTAAATAGCAGATGAGATTTGTTCCATCTGCTATTTGTTCTCTTCCTCATCAACGATTTTATTTTATTATTTTATTATTTTATTTTTTAAAGTATTTATGTTTGACTAAAAATTTGATAAGGTTGACTACGAAATAAGACATTGTTGACTATGAATTCGTACAAATAGGTTGTAACATCATGTTTCCCGTCATTTCTTATTTCAGGTCGTGGGCCGGAAGTCGGTTGTGTAAAAGCTTTGGGACTTAAGGAGGTAAATATTAGACTTTGTGGAAGGAGGTAATGATGGTTGAGCGATCTAACCCTTGAATTGTGTTTTGGGCCGAAGGGTAAAAAGTGAAAAGTCATAGGTCAGGTTCTTGCATGAAATATGGATTTTTGTTCGAGAAGTTTTTAGCCCAAGTATATTTAGATAATATTGTAGAGCTCTTCAACACATTTCCGTGGATATAAAGAACATTGAAAATGGAGTTGGAACGAAGAAGTTACGACCGTTTGAAGTTATGACGATTTTTGGGTTAGTCGCGTACATTTGGGCGTACTAGGGCATCCCTAGTACGTTGGGCGTACGCAATTACTGCCCAAACCCTATTTTCTTGGTTTGAGCCTTATTTCAGCTCCTTAACTTCCCCAAACCCACTCCATTCTCATCTTCCACCTCTCCAACACCCTCTCTTGAAACACTAACCCTAGTTTGAGCCTTTTGAGCAAAAAGAAGGTGTTTTTAAGTGCTTTGGAGTGTTCTTGGTGCACCTTGGAGAAGAAGGAACTCATTGAAGAAGTGTTGGTTGCATTGGAGCTTGTAGATCCAGACCTTGTTCACCTTGATCTTTCTTCTGGAGGTATAAAGTTTGAATCTTGATGATAAAAGTGTTAGATCTAAGCTAGTTTTGGGTGTTATGACCTTTTGGTCACTTTAAGTGCATAAAGTTTAGATCTTGAAAGTTTGTGACTTGGTTATGGATAAATTTGAAAACTTTATCGATCTAAACATCATATTGATTCAGATCTGAAGGTTGGAGACTTGGACTTAATGGATTAACTTGAAAAAGATGCACTTTTGGCCCGGTTGAGACTTAAAGACTAGATCTTGTTTGTTGGGACCATTCTAATGGATAAAGTTGGAAACTTTATCCATTATGGAGCTATTAGGAACCATAAAAATGTGATATCAGTCCTTCTATCCCTTCCATGCAAGAGTTGTGATGTCTTAATGGATTAATAAGTTAGGGTTTTAGCTTTTGGACCTTCCTTAGCCATGGAAAGTCATAAAGGTGGAACCTTTATGACTTAAGACAATGTTTAAGGCTAGATCTGAATTTGGGTGAAAAGTCCTTAAGGATTAAGTGCTTAATGGAAATGATGGAACCAACTCGAGTACGTTGGGTGTAATTTTCATACACTGGGCATACTAAGTCATCCCATGTACGCGAGGCGTAAGTTGAGTACGCATGGCGTACTTAACCAGCCTTGGACTTTGACTTTTGTTGACTTCGTTGACTGTTGACTTTTTGACCAAGTTTGACTTTAAGTCAAACTTGAGGGTTTTGATTGGTGATTAATATTTTATATGGTTCTGATGTTAGTGGATCCGCCGGAGCATGCAGTGTAGCAGGGAGCGTATCATAGTGTTCTTGGGTTTCTTTATTTCAGGTGAGTTTCACCTCAATGTACTCGTGGGTCAAAGGCACCAATGTCGGCTCACTAGTTTTGGTTATCTTTAGTAGAAGGATGTCATAGGGACTGTATATAGTCATGTATGATAGACTGAGGACTCTTGATCTAGGATTTTTTACCTGTTCCTTATTTGGTTGTGGTTCCAGAGTAGGATCACTTGTCCGGGTGTCTATCTCACCTCTGAATATATACGGTTATGCATTCATTGTATTGTTGGTATTTAGTATGTTGCTAATCTGTAGTGATATGTTAGATCTGTATCGTGGTATATAGGATGTTATGTTGTAGTGATCTGTTAGATCTGTATCCTGGTATATAGGATGTTGTTATGCGGTAGTGATTTGTAGATCTGTATGTCTACCTGTACTTGCTGGTTATCATCTAGTAGAGTGCCCTAGGGACTGTCTGTGGTCATGTAGGATAACATGAGAAATCTTGATCTAGGATTTCTTTCCTGTTTCTTGTTTGGTTGTGGCTCTAGAGTAGGATCATCTGTTCGGGTGGCTATCTCACCTCTGATTGCTTATGGTTACACATTTCATGGAGGTTAGCTGGTAGCAGGACTATATGTTGTGAGAGGACTAGTAGGCGGTAGTGAGCTGTATGATTGATGTTTGCATGTATTATGTGCCTACTTGATCCGTGAATGTTTATATGTCAACATATGGTAGTGGTGGGTTGAGGCAGTTTTACTTTGTGTTGTAGGCCAAGATACCCGGTGTGGGCTGGCTGTAAGCCGAAAGCACGAAGGCTCGGGAGGAGCGGTTGAGTTGAGGCGGTAGGCCAACATACCTTGGTATTCCGGCCCGGATAGATTGAAGGCCTGCAAGGCGGTCCAGTCAGGCCGAAGGCCCGAAGAGCAGCCGTTATGCATGCTTGTATGTTTATCGTATGGGGTATTTTGGGGGAAACTCACTAAGCTTTGTGCTTACCCAGTTGTTTATTGCTTCAGGTATCATCGGTCATCATGGGAAGGCGAAAACGTGACTATACACATTCATCAACAACAATGAAGATTTCACGCAAAAATATTACTCTGATTTTTATAAATGTATTTGGAATTAACAGTTTTCTCCATAACGGATTTATAATTGGGAAGATTTACCTAAATAAAATGAAAATTTTTTGTTGTGAAAATGGGACGTTACAAGGGTATATTTTATATAAAAAGAACCGAAAAATGCTTAGCTTATTAGTTATTTCTTTAGAAATCTTGTTTTGGTTCTCTGTTCTAAAATGAGTGAGTATTTGATTTGCGTTCTTCAATGAGAATAAACAGAATTGTCCATCGTTATTCAATAAGAGGTTTTGAGATAGTTTTTCCAACTTGGAAGATGGAAAAATGAGGGTTTTCCAAAAAAAAAAGGTTTTTATACTTGGCTTTTTCAATTTCATAGATAGACATAGTCAAATAGCAAATGAAAGTCCATGTGTGATTTTAAAACTCTTTTATGCACAGGTTGTGCATTAAGACTTGTACGTTACGATTTTGACTTCGATTTCATAGATGGACTTCCGATTTCATAAATGACCCTAATGACCTGCGATTTTAGTGGTTATTTTGTGTAATTTGCTAATTTTTGGTTATTTTTAGAAAAGTAACTATCAATTTTGGCTATATTTGCAAATTTCTTTATTTTTAAGGCTGAAGCTAAATCAAAAATTAACTCTCCAAATTACAGCTTATGAAGCAAAATCGCAGGCGTTAAGCTGCCATCTGATATTTTATGGGAAAATGACATATTAGCCCAACGAACTTATCATGTTTGTTTTAAAAGATCACTTATATTTTTATTTATTTATTTATATTTTTTTTTATTTTTGTTTTTTTTTTGTTTTTAACTTTAAGGTATGAAGTTAATGTTTACCAGTTAAATAAGTCATTTTACTTCTTATAATAGGTTACCACCACCAACTTTGTCCCTCCTCATTCCTTGTTCTAGCAACATACTCTGCATCTTGAACCACAATAGAACATTTTTCCCAATTAACATGTGGATTACACACCATAATATAAGCAAGAAAACGAGTCAAGATCTTCGATACCTTTCACCAAACAACTTCCTTTACACACCCACTTTATAAAAACGTAGGAACACTCTTGTTCTTCAATCTCAAGAACAATGAAAAGTCACTTAGGATTTTTATCAAACACCTTATGTGCAATCTTTTAAGCTCCACCTTAACACATGATTTCTAGTGGATGAACCTCATTTTCAATTCAAATCACCAACTTAGTTATTTCCAGAAACTAGAAACCGAAGGTTGATGAATTGTAGTCATCGATCCTCGCATGTTCCACACATAGAATAAAAGGGACTAAATCAAACGAAAAACAAGTTACAAAAACAGAGCATGAATGTTCATGCAAATCAAATGAGAAAGTGACTAGGGGATATGGTTTCTCAAAAACCCTCATTTTATCCTCTAATGTTAGAGGGTTTGTAACAGAGAAACAAGTTACAGAAACAGAGCATGAATCTTCATCAATGAGAACCGCTTCCAAAAGAATTTGCTAAATCAAAGCGGTGAGGCTAATCAGGGAAAATTAGGGCAAAATAACTCAAACTTCAGAATTGTTGATTGGAGATCAAACGAGAAATATTTTTTACCTGATTTAACCTTCGTTTTCTTCCCGTCTAGTTGTTTCCTATAATAGAGATGAGAGCTCTGCTAATTTTTTTATCGTAATCAAGAACGGAAAAAAATGAAAAAATTTAAAGATCTTTAAGAAGTAAATCAATAGGTGATCAATGGTATACCGGGGGCGGGGAAAGAAGATATCAAGTACAGGGAAGCCGTCATCTATTTCTTTCTGAAGACGAGGAGCGGTTGATGGTCAAATAATGGTTAAAGCATATATTTTACCTGTTTACTCCGTACCAAGTTAAATAAGGATCTTTTAAAACGGTAAATTTAGATTTCATTCCCTTAAAGTAAAATAAAAACTTGAGGCCCCATTTAAAACAAATATGACAAGTTTGTTTGATTAATATGATATTTTTTTTCGATATTATATTGGCTATTTTAATTATTTTCTTAATTTTTCTTTATTTCCAAAAATATGACTTAAATCTTATTATTATTATTATTATTATTATTATATATATTATGAAAATTGTTTCTTATGAATAGTGAACTTCCATAATTTTTGTCTATTTTAGTCCCTGGACTTTATGTTGTTTTTTTGGCAGAATTGGTCCCTATACTTTGGTAACTTTGGTTCTTATTTTTTAGCCATTTTGATACTTTTGGTCCTTGTAATCGATATTTTTACATTTTTTAGGAACCTTTTAATATTTAAAGTTTGGCCACAAAACTTTAGCGGTTTGACAACTTTGATCCCTTTTCTATTTAGGAACCTTTTAATATTTAAAGTTTGGCCACAAAACTTTAACGGTTTGACAACTTTGGTCCTCATTTTTTAGCAATTTTGACACTTTTGGTCCTTGTAATCGATATTTTTACATTTTTTAGGAACCTTTTAATATTTAAAGTTTGGCCACAAAACTTTAACGGTTTGACAACTTTGATCCCTTTTCTATTTAGAAACCTTTTAATATTTAAAGTTTGGCCACAAAACTTTAACGGTTTGACAACTTTGGTCTTCATTTTTTAGTCATTTTGACACTTTTGGTCCTTATAATCGACATTTTTACATTTTTTAGGAACCTTTTAATATTTAAAGTTTGGCCACAAAACTTTAACGGTTTGACAACTTTGATCCATTTTCTATTTAGGAACCTTTTAATATTTAAAGTTTGGCCACAAAACTTTAACGGTTCGACAACTTTGATCACTTTTCTAAAAACTTGCTAATTCCTACCGCTTTAATTCTTTAACCATTTTGATACTTCTGGTCCTTGCAGTCAAAACTTTTACATTTTTTCATAAAAACATGAACAAAACGGTCCTGGGCAAAGCCCGGGCTTGTCATCCCTGCACTTTCTACGTCTGTTATATTTATCGATTCGGAAACAATATTGAAAGCTTCTGGCCCCGCGTAGCGGGGTAACCTTTCTAGTTATTATTATTTTTTTTTTAATAACAAAACAAAACAATTCCCTACGATGAACCGAACTAAACCGAACCATTCCCAACCATGCTCCCATTCTAGATCTATGTGTCTTAACAAGCCCCAGCCATCTGAATAATAAACGCAAGCCTCACTACCGTAGCCCTCTGTCCATCTCTTACTCTCTGCGCGTCGCAGCCTCCGGCCTCCGCCCCTGCTGCCGTCGTGCTCCGCCACTCCTCCCTGCTCCACCGCGGCCAGTCCCCTGCCACTGCAACGGTAAGCTAATTTAGATTTTGATGTAATTTTGCGATTTTTCGTATAAATGTGTTAATCTATTATCATTTGTTAATTTTAACTGCCGATAAATAGTTATTTATTAGTTATTTGTTAATTATTAGGGTTTGTTAATTGGGCGAATTTTAGATTTAGGGTTTGTTGGTAGCTTTTCTACTTTAGGGTTTGTTGAAAATCAAAATTCTATTCTTAACTGGGAAAATTTAAAATTAACCGAGGTTTGTTGAAAAAATCAAATTTTTGGAAGTAAGCGTCTATTAGAATTGATGCATATGCGATCACATCCTTTATAGCTGCTAAACTATTATTGTACATGTAAATGGAATTCTTTCCTTTATCATCACAATCCAATTTGGGATCTTAACAATAAGTTTTCAGGCGAAAAAGACAAATTTGTATATTTTTCTCTTGATCTCTTCATAGTCCTCATTCTTTGTAATCCCTGTAACAAAGACAAGTTTGTAATCTTTTCTCAAATCTCATAATATGCTTCTACGTTTTGTTAATGCTACTGATATTAATATTATACACTGATTTATTCTTTGTTACAGTGTTATTCCCTATCAACCATGATTTACACAGCTATCGATACATTCTATCTAACCGATGAACTGCTTGAGAACACACCTTCTAGAAAAGATGGAATCGATGAAGCCACTGAAACAACACTTAGAATATATGGATGTGATCTTATCCAAGAAAGTGGCATTTTACTCAAAGTGTATCCTTTTTTGTATTTCTTATGGAATGCTATTCAAAATTTATGCTTCTTGATGACTTACTTTATAATCTGATCATATTTAAAGATCCTTAACTACATATATCACACAGACCTCAACAAGTAATGGCCACAGGTCAAGTTCTATTTCATCGCTTCTACTGCAAGAAATCTTTTGTTCGTTTCAATGTGAAGAGAATTGCTGCTAGTTGTGTTTGGCTTGCTTCAAAACTTGAGGAAAACCCTAGAAGAGCAAGACATGTCCTCAATGTTTTTCATAGAATGGAATGTAGAAGAGAGAATCTACCTATAGAACATTTAGATGCATTCTCAAAGGTATTTAATTTTATTTATGTTAAGCACTTTTTGTATATGCTTATGTTGTTGACATATCACACGTGTACAGAAATATACAGAATTGAAGATGGATTTGATTAGATCTGAAAGACATTTATTAAAAGAAATGGCTTTCATTTGTCATGTGGAACATCCTCATAAATTCATCTCAAATTACCTTGCTACCCTTGAAACACCCCCTGAGTTGACACAAGAAGCTTGGAATCTTGCAAATGATAGGTATGAAAATTTGTATCCCTTAACTCTTAACTCTTAACTACTACATTTACTTATTCTTTAAGGACTAAGTTTTACTTTTTTTGTGACTTGTGAATAATAATAATAGCTTGAGGACAACTTTATGTGTTCGATTCAAGAGTGCAGTGGTGGCATGTGGTGTTGTATATGCTGCTGCTAGAAGATTTCATGTCCCTCTTCCTGAAAATCCTCCATGGTGGAAAGCTTTTGATGCTGATAAATCAGGTATAGATGAAGTTTGTAGAGTTTTAGCTCATTTATACACTCTACCAAAAGCACAATATATACCTGTATGCAAAGAAGGAGGCTCATTCACAGTGTCTAATCGCTCATGGGACTCCCCCTCCCAACCCCTTCCCAAGGTCCACTCTCAAAACTACGTAGTTTTGATCCTTATGTTGTTTTTTTTTTCTAAGTTTTGTTTTGATTTATGGTTTTCATGGTGTAGGAACCACAGATGATTGATGATGCAAATGTAAACAAGGTGTCTGTGGTGTCGGTTTCGGTGTCTCCGGCATGTATGATTCCGGAGTCGAAAGCCGGAATTGGAAAGGTGAAAGATTCAATAAAGAGTGATGATGTTGATGAGAAAGTTGAGAATCAGAGTGGTGTTCCGATTCCGGTTGAGGGAGAATCTGTTTCCAAAAGCAAAGAAAGGGAAAGGGAAAGGGAAAGGGAAAGGGAGAGATATAAAAGAGGGAGGGATTCGGAAAGGGAAAGGGAAAGGGATGATAGAGAAAAAGTCAAAGATAGGAGTCATCGGTCAAAGGATAGAGGAGGAAAAGATTCAGGTTAGTTTGCTTATTCCATTCCTATGTTCATTCCATTCCATTCCTTCCATTCAAACTTTTTTTTTTTTTTTTTTTTATCTATGTTTTTAATTCCACTCTTTTTCAACACACAGGACATGGTGAAAAACCGAAACATCATTCTTCACGAGGTACTGAAAAAAAAAATTTCTCTTAAACATTCTTTTTAATATTATGTGCCAAAATTACAATTATGCCCTTTTGTTGGTTCAGATCGGGACTATCATGGCTCGACATATTCCTCAAGGGAGAAGGATCGACACAGGCATCATTCGTATGGTTAATATTTGCTAAAAAGTTGTCCATGTTCATATCTCTTATATCATGTTTGTGAGGTTTATTGACATTTTTACCCTTAATAGTTTATTTTAAAACATCTTTCATTTTTTTTTGACATGTAGGGATGTTGTAATTTTGCTATCTCAGAAGTTTCATTCTATTTTTATAAAAGGACTATTGTGTTTAATTATAATGTTCTTGACAAATCATGATTTAAAAAGTGAAAAAAGATATACAATTATCTTCATAGCTTAAAATATTGTGATGAATTATATAAGGAATCATAGTCAACGATCATGAATAGGATTGTCACTAATTTAGTTTAGTATAATAAAAAGATCAAGAGTTGAAGTGGAAGTGGAAGTGAACAAATTCTTATGATTGCCATGAAATGATTATTAGATAACGTTAAGATTTCAATGATTATTAGATAACGTTAAGATTTGCCATAAAGGATCATATAATTAATTATTTATTATTTACTAGTATCAGTTTACTGATGCTACTCAAGTATGTGTGCATGAGTTTTGAGATAACTTGTTGATTTCATATATATATATATATATATATATATATATATATATATATATATATATATATATATATATATATATTAAAGAACTCTATGAAGTTAATGCTGTCGTTTATTATAGTTAATGGCTTAATGACTATAATTATCATTGGTTGAACATTTGAAAACAATAACTTAATACTTATTTTTTGAAGGGTCGAGTTAATATTAAGCTAGCAAGAAGTTTGAAAACGAAAATAATTACAAACAGGAATTAGTTAACTTAATTGACTTCAAATTTGGACTCCTATTAAAAAGCCAAAAATAAGATTGAGACATGATTCTATCAAACATCGTGTGGTTCGTGGGTTTGTAGACCCGAAAAACATATTGGACTGAAAATTTAATATGGACCAAATTATTTGTCAACACAAATTCCCACCGACGCCCTATAACTCTATAAGCCTCTAAGTCAAGTCGGCTAAATAACAAGAAAAAAAAAAGTGTCTCGTAGTCTCCAAGTGTGAATCATATTAAGGTAATTAAGTGACTCCACACCAACATCTTTCTTATCCAAATTCGCTATGACTATGATAGTCGGGGAGCCGTTGGAGCAGCCACTAGAGATTTCCTTACTATGAGATTCAGCTGTCAGTTTTGCGATGTGAGTTTCCTGTTAGGAATGGGTCTAAGGCACCAATGTCGGCCCGTTTATGTATGTTAGCAGGTGCCGGACTACAGTCCGATGTCGGGCAGTGTCCGATGTAGGTTTATGTGTTTATATGTTCCGGACTTCGGTCCGATGCCGGGGAAAGCCCGATGAATGTTTATATGCTATGTTATATGTTTCCGGATTTCGATCCGATGTCGGGCGGGGCCCGAGGAATGTTTATATGTTTATGTTATGTGCTTATTATGTGTATTGTTGATATGTATACCGAGCTTTGCTCGATGCCGGGCGGGGCCCGATGCCGGCGAGGCCGATGCCGGGCGGAGCCCGATGTAGCGGGCAAGGCCAATGTATGTTATTATGTGAATATGTGTATGGTATGTGGTAGTTTAGGGAGACTCATTAAGCTTCATGCTTACAGTTTTCAGTTTTGGTTTCAGGTACTTCCGGTAGCAAGGGGAAGAGCTCGGGATGATTGCAGTGCATATACTATATGTTCAGTCTGAGATATTTACATTTTGATATATTTGACAGATGTTATGATATTTTGAGATACACTACTTATGATTTTTATACGATGTTTGATAACTTTGAATTTTTTAATGATTTAAAATGAAATTTTTAGACTGTGTTTTTGGGATGTTTCAGTTCATCTTAAAACAAAGCCCTAAGAGGTGCTGCTGAAAAATCAAGTTTTACATCTTCAAAAAACAAGAAATATACTAGTCTCATGTTGTATTCACTACAGAATGAGTTCTAGTACCAAACAAGGGTTTTTTTTTTTTTTTTTTTTTTTTTTTTTTTTTTAATATTTATTTATTTATTTATTTATTTGGCTGAAAACGAAACTCGTCACAAGGTGGATTTTTGTTGAATGTGATCCAAAATTCCTCCCACCTTTTGAGAGCTTATTGTTATTTTTTTCATAGTTATTAGATATAGGCAACCTTTCCTATTAAAAGGTTATTAAAAGAAATGACGGATCTAAGAAATTTTTTTATTGGGGGCATTGCATCGGTCAAATAGTAAAAATAATCAGGTTGGTTCAAATTCGTTGGATCACACCTCGACGATTTATATTTTATCATAAATGATAGGTTTGATCACTTAGCAAATTGACATGAACATTTATTGTAATCGATAAAGCCTCAAAAATATAAATTTGACAAATCTTTTAAACAAAATTATTGAAGACTAAACTTTATTTTTAGAAATGTAAATGTTCAATAAACTGATTAATTTTAAGGCCAATATAAACTTCTATACTGAACGTAATAATAAGAATAATAATCAATTGCTTTATTTTTCTAGTTCCTAGTGGGCTTGATATAAATGACAATATAGATTTTGGCCCAAGTGTAACACATTCAATAGGAGCAACCCTACAAGTGTACGACTAGTGCTTCTTCTCTAGCTATTCTGCCATTAATACCGGCAGAGCTTCTATTTAACTTAAATTAGGCATTACCAAGCAAAATTTATCCAAAGCATTGGGGGCCTCGTGAATAAATTAATTCTTCGCCTAGTCTTAGCACCCGCACAGTAGAGGGGAATAAGCATTTCCTTTCCGACAAAACTAAGCGTCTTGCCGTTGGGTAAAGGCAATAGGAGGAGGTTTGGAACCCCAAAACAAGTCTAGGCTTAAGAACGGTGATGCTAGTTCAGTTGTTGAAAAAAATGTCCCGATGAACCTTGGGAGCATCCCGGGCAAGATCTATGGCTTCGGCTGCGGCTAAGCGAACTACCTATTATATATATTCAAGGAAGGTTCGGCAGGTAATACTAGGAAACTAAGAACAAATCCTCGCTTCGTAGCCAGCCGGTCTAGCTTTTGAATATGAGTGAAAAGTAGCTTCTGCTTCGCTATTAAATCTCTCACTTTCTAAGAAGATCAAGGGCAAGCCCTCCTACGATTACGATGACTGTAACGAAGTCTCGAAAGATAGAGAACCTCCTACGGTCGCATGTATAGGACCAACTGGGGCATTGGTCATGGTCTAAAAGATATTTTAGAAGCTCATAAAGGTCCATTTACGGGCCAGGGCCATAAAGGCCTATATGAGATCCTAACAACGTCATGGTATGCTCAATTATCTCTTAACCTAGCTATGTTAGGCTCTTTAACTATTGTTGTAGCTCACCATATATATGCCATGCCCCCTTATCCATATCTAGCTACTGACTATGGTACACAACTGTCGTTGTTCACACATCATATGTGGATTGGTGGATTTCCTTTCTTTGAAAACCAAGGATGAAGCTAGAATGTGGAGTACGGACTTATCATGCTTCCCAATTCCACTAGCATAAAAGAGTTTATTCAACTCCTGAGAGATTCTAGAGTTCCTGAGCTACCCCAATTTGATGAGAATGAGGGAAAAAGTCTATTCCAGTCTAATGTTATAATAAAAAAAGTTGCTCTAGAAAAATCTATTAGGGGCATGTATCCCCACTCCTAACACGTTGGATCTGCCTCTGGTTAAAAGCCATGGTGTGCTTTAGAATTTCACTTAGATGCCTATAAATATAGCCTTAGTTTATGGTTTTTATTATTACAAACCCTCACCCCTCCCTCCAAATTTATATATCCTATAACCTTTTATAAAATTAAGGAATCAGAATAACAACAAATACAAACTTGCACAACAAGAATTCAAAGTATTAGGGACGTCGCTTTTTGCGACGACAAGACCTTTAGCGACCACAAGACCTTTACAATAATGCTTATTCAGTTATAACATATTTTTTAATGTTTATTCAAGTATAACATATTTTGTAATGTTAAACAAAATTTGAATAGACTTGAAGCATTTCATCGTGGGCATGTGAACAAAAAATAAGAATTTGTTGATCCTTTGGTTGAAGACCAATATGTAAATTATTATTACTTAAAAATGAAGTAAATTGTTTTTTTTTGTTAGTTTTAACGTATATTGACAATCTTTGTGAAATACAGAATGCCTTAGTTGCTGAGATTGTTGTACAGACTCATCACATAGCCGACTCCGGTGGTGATCCAGACACCATTGATTGGATCACAATATTTGAGAAGGTGTTGGGTACTCGAAGGGGGCATGTGAGAAGCATTGGGCCTAAACCTTCTTCAAGAGCGGGTACAAGTGCTCAATCCCAATGGCAGTCACAGTCACAAGCACCACAACCAACACATGCACTTGTTAAATTCTTAAAGAATTTGGTAGCTTTGCTATATTATTAAAAACTTGATGCATTTATAGTAATTTTTGGTAGTTTGGTAGTTTGTTAAATTGTTAAAGACTTAATCGATTTGGTGGTTTAATAGTTTTTTAAATTGTTACCGACTTAATTCATTTGGTGGTTTGATGGTTTGATAGTTTGTTAAATTGTTAATGACTTAATGTGCTTGTGACTTAATTGTAGGATGTTGATGTGAATGCTTTTCTTCAAAACCCGGCGTTTGTGACGGCCATTGGAGACATTATCCGTTCGTTTAATATCAAGTCAACAACGAGGAAAACAACGATGAAGAAGATGCAGACACATAATATTTCTTGTTTTATGTTATGAATGATGTTATTTTGGATTTATTAGATAGTTTATGGATGATATATTAGATGTTTATTTTGGATTTATTAGATAGTTTATGGATGATATATTAGATTTTTATTTGAGATTTATTAGATAGTTTATGTAATGTGGTATATTTGATGTTTTATGTAATGTGGTATGTATTTTTATTAAAGCTGCATTTTATAATATATACAAACTAATATCATAAACAAATTGTTTTTAAAAAAACCATTAGCAGCGACATCTTTAGGGACGACATTGATCAGTTGCGACGAAAATTGATTCCGGGAAGAGTAGCTAGAAAAACTCCGACCGGTGGCCGGAATGGTAATAGAGACGACGACAATAGCGACGACAATGACCATTTAGCGACGACGAGTATTAGAAATGACGCTATTTGCGACGACAAAGGAGTATTAGCTACGAGGTAATAGCGTTTTAGCGACGACAAGTGGCATCATTTGCGACGTTTTTTGTCGTCGCTAAAGGGTACGTTTTTTGTTGTGTTGGATGGATTCAAAGATCGTGTTTATCAAACACTTTTCCAAATTTGTAGTTCGTCCCCTTTGCCTGGGGTATACGAATTCAGAAGTGAGATAATCCAAGAATGAACCAATCAGAATTACAGGTCTAGTTCAGATTGTGAAACACAGAATATAGTGTTAATGTGTTTTTGAGAGATAGAACAAATCTTAAAACCAGATATTGAGATTATATACTTTGTAACCCGTTTTCTCGAACATGAATAATGTTCTTATACCAAAGGGCAAAATGGTTATGACAGTTGCCTCTAGATTTAGCGCAAAAAACGGTAGTTATTGGACATAACCGACACCTACATCATCATGATGTCATCGGTGGGTTGTTAGACCAAAGTGAAAAGTGGTTCTTATACAAAACCACCACCAGGGGCTCTGCCCCTTGGACCCCGCTAGGGGCGCTGCTCCTAGACCCCACCAAGGGACTACAAACCCTTGGAACCCTGCATCTAGGGGCGCTACCCCTGGACTCCCGTATTCCCGAGTTCACATTTATTACTCCGAGTGTACACCTCACATCTTTTAGCTCAGTTAGTAAATGAAGCTCGACCTATCTAATTACACCAAAATATGTTGAGAAACACCAAAATCACCAACATATAGTCTCTTTTGTAGATTTTGTCAATAATACAAAGTCAGAGTTGTCAAGTGCCTTGTGGTTTTTCCCGCAAGGATTTCCACTCAAACTTCTATGTTCTGTTTATTTTCTTCAGGATCCATCATAATTAGAACATTTATAAACACTATAATTTTTTAGATGCCAACAAATAGTTTATAATTTATAGTTAACAGATAGGATAAAGACCAAGTCACAAGATATCAACTTTTGTATGTGTGAAGTTGACTACTCCTAAGTCAAAGAATGAACGCAACACAAAATCAAAATATACTACAAATGGATTTAATTTGTGTTTCTATTGACTTCCTGAATCAAACAAATAGATTTGCTCACATCCAAATATCATTAATTATCAAAAAAGTTGAAATATGATAATACTTTTTGATGCATATTGACAAATTCTTTTTGCAAGAAATAATCCTGTTATATACTTACATAGTTGAACTCTCGTGACCGACACACCTCTAAATGTTGTAGATTCATTTTACTGGATCGATAACGAAACTCAAAGATATAAATGCAATAATTTATAATTTATGATCACAAGAAAGTTTTAACAGTCAAAATAATTGCATGGCCTGTTCAAAGCATGGTTTGATATGGTTTATAAAGTTCTTAAATAGAGATTTTCCATTATGCCTTTTTCTAATTTCATGAAATTAGTTGAGTAAAAGGCGAGATTACATCATAGGGGATTACAAGTAACAGTAAAAGCTATGAATGAGTTGGTTAAATCTGCCATTTTAATGGCAGACACACACCATGCATCATGGATACTCTAAATAAACACCAAGATTCCACAAACAATATATTATTATTATTTTATTTTATTTTACAAAACTATTTATCTTCTGATAAGATACTTATAACTGTAGTTCGACAGATAGAAACTTTATCTTTAATTTATAAATATCAAAAATGAGTTATATGAGAGATAGTGTAGTAGACCGGTTATTTGTGTTAAAATATTTTATTGTTTTTTTGGTATATTCTGATAAGTATATAGTTATTTTTGTTAAAACTACATAAAAAACAAATTATTATTTGAAAATTAAACTAATATTGGAAAAAGCAGGAGCAATGATATGCAACTGCTACATGTAATTATCTCAGGTGAAGAGCCCCACATCCACCAAAAACTCTACTACCCAATCCACACCTTTCACATTATAATATGAAAAGTGAAAGTAGAATTTTCCACGACAAAAATGATTAAGCTCACATAAATATTTTTTTTCTTTTTTCGATGATACACAAAACCATGAAACTTTTATGATTTGCTATTTAATAACGTATAAAATATAAGATTCGAATGTATATCTTGTCTTCAACAAGTCTTAAAAGTAACCGGTTAGTAACCACAATCACAAAATTAACGTAAATCAAATGTATATTCATTGATAGAAACAGTTTCCCGTCCTTCTGGAGGACCAAAAACCTCGCCAAAAATCACATTTCTTATGTGAATAGAGAGTAAACAACACCAAAAGTGATAAAAAAAAAAAACAAAAAAACAAACAAACATGTAGAATATAAATAAGTCAGTCTCCTGTCGTTTGAGATGACTTAAATTCTGAGTTCATATTACATTACCAAAAATATCAATTTCAGCCTAACCGAAAGAACGATGGAATAGTGGAAAAGGAAAGCCCTCAATCAAACATAGAGGCTCAAAGGGTTTGATTGTGCCCTCTCTCTCTCTCTTTTTTTTTTTTTTTTTTTTTTGCTAATTATGGTTAGGATACTTAAGTTCTAAGAAAAAAGTAATTAATGTACACCAATTCTAAAGGGTAAAATGCAAAGGGTCCATCCTGGCCATCCCTTTCATCCTAATAAACTTTTTCCAAACCTAAAGAAAAGGATGGAAATTGACATATTAATTTGTAGCTAGATTATGGTTGGAGGGAAAATCAAAATACTAGTCACTAAATGTTGGTCAATGGTGGTGATTGGTGAACAACCTTTTGGTTCTTGGTGTTGGTGGTGAGAGTAGAATCATAATCATAGTCATGTGCTTCACAACTTTGCTCAAAACCCCTTTTCCTAGTCATGATCATACATCCACCACCATTGTTGTTGTTGCCACCACCAATGATTATGCTAACACACGAGTCTTGGTGGAGGAGCATCCGAGGTGTGGTGGTGGAAGTTGATGGGATAGTCACGGGTGGGATCTCTATTGAGTTGAGTTGCGGTGGTGGGTGTTGCCACTGTGGAAGCGGGCCGGCAAGAAGCAGGGTTTGGAGTAACGGGCCCGCTTCCACCACTGCCTGCAAGAACTTGCCATTCTCTGGCAACCCTTTTTTCAATACTACATTATCCACGATTTCTGGCGGTGTTTGTTGCGGTGGCAATGAAATCCTTTCCATTCCTTGAGCTCCAACAAAGTTCTCATCAGAACCCGAAGATGAATCCACACCCAAATTATGATCGTCTTCTTGGTAACTCGTAGGAGTGGTTCTAACCAAAGAAGTAGTAGCATTAGCTTCAAATTCTTGAATCTTTTGTTGGAGTATTAGGTTTTCCAACACTAAGCCTTGACACTTCAATTCGGCTTCATCTCTTTCTTTGATAGTCTTTGACAAAAGACATTTGAAATGCAAAACTTCATCTCCTTTTCTTGCAATCTCTTCATGAGCACATGCAATTGTTGTTTCTAACTCCAACGTGTACAGCAAAGTGTGTTTCAACTCTTGGATTCCTTGCGCCTACTCAACAATTAAAACAACTTAAAGGAATTAACACCAAACACAAAAGAACAATAGAAATATCGAGATTTTGGTTAACTATTTTAATCAGAATCAAGAAACCATTCACGAAGTGGTCTTTACCTCTTCTTGGTAGTAACAATCCCAATTAAAAGGACTACATTCATCCTCCATCTTGATAAGAGCACAAAGCGAGAGTGCGTGTGTGTGTTTTGCGTTTTGCAAGTTGAGGGAAGGGTTTTAAGTAGAAGTTGTTGGTTTCCTTTTGCAACTTTTGCTTTTGCTTTTGGGCCTTTTTATTTTGGGGTTTTCTTCACAATGGCGACAAGAGGTTGTGAGGTACCAAGGAAATACAAAGGCCAAAAACAAGTAGAATAGAAAGTTCAAGCATAGTGCTTTTTTAATCCCGTTGAAAAATCTTTTATAAGACCCCAAAAGAATATATATATATATATATATATATATATATATATATATATATATATATATATATATATATATATATATATATATATATGAGGTTAAATAGAGAACCATAATTAACAAAGAAACCAATGAACCAATCGTGAGCGTCGGAAATCATAACGATCAACGGCTAAGGAAATAGATGTATATTTTTACATTGGACGCACACACACCGGATTATACCAAAAAATCCACCATTTACAAAAAAAACTCATCACTTTTTTTCGTTTAAAATTTTTTTTAGGCCATGTTTTTTATCGAAAAAAAACCGAATATACCGTTGTTCACGATTTTTCGTCCTCTTTCCACAGAGATCCATGATGATATATAAAAAACGAACTTTTTTTTTCGAAAAAAACCCACTTCATTTTCTTTGATAAAAAAAGTTAAGGTCTATTTTTTTATAGAAAAAAAATTAATAAATATATCAAAATTCATATTTTTTGTACTCATATTCATGTTAAAAAAAACGATATTTCCGTTCAGATTCACATTGTGAACCTATTCAGATTCACATTGTGAACCTATTCAGATTCATATTGTAAACCTGTTCAGATTCACATTGTCAACCTCCTCAGATTCACAGTGTGTATAATAATAAGTCAGATTCACAGTGTGAATCTGAACTGATCGGAGCTTTTTCACATTGTGAATGTTAAAATTTGTAATATTTACAGTTTAGATTCACAGTGTGAATCTATACTGATTGAGGTTTTTTTTTGTGAACCTTCTCAGATTCACAGTATGCATAATAGTAATTCAGATTCACATTGTGAATCTGAACTGTTCGAGATTTTTCATATTGTGAATGTTAAAAATTGAAATATTTACAGTTTAGATTCACAGTGTGAATCTACACTGTTCGAGTTTTTTTTTTTTAAATCGGTGTTGATGTTTATTAATAGAGTACAAAAAATTAATATTTTTGGTATAATTAACTTTTTTTTTGATAAAAATAAACTTAAATATTGAAAAAACTAAGAAAATTAAGTGGGTTTTTTTCGAAAAAAAAAGTTCGTTTTTTATATATCATCATGGATCTCTATGGAAAGAGGACGAAAAATCGTGAACAATAGTATATTCGGTTTTTTTTTCGATAAAAAACTTGGCCTAAAAAAAATTTTAAATGAAAAAAAGGAAATGGATTTTGTTATAATCCGGTACATGTGCGTCAATTATAAAAGTTTACAACCCTTCCTTTTGCTGTTGATCGCTTTAAATTCTGACGCTTTGGATTGGTTCCTTGGTTCCTTGATTAATAATGGTTCTCTATTGAACTTTTCCATATATATATATATATATATATATATATATATATATATATATATATATATATATATATATATATATATAGAGAGAGAGAGAGAGAGAGAGAGAGAGAGAGAGAGAGAGAGAGAGTTCAACTGAGAAAAAAAAGGTTAAGAATGAGGCAATCATTCTCAGCCACACATTTATTTTGCCGCAAAAGCCTTAGGCGTGCCGGCGGAAATGGATAACGAATAAACATGTTTTCCAACCAAACATGTTTCCTTAAACTATGCTAATCATTACCTTAATATTCACAAAAAACATACTTTTTTTGTTTTTTTATTTTATTTTTAGAAAGCCATTTTTATCGAAAAATTATTTTAAATATATCAAAATTCATAATTTTTTATTCTTTATAAATAGACATCCATATTGATATAGTTTTAAAATAAATTAATTTTTTTTACAGTTTCAGCTCTCGTTATTCATAAGTGAATAAAAATCTATCATATTTTTATTACAGTACATTCGTTATTCACTTATGAATAAAACGTATGCTTAGCTTTTTTTTATAGTTTAAGTATCGTTCATCTATAAATATGACACGTAATAAAATTTTCTTACTTAAAATATATTTTTTACATTATCTTTCGTCATATATATTATATTTATATATGAATAAAATGTGTATTAGTTGTCGTCATATTTTATATTCATATTTGAATAAAACATTTATCAGATTGTTATTCATATATGAATAAGTAGTATAAATGATACTTAAACTGTAAAAAAAAATTAATTATATATTTTTATTAATAAGTGAATAACGAATATACTGTACCAAAAATCTGATGTATTTTTATTCACTTATGAATAACAATAGCTGAAAATATAAAAAAAAAGTATTTTATCTTAAAAGTATATCAATATGGATGTCTATTTGTGGATAATAAAAAATCATGAATTTTGGTATATTTAAAATCATTTTTCGATAAAAATAGCTTCTTAAAAATTAAAAAAACGAAAAAAAAACTATGTTTTTGTATATATTAAGGTAATAATTAGTATAATTTAAGAAAACATGTTTTGTTGGAACACACATGTGTATTCCTTATCCATTTTCGCTGGTACAACGGAGGCTTTTGCGGCAAAAATAAATGAGTGACTGAGAATGATTCCCCAATTCTCAACCTTTTTTATTTTCTCAATTGAACTTACCTCTCTCTCTCTCTCTCTCTCTCTATATATATATATATATATATATATATATATATATATATATATATATATATATATATATATATATATATATATATAGAGAGAGAGAGAGAGAGAGAGAGAGAGAGAGAGAGAGAGGATCGGGTGATAACTCTTTTTTCGGTGAGTACTCGTGAAAACAATTAAAAAAAATTGAAAAAAAAATACAAATCATAAAATCGAGCATAGTACTATATCGGAGAGAAAAAAATTTGGAAATTTTTTTTTGGATCATTAAAATTGAAGCATGGATCATTTTTATGATCCATGATTCAATTTTAATGATTCAAAAAAAAATTCCAATTTTTTTCTGTCCGATATAATACTATGCTCGATTTTATAATTTGTATTTTTTTTCACTTTTTTAAGGTGTCCTCACCGAAAAAAGAGTATTTACCGGAACCGGACCATATATATATATATATATATATATATATATATATATATATATATATATATATATATATATATATATATATATATATATATATATATATATATATAAAAGGTGGAGTTCAATAGACAACCATTACTAACAAGAAACCAAATAACCAATCGTGAACGTCAGAAATCATACACTTTGTACATTGGACGCACATATACCGGATTATATCATAAAACTCACTATTTACAAAAATACTCACATCTTTTTTTTCGTTTAATTTTTTTAAGCCACATTTTTTTATCGAAAAAACCGAATATAATGTTGTTTACGATTTTTCGTTTTCTTTCCATAGAGATTTATATTGATATATAAAAACATTTTTTTTTCGAAAAAACTCACTTCGTTTTGTGGTATTTTTTCAATATTAAAGTTTATTTTATACAAAAAAACTAATTATACTAAACTAAATTTTTTATGCTCTATTAAAAAACATCTAACATCGATTAAAAAAAAAACTCAATCAGTTCATATTCACATTGTGAATCTAAACTATAAATATTTCAATTTTAACATTCACAATGTAAATCTGAGTTACTATTTCAACTTTTTGATCATTCACAAATTAAGTGAAATTTACATATAAATCGAAATATATTCCATGTAGTTTTATAATATTTTAACGTTTTGATTACTCGTAAATTAGTTTAGTAAAATCAACAAATGAATTTATTCATATTGTGAATCTGAATGGTATATAATTTAGTATTCAGAATCCACAGTTTTTAGAATTCACAATGTGAATCTGACTTACTATTATTCATACTATGAATCTGAACAGATTCACAATGTGAATCTGAACTGAGATTTCAATTTTTTTTAAACATCAATATGAATCTATGTTTAAATGGTACCTAAAAAATATGAATTTTAATATATTTATTAATTTTTTTGGATAAAAAATGGACATTAACTTTTCAAAAAACAAAGAAAATGAAGTGAGTTTTTTTTAAAAAAAAGTTTATTTTTTTATACATCAATATGGATCTCTATGGAAAGAGGACGAGAAATCATAAACAAAGGTGTATTCGTTTTTTTTGTCGATAAAAAACATGGCATAAAAAATTAAACTAAAAAAAGGAAGTGAGTTTTGTTATAATCCGGTGCATTTGCGTCTATTGTAAAAGTTTACAACCCTTTCTTTTGCCGTTAATCTCTTTAAATTTCGACGATTTGGATTGGTTACCTAGTTACTTGATTAATAATGGTTCTCTATTGAACTTTTATATATATATATATATATATATATATATATATATATATATATATATATATATATATATATATATATATATATATATATATATATATATATATATATATATAGAGAGAGAGAGAGAGAGAGAGAGAGTAAATTACACAAATCGTCCCTCGTGCAAGTGCCAAAACGCATGTTTGGTCCCTATTTTCAAAAACGTTTGTTTTATATTTGCACGCTTCATCCTTGAAAGAGGAATTTGTTGCGGTTTTAGTCCGTTCTAGACTTAAAATGACCATAATGCCATTGTGTAATTATTTTTCAATTAAGTTAATAATACTCATTATTATTTTAAATTTAAAAATAAATTTGGTCCCACTTTCCCTGCCTCCAAGAAAAGAAATGGCACCAATCGATTCAATAGAAGGCATTAAGCAGACAGAGCGCTTGGTAAAGATTTGTATTTCGGGTGATGACAAGTAACTCGTGAAGGTCTATAGTCAACTACGATTATCCTCTGCCTTCACCTCATCCACCAAAGTTTGTATCCCCTTCTTCTCTTTAAACTTGAAGAACATCACACACCATCGTCACCTCCCAAATTCCGACAATAACTACCTTGGGCAACCATCACCCCTCTCTCTCACACACACACTCTCTCTCTTTCTCTCTCTCTCTCTCTCTCTCTCTCTCTCTCTCTCTCTCCCTCCTTCTTTATGTATATATATATATATATATATATATATATATATATATATATATCCCTCTCCCTCTCTCTTGGTTTAATTTATAGGTTCGAAAGCCATCATCGACTTCGACTACTTAATATTTGAAACTCAACTAAAATCAGGAAGAGTGGATTGGATTGAAGGTGCGAGTGATGAGGTGTGGTGTTCGATATCAGGCGTCTTCTCCAACGACACGTGGTTCCTTTAGCTCGCTCTCTCTCACCCCCACTCATAGATCTGACACATTTATACATCACCAACGCTCGATTTCTACAAGTGAGTTTAAAGATTACAAGTTTGGATTTTTCGATTTGATGTGGTTTGCTTTTTAAGGTTTGGGTTTTTAGATTTGTGGTTTGATTTTGACGTTTGTTGAAGAGGGAGACTGAGATATGACATTGTATAAAGCATGTTGGTGGTCGGAGGCGGCTGGTTGTCGGAGGTGGTTGGTGGCCGGTGGTAGGAAGTGGTTGATGGATGGAGGTGATAGGCACCAATTTAAGGGGAAATTTCGCTTCCTAAAAATTATAATTTACCAAAAAATAGTAAATAAGTTATAAACACTAGAATATTAAATGAAAAAGAAAAAGAAAAGGGCAAGATAGTCATTGTATGTCTGTGAGGGGCGTAAATTGCACCTTTTAACAATATAAGGGACAATTCAAGTTAATCTTTGACAATAAAGACTAAATATATGTTTTGACATTTGCACGAGGGGCAATTGGTGTAATTTACCCATATATATATATATATATATATATATATATATATATATATATATATATATATATATATATGATTATGTTCATTTGAGACTATGCTAATTTTTTGTGACATGAGAACGCGATCATAACACTCATCCTGGAGAAAAAAAATACTTCTAAAAGCAAAATAAATAAAAATTTTCGAAAGTTTTTCTAAAAGTATTATTTTCATCATTTAATTAATCAAAAAAATTACCTTTTTTTTTAAATATACGTGAAATATTCTAATAAAATATTACACTATAAATATTAAAACAATATTTTTTTAATATTCAAATATTGTGCTAGAATACTACACTTTAAATATTCATACAAATCTAATAGAATATTCGAACATTCTAACTTTTTTAACAATTCTAGTAGAATATTTGAATATTTTAACATATCTAACAATTCTATAGAATATTAGAATATTATAAAATTCTAGCATTAATAAATGATTATTTACAGTCTGATATTCTATTAGAATATTTCACGTATATTTAAAAAACGGTATTTTTTAATTTTTATTTATTTATTGTCTATTTTTAAATATTTTTTGGATAAATTAAATGACGAAAGTAATATTTAAAAAAAGAAATTTTGGATATTCCTTTTATTTTGCATTTCAGATTTTTTTTTCAAAATTTTATGATCTAAAAGATGAATGACTATGATCGCGCCCCAATGTCTCATAAAATTAGTATGGTCTTAAATATATATATATATATATATATATATATATATATATATATATATATATATATATATATATATATATATATATATATATATATATATATGGGACGAATCCATTGTTATTCTGAAAAAATGAAGATCTTGAGATTTAATCTAAACCATATATTTCTTATTTTCCACTCTAACGCTCCAGAGTACCAACATGATAGAATAATGCCTAATCATAAATGATTATATGGTGGAAAGATATAATCATGTATGATTATACATGTTTACACATGTACGCGTAATCATAAATGATTATACATATATGTATGTTCATAAAGTGATTAATCATATATGATTATTGTGGTTGGTGGTAGAGGAGGTGGTGGCGGCAAAGGTGGCAGTGGTAGAGGTGACAGAAGTGGGAGTGGTGGTGTATGTTGGTGGCAAGGCTGCAGAGGAGGGGAACGTGGCAAGGAAAAAAGGAACTTGTGTCGTTGCATATTAATTTATGGTTATAACTCTCCCACTGCGTCGGTACGCTGGAGCGTTAGAGAAACTAATGAGAAGTATATGTTTGAGGTTGAATCTTAAGATATTTATTTTTTTTCGGAATCTCAACAGAACACACACACACATATATATATATATATATATATATATATATATAACATTTTGTCTCGAGAAGTTCTTATTTTAGGACTGTGGACAATTAATGGATCAATGGAGGCCATGGGCTTCAATGGAATGGATTTTAGACTCTCTTGGAGGTGTATGATGTTGGATAAGTGATTTTAAACCATGAATTGTTCGATGGAAGTTGAGGGGTAAAATGAGAAGGGTTATGTTTCAGGCTTCTTGCATAAATTAAGGATTTTAGTTTGAGATGTTTTTCGTCATAAGTATCAAGATATAATTGTAGATCTCGTCCACACTTTTCCATGGATATAAAGATTGTCGAAAATGGAGTTGGAACGAAGAAGTTATGGTTGTTTGAAGTTAAGCTAGAAGAAGAGAATCTGGCAATACGTCGGGCGTACTGGCTAGAAAAAGTCGTGTTTTTAGGGTGTTACGATGGGCCTACAGCCGCAGTGCAAAAACCCTATTTTCTTGGTTTTGAGCCCTATTTAAGGACTCTAACCCCGTGGGGTCCTTCCTAACATCAACCTCCACCCTCTAGAGCCTTCAACTTGAAACCCTAGCCCCTAAAGCAAATCTTGAGCCTTTTTATGTGTTTTGGGTGCATTTTGGATGAAAGAGAAGTTCAAGCTTGTTTATTGTTGAAGCTCAAGCTTCTGGATCCAGAGCCTACATTGATTTTCTCAACTCCAGAAGGTATAAAGCTTGAAATTTGATGATGCATTTGTTAGATCTAGCTAGTTTTGGGTTTTATGAGCTTTTTGGTCCCATAATCTTGGTATCCATGAGTATGGCTTATTCTAATCCAAATGCGTTCTCCTTTCAGACGTTTTTGGGTGTTTCGAGTCATAAAAATGTGATCTTGGTCCCTTTCTTCCCTACATGCAAGAGTTTTGATGCTTCGGTTTGTGTATTAAGTTAGGGTTTTGGTGTATGGACTCTTTCTAACCATGGAAAGTCATAAAGATGGAAACTTTATGACTTAGAATATTTTGGGTCTAGATCTGAGTTGTGGATGTGAGGTACGTATGAAATAAGCACTTAATGAGGAGGTGAGGACTCAGGTGAAGTACGTTGGGCCTACCAAGTGGTACACTGTGAGTACTGGGCAGAAGCCCCAATATTTGCATGGAAAATGACTACGCTCAATGTAGTGACTGAGTATGTGGGGTGTATTCAGTTAGTGTTGACCTTCTTTGACTCTTTGACTTTCTAACTTTTGACCTTGACTAGGGGCTTGACCAAAGTTTTACTTAGTGGTATTTTGAGTAGTAGATTGAGTTTAGGTCACTGTTTGTTGTATAAGTGACCGATAGAGTAGGGGTGAGCATTTGGACCTATGGACCGGATCGGACATGGACACGTTTTTTGGAACCCTGGGGCCGGTTCTCGGTTCTACGATTTGCTCAAAACCGGTCCGTTTTTTACCGGTTCGGTCTTGCCGGTTTCGGGTAAAATCCGGTTTTGACCGACTTATTTAATAAAATATTTTCTAATCTTTTTTTAATTATATATTAGATTTGGCAAAAGGTGTGGTACAATCGGCTTACAATCCTCGGTTCCTGGTTCCCAGAAGCCATATACGATCGACGATTTCTTTCTCCCTACTCCTTACGTCAATGACTTCTTAGTTCCCTTTCTTAACTCAACCAAAATTGATCATCCTCCATTCTCCCCCCAAAATCGTTTCTCAGTTTCGATCCATTGTCATTCACGTTCAAGTTTAATTCTTCATCACTTTATCTCTCTCTCTCTCTCTTTCATTGAAAATCGAATTTCATTCTACTCAAAAGAAGGCTTACAAAGGGTGTAATCAAAACTAATGGAATCAAGAAAAAAGAATGAAAATTGGATTGGAGATGATGATGAAACTCAAGTATGTTTTGTTGGATTTTGTTGAATATCATAATGCATGTAGTTATATTGTGAAAAGTTACTATTGTGATTATATATGTAAACTAGGGTTACGAATTTTAGTTGATTTTTGTTAATTTTTGTTGAATGTCATGAAGTATGTTATATTTAGTTGATTTATTGTCAAAAAGTTTTTGTTGTGATTATATGTAAACTAGGTTACGATTTTTGGTTGAATTATGTTAATTTTTGTTTAATTTTATAAAGTATATTGTTATATTTTATTGATTTATTGTGATTTTTTTTGTTGTGATTATATGTAAACTATGTTACGATTGTTGGTTGAATTTTGTTAAATTTTATTGAATGTTATAAAGTATGTTGCTATATTTTGTTGATTTATTGTTTTTTTTAATTTTGTTTAATGTTATAAAGTAGATTGTTATGTTTGTTGATATATTGAATCTTTTTTTTTTGTTTTTAGGTTAATGAAGAGGAATTTGTTGAGAATACGCCACAAATTAATAATTAATTTAATTGACGATTCGGAAAAAGATGATCAATAAAATCTTAATAAAAGAAAAATAACAAGTATCAAAGAAAAAACAAGTGGCAAAAAAACACAAGTGGCAAAGAAACATCTTCTTGTTGGGACACATTTGATAAAGTTATGATAGAAGAGGATGATGGTGTCAAAAGAAGACATGGGAAATGTCATTGGTGTGAAAGGCTACTTAAGGTCGAAGTGGACAGAAACGGGACTTCTAGTTTACTTAAACACATAGGTAGGTCTAAACAAAACCCGGCTAAGATACAAGATCAAACTGAAACCAAATTGAATCTAAAGGAGTCAAATGGGGAGACTAGTGTTAAAATATGGAAATATGACGATGCTAGGATCAAAAAAGCATTACTTAACCTTTTTTTGGCAGGCGAACTACCTTTCAAGTTCATTGAAAACGAGGCTTTTGTGGAATACACCAACGCACTTAATGCTAAGGTCGTGTTTCCATCAAGACATACGATATCCCAGAATGTTTCCAAGTTTTACATAGAAGAAAGAACCAAAATGCTTTAATTTTGAAGTAACCCAAAGACCGCTATACATTTGAAAACGGACACTTGGACATCTTCTTGTCAAAGGACTACTTACATGGTGGTCACATCTCACTTCATAGACGAGAATTGGATAATGCGCAAGAGAATTATAAACTTTACGGAGATAGATAGCCATAAAGGAGAGGATATAGGTCGATAATTGCTCGATTGTATTCACGGATGGGGAATGAAAAATGTCATGACCATTACCTTGGACAACGCCGCTAAAAACGACAAGGCAATTAACTTTCTGGTTAAAAAGTTGCCCAATCTTTACAAGGGTGGAAAGCATTTCCAAATTAGGTGTATGGACCATATTTTAAACCTTACCGTAAAGTATGGACTAAAATACCAAAAATATCATGTTGAGTGTATCCAAAAGGCGGTACAATATATTAGATTATCACCATGAAGAATAAACAAGTTCAAGAAGGCGATGAAAGATTGTGGGTTACAAATGAAGAAGTTTCTATGTGGTGACACCCTTACCTAATGGAACTCGACTTTAAGTTATTGAAGTCCGCATACCAGTTATGAGAGACATTTATGGAATTTGGCTTAAGAGGTATTATTTATTTTTAAGTAATATTTCAGATTTTCAGAAAGATTTTAAAAATTTTGTAATCTGTGAAAATTTTTAAATAACCATAGCTCATTCGTGTTAAGTCGGATTGACATGTGGTTTTTTCCAACGTTTAATTTACAGTGTGTAGATGAATTTAGACTATAATTTTGTTGTTTTTGGTGTTATATTCAATGAGTTACAATCCTTCAAAGTTGAGCTATCAAAGTTGAAATATTTTAGCTTTTTAGCAAGAATTTTAATATTTTGCAATTTGTGAAACTTTTTAGACAACCATAACTCATTCATTTTAAGTCGAATTGGCATGATGCTTTTTCCAATATTTAATTTACAGTTTGTAGATGAATTTAGACTATAAATTGTTGTTTTTGGTGTTATATTCAATGAGTTACAATCCTTCAAAGTTGAGCTATCAAAGCTGAAATATTTCAGCTTTTCAGCAAGGATTTTAAAATTTTGTGATCTGTGAAAAATTTTAAACAACTATAATTTATTCGTTTTAAGTCGGATTGACATGAGGATTTTTCCAACTTTTAATTTACAGTTTGTAGATGAATTTAGACTATATTTTTTTGTTTTTGGTGTTATATTTAATGAATTACAATCCTTCAAAGTTTAGATATCAAAGATGAAATATTTCAGCTTTTTAGCTATTATTTTAGACTATAATTCTGTAATTTATGTATCTTTGACAGATAAATCATATGAAAGGGATCTCGGTAGAGTACCGGAAAATTATGACTTTGAAATTGTAACGGATATGGTGAAGTTCTTTGAAAAATTCAAGACAAAAACAGAGCTTGTTTCGGCTACATCAAAACCTTTGGTAAATCTTTTTATCCGGGAAGTCTTAGATGTGGAACATACATCTAAGAAAGTGGTCAACCAAACTAATGTTTCTCGAAATGGTAAAGGACATGAAGACGAAATACGAAAAGTATTGGGGTGCAGACAACAAGATGAATGATTTTATGCACTTTGCGGTTTTACTTGATCCTACCACCAAATCGCCTTTTTTGTTACATGCATTTAAAAAAAATGATCGGGTACATGGAACCGTCATTGACCCCCGTGGGCATAGACATAAAAGCATGTCAAATGGCCCGAGAGGTTGAGAATAGGATGGAGAATTTATTTATGACTTACTTGGAACGATTTGACAATGGTGGATCATCTCAACAAGAAGCGGGTCAAATAGTCATTGATGTTGATGATCATAACGATTTTTTTGACGATTTTTCTTAGTATGGGAGGTAGCAACTCGGATCCAATAGATAACGAGTTACAAACTTATTTGAAAGAGAATATAGTTAATTATAAAAAAAAAGATTTTTCAATTCTCGGGTGGTAGAGAGTAAACACGATTAGGATCCCGACAATTGCTCGGATGGCGAAAGGTGATCATTTTCTTAGTCTTTCATAGTTTCTTTATAAATTAATGTCGTTACAATTTAATTCTTTGCTGTTAGACATATTGACGATACAAATATCAAGTGTGGCGTCCGAGTCCGCATTTAACACATGTGGTAGAGTTGTAAGTGAGTATCGGACTAGTTTATCGACGTTGATAATTGAAGCTTTGTTATGTACCCAAGATTGGGTGAGAAAGTTGTGACAACCGTCAAATTCTAGTCAAAGTCAAACAAGTCAAACCGGTCGAATTTAATTAGTGCCTGTATGTTAGAAGTTATTCTATGAATAAAAATGTGCATTTGTATGTCAAAAATTCAAGTGTCTCGAAAAATCTAGGTGTTAACAGTGTAAAAACCCTAAAAAGGGAGTTAAACGCATCAAAACACGACTAAGGACCCTTTCGGGGACTTAAAACAATCATAAACGAAACATAACGGGGTTCACGAACCTTGCATTATGAGATTATACGATAATAATGGCTAAGATTAAATCTCTCCCAAATCTCTCCAAGTATGTGAAATCTCTCCCAAATCTCTCTAAGTATGTGAAATCTCTCCAAGTATGTGAAATCTCTCCCAAATCTCTCTAAGTATGTGAAATCTCTCCAAGTATGTGAAATCTCTCCCAAATCTCTCTAAGTATGTGAAATCTCTCTAAGTATGTGAAATCTCTCCAAGTATACGAAATCTCTCCCAAATCTCTCCAAGTATGTGAAATCTCTCCCAAATCTCTCTAAGTATGTGAAATCTCTCTAAGTATGTGAAATCTCTCCAAGTATACGAAATATCTCCCAAATCTCTCCAAGTATGTGAAATCTCTCCCAAATCTCTCTAAGTATGTGAAATCTCTCCAAGAATGTCAAATCTCTCCCAAATCTCTCTCAAAACCTCTTTTGATCTTTTTGTAATCATTTGGGGCATCCCGACACTTGACTTGGTGAAAAACCATGCGAAACGGGAAGATATCTTGGAAAATAGCCTTTTAGGGCCGAAGTCCCTCTATAGGGACCAAACCCTACTTGAACCGAAGTCCCTCTATAGGGACCAAACCATACTTGAACCGGAGTCCCCTTGTGTAGCCGCAGCCACCTCGCCACAGCCAGCTAGCTGCAGCCAGCGAGCCGCAGTCTCCAGACCACAGCCAGCTAGCCGCAGCCTCCGGACCGCAGCCAAGACCCGGAACCAAGCCCTGACTTCGGATTTTCCTATTTTTCACCCGGTTTTCGACCACGACTTCGTTTTAAGCCCGTTTTTCATGATTTTAACGTGGGATTTTCACCAAAATCCATATTTTATCATTTTTAACCCCCAGGACTCTTATTTTATTTATTTCTCAAGAATTTATTAATTAAAAATCATTACTTTATATTAAGAAGATATTAACCCCACAAGTGGGTCAAGTGTGCCCACTTGCCTTCCATGTGTCATCCTCTCAATCGTCCAACCCTATCCACATCACACAAACCAAGGTAAACATCCCTTCAATCTTGCAAATTGCTCCAGCAACATTTATATAAAGAAATCCCTGAAGGATTTCTTGGTTCACTTTGATAAATCCTTCACTTACACACTTCTCATATCACCTCAAGAAAGCTTCTTTCTCTCTACTTTCCACCACCTTGTGCAAGTGTTCTTGAGTTGCTACAACACTTTTTGGTAAGTATTCCATCTAAACTCAAGTGTCATTCCATGATTTCATAACACTCTTGGATCATTAACTCATATCTTAACACCAAAAATCGTTCTTAGGATCATCCAAACTCTCACGTGTTCATCAAGTGTTCGTGACTTGATACTCCTCGTCTTCGACCTTCCACTCTTCCAAGAATCACTCAAGGTGAGTTCATACCCCTATATTTTCTAGTTTTCTTCAGTTTTCAGGGGGGGGGGGAATACAAGTTAAAACACAAAACATATTCAAAACTTAACTTGACAGCCTACAACAGAAAAGTTATGACATGTTCACGGACTGTTTTACCCAACTTAAACTTAATATTTTTCAAAACTGTATAATATGCAAGTAGTTCAGGTTTATACCTTTAAAATGACTAATTGCACATCTCCATACGATGTTTCTACAATTTATGGTGATTTTTACAAAACTGCCTATCACTACAGCAACGACATGAGACCAGGTTGTGAAAATGAACATTTTCACACTAGTTTGAGACCACAAAAAATTATGGGAAAATTTATGAACACGGTAGAAACCTTTTCCAAATACTCAGAGTTTGCGGATTCAGTTTTTGACTTACAATGATTTTTCTATAATTACTCAAAAACAGTGACAGTTAAGGGTAAAACTGTCAAATACATATTTAAGAGTTATTCACACCTTGTAACATGTTGAGCAAGGTGTGTATGATTTACACTTAGTATTTCCAATGTCCTTTATTTGAAATACATATACATGCGTAACAAGGTTTCATAACATCACACTACACTTTTGATAAACTATAATAGGTATAGTTTTGAACACGTAGTTTAACAAAGGAAAACAATAATATTATCGATTTACAAAACGAACTTTCACTACACACTACGTGAACTCGTTAATGAATATTTGTGAGACATTCTCCTTCGGGGTACTCCAAGTACCAAAGAAAAGTCCTTTAGTTATAATCAGAATCTCCTGGAATGTGAACGTGATAGTTGTGTATAGATCTATACTGGGTCCGACAAACCCGCACCTGAGCTGCTTGCAACAGCTAGACCGGCAGGTCTGTGGTGACAAGTGTCATAACTTCCCGACGCCTGAAGAACGTCGCATTCAAGGCCATCTAGTCTTTAGTATGATTATAACATCTCGCATGGAATATTAACACAACATACAATTCACGGAAATTCTAAGGCTTTTTACAAAGGAGTTTTATTTAAATATAAAACACACACCTATGTATGACGATTTACTTACACATACTAGGCCTTGTTTCAATTTAGTTTACAACAAATCTTTTAGAAAATATTGGATTTTCTGGAAACAAACTTGTAACAAACGTTAAGGAAACAACATTCATTTTTATAAAATACTTATGAACTTACCAGCTTTATGCTGATACTCTCTTTTCAAAACAACTTGTATTCTCAGGAAATCAGTAATACAGGTAACCGCAAGATTTCTGAAGTCAAGACGCTAAAGCGTAGATTATTTTGCTACATTTTATCATCATATGTAATTTAATTGGAAACATGTATTTTGGAACATGTATTTGGGCAACAATGTAATCTTTTAAATTATATCTATGATGATTGTGTTTTACTTTCTTCACTATGGTTATGATACTGAGCATGACGTCCTCCGCCCCCGAACGTTTCCGCCGTTCTGGTTTGGGGGTGTGACAAAAGTCTACAAATCCGATAATTGACAACGTTGACGACATCTTGAATGATGATGATCTAGCTTTGGGTAAAATATTACAATCTTTGTTCCTTTTTTTTTATACAATTATTACTTTTTATTAAATATTAACAACATTTTCATTTTGTGTTTATGTAGAGATTGCACAAGCTTTAAACATGTTAGATTTGGATGACAATGATATGGGGAAGAGGCCAACGAAAGATTAGATTATGAGTTTATGAAGTTTGTTAGTTTGATCGATTTTAAAGTTTAAACTATGATTTTTGGTGGTATGGTAATACTTTTGTATGCTTGTGTTAAGATTGTCAACTTTTGTTGGTGAAATTGATTTATATGTTAGTTGCTTTTATTTGGAAAATTAAATTTTCAAGTTATAATATTATAGATCAAGGTAGATTAGTTATGCACGAAACAGAAACATATTCATTTTTACAAGTTGTATCGTATCAAACCCAAAAACATATTCATTTTAATGAGTTGTAACGTATCAAACCCAACAACATATTCGTTTTAACGAGTTGTATCAAACCCAAAAACTTATTTTAACGACTTGTACTCTATGCAAGTAAAGTTGTACTGGTCCAACCGTATCCAAAAATCAGAAAAACCGGACCTGTACCTAGACCCTATAACTCTCATCTGGTTCGGTCCACGATCCAAAATATTCTCCGAAACCGGTTCGGTCCAAAGGCCATTCCGATCCGGTCTAAATGCTAACCTCTACAATAGAGGCAACAGTTGGAGCAGTGACTTGTTCAGCTACATTTTCAGACTATGAGGAGGGTTTCCTCACTATACTTGTGGTTCGAAGGGACCAATGTCGACCCAATAGATTTTGTATCATGGTTTAGGATGTTGTTATGTTGTAGTGATCTGTTAAGATCTATATGATTATATGTTTGTTGTTATATGTCTTATTCGTTGCATATGTCGACATAATGCAGTTGGGTTGAGGCGATACTACTCTGTGTAGACGCCAACAAACCCGGGAGCAATCCAGACATGAGCTGTGGGCCAGAAAGGAAAGCCAGACTCATGCTGTAGGATCAGGGTAATGCATCCTGATGGCTATGGACCCAAGGGTATTCCACTCTGATGACTGATTGGGACGAGGGTAATCCAGCCCGATGGCTGTGGACCCGAGGGTATTTCAGTCTGATGACTGATTGGACCTAGCATACATGATTGGATATGTTATGTTGTGTGGTGGTATTTTGGGGGAACTTACTAAGCTTTGGCTTACAATTTGATTGTTAAGATTTCAGGTACTTTAGAGGATAGGGGAAAGGAGAAGGCTTGATCGTGCACATCCTTTAGATTATATGAGATTGGATTTTGGAAAACTCTTATTTATGATTTGACATTTGGGGAAACTACGTTTTGTAAACATTTATGGTTTTGGATTGGTTTTTAAATTAAAAATTTTACCTTGATTTTTGGGACGTTACAAGTTAGTATCAGATCCATGGTTTGAGCGAATTGGATGAGCATTCGTGTGAATCCAGACTCAAGCTAAGGATCTGTAAAAGTTTTCAAAACATATTTCAAAATTATTTTCAAAATTGGTTAAAAAAAATTATTTTCAAGGGTAACCAAAGAAGGATGAGATGTGTACGATCAGACGGAGCTAGAAAGTGTGACCCAAGATACACATATTGATATTTGCTTATGATGAATATGATAGAATTGCATGCTAGTTGTAAGGTAGGGATCTTCAAGAATTTTATGATAGAATTGCCTGAATTATAATGCCTTATTTCCTATAGAGTTTTCTGCTCGAATGTTGCTTTCTTGATGTGTAGTAGGACTCTTTCGGGTATGAATTAACTACTAAATGAATATGTTAAGTCACATGCTGTAAAGGTTAAATAATCTTAGAGTGAAGGATTTGGTCCTATTGCGCACCTCTTGTTTGAGTCCAACCGTTGTAGGGTTGAGTCTTTTACTCTAAGATTATTTAAGTTATGTTGCATTTTGATTGTATTCATGAAGTAGTTAATTGGAACTAATGGGGGTCTTTTGACAGCTGATGACAAGGTGAGGTGGGGATCCTAGGCTAGCCTAGGAAGTGTTGTAGTACGCATGGTATGCTGTTTAGCAGGTTTTAGTAGTATCATTATGAGGAGGTAACTTAGAATATTCGGGATGATTGTTGAGGAAAATATGGATATGAATGGAAGGTATTATTAGGCGCGTACTACTGGATGCATAGGATCTATACTAAAATTAAGAAAAGTCACGAGGAGTCTAAGAAGCCAGTAGAGGATGGTGTGTTGGTTTCTGTTTAGTCGGTAAAGCGTGATGAATTAATGATGATGGTTTGGTCTTATTTAATAGAATGACGATGCCTAGACGGGAAGCAGAGCCCTCTGAGATTGGTAGGGACTTAGGGTTACATGGTTGGATTTCCACTGATGTTTCACAGATATTACAAGAAGAGTTTCATGGTATCATGAGTCTGATCACAAGCAGGCTAATTGCCAAGTTCAAGGAGCGAACTGCAGCCTTGTAGACTATGAGAGGGACTGCTGAGGCGACTACTGGGGGAGATCTTGATGTAGGCACGTGACTCGGAAAGAGAACGAGGGCTCATTCAGCGATGGACGAGGAGTTTGAGGCTGCTAACCTGGGTACTGGAAGTCAGGGGGACTTTGATATCTATAGAAAGTGTGGTGGAGCCCATGGGTTTGCTTGTCACAAATTCAAATTCTACAAGTATGGGGAAAGACGACATGCCGTTCACGACTGCAAGAAGGATCAGACGTGTTTCCACTGTCACCAGCCAGGTCATCTCAAACCCGACTGTCATGCATGGGTTGCGAAGGGAGTGCAAGCCCAAACACCCATCATCCTACGAGAGGTCAAGGTTGAATCGCAAGAAATTGTAGGTGCAAATTTTGACCATCAGTTTTATCTTGAATAGATGTATTTGTTTAGTATGATGCAAAATGGATAGCCATTCGTATAGTTAGCTTGTTAGGGCTATTATGTTAGCATCAGTGCGTCTTAAAGGATCAGGGGTGCGGCCTTCGGGGTGATTCGTAAATCATAAGGTAAGAGGTTCGTTCATGAAGGGTTCGAAGTTGTATTGTGTGGAAAGCTCCTGGCGTCTCCATCCAAGGTGCAGGATTTCCTTGCGATTGCTGGTTAATATTCAAGAATTGTCACATGCCATTTTGCATACCGAGAACTGTGTTTAGAGAGTGTCTGGATGAACCAGTTTTAGTCTTTGACATGGAAAACGTCGGCCAATGAGGGAGTAAGCCCGGAGTAGGGAAGGACTGAGTGTTTTGTATGAAGGATCAACAATTAATTTGATGTTGATTAGTTCCAACTCAAAAAGTCGGAGTAAGTTGCACTGTAAGTTCGTTGGATTTCCGGTATTTGAGATTGTAGAGATCTTTTATGGTGAAGAGGATTAAGGGGTTGATCAGAAGTGGGTGCATGGGGAAGGCTGGCAGGTTCATGCTTTCATGGTTATGTACGTGGTCCTTACATCAGAAGTTTCTAGGCAAAGGATCTCGTTGTAGCCGATTGTCCTTTCTGGGACAATGAAATATAGTTAAGGGGTGCATGTGTTGTTGAGATTGGATATCTATTGAAAGGTTGGATGGCTCGTTAAACTCATCGTTATCATTACTAAGGGTAGAGCTATGGTTGATTTATCAATCTAGTTCAGGGTGTAATGAATGCACTTTTGCATGAACTTGGGTTCAATGGATGAGTCTGCTCAAGAATTATCAAGTAGTATAATTTGACGGTGCTATGTGTGAAACGATCTTTCTTCAAGTGTCGAGCAAAGAATATTTTGGACCCATAAATAGAGCATCATAGTCGCGTTGAACAATTTTCTAGAAGGACTCAAATCTATGTGGAATCCCATTTTGGTGGGTTGCACCGGTAAGGTTGGAAATGAGTTAGTCCGATCTTGGTTCTGATAGCATTCAAGAAGTCTGGTTTAATTAGTGGAGCAATTGTAGGATCGATTCGATTATTTTAATTGGGAAGATTTCTTGGAAAGGGTTTATGGTTGAGATGTTTATTGATATGGATGGTGATCGAATTGGAAAAGCTTAGAGTTTGGACACTATGGATGATAAACATGTAGTGAATTCTTGAGGTCGTTAGGGAGGGGCCAAGTGGAGGAGAACTACTTGAGGGTATCGAAAATATTTTTAGGTGCGGAGTAACTTGGAATTTTGTATCTAAGGACAAGAGGATATCTAGCTTCTGTTTGTGGTATGAGCAAAGGATTACATAAGGAATAGTGTTCATTGGTCCATTGTAATCAGGTAATCAAAGGTTGAGGATTCATAGTATCTCGTTCGGGGACGTGAAGCAGAGGTAGGGGAACCTTTTGGATCTGCGAATAGACTCAGGTTCGGGGTCTTGACTCTTAACGATCTTTGATTGGGAATTCCTGTAGATGGTTGGCAAAACCATGGGCTGGGCCCATGGCAGTTGTGGAAGTGTTGTGAGGTCATAAGGTAACCGTAGCGTTCACTAGGTGGTTGATGGGCCTGGAAGTGTGGTAAGTCTACGACTTGGCCTGAAGCATTCTATGGGAGAAGTTAGGTTGTACCAAGAATGGTTGTAAGAATATGGAAGGATTGCGTATTGTAGTATAGTATAGCTCCTGTGGTTTTGGTAAGTGGTAAGCAAGACATTGTTGGATTCCTACAGGTCGATGGGATGATGGCTGTATGTCTATAGGCCCACCGGACGCTGGTTGGGAATGTTCATGGCTAAGATCGAGATTTGGCAAGAACGGTGAAGAACCGTGAGCTTCTCATCTCGATGGTTGGGTGGTGTCACGATGTATCGTGGACCAGTGGTGGAATGATTCACATGGGTGAAACCCGGTAGTCATTTGTTTGAGGCTCTTAGGTTTTGGATCTTTAGTCCTTCTGGCATGCTCTGGTGAGAGTGCATTGTTTGGGAGTCGGGTGACTCAGTGACCAGCCAACTTGGATCAAGTAGACAATAAGAGTTTATTGGAGTGTTATTTGTACATCAGAAGTCTTTTGCTGAATGTTTGCTTTGTGAACCCTGTTTCTTGCGGGCCGCCTATTTGAAGCTTGGATACCAATGTCGAGTATAAATTATGAAGTCTTGAGTCATGAACTTCATCGTAAATATATTGGGTGTTTTATTAGGTGGGGATACACCTGATCTGATGAGGGATTTGGATATAACGTGAGAGTTCTTGGATTGACCATCCTTATACTCGTAGGAGTAGCAGGTTGGTGATAACTTGTCGGGGAGTCAAGAGTGTATACAAGGGATTGGGGGTAGGTGCGACGGTTGGATGGTCGCACGATCAAGATGTTTTGAACATTCTTTCTGCTTGGTTGGGCAGTGTTCCTAGTCAAGGGATTGGGGGTAGGTGTGACGGTTGGATGGTCATCAGCCCTAGGGTATGGTTTTTAAAGTTTAGGCTGATTGGTACCCTGTTTCGAGGAATGCATTATCGGATTTGGTTTGTAGTTCTAGTTTTGAGAGTTCCTAGTTTGAGTGGTTCTTTCTAGAAGTGGGTTCATGCAGTTAAGGGGAGAAGGAAATTTTGTGGTCGGTCATTTTCAAGTTAGTGGGTCGTTAGTTGACAGTTGTGGGTTCCCAAGTGGTCTCTCAAGTTTCTTTATAATATGACTTGGTGTCGAGATGGTTAGAGAGAGATTACAGAAAATGTCAATGTTAAAAGCTAATGAGGTTTTAATTTTGATTAGAGAGAGATGGTTTGTACGTATAAACACATGATGTTATCTAATTTTTTTAAATGTTGAAAAGAAGGCATATCAAGAGAGAACATTTAGTTTTATGTGGGTGATTTGATGCAAAATAGTTGTTACTTGTAATATATTTTTCATTTTGATTAGTTAGATGTGGCTGATGAGGTTTTAATTACTTAAAAATCATAATGTTTTTATTGAACATTCAGCCTAGATTAGTAGCGGTCTCCCCTAAGTAAAATAAAATTAAATGTGAAAATTTACCTCATGTTGTACATAAAGTGGGATTCGAATATGATTTTGTGTGTGTAAAAATAAATTAAAAAGCAAACTAATTACAATTATTTTTTTTCAAAAAAAACTGAAAAATTGATATGTTGGTTATTATATTTAATTTAATAAAAACACATGTATTATCTAAAATTCAGTCTGAAAAATTATAAAAATCTATTATTATTAATAAAGTGCATACATGACGGTATTAAATGAATCTTCATAATACAAATAATGAAGTTTTTTTTTTATCATAATGTTTAAACATATATTTTAAGATATAATAAATAATTTAATTTTTGAAACCAAGTTCTTTTTGTTTTGTTATATTTATGCCACACCCCCAAATCGGAACGACAGAAACGCTCGGGGACAGAGGACGTCATATACAGTATCACAACAATTGTATAATAGTAATCAAAGTAACAACAACCATTGTATAGATAACATAGTATTTACATTATGTTCAAAACATTGCTTGTTTAACATTAAAATTATAGCAAAAGATAAGACGTGATGCTACTATGCCCCGTCTTCGTAACGTCTGGGAGGGTATCTGTCTACTAATTTCCTGAGAATACAAGTGATTTGAAAAAGTGTCAACATTAAAGTTGATGAGTTCATAAGCATTTTTGTTATAGAAAGTATATTCTTTGTTTTTTGAAAATGGTAATGTGTTCTTCCAGAAAATCCAATATTTTCTTAGTTAATAAGTTATAGTCTTAGTACTTTAAGACCAAAAAGTATAAGTTTCTTATGTTTATAATCTGTGATTCGAGGTTCTGATTCATGTAATTGGTACGACCCGTACTGTTACCTCCTATGATTGCTTAGTGTATACAAATTATAAATAATTAATATCGAACGGACTGTTGATTGGGTGATTTTGCCCTAAGCCCACAACCAAACAAAAAACAGGAAGTAAGGCGGAGTCACACATTCCACTACCTATCGGATATTATATATATATATATATATATATATATAACTCTGACGTAGAAACTAAGGAATCATAGAATTAACAATTTAGGGTCCTTTATGTTATACTAGTTCGTAAATAAGTGTTGACTCTTTTGTAAAATATGTTCCTAGTTCCACCCGCTCTACTGTAAAGCCTTGTTTTTGGTAAATAATCGTATTTGTTTTCATAAAGTTGAACTGTAAACTGTTTACTTTGTAAAATAATGATGTTTATCCTGGAAAATCCTATATTTTCCATAAAACGAATTGTAGTCTTAAACGTTCCTAGACCGAAAAGTACAAGTATAATTGCCATACTTAATTTGATGATACCTAGTTTTATTCATAAGTAAAACTAGCTGAAGATGTGTTTGCCCTGTAAACTAGATTTGATATTAATACCCTCCTATGATCACTTAGTACATACGAGTTGTATATAATCCTGATGTATATGCTAAGTAATCACAGAGTTAATACTCCTTGAGACTGATTAGAAAGTATATTACTAAGTAAATGTGTCATTGTTTTTTCCATGTGAGATCTTATAACCATACTGTAACCTAAGATGGCCTGATCGCGACGTTCCTCAAGCGTCAGAATGTTCACAACATTTGTCTCCCCAGGCTTGCCGGCCTAACTGTAGCTAACAGTTAAGATGCGGGATTGTCAATCCCGTATAGATCTATACACAAATATCTCGCTCTCCCTACAAGAGACTCTGGTTATAAGTCAGGACTTGATTGGTACTTAGATAAGTACTTTAAGACGTCTCACAAAATGCTTCAACGAATTTACTAGTAATAAAGTGAAAAACCTTTCAGTAATTAACATGTAACATTGTAAAATAGTACCTATGTTCCATAAACTATACATATTATAGTCTATAAGTTTGTTTCCATATTGTACCATGAACTTTGTAAAATAGTTTCATATGTTCCATAAACTATACCTATTATAGTTTATAAGTTTGTTTCCGTTGATGTAAAAAAACCGTTGCGTCTTAACATGTTTTGTAATTGTTTGTAAATTTAATAGTAACAATGTTTGAAGTATTTAATAAATTTCACGTTTAAATACATATTAACGGTAAGAAAACATAATAAGTAAATTATATTTTTAAACACAAGATTTCTTGTGCTTTACTTGTATCCCCCCCCCCTAAAAACATTGAAAATGCTTGGAAAAATATGGGGGTATGAACTCACCTCGAATGCGTGTGTTAGTTTGGACGCGAAATGATTGCGAAGGATCCCCGGGTTAGAATACGTGATGTATCTGTATCCTAATAATATTTATAAACGATATCACATTTAAATTAATAAGATATTAATTTAAATAATAAATTAAGTAATGGTTTAAATAATAATTAAAGTGTTAGACAACACTTTAATTATGTAAGAAATACTTACAAAAACCTTAGGAATTATTTGGAATAGTTCTAGGCGTTTTCGGTGTGCTTGGGAGGTTTTTGGTTGGAGGCTTGAAGATTTGAAGATATTGATGAATGTTCTTGGTGAAAATAAGAAGATATGGGTAGAAATCTCTTGAAGATATAGGGTTTACGGATGATACTTGAGAGCAAAAAGTGAAGTGTTTACGGTGTGAAATGTGAGAAATGAATTGTGTTCACGGCTAAACTTATATATATAGCAATTAGATTTCGGCCTTAATGGGCCTTAGTTAGGAGTTTTCGGTCATGATGCATTGTAAGAATGGTGATTTCGGTCCTTTAAAGGGTGTTTTCGGTCATATGTGACCGAAAACCCTTTGCTCTTTGCTTCTTCAACCGAAAACTCCATGTGATTCCTAATCCTTTGGCCGAAAAGTCGATGATCTAGATTCTTTGGACCACAAACTCCTTTTCTTCTTGAATTCTTGGCCGAAAACTCCAATATGGGGTGTTATTCTATGGTTTAAACTTTAATCCTTTGACTTATATTAATTTATTCTAACATAAATCAACTTAGGTTTCAAACTATACTTAGTTATTAGCTTATAAACATGCTCTTAAGGCTATAGATGATAAAATGCTACAAGGATTGCATTGTGGTTTCACTTATACATGGTTAGGGTCTAGACCTTGCTTGCTCTAAATTTTTTGGATTGTGACATTATCCCCCCGTTAGAGGGAATTTCGTCCCGAAATTGGTTATAGCGTGGTTATTCTTTGAACTAGGGAAATAGGTGGGTACTTCCGTTCCTAATGATCTCCTCGTCTCTAAGTAAATTCAGATCCTCACTTGGCGTTCCAGTGGATCCTCACTATTGGTATGCTACTTTGTTTCCTTTACTCTGACCGTTTGTTTAGGGATGGTAAACTGTACTGAAGACGGGAGAGAGTGTAGGTTCGGTTTACTTGTCTACGTTCACTTGAATAGTAGCATGTCCTCTCATAGTCTTAGGCAGCTTTGCCCTGAGGTTCATGGTAAGACTCATACTTGGTTCATCTATCATCACCTCGTGTATACAAGTCTTATATAATTAGGATTGAAAAGACGGTCGGATGGCTGGCTCTGCCCCAAGTCCACAATCAGACAATGAATAAGAGGTAGGCGGAATCACACAACCTAAGTCCGTAGAATCTTAATTATATACCACCATCGCGTATACATTTAGTAGTGATAGGCTAGCTGTATAGGTCCTTAGTCTCTATTCTTGAACTTGACTTGCTGTACGAGTGGTATTCCTGGAAGGTTTGCTGAGGATACTTCAGGAAGGTTACGGACTTCTGAAACATCCTCGGTGTTTTTCGCATCAAGTTTCTTGTCTACGGAGTGAGTTTAGAAGGCGTGGTACCCCTCACATGGGTACTTCTGAGTTTTGAAGTGAGAGACGGTACGGAGGTTTATGTCAGGTTTGTCGTTATAGGTTGAAAGAATTTCCTTAGACGGTCGGTGAAGGAGAAGGGTCTTTTCGTAGCACAGGAAGTTGGTATGGCGAGGACCAAGCCAATCTACGTCGAATGATGACGTTGGAACTTCTTATGGTAACACATGTTAAGTCGATTTGGAAGGAGTGGTTGTTTAGAGCGATGGGGTATTCTATGTATATGTCTTTAGTGCTTTTTTTGTTTTATCCTTGTTATTGTTGGATAAGGTGTCTAATTCCATAACTATTTCTGGTATGTACTTGACCCGGTTAGCATGGTCCATTTGGGTTGCATGGCATTGCAATACTTGGATTGACCAAAATGAGAGAAAGGACACTTAAGGTTTATTAATATATTATAAGTTCTAATATATTAATAATATTATTTAATTAGTATTGATCAAAGAATTAATTTGGAATTAATTAAGTGATCAAAAAGAGACTAATTAAATATATGGGGTTGATTGTGTAAATCATTCATTCTTGTATTGTGGGCTAATGATCCATGGTTTGTATGAATTGGGTTAAAACCCATAAGGTGCTCTATGGATAGTCCATGGAGGTTACAAACCCATGGATCATGGAATATGGAAATCCATGACAATTAGGGTTTACATGGTGTAACCCTACTTGTGTCACAACTATATAAAGACCCTTAGTCTAGCAAAATCGGCACTACTTGTACAAGATAGAGGGCAATCCGATTTTGAGGTTTAGTGAAACTTCTCTCAAGGTTATTCCAAGTGTTGTAGTGTTGTGTGAGACATTTGAGACATCACACTTGAGGTGCTAGGCTCACAAGGTTCTCAAGGAATCCAAACTACAAAAAGGTATGTTCTTCTTCTAGCACTTATGTTTAAAAGTTCCCCATGCTATGCTAGATAGGTTAAGAACCTTGGAAAATTAATTTTGCATGTATCATAGTAAAACATAGATCCAAGGTTTCTAGGGTTGCATGTACACCTTAGGAGTGTTAGAATGCTCAAAACCCTTCAGTGGTATCAGAGCCTAGGCTTGTTTGGTTGATACTTGATGCAAAATTGTGAACAAACTCAGCTTTTCTGCACTCTGCAGCATGAACTCGCCGAGTCCATGGGGGGACTCGACGAGTCCATGACTAAATTCATCCTACTCGGCGAGTAGGTTCATGCACTCGACGAGTAGGAGCCCCTGAATGCAGATTTTCGAGTTTTGCTGCTGGAAATGGACTAGAAACATTAACCTAAACTTTTTTGGTGTCATAAAACTTGTTTTAGATGGTGTAATGGTGATGCTAATCCATTTTCAATGGCTATTATCAAAATTTCAAGTTTTATATGGTTTATTTATGATTCTTGAAATTGTTGATATGAACATTCAGGAACTTATGAGTTTAGAAGATCATAGGAATTATTTGTAACTTGCTTGTTAGTTTAATTCTTGATCATTATGTGTTTTAATGGAATCCATAATTTGTCCTCAAGTTATGGATTACCAAATGTCATTCTTTTAAAGTCCATTATTAAACACATAGGTTACATAAAATGAAAAGTCTCATTTTATTCATCCATTAACTATAAGTTATGAAAGATGAAAAGTTTTAAAAGTTACAAAACTTACCCTCAAGTTTTGGAACATGTAAAGTAACTTTAAAAACTTTAGTTCCAACCCCTATAATTTTAAAAGTTAAAATTCAACCCTTATACTTTATAATATTATAAGTTAATAATATATATATATATATATATATATATATATATATATATATATATATATATATATATAAGAACAAGTCGTTTTACCGTTAGTAGGCCTCATTCACGAAGCCGATCTATAAGGGGGGTATAAGGTTGTTGCCTATAAAATGGCAGCTTAATGGGTGTCCACTCTCACCCACTGTTTCCTTGATCGGTGGAGGGTCGTTAGCCGAACGGGTAAGACAAGGACTTTAAATCTTCATTAAAAGTATGATGAAAAAGTAAAGTAACTAAATGTTTTTATAAATTCCCAATCTTAGTTACTTTAGGAAAATGTGAATAAGGTGCTAACCCATGAAATTACACTTTGCACTTTGATTAAGTCGTTAGTGGAGTGTGTATGGTTAACCGACACACTAACCTGTACTTAATAAGGTAGGCAAAGGGTAACTTAATGTTTATCATAGTATCGATGGAGCACGTGTGGTTAACCGACAGATCGATTGAGGGGTAAACATTAAGGGTACCAAGTAATTTGCATGGTGACTTCACACCTTGTTTTGTGATCCTCGGCATCCCAGTCACAAAACCTGAAGGACACACTCGAGACTGAAACATGCCATTGAAAAGTTCAATGAATCTCAAAGAATCTAGGAGTTTCAAAACCAATTAAAACCTAATAATTTATTTCGTTTTCATGGTGGAAATTGGTGAATCATCATTCACCTACCTTCAAATATTTTATAGCTTGGATTGCGGCATCCCTCTTCTAAGTTATAAAATATTGTGTTGGGTCCTAGCCTTAATATTACATTTGGGTGTCTTATTAAGGGCTATCTTTATATCTAATCTAAACTTGTCTTTCTTCTTTTCAGATGTCTTCCAACAATGCTGCTTCTGGCTCAAACCCTACCGACTCCTTCTCTCTCATGAACCTTTGTGGGAGAGTCATCTTTGATTGATCCAACTTTATGGATTGGATCAGGAACATCAGGATGGTTACTCGGTAGTAGGACAAGGAGTATGTCCTCGACAAGGAGCTTAAGGAACTTGAGTCGTCTGCTACTACTGAGGAGATCGCTGAATACCAGGAACATGAAAGAGATGCTACCAAAGTGGCATGTATCATGTTGGCCACTATGACAGCCGAGCTCCAAAAGTCCTATGAGGACTACTATCCTTTTGAGATGCACCAGGATTTGATGGGCCGCTACCATCAGAGTGCTCGTCAAGAGCGATATGAAACCATCTCCTCCATGATAACAACCCGAATGAAGGATGGTGAACCCATCACGGGCCACATGCAGAAAATGCAAAGGTATGTGGGCTGTTTGCTGAAACTGAATGTGAACTTCCCCGAGGAGTTGGCAATAGAAATCATTTTTCACTCCTTACCGTCATGTTATGATCAATTCCGTATGACATACCACATGATCAAGGAGGAAGTTACACTCAGCAAACTTCAAGGACTTTTGAAGACCGCAGAAAGTGGTCTTAAAGGTAAGTCAGTTGTTACTACTCCTACTCCTACCGCGGCCCCTGTCTTGGCAATCGGGCAAAGCAAAGGAATGAAGAGGAAGAGCCCTTCGAAGGGTACCAAGGGGAAGACCATTGATGGCTCCTCTTCAATTGGAACCAAGAAAGGTTTCGTCACTCCTTCTGCTAACCCTAAAGAGGCTGAATGCTTCTATTGCCATGAAAAGTCGCACTGGAAGCGAAACTGCCCAAAGTACCAGCAAGATGTGAAGGATGGGAAAGTTAAACCCAACCATGCAGGTACATAAACTATATTGTCTAATAATTCACCCCATTCTAATTCTTGGGTCCTTGATACAGGGTGTGGTATTCACATATGTACTGATTTGCAGGGACTAAGAAGAAGTGAGAATGTGGAGCATGGGAAGATCAACTTGATCATGGGGAATAGGAAAGCTTCACCTGTCACCAAGATTGGAGTTTATTCTTTGTTGCTAAATAGTAGATTAGTGTTAGATTTGAATAAGTGTTGTTACTCGTCTGAAATGGCGAGAAATATTATTTCCTTTCATGGTTTGTAAAAACAAGGTTTTACATTTTCATTTGATAATGATAGTGGTGGTATTAATGCTTTCCTTAATAATGTTTTTTATTTTAAAGCATTACCTTGTGATGGTGTATATGAAACTGTGTCAGTTGTTGATAACCTAGGAAATAATGTATTGTGTATCGATTCTTCCACTAGCTTGGATAAAGCATCATTATGGCATTGTCGTCTTGGACATGTAAGCAAGAAACGCATAGGCCAACTCCAAAAGGATGGAGCCTTGGATTCATTTGACCTAAAATCAGATGATAGTTGTGAATCTTGTTTGCTTGGGAAAATGACAAAGTCACCCTTCACTGGTACTTGTGCTAGGGGTGAGGGTTTGTTGGATCTCATACATACTGATGTGTGTGGACCCTTCAGAACCGCCACAAGAGATGCTAACCGCTTCTATCTGACTTTTACTGATGATTTTAGTAGATATGGATATGTCTACTTAATCAAGCATAAGTCAGAGACCTTTGAAAGATTCAAAGAGTTCAAGCTGGAAGTGGAGAATCAGTTGGGCAGGAACATTAAGATGCTACGATCCGATCGAGGTGGTGAGTATCTTAGTACATAGTTCCTTGACTATCTTAAGGAATGTGGGATTATCTCACAATTGACACCTCCCAGGACACCACAGCTTAATGGTGTGGCTGAGAGGAGAAATCGAACCTTGTTGGATATGGTTCGTTCCATGATTAGTCGAGCTTCTCTACCAATCTCATTCTGGGGGTATGCCTTAGAGACTGCCGCACATATTCTTAATCTAGTCCCTACAAAGAAGGTTGCCAAAACACCTCATGAGATGTGGACCGGAAGAGTTCCTAATCTGGACCACATCTAGATTTGGGGTTGCGAGGCTTTTGTGAGGCGTGAGTCTCACGATAAGCTCGATCCTCGAAGTGAGAGGTGTATTTTCATCGGCTACCCACAGAGATCCTTTGGTTACCTCTTCTATAGACCCAATGATAATGTGGTCTTTGTATCAAGGAGATGAGTCTTTCGCGAGAGAGAATTCATGAGCCAAGGAAACAGTGGGAGGAAAATTGACCTTGAAGAAATTCAAGAGTCAAGTGGTGAAGGAACCTCAAACCCTAGCAATCAACCTGAGGAGGAAACTCCTGTTGATCCGATAGAAGAGTCTGTACCTCTGAGGCGTTCCACGAGAGTTAGGAATACACCTGAGCATTACTATGGTTTCCATATTACTGCGGAAGGTGATACACTTATCAGTGATAGCACACTGGTGAGTCTGGATGAACCTAACAGCTACACGGAAGCCATGGCAGGCCCTGAGGCTGCTAAATGGAAAGAGGCTATGGACAGCGAGATACAGTCCATGTATGACAATCAAGTTTGGAACTTGGTTGACAATGTACCAGGTCGTAAGGCAGTCGGGTGCAAATGGATCTTCAAGAAGAAGACCGACATGGATGGTAATGTACACACTTATAAGGAGCGACTGGTTGCAAAGGGCTTTTCACAAACTCCAGGAGTTGATTATGATGAGACCTTTTCACCAGAGCAAAAATTAAGTCTATTAGGGTTATGCTAGCCATTGCTGCATTTCATGACTATGAAATATGGCAAATGGATGTCAAAAACGCTTTCCTTAATGGAAAGTTGGCTGAGGATGTTTACATGAGTCAGCCAGAGGGTTTTGTCAGTGCAGAGTACCCCAATAGAGTGTGTAAGCTTGGGAAATCCATCTATGGATTAAAGCACGCACCTCGCAGATGGAATCTTTGTTTCGATGAGAATGTCAAAGAGTTTGGCTTTTCGAGGAGTGAAGATGATTCCTATGTATATGTCAAGGATAGTGGGAGTATAGTTAGCTTTTTGGTATTGTATTTGGATGATATACTACCCATAGGAAATGAAATCCCAACTCTGCAGGAAGTTAAGTCCTGGCTTGGGAAGTGTTTCGCTATGAAGCTGCCTATATCCTAGGGATAAGGATTTTGAGAGAAAGGAGTAAAAGACTAATTGGACTTAGTCAGAGTACCTACTTGGAGAAGGTGCTGAATAGATTCAGCATGCAGTACTCCAAGAAATGAGAGTTACCGATCCAGAGTAACGCCAGACTGAGTAAGTCTCAGAGTCCGAGTATAGAGGCTGAGATAGCAGAGATGAGTCGAGTACTGTATGCTTCCACTGTAGGCTCGATCATGTATGCTATGACTTGTACTCGTCCTGATGTGGCCTTTGCGTTGAGCATGGTCAGCAGATATCAGGGGAATCCTGGCAAGGCTCACTGGACTGCGGTAAAGAACATTCTCAAGTACCTGCGGCGGACTACGGACTGAGTCCTTACCCTCGGTGGGAGTGATGACTTGAGAGTATTAGGGTTTAGTGACGCTAGCTTCCAGACTGATAGGGATAATTTCCGCTCTCAGTCAGGCTTGGTCTTTACCTTAAACGGAGGAGCAATTTCTTGGAAAAGTTCCAAGCAGGAGACAGTGGCTGATTCAACTTGCGAATCAGAGTATATAGCGGCAAGCGAGGCAGCAAAGGAGGCTGTATGGCTAAAGAAATTCATTGGAGACCTTGGGGTTGTACCAGCTATAAAGGAGCCTATGGAGATTTTCTGTGATAGTGAAAGTGCAGTTGCCTTAGCCAAGGAACCAAGGGATCACGGGAGATCCAAACACATCGACAGAAAATACCATTTCATCAGACATCGAATAGAAGAAGGACTCCTCGTGGCAAATAGGGTATCATTGGATGAGAACCCGGCAGATCCCCCCCACGAATGGACTGGGCAGGGTTAAGCATCTCCAGGATGCGAGGCACATAGGGCTGAAGGATGATATTAGTTTTAGTAGTTAGATAGCTTTGAAATGTGTAAAGTGTAATTGACATTTGATGATGAATAAAAGTTGTATTTATTTATGAGTAAAGTGTTGCTATCCTTTGTTAATCGTTTACTATCATTTCATTTTGCATGTTTTGACTTCCAGAATAATTATGTTATTGCATATCATATTATTCAAATTCTCCACAGTCGATCATATGTAGGAAGTAGATATGAATCAAGACTGTCATGAGTTGGCTTGTAGATGTCCAAGGCACTGGACATAGCAAAGTGTTGCTACAACACTCATGAATGCTCATAAGTTCTGAGTATTGGATTCAACCCACGCTCACTTGTATCACTTCATGGAATTTATCTCGAGTGATCGTGAGACGGTAATATCATATAAGTCTTCAAACCTAGATATATGACTTATTGCCTATGAGTTGGTTATACATTGATTGTACGAAAACGCATTGGTAACTCGATGTTATAAAACGTGCCTTTGTGTATGATTCAACAAGTAGTAGAACAAGCATATGAGTCGAAGTTTATCTATTCCTTCTTGGATTAGAAGCTATATCTGGGACCCTTGATGATTTTGTGATGGCCCATGTATCGGGCCCGGTCAGAACTAAGTTGATGTGTTCAATTAAGTTCTATGTCAAACAAATCGGAAATCGAGAAACAAACTGCTGGAAAATAAGTAATACATTGTTCCATGTATTTGTCCGACTGATATCTAGAACAGATGATTATATGATCACTTATCTTAAATGGCGTATCATCATCATCTCTGTTCCGTGAGACCTTGAAAGAGCTACGATTGCTGATCAGTTCCTGAAGTCATACTTGCAGTTATAGTTACTAGACTTATCCAAGTGGGAAACTGTTGGATAAGGTGTCTAAGTCGATAACTATTTCTTGTATGTACTTGACCCGGTTAGCATGGTCCATTTGGGTTGCATGGAATTGCAATACTTTATTGACCAAAATGAGAGAAAGGACACTTAAGGTTTATTAATATATTATAAGTTCTAATATATTAATAATATTATTTAATTAGTATTGATCAAATAATTAATTTGGAATTAATTAAGTGATCAAAAAGAGACTAATTAAATATATGGGGTTGATTGTGTAAATCATTCATTCTTGTATAGTGGGATAATGATCCATGGTTTGTATGGATTGGGTTAAAACCCATAAGGTGCTCCATGGATAGTCCATGGAGGTTACAAACCCATGGATCATGGAATATGGAAAGCCATGACAATTAGGGTTTACATGGTGTAACCCTACTTGTGTCATAACTATATAAAGACCCCTAGTCTAGCAAAATCAGCACTACTTGTACAAGATAGAGGGCAATCCGATTTTGAGGTTTAGTGAAACTTCTCTCAAGGTTATTCCAAGTGTTGTAGTGTTATGTGAGACATTTGAGGCATCATACTTGAGGTGCTAGGCTCACAAGGTTCTCAAGGAATCCAAACTACAAAAAAGTATGTTCTTCTTCTAGCACTTATGTTTAAAAGTTCCCCATGCTATGCTAGATAGGTTAAGAACCTTGGAAAATCAATTTTGCATGTATCATAGTAAAACATAGATCCAAGGTTTCTAGGGTTGCATGTACACCTTAGGAGTGTTAGAATGCTCAAAACCCTTCAGTTATTACTATTGCAAATATTTGCACCGCATTTAGCGAGTATATGCAGTAAGAGTGCTCCGATAATTGACAGTGACGAAATTTCATAATATAATCCTTACTAGGTCCCTTTATAATCGCTCAGTGTATACAGGTCATGTATAATTAAGATTGAGAAGACCGTCGACTGAGTGACTCTGCCCTAAATCCACAATCAAACAAGAAACAAGAAGTTAGGCGGAATCAGTCACTCTAAGCCTGCATAATCCTAGCTATATAGGACCCTAATGTTTACACTAAGCCATTATAGCTCACCTGTAAGGATCCTTAGTTTTTATATGAATGATGTGTTTTATTCGGATGAGGGAGCAATTTATGATTTGTTTTTAATTGGCAAATATTTTCAGTGAAAATTCGATGCTTAATTATTGTTATTTAGAGACGTACCAAAAATCCTAGAAGAGTTCCTCGTTGTTTTTTCATGTCCTGTTGTTAAACTCCTCCCGCTCCTCCGTCATTCCTCTCTGTTGGGCAAAGTCTCTTGAAATGCCCTGTCTCACCACATGCATGACATACTTGGCTTGTACTAGCATTGGTAGTTGAAGTGATGTGTTGGGCCGAAGTCCTACAGAGGCGGGCGGTGTGCCCCTTCTTGTTGCACCTCTTGCAATACAACTCCCGACAGACTCCATAATGATGGTAGTTGCATTTGTTGCAGTGTGGGAGATTTCCATAGTATGGTGTTGTCGGTGTCGAGGTAGTAGGGCCAGTGGGGGTAAGGACTGCTACGGCTTGTTGCCTCTTGGTAGGCCCTTGAGTCGAACTGCCCCATTTATCGTTCCCGAACTTTCATTTCATGTTCTTAGGTTTGGGGGTTGGGGTGTCCCTGCAGGCAGGCACTCGTTGGTTTCCTTGGTTGTTACTACAGTTTGAATTGTCGACACTGTTTCCACTTTCGTTTGTGTTGTTAGCGTTGAGATGCGCCACGACAGCTGTTGTGGCAGTTGTTACGGCGGCTTGGAATGTAGCAGAGTCTATCTGCAGAACCGGTGTTTTGTCGGTTGGATGGTTACTTCGTTTTGGAGGCATGATTCTGTTGCATGTTGAGAAACGAGTTCGTAAGTAACGATGGTCGTTGCTAGTTGTATTCGATCTAGTTATTTATATACATATAAATTTTTACGTTTCGTTGAACTATTCTCAATGTTTCTGCCAACCTTCCTGAGATGTACTTATGGCAGTGAGTAGAAATAGTTATCGTACAAGTGCTAAGTTCACTAATCCTAGTACTACTCTCGCCCAAATTCGCTTAACTGCGGAGTTCTGACGGGATTCGGTGCATTAGTGCTGGTATGATCACACCCTATAAGTCTACGGGGTGGCATCCTTCTACCATAAGGTTTAAAAGATGAAATGGTGGTAAGTATTTAGTAGTGGTTATAAGTCGTGTGTCAATTGAACTATGTTATCTTGGTTCTGTGCGTATCATGTTCTGACTTTTATAGAGTTTTGTAAACAATTCATAACAGAGCTCTATATAAAAGAAACTTATGAATTTTTAATGGTGACCACCCTTATATGAAATTCTATAACTTGATGTACTAGTATTGGTTGCTACGAAAGAGGTGATAAGCCTAACACATAGTATGAGTAGTATAATCTCTAACTAACTAGTTATATTTGTTTATTAATTATTAGTATGACGCATAAGGTGCTCTCTGGTTTGTTCCTGATAGGGTAAGGTTCGTTAACGATCTCTCTAGTGCCTTTCTCTTCACCCAATCCTTTCTCGGAATCCTCCTCATGAACCCTCTTTTGGTTCATCCTCAACTCCTCTGTTGGCTGTTGTAGTGGAGTGGCTACATCTAACTATGTTGTTCGTGCGAGAATGGGAGTGTCTAAAGAATCTATGAGATTAATAAAACATTTCTATTAAAATTAAGTTTTTATGGGGGTGATCCTTACCGGGTCCTTCTATAATCACGTAGTGTATACATATTATATATAACGAAGATCAAATAGACCTTCAAATAAGTGATCCTACTCTAAGACCACAACCAAACAAGGAACAGGAAGTAGAGCGAAAATCACAAATTCTAAGTCTATAAAATCTCAATTATATATAACCTTAACGCATACACTTAGTAATTATAGACCTACCAGTAAGGGTCTTTTAGTTTTCACATAAGTTAGTTATAGTGCCTAAAATACTCCTATAATATTTTAATTATATGTTTGATTCTCGAGCTTCTTGGTATACGAAGTTGAGAAGTTTTAGACTTGTTGTTATTGTATAGTATCACAAAATACTCCTATAGTATTTTAAACTTTATGTAACATCCCAAAAATACCAGCTAAAAATTTCATTTTTTAAATTAGGTTAATACATAAAACATCGTTACTAAACATTCATAATATTAATTCATGTCTGAAAACCGGTAACATCATAGTAAAATATTCAGAGTACATCCCAGAAAATCCATAGTGCGGAAACAAGAGTGTGTGTGATATGCGGCTCCTTTCCCCTAGCTGAAGAGGTACCTGAAACAAAACTGTAAACTGTAAGCACGAAGCTTAGTGAGTTCCCCCATCGTACCACATACCATACAATCACATAACATACAGATACTGTCAGGCATATCTGGGTGCCCGACCTACCCCTTCGGTCTTTTCGACCGGATACTGCCCAGCATATCTGGGTGCTGGCCTCCCCTTCGGTCCTTTCGACCGGATACTGCCTAGCATATCTGGGTGTTGGCCTCCCCTTCGGTCCTTTCGACCGGGTACTGGGGACTATTTCACCCCTCTACTACTACCACATAACATATATCACATAACCATAATCTGTCTAACATGACTGGGTATGACTACCCCTTTCGGCCCTATCGACCGGAAATCCTGGGGACTATCTCCCCTACTGCTACTAGCATATAACATCATATCATACTAGCACATAACATATCAGGTAGTAGCAAACCTAGATGATATCACAAAGACAATCATCCATCATACAACTCCTACTGGTGGGCCGGCATTGTGGCCGTAGACCCACCGCTACTGGATGGTAACTCACCTCGAGGGTAGCTGCTGAAAACCCGCTCAACCTACGCCTGGCTGCCGCACCGGTAACCCTCCGGCTATAAATCTGTAATCATGGATTAGGTACTCATAAATACCCCTTAGGTCAAATGACTGGTCAAAGTCAACTTCTGATTGACTGGACTCGCCGAGTCCATATAGCGACTCGCCGAGTCCTTCTACGTCTAGCCCGACTCTGACTCATCGGGTCCCTGTTCCCACTTACTGAGTCAGCCTGACTCGCTAAACGGGGACAACTAACAAACCCGCGACTGGACTTGCCGAGTCCAAGGGGGGACTCGCCGAGTTCGACGATCAGATCTCACAATTCGCTCCAATCTTCCATCAGAACATCAACCTTGGAGATTTGGAGATTCTGGGACTATAGCTACACGTTAAATTGCTAATTCCACGTGCGACTACGAAGGGTTGGACCTCCTACACTTAAACCCTTCTTATCCTAGTGACACTTCATATGGCTCGCCGAGTTTGAAGAACAACTCGCCGAGTTCAAGGCTATATTCAAGGGACTCGTCGAGTTTGAAGAACGACTCGCCGAGAACCAGGCAATCTTCATAGGACTCGCCGAGTTGTTCATCCAACTCGTCGAGTCTAAGGCCATCTTCATGGAACTCGCCGAGTGCACTTTGGCACTCGCCGAGTTCCCTTCGACTCTTCACCCAATCTGGCCAAATCTGAGACATGCAACTGATCCAACTCATGGGTCTCAGTTCCTAGGGTCTGGTTATCACATATACACACGAAATCTGGGGGTTTTAAGGCTTGAAGATCAACCATTGCGGACAAAAAGGAACCTAAGAGCTAATGAGCAAAGTGAGGGTTTTATTACCTGATTTGATGCCTTCCCCAGAGTAGATTTCGGATCTACCTTCACTTCTGGAACACTCCAACTTCCTCCTTCTTCTTCTAAGCTCCAAAACCTTCGTTGGAAGATCAAAATCACTCATGAACACTAAAGGAGCTAGGGTTGTTCTCTACTGCTCTCTGGGAGGAAAATGGGACGAAATGGGTGTTTTTGAATGGGTAAAATAGGGTGCAATGTCTGAAAATAGAGTTTCATCCAGACAGGTGGACTCGCTGAGTCCATATGTCGACTCGCCGAGTTCCCAGCTTAAATCCCTTGTCCACCTCGCTGCTACTCGGCGAGTCGGGACGCAGACTCGCCGAGTTCCTGGCAAAAATTTAAGAAAATACTTAAATAAAATCGTACCAGGAATCCGGGGTGTTACAAATCTCCCTCACTTATTTTAGACTTTGTCCTCGAAGTCTGCCGCTCCCTCCCGGAACAGCTCCGGATAATGCTCCACCATCTCATCCGCGGGCTCCCAAGTCCATTCCGAGCCCTTCCGGTGCTGCCGTTGCACCTTCACCAGCTCCACCCTCTTGTTCCTCAGTTCCTTCGACTTCCGGTCTAGGATAGCCACAGGCCGCTCGATATAATTCAGGCTGTCATCAACCTGGATGTCCTCCAAAGGTACCACCGCTGAGTCGTCCACCAGGCACTTCCGCAGCTGGGAGACGTGGAAAGTGCTGTGGATCTGACTGAGTTCGGCTGGCAGATCCAGCCGGTATGCCACCTTGTCCACTCGGGCTGCAACCCTAAACGGTCCAATATACCTGGGACCCAACTTGCCCCGCTTCCTAAATCGGATGACGCCCTTCCAAGGCGACACTTTCAGGAGAACCATATCCCCAACCTGCAACTCCAAGTCTGATCGGCGCCTATCGGCATAACTCTTCTGCCAACTCTGAGCAGTCTGAAGCCTGCTCCGGACCTGCTGAATCTTCTCTGTCGTCTTGAGCACTACTTCGGTGCTCCCCATGACTCTCTGTCCAACCTCGCCCCAACATATCGGGGTCTTGCACTTCCTCCCGTACAACATCTCGAAGGGAGGACAGTCAATACTCGCGTGATAGCTGTTATTGTATGAAAACTCGGCTAAAGGAAGATAGGTATCCCAGCTACCACCGAAGTCTAAAACACACGCCCGCAGCATGTCCTCCAGAGTCTGGATGGTCCGCTCGCTCTGGCCATCCGTCTGCGGGTGGAAGGCTGTACTAAAATGCAGACGAGTACCCAGCTCGTCATGAAACTTCTTCCAGAACCTGGAAGTGAACCGCACATCCCTATCCGAAATCATCAAAACTGGCACCCCATGCCGTGCCACTACCTCTCTGATGTAGATATCGGCCAATTTCTCGGCCGAGATGCTCTCCTGAATCGGGATAAAGTGGGCGCTCTTGGTCAACCTATCGACGATGACCCATATCGAATCCACTCCCCGCGCGGTCCTGGGAAGCTTGGTGATGAAATCCATCGTGATGTCTTCCCATTTCCATATCGGGATATCCAACGGTTGCATCTTGCCGTGCGGTCTCTGGTGTTCGGCCTTGACCTTCCTGCAGGTCAGGCACCGCTCAACGTACCATGCTACATCCCGCTTCATGCAGGGCCACCAATAGTCCAGACGAAGATCCCTATACATCTTCGTTGCCCCTGGATGAATGGAGAATCGGGATTTGTGCGCCTCCTCCATCAGAACCTGGCGCACGCCTCCGAGGTATGGAACCCACACCCTGCGGTGTAATGTCAATAATCCCCTGCTGTCATGGTCGAAGGAGGAAACCTGTCCTACAATCCGCTCACTCTTCCGATGTTCCTCCTTTATAGCCTCCTACTGAGCCTCCCGGATCCGCTCCAGAAGCGGAGTCACCACCGTCATCCTCAAACAGATATCCCTGATCGGTGCTGCCTTGCGGCTAAGCGCATCGGCCACGACATTGGCCTTCCCTGGGTGGTAGAGGATCTCACAATCGTAATCCTTTACCACATCAAGCCACCGACGCTGCCTCACATTCAGATTTGGCTGGTCCATGAGGTACCTCAAACTCTTGTGGTCCGTGTAAATCGTACAGCAAACCCCATAGAGGTAATGACGCCAAATCTTGAGGGCGAACACAACGGCCCCCAACTCCAAATCATGCGTCGGGTAGTTCGCCTCGTGAGGCTTCAGCTGCCTCGACGCGTAGGCGATGACATGCCCTCTCTGCATCAATACTGCGCCCAAACCTGAGGTGGACGCATCGCAGTATACAACAAAATCCTCCATGCCCTCTGGCAGGGCTAAGATTGGCGCCTCGCACAATCTCTATCTCAGTGTCTCGAACGCTGCCTGCTGCTCAGGCCCCCAACGAAAGACCACGACCTTCCTCGTTAACCTGGTCAGGGGTAATGCTATCTTGGAGAAATCCTGGATGAATCTCCGATAGTAGCCAGCCAATCCCAGGAAACTCCGAATCTCAGATGGAGATTTCGGAACCTCCCATCTCAGCACGGCCTCCACCTTGGCCGGATCCACCGAAATCCCGTTCTGGTTGACAAGGTGCCCAAGAAACTACACCTCGCGCAACCAGAACTCACACTTGGAGAACTTGGCATACAAGTTCTCCCTACTCAAGGTCTCTAGAACCTCTCGCAAATGCTCCTCATGCTGCTCTCGCGTCTTGGAGTAAACCAAGATATCATCAATAAATACTATCACCGACCGGTCTAACATCGGTCTACACACGCGGTTCATGAGGTCCATGAACGCGGCAGGAGCATTGGTGAGCCCGAAAGGCATCACCACGAACTCATAGTGGCCATAACGTGTCCGAAATGCCGTCTTCTGCACATCCTCCTCTCTGACCCTCACCTGGTGATACCCTGAACGCAAATCTATCTTGGAGAACCAAGATGCTCCCTGAAGCTGGTCAAATAGGTCTTCAATCCTCGGGAGTGGGTAGCGGTTCTTCACCGTTACCTTATTCAGCTCCCTATAATCGATACACATCCGATGCGACCCGTCCTTCTTCTTCACAAACAGAATTAGGGCTCCCCAGGGTGAACTGCTCGGTCGAATGAAACCCCTGTCTAACAGCTCCTGAAGCTGTGTAGACAACTCCTGCATCTCAGGAGGAGCCAACCGATACGGTGCCTTGGCTATCGGAGCCGCACCAGGGACTAGGTCGATCCTGAACTCCACCTGTCGCTCCGGAGGTATCCCAGGCAGCTCCTCGGGGAATACATCCGCGAACTCTCGTACTACGGGCACATCGCCCACCGTCGCCTTACCCGCCTCCCGGGTGTCCCTGACATATGCGACATATCCTGCGCATCCCTGCTGAAGGTAACGCCTTGCCCTCGCTGCCGAACAGAAGGCTGGCCCTCGCTGTGATCTCTCACCCTGAATTACTAACTCTCCCCCATTTGGGGCTCTGACTCGTACTAACTGATGCGCGCAATCTATCACTGCCCCATTGGGACTCAGCCAATCCATACCAATAATGACCTTGTTTCCCCGCAATGGAATGGGAACTAGGTCAACCAAATACCGCTCTTCGAACAACCTCAATACACAATCTCGGAAGACCTCTGATGCTCGCACCAACCGGTCGTCCGCAATCTCGACCTCTAAAGGGAAATCCAACATGCCCGAGGACTCAGGAAACTTCTTGCTAAGTGCAAGAGAAACAAAGGATCGGGTAGCCCCCGAATCAAACAACACCTGGACTGGAATACCGTTCACATGGAACGATCCTAAACGTATGTACACAAAGCACATATCAATATCATAAATCTCATATAAATAGGTCAGAGGGAAAGAATCATACCCGTCACCACATCGGGTGCAGCGCGTGCCTCCTCGGCTGTCAGCTGAAATGCCAGGCTCCTCACCACCGGAGCCTCTGCCTTGCCCTGCCGGCCATCCGTAATCCGCAGGGTCGCTGGAGCCGGCGCATGTACTGGCGCTGCTGCTGTCAACTGAGGGCAATTGGCCCTCTTGTGGCCCCTCTGGTTGCAGTGGAAACACAGCAACTCGGACGTCTGAAATACCGGAGTAGGAGCAGTACAATCCCTGCTAAAGTGCCCCGTCTTGCCGCACTTGTAGCAGCCTGACGATCCTAACCTGCATGGTCCCTCATGCGACTTGCCGCATTTCCTGCAACGGCTACGACTCGGTGGGCCTCTTGGGCCCGAATCTGATCCCTTGGGCTTCTTCCCCGAAGCCCCCGTCATCTGTCCCTCCTCAACCTTTCTCTTCAGAATGTGACCCAGATCAATCTCCCTCTCCCTTGCCCTGGCAATCATGGACTCCAGGGTAGGGCAAGCTGAAAAACTGACATGCTCCCGGATGTCGGCTCGGAGCATGTCGTGGTAGCGGGTCCTCCTCATGTCCTCATCACCCGCGTACTGAGGTACCAGTAACGCCCTCTCCCGGAACTTGGCGGTGATCTCCGCCACTGTCTCTGTCGTCTGCCTCATATCCAAGAACTCCCGTGCCAACTGCTGGAGCTCCACCGCAGGCGCGAACTCCGTCCTGAATCGTGTCACAAAGTCCGGCCATGTCATAGCCTCAATGGCCGCGGCTCCCAAAGAGTCACAAACCGACTCCCACCAATCTCTAGCTCTGTCACGTAGACACCCTGCTGCAAATCGTACCTTCGACCCCTCAGGGCAGAAGCTGATCAGCTGTGCAGACTCAAGGTCTACAATCCATCGTCTGGCAGCAATGGGGTCCTTCACCCCATGGAAATCTGATGCACCACTGCCCCTGAAGTCCTTAAAGGACAGTGTGCGTGGTCCTGACTGGCTAGCCGTCATATCACTCCTGAACGCCCTGAGACGATCCTCCATCAACTCTACAATACCCTCCTTGATCGACCCGAAGATGATGGGAGTCGACTCAAGGATGCCCCTGGTAATCTCTGACGCGATGAACTCGCGTAGACCCTCATCAACTGGTTCGGACCCTGAACCCAAACCCGATCCTGATCCTGAGCCTCCCGCTCCCTGTCGTGTGGTCACCATACTGCAAAACATAGCATAACCACCATCATACTATATTCCACTAACGAGGCTCACATTCATATCACAAGTCCCCGGTCTCGTCTCGGCCCTTTTTGAATCGAGTACGGATCCTCCGCTTTCAGTAGTACGGGCCCATACTACCTTCCACGTCTATCCGTACTTTCCTCAAGAATTGCCTCAACTCAACCAAGTCCTTTCTACTAATACTGCGGTTCTCGTGCTACTCTCGCCCTAGGCTTGCCCTAATTAATCGCCATCCCACTCTCTGCCATTAGCTGCACAAGAAGTCCCTGCTTTCTTTCCCTAACTAGCTCGCGAATACTATTACATATTACTCAGACTAGATAATTCTTCGAATGAGAGGTCCTACCCTACAACGGTTGGACTCAGACAAGAGCTGCAAAGCAGGGCTAGACCCAACCTTCTGAAATTATTTAGTCCTTGCAATATGTAACGTAACATATTCGTTTACTAGTTAGTGAGAGACAACTAGAACTCCTAAAAGCACATAGCAAGCAGCATTCGTGCATTGAGTACACATAATCAAGTATATACTATTCTGGCTATCATACTGACTGATCTGTACTAGCATGAAATTCTCATAAAGCTGGAACACATAAAGCAGGCACATAAGGCATCATTCCTAGATCCTTAGTCCTATTCTAGCATGCTGTTTTACTGAAACTGGAACTGATAATCATAACAATAACTTGTATGGGTACTTTGGGGAAAACTTACTTGAGCTCGGCCGGTTGCGCACATCACACACCTTGTTCTTTCTTTCTCGAAACTCTTTTACTTAGTCTTTAGAAAAATCATTTCTTTATAAAAATCTTTTAATCCCTCGATTTGAGTCCAGACACCCCCGAAGGTGTGTCCGAATCCCTCAAACCAGGGCTCTGATACCAACTTGTAACATCCCAAAAATGCCAGCTAAAAATTTCATTTTTTAAATTAGGTTAATACATAAAACATCGTTACTAAACACTCATAATATTAATTCATGTCTGAAAACCGGTAACATCATAGTAAAATATTCAGAGTACATCCCAGAAAATCTATAGTGCGGAAACAAGAGTGTGTGTGATATGCCGCTACCGTGCCAGCTCCTTTCCCCTAGCTGAAGAGGTACCTGAAACAAAACTGTAAACTGTAAGCACGAAGCTTAGTGAGTTCCCCCATCGTACCACATACCATACAATCACATAACATACATATACTGTCAGGCATATCTGGGTGCCCGACCTACCCCTTCGGTCTTTTCGACCGGATACTACCCAGCATATCTGGGTGCTGGCCTCCCCTTCGGTCCTTTCGACCGGATACTGCCTAGCATATCTGGGTGCTGGCCTCCCCTTCGGTCCTTTCGACCGGGTACTGGGGACTATTTCACCCCTCTACTACTACCACATAACATATATCACATAACCATAATCTGTCTAACATGACTGGGTATGACTACCCCTTTCGGCCCTATCGACCGGAAATCCTGGGGACTATCTCCCCTACTGCTACTAGCATATAACATCATATCATACTAGCACATAACATATCAGGTAGTAGCAAACCTAGATGATATCACAAAGACAATCATCCATCATACAACTCCTACTGGTGGGCCGGCATTGTGGCCGTAGACCCACCGCTACTGGAAGGTAACTCACCTCGAGGGTAGCTGCTGAAAACCCGCTCAACCTACGCCTGGCTGCCGCACCGGTAACCCTCCGGCTATAAATCTGTAATCATGGATTAGGTACTCATAAATACCCCTTAGGTCAAATGACTGGTCAAAGTCAACTTCTGATTGACTGGACTCGCCGAGTCCATATAGCGACTCGCCGAGTCCTTCTACGTCTAGCCCGACTCTGACTCATCGGGTCCCTGTTCCCACTCACTGAGTCAGCCTGACTCGCTAAACGGGGACAACTAACAAACCCGCGACTGGACTCGCCGAGTCCAAGGGGGGACTCGCCGAGTTCGACGAACAGATCTCACAATTCGCTCCAGTCTTCCATCAGAACATCAACCTTGGAGATTTGGAGATTCTGGGACTATAGCTACACGTTAAATTGCTAATTCCACGTGCGACTACGAAGGGTTGGACCTCCTACACTTAAACCCTTCTTATCCTAGTGACCGTTCATATGGCTCGCCGAGTTTGAAGAACAACTCGCCGAGTTCAAGGCTATATTCAAGGGATTCGCCGAGTTTGAAGAACGACTTGCCGAGTACCAGACAATCTTCATAGGACTCGCCGAGTTGTTCATCCAACTCGTCGAGTCTAAGGTCATCTTCATGGAACTCGCCGAGTGCACTTTGGCACTCGCCGAGTTCCCTTCGACTCTTCACCCAATCTGGCCAAATCTGAGACATGCAACTGATCCAACTCATGGGTCTCAGTTCCTAGGGTCTGGTTATCACATATACACACGGAATCTGGGGGTTTTAAGGCTTGAAGATCAACCATTGGGGACGAAAAGGAACCTAAGAGCTAATGAGCAAAGTGAGGGTTTTATTACCTGATTTGATGCCTTCCCCAGAGTAGATTTCGGATCTACCTTCACTTCTGGAACACTCCAACTTCCTCCTTCTTCTTCTAAGCTCCACAACCTTCTTTGGAAGATCAAAATCACTCAAGAACACTAAAGGAGCTAGGGTTGTTCTCTACTGCTCTCTGGGAGGAAAATGGGACGAAATGGGTGTTTTTGAATGGGTAAAATAGGGTGCAATGTCTGAAAATAGAGTTTTATCCAGACAGGTGGACTCGCCGAGTCCATATGTCGACTCGCCGAGTTCCCAGCTTAAATCCCGTGTCCACCTCGCTGCTACTCGGCGAGTCGGGACGCAGACTCGCCGAGTTCATGGCAAAAATTTAAGAAAATACTTAAATAAAATCGTACCAGGAATCCGGGGTGTTACACTTTATGTTTGATTCTAGTATTCCTTTGTATATAGAGTTGGTAAGTTTTAGACTTGTTGCAACACCACTATCACTCCCAAACACATGTTGGCCGTATCTCAAATAAATATAGTTGATTAGGCTATATTTATCCCAGATATGATTACATAATTGTCTAGGTTTGACTGTAGTGTCCAACATCAAAATACTTTTGTTTCGTTCTTCTTGTGATAATTGTTCTAGTATATATATATATATATATATATATATATATATATATATATATATATATATATATATATATATATATATATATATATGAGTAGGATCAAATGAGAACACCAAAAAGGTTGAGAACGCGAGAATAAAGTATATTCATTTGCGATTCCATGTATTCATTTGTGGAGAAATGATAAATTTTTACGCCTTTAATTTCAATTGAAGAGAAAAAGCATATTCATGTTGATTGTGCGTAAAAATTTATCATTTCTCCACAAATGAATATACTTGTTCTCGTGTTCTCAACCTTTTAGGTGTTCTCATTTGATCCTTTCCCTATACATACATATATAATATATATATATATATATATATATATATATATATATATATGCATGTATGTATACTTTTATAAAAATACTTTTATATTTTAAAAGTATAATTCTTGGTCAGAGTGTTTTTATCCCATTGTGTTTATAGTTGTATATCTTTTGTGGGTTGATATACTTAGTTCACTATAAACAATGCTCTGATACCAATCTGTCACACCCCCAAACCGGAACGGAGGAAACGTTCGGGGGCAGAGGACGTCATGTACATCATCACAACAATTGTATAATAGTAATCAAAGTAACAACAACCATTGTATAGATAACATAATATTTACATTGTGTTCAAAACATTGCTTGTTTAACATTAAAATTATAGCAAAAGATAAGACATGATGCTACTATGCCCCGTCTTCGTAACGCCTGGGAGGGTACCTATCTACTAATACAAGTGGTTTGAAAAAGTGTCAACATTAAAGTTGGTGAGTTCATAAGCATTTTTGTTATAGAAAGTATATTCTTTGTTCTTTGAAAATGTTAATGTGTTCTTCCAGAAAATCCAATATTTTCTTAGTAAATAAGTTATAGTCGTAGTACTTTACAACCAAAAAGTATAAGTTTCTTATGTTTATAATATGTGATTCGAGGTTCTGATTCATGTAATTGGTACGACCTGTACTGTTGCTGTTGGATTAGGTGTCTAAGCCCATAATTATTTTTGGTATGTACTTGATTTGATTATGAGCATGGTCCTTTTGGGTTGCCTTCACTCATGCAACTTGATAGGATGACAAGAGGAGAGAGAGTAGAATTTATTATATGAATAATAAATTGGTACTGAAAATGGTTTTATTAATATATTACAAGATTGATATATTATTTGGAATTCATATTATTTAATTAGTATTGATCAGAAATTAATTTGGAATTAATTTAATGGTCAAAAGAGACTTATTAAATAATTGGGGGACTGTTATGCAAATCATTGATAGTTGCATAATTGGGCTGATTGACTCCATAGAGTGGAGTGGACGAAATTTATGGGGAAGCCCATAAGATTTCGTCCATGGGATCTAAGGAAGGAGTTCATGGGCTGCTTGTTGCCTAAGTTAGGTATTAGGGTTTCCACCTGAAAACCCTAGCAGCCATAACTATGTATAGGACCCCATACAAGGGGATTTTCGGTCTAAGCATTCAAGAAAGAAACCCTAGCCAAAATCCTTCTCTCCTAAGTCATTATCCTTGCATTGAGTGTTTGTGACTCCACTAGAGGTGCAACACTTGGAGCACTAGACTTTCAGAAGTCAAGATCAAGAAGGATTAAACTTGTTATTACAACATAACAAGAGAGGTAAAGATTCTAACCCTAATCATATGTGATTTTTGATATATGTATGCTAGTCATAGGGTAATTGCTTTGGTATTCATAGTTGTATGTTCAAATTAGAAAAATCTAGATCCAAAGCAATTAGGGTTGCATGTACACCATAAGAATGATGTTATGCTAAAAAACCCAACAATGATATCAGAGCATTTGTCGTCTTTCTATTGAATAGATGCAAAAGTGAACTGCCAAAGATCAAGAAATCAAAGATTTTGCTGTCTGACAGGGTCTACTCGACGAGTCCATGTATGGACTCGACGAGTTGCATGAACTCGACGGGTTCCATAGTGGACTTGATGAGTCTAGGGATCTGATGCCGGGATTTTCGATTTTTTGGCCAGATTTTGATTAGGATAGTTACCAAAACTCTTTTTTATTGCCTAAAATCGATTTTCATGATTGGTATGAGATATCCTTATCAAAATTGATGAATTTGATTAAATATGGATAATATAAGATTATTATGATTCAAATATTTGACCGAGTAATTTTGAAAAAGTTTTAAATTACACCCTTTAGGTTTTATAGTTTAAATTTGAAATTAAAAGTTTTAGTTTTTGAAATTTAAATAGTTAAACCCCAATATTTTGAAAAGTTCCAAAATTTGTCCTCAAGTTTTGGAATTTAAAGGTTAATTGAAAGGTATTAATTTTTGAAATATTAAATTCTAAAACCCTAATATTTTGAAAAGTTCAAATTACACCCTTATGGATTTTATTAAATTAATTAAGTGTTTAATTAAAAGTGAGAATTAATAAATCCATAATAATATGGTTTAAGTTTAATCAAATTAGAAGTCTAATTTATTAATAGATTGAACCACTTAGTATTTTAAATGTATAAAATACACTCTTATACTATATAAAATTAAAGGTCTAATATATTATCTATGTATAAGTAAAAGGCCAGTCTTACCGTTACTAGGCCTTATTCACGAAGCTGGTCTATAAGGGGTGTTTAAGGAAGCGGCCTGTAAAATGACCGTCATTGGGTTTCCACTCTTACCCACCGCACTCTTGACTAGTGGAGGGTCATTAGCCGAATAGGTAGGATAGGACACAAACTTCCATTAATAAGTATAATGAAATACGAAGTAACTAAACGCTTTTATAAATTCTCAAATCTTAGTTACTTTAGGAAAAATGTGAATTTGATGCTAATCCATGAAATTGCACATTGCACCTTGTTGGTCGTTAGTGGAGCGTGTGTGGTTAACCGGCACACTAATTGAAATGCCCGTGTTTCTGGCCTAAGCATTAAAGACGATGTAATAGTCTAGGTCAACTATTGTAACATGTATTGAAGTAATAAGAATAAATTATGTGAATTTATGTGCTTTATACTTAATTATTATGATTTAATAAATTAAGGATAAAAATAAGCGCCGAAAATAAATGTTAGATAAACCCGATATCTATTTAGAAAGTTGTAGTGGTTGAAACAAGGATTCCGGAGATATAAATAATACTGAAATCTGAGTTATAACGAAGAAGTTATGACCTGTCGAAGTTTGGCGACAGAACCGACACGACGCTGTGTGATGTAAAAAATGAATTTACGATAAAGTGCTTTTTAGCCTTAGCAATCTAAATGAAAGTTGTAATACACGTTAAACCGAGAGTGTGCATAAAAAGAATGTCCAAATCTGAATTGGTATGAGGAAGTTATGAATTTTCTAAGATTTGGCATAGCAGTATGCAGCCCAGAATTCGAATTATAGATCGAGTGGTTTTTAGCCGACACAACCTAAACGAGAATCAAAGATCTCGTCGATAGTAGTTTAACGGTAAAAAGACAGACAAAAACGGACGTCGGATGAAGAAGTTATGGATTTTTAACAGACTTTTCCTGTCCCGGCCTGTTAAAAATATAACTTAAAAAATAAAATCAAAATTAGCCGACGGAGTCTAAACGAAAGTTGTAGAGCATGGTCTCACCTACACGTGGATATAAAGAACGTCAAAAACGGATCCCGTATGCGAAAGTTACGAATTTTTAGAGTTTAAGGCCCAAATTCCGAGGCTGGTCCGAAGGCGTACGCCCAACGTACAAAGGAGTACGCCCAGCGTACTCGGACTACCTTCGCTACGTGTTAGTAGCCTTGATACGTCCGAAGTCCGGAAACCGAACAGAAGGCATGTAGCCACTACGCCCAGCGTACGAGGTTCGTACGCCTAACGTACTCACATTTTGCTCGGTCCAGAAGAGGCCACGACACGCCCTTCGCATGCTAGACACGTGGATGAACACGTCCGAAGTTATCCACTCCTACGCCCAACGTATGTGAGTACGCCCAACGAAGAACTTCTCAAGGCAGTACACCCCGCGTACTCTACAATTACGCCCAGCGTAACCTGAGAGTTTGGTCACTATAAAAGGGGTGTGAGACCTCCCGGATTTGTTTAGAAAATTTTATAATTTTACACCCTCCACTTTCTTCTAAGCTATCCTAACACTCGCAAAAGTCTAGGGAATGTACCTAACACCCGAAGCAAGTCCCGAAGCCCCGAAGTCCCCGAGAAAATAAATTTTTCGAGTCGAAACTCTGCCCGCGTGAAACCCGATTTTTTAGCAAACCCCCCAGTTTCGTCGAAAAAGATTGTTTTAAGGAACGAAGTGCTGTCCAATCACTGTCTTATCAGGTGAGTGTATAGTCACTTTCATCTTACACATAGATATGAAGTATTTTGTATAAAATACATGCTATGTGAATATATTGTTTGTTTATTTGAGATGGATGTTGAATGAATGAATTATACAGGTTTTAAATGATTTAAATTGTATATGTATTTTATATCTATAAAAATATTGGGTAAAACATGGGTAGATGAAATAGTTGGCATGTGATGAAAGATGAGTTGGATAAATGAGATGATCGGTGATATAGATAATGAGATGAGGGTGAGGGGTGAAATATGAGAGAAGCCCTTACCCAAACGTTGGCCCCGTCATTCAGCAGAGTATGGATGACAACCATGGACTATTCTAGACGGTCCGTGGAACACTAGCAGGCTCGCAACCTGTAGGTGTTGTGAACTATATGTTCATTAGATGTACTCTAAATACCCATTGACATGTATTGCAGGTGGATTCCCGTGAATAATATTGTCTATAAATGAGAGCTATAGACTTAGCACATGTTGGATGAACCCTAGCAAATATGAATTTAGTGCCTGTTGTATAAACCAGGGCGACGATGTACTTCATGCCTATTCCTTAGGATGAATCCTTTGGAATGATAGATAGATGATTCTTAGGGTAAATCCTTAAGAAATAAAGAAGATAATGGGGATGGGTAATTGGGTTAATTGTTTGATGATAAAATACAATAACTTTATTATTGTGGGTTGAAAACTCTATGTACTCACCACGTTTCCCAACCTGAACCACTCAAGTTATTTTTTATCACAAGTGTCGATACGAAGCTACGTTACACTGAGAGATTAAAGGAGATGTAAAATCACTAGTGTAACTGAATGTAAGTTCTGTTTATGCTTATGCTTCTGTATTGACGATGACATCCCAAAGTTTTAAAATGAATAAAATACATTTCCTCGGAAATGATTTGATAATATATTTATCTTGTTTTTGGGAACAAATTCTGCAACATATTTCTTTAAAAGATACTCTGATTTTTAAAATCAAGCATAAACAAATCGGTCTTTTCGGGCCATGAAATTGGGGATGTCAAACTAATATGGGACCAATGAAGGATGACAATGGGTAGCTCGTAGATCATCATAGATCAATGGAGCGTGTGTGGTTAACCGACACATTGATTAGGTGATATACGTCTATGAGAGTACCAAGCTAATTTGCATGGTTATTCACACCTTGTTTGTGATCCTCGGCATCACAGTCACAAACTTGAAGGGCATAATCGAGATTAAACATCCCATTGAAAAGTTCAATGAATCTTAAAAGATCTAGGAGTTTCAATTCATTTAAAACCTAATTTTCATTTTCGTTTTTCATGGTGGAAATTGGTAAATCGTCATTTAGCTACCTTCAAATATTTTTCAATTGGATTACGACATCCCTCTTCCGAATTGTAGAATATTGTGTTGGGTCCTAGCCTTGATATTTCATTTGGGTGTTATATTTAGGACTTAAATCAACTAACTTGAATTTCTCCCTTTTGTAGATGTCAAATTCTAACAACTATGGTCTTCCTGAATCCCTGGAAAAGGCTTTCCACATGAAGATGATATTCCATGATTGGATCATGGAAACGGAAATGATTCTTCACTTCCTCCACCTCCCCCAATAATTCTCCCTGACCCACGTGTTCAAAGACTTGAAAAGTTCAAGGTCACTCAAGCCCTATTGGCAAGCAAACATGAAGATGGAAGGTCTGTGTGTGCACACGTCTTGGAGATGAAGTCACACATTGACAAGCTGGGAATGTTGGGTGTCGATGTCTCAAGGAAGCTGGTTGTTGACTTGGTTCTTCAATCACTTCCTGTCTCATATAGTGATTTCATAAAACATTACTATATGATGGACCACGATGTGAACGTCATTGATCTCACCTATTTGCTTATTAATGTTGAATCAGCAATGATTTGGCACTCTAGTCAAGCAAATTTGACTGGTAGATCAACCTCCCAAACTTCCATGGACATTGACAATGGCGACATTGGAAGTCCAGAAAGGTTTTCTCTTCCCAATGGAAAGGGATCGGCCAAGGTCAAACCGTTTGACCAAATGGTAAAGAGAAAGGCTATGTCTGAGATTGTCCCGTGTACCATTCCAAAAGAGTCCATTTGTTTCTAATGCCAAGAGAAGGGGAATTGGTTACGAAGCTGCCATATCTACCTGAAGGATCGAAAGGATGGGAGAGTCAAGATGTATGACTCTACATCAAGTAAGTCCACTATCTAACTATATTAAGTTCCTATTAGTAGATTCTTAATACATGATGTGATAAGATTGCATTTTGATGTTTTGTAGGATCGAAGAAAAGAAAGGAAGCTTAAAGGAAAAGTATGACGAGTCTGATCGCGAAGAGATGGATTTCAATCGCATGGTTTGATGATCGGATTTTTGAGCTGCTGCATAGGAGTCATGATAGATTGCTTAGGAATCTTGAATAACATAGTTTTCATTTGTAATTGCGTTGTAAGGACAAGTTTTTCCGCATTTTTATAAATAAAATAAATTTTGATTTTTGTCTTATATATATATATATATATATATATATATATATATATATATATATATATATATATATATATATATATATCCTTGCAATGACTTTTGTGAAAAATGATGTTTGTATATTTCTATTGTTAGCAATATTGAAAATGGATGTGATTCTTAGTTATGTTATTTGTGGTAGTGTCGAAAATTTAAAAAATAAGGAATGATTCTCATCACCCAAGTTTCAATTGGATAGAAACTTGGAATCATGCGACTTGTATTGTATGATGAATGAGAACCTTTGTATTTGGGAAATTAAGACTAATTCCTTGTTCACATAAGTGTGTGAGTTAAGTGTAGGAATAAAGGATCTAGTACGCATTGTTGTGCATTGGTCAAGTCCACCACAAAGAACGATAAGAATATTCGTCATGATTTGCTAAAAGTTTAGTAAACATGGTTATACTTACAAGATTAAGTGTAATTCTGAATCATTTGTAAAAGTTTAAATGTATACTAGAACGGATAAGAAGAATCAATTAGGTAAAAAGATAAAAGTTTCTCCAATCTGAAAAAAAGGGAGAGTACTTGTGTATCATGTTTTATGATCGTGAAACCATATCACTATTGATCCTCTAAGGACACCTTAGTGCACTAGTATGGCTAAGAAGAGGAATTGGGAATTGTTGAAATGGTAAAAATAAAAGGGTGAATCATACTTCGTTCCAAAATCGAGTCTTAGAGTCATACTCCAAGATTGTGACTTGAGTGACATAACTTAAGAAGGTTTATAACACTCATCAAATGTGGAATAGAAAAATTTGTTTCTTACTCTTGCACATTTGAAATTGGTAAGCTGTGATGTCATGGATAAGACAAAGGCCAACCATGACCAATTGTGTGAAGTGTTTGTCTTGATAAGAATCTGCACTAATTCTTGAATATTTGTTTGTCGAGGAATGTTTCTTGACATGGGAATCTTGTATGTCAAGAAGTCATTGGGAGTCTTAATAGTCTTGAATAGATTCAGGAACTAATCAAGAATAAACCTATTGTCTATCACTAGCACATGACTTGAGGTTTATAACCTATCGTGTTGACATATTCTAGTTTCTATGCCATTCCAGTTAAGTTAACTATGCATGTGAGTCCTAAGAGTTCTCAATTGATTGCATAAGGTAAAGCACCTTGATTGGTGAAAGTTCATTGATCTGTATGGGTGAGCTGCTTGACTACATGGAAGACATGGTAGGCCCTTGTGCTGCCAGGTGGCAAGAAATTAAGATTGGACAAGTTTAGTCCATATGGTTTTGGATTTGTCACAACCTTGTCTTATGATTATGGTTATGACAAATTCACATGGATATGAACACATGTACCATAAAATCAAAGTGACAAGGTTTCTCTCCAATTCATGAAAATGATTAGGAGGAAACGCTTTCACTAAGAAGATTTTAAGGAGATAGAAATTGTGTAAATTGCATTCTCAAATTCGATTATGATTACGGAATCCCTCTTCATAGTTCGAATTGTGAGATTTGGCAATTAGTCTGAACATTTGGGACTTATTGATATAAGTTCTGAAATTGTTTAGACACACATATGAGCTTTCTAATAAAAGGTGTATAAGCTTAGATAAAATCTTATCAAAGCGTGTCGTATCAGAAATATGAACCTTGGTTAAGGAAATCAATAAGCATTGATTTCTAGAAGTATAGCTAATTTCTGTGTACATGTCAAAGCTAGTGGGAGCATAAGTGCTATGTTGGTAAGGATATAATTATCATGTTAGTGGGAGCATGATTATTATGTTAAGTGTTGCGAGTTAGCAATATTAATTATAGAAAACAAAAATTTCAATTCGCAAAGTTGCAGAGGTTGAGAAGTTGTTTTGCTATAATTAAGGGAGAGAAACTTATACTTCATTTCATATGTAAAAGCTTAGATCAAGAAATTTTAATTAAATTTAGTCAAAGGACATATATGAACGTTATGTTGAAAAGATTCAACATAAGGGAATTCTATATATGGCAATATTACAACAAGAGACTAGTATGAATCGTATCCCATACACTTCTGGTATAGGATCGATTGCATATGTTGTAGTAGTCGACCGTTCTGATTTTCCATATGCCTAGGGCATTAAGAGGGAAAAAGGACGAGAATCGGAATGACTAAAAAATAATTAAACAACTGTCAAGGACGATCTAAGGTTCGCCAAGGATTGCTCGCTTGTGGGCAGTTGGAAGTATAGTAATGAATGGACTATATTGACATTATTATGAATAGATAGGATTCTATTAAGAATGAGTTGTCATATGGAAAATATGGAAAAGTTTCCATAATGGGAGTTGGATATTAAGAATCTATGTGTAGGTTAGAAACTTTTATGCGAGAAGGATGTCAAAGGAATGTACTTTGAATATGAGACTTCATATCTATAGAGTGTCTTGCAACAATCTCCAATAGAGCACTTGTAATATCATTGGCAAAGTCTTTGTGACTTTGGTGCTATGACGTTACAAAAGGATCATTGCGTAAAATGTTATAATCTAACACATCTAATAGTGGCAAAAACTTGGTATTCTTACACTTATAAAAATGATTAGGAATTGTGAAATGAGTATCATTGGAAGTGTGTTCAATTGATCTATTTCACAAAGTAAGGACCATAGGAAAACATAATGTGCATGCTTGGAGCATGGGATGACTATTGTTTCAATTCAAGTATTAAATTGATTATCCGAAACATTATACAATGAGTAATGTGTCTACAACATGGTGACTAAATAATAAGTATTTTATTTATACTTAAGAGTTTGAGGCCATACTGGATTCGATTATTCTTGTGTTTCACTTCACATGTTTTGACTTCTAGAATAACTAGGTTATTCAAACATCCACAGTCAATCATACTTTGGAAGTAGGTAATGAGGTAAGACTGCCATGAATCCGATTATAGATTGTCTGAGTGTTTAGGCATAGCAAAAGTCTGCTGCAGTATTCATGAGTACTACTGAAATAGGGATTTGACTATTAGATTAAACCCACGCTCATGTGAATCACTTCATGGATTTTATCACGAGTGATTGTGAGATGATAATATCTTATATTCTTGAAATGGAGAGATATGAGTTGTTGTTTGCGAGTGGGTTGCACATTGATAATGCGTAAACGCATCAGTAACTTGATTTTATAAAACGTATTGTTGTATGTAATTTTATAAGTAAATAGTGCAAGCATATGATTTGACGTTTATCCGTTCCTTTTACCCAAAGTGGGATAAAAGAAATATCTGTGGACCCCTCGATGATTTAGTGATGACACCCTAAGCGCTTGGCCAAGCCTGAACTAACTTGATGTGTTCAACTATAGTCTGTTGTCAGTCGTCATAAATCGGAAATTGGGAAACAACACATGAACATAGAGAATGATTATAATCCATCTCTCAGTTCATACGATATCTAGAATGGAGGAATATATGATCCCTTGTCTAAAGGACGCTTTATTGATAAGATCAGAGTTCGACAGCAGCTTTTGAAAGCTACGATTGCTAATCAGATTCTGAAGTCGTACTTGTAATAATAGTTATTAGACTTATCCAAGTGGGAGACTGTTGGATTAGGTGTCTAAGCCCATAACTTGATAGGATGACAAGGGGAGAAAGAGTAGAATTTATTATATGAATAATAAATTGGTACTCAAAATGGTTTTATTAATATATTACAAGATTAATATAATATTTGGAAATCATATTATTAAAGTAGTATTGATCAGAAATTAATTTGGAATTAGTTTAATGGTCAAAAGAGACTGATTAAATAATTGGGGGATTGTTATGTAAATCATTGATAGTTGCATAATTGAGCTGATAGACTCCATAGAGTGGAGTGGACGAAATTTATGGGGAAGCCCATAAGATTTAGTCCATGGGCTCTAAGGAAGGAGTTCATGGGCTGCTTGTTGCCTAAGTTAGGTATTAGGGTTTCCACCTGAAAACTCTAGCAGCCACAGCTATATATAGGACCCCATACAAGGGGATTTTCGGTCTAAGCATTCAAGAAAGAAACCCTAGCCGAAATCCTTCTCTCCTAAATCATTCTCCTTGCATTGGGTGTTTGTGACTCCATTAGAGGTGCAACACTTGGGGCACTAGGCTTTCAGAAGTCAAGATCAAGAAGGATTAAACTTGTTATTACAACATAACAAGAGAGGTAAAGATTCTAACCCTAATCATATGTGATTTTCGATATATGTATGCAAGTCATAGGGTAATTGCTTTGGTATTCATAGTTGTATGTTCAAATTAGAAAAACCTAGATCCAAAGCAATTAGGGTTGCATGTACACCATAGGAATGATGTTATTCTCAAAACCCAACAGTTACCTCCTATGATTGCTTAGTGTATACAAATTATAAATAATTAATATCGAACGAACAGTTGATTGGGTGATTCTGCCCTTAGCCCACAACCAAACAAAGAATAGGAAGTAAGGCGGAGATCACACATTTCACTGCCTATCGGATATTATATATATGTATGTATATATATATATATATATATATATATATATAGATATACATATATATATATATATATATATATATATATATATATATATATATATATATATATATATATATATATATATATATATATATATATATATATATATATATAACTCTGATGCATAAACTAAGGAATCATAGAATTAACAATTTAGGGTCCTTTATGTTATACTAGTTCGTAAATAAGTGTTGACTCTTTTGTAAAATATGTTCCTAGTTCCACCCGCTCTACTGTAAAGCATTGTTTTTGGTAAATAATCGTATTTGTTTTCAGAAAGTTGAACTGTAAACTGTTTACTTTGTAAAATAATGATGTTTATCCTGGAAAATCCTATATTTTCCATAAAACCGAATTGTAGTCTTAAACGTTCCAAGACCGAAAAGTACAAGTATAATTGCAATACTTAATTTGATGATACCTAGTTTTATTCATAAGTAAAACTAGTTGAAGATGTGTTTGCCCTGTAAACTAGATTTGATATTAATACCCTCCTATGATCACTTAGTACATACGAGTTGTATAAGTCAGGACTTGGTTGGTACTTAGATAAGTACTTGAAGACGTCTCACAAAATGCTTCAACGAATTTACTAGTAATAAAGTGAAAAACCTTTTAGTAATTAACATGTAACTTTGTAAAATAGTACCTATGTTCCATAAACTATACATATTATAGTCTATAAGTTTGTTTCCATATTGTACCATGAACTTTGTAAAATAGTTTCATATGTTCCATAAACTATACCTATTATAGTTTATAAGTTTGTTTCCGTTGATGTAAAAAAACCATTGCGTCTTAACATGTTTTGTAATTGTTTGTAAATTTAATAGTAACGATGTTTGGCGTATTTAATAAATTTCATGTTTAAATACATATTAACGGTAAGAAAACATAATAAGTAAATTATACTTTTAAACACAAGATTTCTTGTGTTTTACTTGTATCCACCCCCCCCCCCTAAAAACATTGAAAAAGCTTGGAAAAATGTGGGGATATGAACTCACCTCAAATGTGTGTGCTAGTTCGGACGGGAAGTGATTGCGAAGGATGCCCGGGTTTGAATACGTGATGTAGTCACTGTTGGATTAGTGTCTAAATCCATAACTATATTTGGTATGTACTTGACCCGATTGCCATGGTCCATTTGGGTTGCATGGCATCATGCATTTGGATATACTAAAATGAGAGAAATAACACTTTAGGTTTATTGATATATTATAAGTTCTAATATATTAATAAGATTATTTAATTAGTATTGATCAAGAATTAATCAAGTGATCAAAAGGAGACTAATTAAATATATGGGTTGATTGTGTAAATCATCCATACTTGTATAGTGGGCTAATGCTCCATGGATTATCAAGTTGGGCTAAAACCCATAGGATGCTCCATGGTGTTTTTGTACCCATGGATCATGGAAATGAAAGGCCATGACAATTAGGGTTTACATGGTGTAACCCTAATTGTGACACACTATATAAGTATCTTATTCTTCCCAAAAATCGGACACTAGTGTGTGTATGGTGAGGGCTAGTCGATTTCATGAAGTGTTCATTTCTCTCTAAGTTATTCCAAGTGCATTTGATGTTGTGTGAACCATTTGAGGTGTCACACTTGAGGCACTAGGCTCTTAAGCACCATGAAATCAAGCTACACCAAAAGGTATGTTATCTAACTTGTATTATTTCATATGAATCAATGTTTTTGTATGCTAGTTAGGATAATACCTTGAAATATTCATATTTGCATGTATAATAGAGAAAACATAGATCCGGTGTATTTAGGGTTGCATGTACACTTAGGAGTGTTAGAATGCTCAAAATCCAACAGTGGTATCAGAGCCTAGGCTTGTTTTCTTGTTATACTTGCAAAATTGGCTGAAAAATCGAAGTTTGTTGCTGTCTGAACAGCAGACTCGCCGAGTCCATGAAGGGACTCAACGAGTCCAAGGCTAAACTCATCCAACTCGCCGAGTTGGTTCATGCACTCGACGAGTTGGACCCCCAGACAACATATCTTCGACTGTTTTGGTTGGAATTGGACTAGGAACATTACCCTAAGCTGTTTTTGAACTTATAAACTTATTTTTGATGTGGTAATGTTCATGCTAATCCAATTCCAAAGATAATTGTCAATAGATTCATGTTTTGTATTAGTTTAATGGTTTGGCTAATTACATAAAAAAGTTTGATTGAATTATCTTGTTCTTATGAGTTGCTTAGATTAATAGAAAAGTTATGTGAAATTGTTGTTTTCAATCCAAATTAATCTAAAAGTTGGTTCTAAAATGTGTTTTTGTAACTTGTCCTCAAGTTATATGAAAAGTCACATTTAAGATTCATAAAACTCATAAAGACTTCCATAAGTTATGAATAAGGAAGAGTCACATTCTTTAATGGTTTAAAGTCTTCCATAACTTGTCCTAAAGTTATGGAACTTGAAGAGTTTTTTGAATTAAAACTACTTTAAACACATAAGTTATGGAATTGAATAGTTTTGAATAGTTTCAAAACTTGCCCTCAAGTTTTGGAATTTGTAAAGTTTCCCTCATGAATACTTTAGTTCCAAGTTAAGCCCTTACAATTTTAAAAGTTAAAATTCAACCCTTATACTTTATAGTATTATAAGTTAATAATATATATATATATATATATATATAAGAGCAAGTCAGTCTTACCGTTATTAGGCCTCATTCACGAAGCCGATCTATAAGGGGGGTATAAGGTTGTTACCTATAAAATGATAGCTTAATGGGTGTCCACTCTCACCCACCACTTCGTTGACTGGTGGAGGGTCGTTAGCCGAACGGGTAGGACAAGGACTAGAATTCTCCCTTTATTAAAAGTATTAATGATAAATACTAAGTAACTAAACCTTTTATAAATTCCCAATCTTAGTTACTTAGGAAAATGTGAATTTTGTGCTAACCCATGAAATTACACTTTGCACGTTGCTTAAGTCGTTAGTGGAGCGCGTGTGGTTAACCGGCACACTAACCTGGATTTAATAAGGTAGGCAAAGGGTAACTTAATGTTTATCATATTATCGGTGGAGCGCGTGTGGTTAACCGGCACATCGATTGAGGGGTAAATATTAAGGGTACCAAGTATATTTGCATGGTCATTCACACCTTGTTTTGTGATCGTCGGCATCCCAGTCACAAAATTTGAGAGGGCACAATCGAGATTGAAACATGCCATTGAAAAGTTCAATGAATCTCAAAAGATCTAGGAGTTTCAAATCCAATTAAAACCTTAATTCCTATTTCGTTTTTCATGGTGGAAACTGGTGAATCGTCATTCGCCTACCTTCAAATATTCTATAGCTTGGATTACGACATCCATCTTCCAAGTTATAAAATATTGTGTTGGGTCCCAGCCTTAATATTTCATATTGGGTGTTATATTAAGGACTTTAAATCAACTATCTTGAATATCTCCCAAAAGATGTCTGGTTCAGACATCTATGATCTTCCTAAAAACTCTTGGAACAAGCTTTCCTAATGAAGATGATGTCCCGAAAATCATTCTTCACTCCCTCCACCTCCTCCAATTATTCTCCCTAACCCACAAGTTCAAGGTCACTCAAGCCCTAATGGCAAGCAAGGTCTATGTGTGCTCACATCTTGGAGATGAAGTCACATATTGACAAGCCGGGAGAGTTGGATGTCAAAGTCTTGAGAAAGTTGGTTGTTCAATCACCTTCTAAGTCTCACAGTGAGTGTCCTTTGGGACTACTATGTAAAAGACTATGACATGACCCTTAATGATCTTATCTATTTGCTTGGTGCTACTGAATCAGCAATGATTTCGAGCACTGGTAGTGCAAATTTGATTAAGAAGATCAACTTTCCAAACTTCCATGGACATTGACAATTTGTAACATTGGATATCTAGAAAATCTTTTTCTTCCCAATGGAAAGGGATCGACCATAGTCAACTCGGTTGACCAAATGGTAAAGAGAAAGACTAAGTCTGAGATAGTCATTTGTGCCATTCCCAAAGAGTCCATATGTTTCTGTTGCCAAAGGAAGGGGCATTGGTTGCGAAGCTGCCTTAACTACCTGAAAGATCTAAGAGAAGGTCTAGTCAAAAAGTTTGACTCTGCTTCAGGTAAGCACTATCTAACTCTATTAAGTTCCTATTTGGAGATTCTTATTACATGATGTGACTGGGTCACATGTTGAAGTTTTAAGAATCAAAGAAAGGAGAGGAAGCTTAAAGAACAGTGAGCTGATTCTGATCGCGAAGATGGATTTCGATCGCATGGTTCGATGATCAGAAATTTTGAGCTACTGCTTAAGAGTTGTGATAGATTGCTTAGGAATAGATAACAACATTGTTTCATATGCATTTGCATTGTAAGGATAAGTTTTTTCCGCAAGTTTTAAAATAAAAGAAAAGTTTTTGATTTTATTTTAAGTATCCTTACAATGGCATTTGTGGAAAAATTGTTGTTTATATGATTCCATTGATAGCAACATTGGAAAATAGATTTGATTCTGTCCTTTGTGGTAGTGTCATAATTTACCAAATAAGGAAAGATTCTCATCAACCAAGTTTCAGTTGGATAGAAACTTGGAATCATGCAAGTTGTATTGTATGATGAATGAGAATTTTCATCTTTGGTAAATTAAGACTAATTCCTTGTTCATATTTATATGTGAGTCAAGTGAAAGACTAAAGGATTGAGTACACATTCTTGTGCACTGGTCAAGTCCACCACAAAAGATCGATAAGACTATTCGTCATGATTTACTAAAGTTTAGTAAATATGGTTATACTTACCTGTTTAAGTATAATTCTGAAACATTGGAAAAGTTTCGATGAATGGCAAAACGAATGAGAAGAATCAAATTAGGCAGAAAGATAAAAGTTTCTCAAATCTAGAAAGATGGGAGAGTACTTTAGTATCGTGTTTTGTGATTATCTTAGTGATTATGAAACCATATCACAATTGATTCTCTAAGGACATCTTAGTGCATTTTTTGTTTGACTAAGAAGAGGAATCAAGAATTGCTGAAATGGTTAAATCAAGAAGATGAGTCATACTTCGTTCCAAAACAATTCTTAGAGTGATACTCCAAGATTGTAACTTGAGTGACACATCTTAAAGAAGGTTTATAACACTTGTCAAATATAAGAGTAAAATTTTTTCTACTCTTGTACATTTGAAATTGGTAAGTTGTGATGTTTTGGATAAAACAAAGACCAACTAAGGCCAATTGTGTGAAGTGTTTGTCTTGATAAAGATTCCGCACTATCTCTTGAATATTTGGCAAGTGAGTCTTATATGTCAAGAGGACAGTGAGAGTCTTAAAGATCTTGAAAAAGCTTCAAGATCTAATCAAGAATAAAACCTGTAGTTTCTCACTAGCTCACGACTTGAGGTTTATAACCTATCGTGTTGAAATTTTTCCTATTTCTGTGCCCATTCCAGTTGAAGTTGACATTGCATATGAGTCTTGAGAGTTCTCAATTGGTTGCATAACAACTTGGAAGCAATGGCAGGCCCTTGTGCTGCCAGGTGGCAAAAATTTAAGATTGCACAAGTTCAATCTATATAAGTTTGGATTTGTCACTAACCTTGTCTTGGTTTTGACAAATTCATATGGATAGGAACTCATACACCATAAAATCTAAGTGTCCTAAGGTTTCTCTCCGATTCATGAAAATGATGGTGAGGAAACGCTTTCACTAAGTAGATTTTAAGTAGATAACAATTGTGATATTTTCATTCTCAAAGTCGTTAGTGGAGCGTGTGTGGTTAACCGGCACACTAACATGGGCTTGTGAGAAATGACAAAGGTCTAAACAATTGAGACTATGATTACGACATCCCTTTTCATAGTTCTAAAATTAGTTAGACACACATATGAGCTATCTAAGGTAAGGTGTATGACTTTGATAAACTTTTATCAATGCATCTCGTATCCGAAATCTGAACTTTGTAAGAAAGTCAATAAAGTATTGATTTCTAGAAGTCCAGCTGATTTATGAGTACATGTCAAAGCTAGTGGGAGCATAAGTGTTATGCTAATAATCATCATGTTAGTGGGAGCATGATAATTATGATAAGTATTGCAAGTTAGCAATGTTAATTATAGAAAAACAAAAGTTCAATTGGGAAAAGTTGTTTTGCTATAATTAAGGGAGAGGAAATTGTACTTCATTTCAAATCTAAAAGCTTAGATTGAGGTTTTAATCATCTTTGGTCAGGGATATATATATAAATTTCATGTTGTAATGGCACAACATAAGGAAATTCTATATATGGGAACATTATTTGTGTTCTAAAATTCGATTATGATTACGGCATCCCTTTTCATAATCTGAATTGTGAGAACATGACAAATAGAAATGGAAATATTATGGCAAAAGACTGTTCTAGTATCATGTCTTTATGTGAGACATCATGAATCGCGTCCCATATGCTTCGGATATAGGATCGATTGCATGTGTTATAATATTCATCTGTTTTAAATTTTTCCAAATGCATATGACATTAAGAAGGGAAAAGTACTAGAATTGGATATGACTAAAATGATTAAGCAATTGTCGAAGACAATCTAAGGTTTACCAAAGATTGTTTGCGCAGGGACAGTTGGAAGTATGGTGTTAATTTTTTGGAGAGAACCATATTGACATATTCTGAAAAGAGGCAACTCTTTTTCAGAAGTGATAGTCAAAATGGGAATGTGGAAATGTTCCCATAGGTGGAAGTTATTCATTAAATCTGTGTAAGATTAGGAAACTTAATGCAAGAAGGATGTTCAAAGCAATGTACTTTGACTTTGAGACTTCGTTTCCATGGAATGATCTCCATTGGAATACTCTGTAATGTTTGTTGACAAGTCTTTGTGACTTTGTGCATAGTCATTACGAGACGATCAGTGCATATAAGTTTAGAATCTAGCAGATTTAGGTAAATGGCAGGAATTTGGAATTCTTGCATTTGCAGTAAGGATTTGGGATTGTGAAATGAGAATCATTGTAATTATGTTCAATCGATCTATTTCACAAAGTAAAAGATCATAGACAAACTTAGTGTGCATACTTGGTGTATGGCATAACTAATGTTTGGAAAAAACATAGTGTGCATACTTGGTGTATGGCATGACTAGTGTTTAGAAAACATAGTGTATATGCTTGGAGCATGGGACAACTATTGTTTTAATTCAAGTATAAAGTTGATAGTTTGAAACAGTATGCAATGAATTATGGGTAATCAATATGGTGATAAATAAAAGGTGTTATATTTATATTCATAAGTTCTGAGACCATATTAGATTCGATTATTCTTGTGTTTCACTTTGCATGTTTTGACTTCCAGAATAACTAGGTCGTTCTTCCTGGATAACTAAGTTAATCAAACTATCCACAGTCGGTCATATGTTGGAAGTAGATATGAATCAAGACTGTCATGAAGCTGGATTGTAGATGTCCAAGGTATGGGACATAGCAAGTGGTGCTACAACATTCATGAGTACTCATAAGTTCTCAGTATTGGATTCAACCCACGCTCATTGGAATCACTTCATGGATTTTATCACGAGTGATCATGAGACGATAATATCTTATATTCTTCAAACCTAGAGATATGACTTGTTGTATATGAGTTGGTTATACATTGATTGCACGAAAACGCATTTAGTAACTCGGTGTTATAAAACATGCCTTTGTGTATGATTCAACAAGTAGTAGAAAAAGCATATGAGTCGAAGTTTATCCATTCCTTTTACCCTTAAAGGGATAAAAACGATATCTGTGATTTAGTGATGACACCCCGAAGTGCTTGGCCAAGCCAGGACTAATGTGATTTGTTCAATTAGTCGGTCGTCATAAATCGGAAATTGAGAAACAACAAATGGACAGAGAGAATGATTTTAATCCATGTCTCAGTCCATATGATATCTAGAATGGATGAATATATGATCCCTTATCTGATGGACGCGTCATTGATTTGTTCAGAGTTCGACGGCAGCAGCTTTTAAGAGCTACGATTGCTAGTCGGGTTTTGAAGTCATACACAATAATAGTTTTACACTTATCCAAGTGGGAGACTGTTGGATTAGTGTCTAAGTCCATAACTATATTTGGTATGTACTTGACCCGATTGGCATGGTCCATTTGGGTTGCATGGCATCATGCATTTTGATAAACTAAAATGAGAGAAATAACACTTAAGGTTTATTAATATATTATAAGTTCTAATATATTAATAAGATTATTTAATTAGTATTTATCAAGAATTAATTTGGAATTAATTAAGTGATCAAAAGGAGACTAATTAAATATATGGGTTGATTGTGTAAATCATCCATACTTGTATAGTGGGCTAATGCTCCATGGATTATCAAGTTGGGCTAAAACCCATAGGATGCTCCATGGATGCTCCATGGTGTTTTTGTACCCATGGATCATGGAAATGAAAGGCCATGACAATTAGGGTTTACATGGTGTAACCCTAATTGTGACACACTATATAAGCATCTTATTCTTCCCAAAAATCGGACACTATTGTGTGTATGGTGAGGGCTAGCCGATTTCATGAAGTGTTCATTTCTCTCTAAGTTATTCCAAGTGCATTTGATGTTGTGTGAACCATTTGAGGTGTCACACTTGAGGCACTAGGCTCTTAAGCACCATGAAATCAAGCTACACCAAAAGGTATGTTATCTAACTTGTATTATTTCATATGAATCAATGTTTTTGTATGCTAGTTAGGATAATACCTTGGAATATTCATATTTGCATGTATAATAGAGAAAACATAGATCCAAGGTATTTAGGGTTGCATGTACACTTAGGAGTGTTAGAATGCTCAAAACCTAACAGCCGTATCCTAATAATATTTATAAACGATATCGCATTTAAATTAATAAGATATTAATTTAAATAATAAATTAAGTAATGGTTTAAATAATAATTAAAATGTTAGACAACACTTTAATTATGTAAGAAATACTTACAAAAGCCTTAGGAATTATTTGGAATACTTCTAGGCGTTTTCGGTGTGCTTGGGAGGTTTTCGGTCGGAGGCTTGAAGATTTGAAGATATTGATGAATGTTCTTGGTGAAAATAAGAACATCTGGGTAGAAATCTCTTGAAGATATGGGGTTTACGGATGATACGTGAGAGCAAAAAGTGAAGTGTTTACGGTGTGAAATGTGAGAAATGAATTGTGCTCATGGCTAAACTTATATATATATATATATATATATATATATATATATATAGCAATTAGATTTCGGCCTTAATGGGCCATAGTTATAAGTTTTCGGTCATGATGCATTGTAAGAATGGTGATTTCGGTCCTTTAAAGGGTGCTTTCGGTTATATGTGACCGAAAACCCTTTGCTCTTTGCTTCTTAAACCGAAAACTCTATGAGATTCCTAATCCTTTGGCCGAAAACCCCAAGTTCTAGATTCTTTGGACCGTAAACTCCTTTTCTTCTTGAATTCTTGGCCGAAAACTCCAATATGGGGTGTTATTCCATGGTTTTAACTTTAATCCTTTAACTTATATTAATTTATACTAACATAAATCAACTTAGGTTTCAAACTATACTTAGTTATTAGCTTATAAACATGCCCTTAACGCTATAAATGATAAAATGCTACTTGCATTGTGGTTTCACTTATACATGGTTAGGGTCTAGACCTTGCTTGTTCTAAATTTTTTGGATTGTGACAATTTATAGCGAAAAGCTGGAAGGATGCATCTTCAATTAATTTGTCATATATTTTTTATTTTTTTCTGCCTTTTTTACTGAATGCTACTATATATCATTTCAACTATTTGTCATAGTTTTTTAATAGCTTAATAACTTTTGTTCTTATATCTAATAAGAAAAAAAAGACATGGTCTTTTTAAATACGGGTGGATATAGGCTAAACAAGGTTTTGATATAAAAACACATTTTTACAAAAAAAAACAATATGTGGAAATCATCAAGAACTCTTGAATCCACATGTGTATATTAATAATAACATAAGTTATATGTCCATATGACCGTGGAGGTTCATCTGCAATGACTCTAGCATATGAGGCATAGCCTTATGTTTGTAGCAGATGATTAAGCAGTATACGAGAGCTCGCATGAAACCCTCGTTAGGGAGGCCCCCTATAAAAAAAGGTTATTTATTTGTGTGAAATTAAATTCATACATATATTATCATTCACTCAATAATATTTTAGTTGTATAATTTATTTATGCACAACACGCAGACATACGTCTAATCTATATCTATCTCTTTATCTTATAAAACAAACATTTTTTTTCTTGAACCTAATGCATTTAAAACTTCTAAGACTATTTAACTTATACAATTTAATTTATGATTAATTAAAAAGTTGTGATTTGTAACTCCCAAAACTCTTCAAATCATTTTATTTAATTGATGCATTAAATGAAATATTAGCCTATATAAGAACATTGTAGCTTTTATATTACATGTATTTCAATACAAAATGATAGATTATTTTGCTAGGGTTTGAAGAGTTATGTAAGTAGTTCCATGGATGTAAGAGAGAAATTGTAACTTTTCCAAATGTAAATGCAAGTAAATTCAAGTTGGGTGTATGTAAAGAGAAATTGAAACTATTTATCGGTTAGAACAATTAACGTTGTTAACATGTATATATCTTTATGTTGTCTTTTTCTTTATGTTAAGACAATCTATTTTTCTATCCAATATAACATTATTCAACATGTTTTTATGTTATTAATTACATGTTATGTTAGTTCTATCGTTTATTTTATTGTAAATAACATCGATAGAGTTTTTGATAATTGATTTTTATAAAAGGAGTTTACAATGATTATTCCAAATTATTGGTGATAATGACTAATTAAAACAAATGATTTTAAATATGATATAATCTTATTGCTGAAAACCAAATCTTATTTATGTTTTATAAATATACATTATTTATGTGCTCGCAAAACTAATATGGATGTACCTATTTTTTAAATATTATTATAGTAATAAAGAAAAAGTAAACTACTATATCTTATTATATTTGTCAAATTTTATTTTTCCATCGTAACGAAAAAATAAAAATATAATATGATTTTATTGTTGAAAACCAAAGATTATTTTTGTGTTAATAAAATACATTCTTTATGTTCTCGCAAAACTAATATGAATATACCCATTTTTTAAAATGTTTTCATAGTAATAAAAATAAACGATCTATTATATTATTATATTTGTCAATTTCATTTTTCCCTATTAGTTTTTTACCGTAAAGAAAAAATAAAATAAAGAAAATATTAATACTTTTATAAGAAAAATATAAGTAATAAAAAATATAACTCAAATGTAACACTTCCCCCTTCCCCCAACCTACTTTTAACATTTCTTTAAAGATTGATCTTAGTATTTAACAATTACTATAGCTTTGTAATTCAAATCACCATTTTACTTGGACTATTTATTCCATTCCAATACTTCAAAAATTTAAGAACAAAGATAAAAATACAATACTAAAGTCGATAGTTTTTTTAGACATATAATAATGAAATTTTTTCAAACATTTAGTTTTTAATTAAGTAAAAATAATAATAGTTTAAGATAACATAAAACTAAAAAACATATTATATTATATTAAAAATGAATGTTATTTAAAATAATATAATAATAATGAATTAAATAAAAAATATTCAATTAAATTATTTCTAAATTAATTAAAAATAATTATAATTAAAAAATGTTAAATCAAAAACTTTATTTAATTAAATTCCAACACAACTTATTATATCTGTCATATTGTATAGTTAAAAATTATAGTATTAGTTGCAAATTAGTATAAAAGTCATTATTTCAATGATAAATGACAATAATAGTGTTATTATAACATATAATTGCCAGTATTAATATTACATTATTGTGCACAACTCAAAAGTTCAAAACTCTCATTACATCTCAAGAGTTTTCTAATTTAAATGTAGTTACGATTTCAAATTTAATGTAATTGGTCATGCCTTTTTATTTTCCACTACATTCAAGATTTTTTTAACTTATGGTTATTAATATGGAGTTCTTTTTTATTTTCCACTTACTTATACACATTGTAGCTATATTAGTAGTATATAAGTAAGTTTTGATAAATAAAATTATATGTTTGAAAAGGTTTGTGATTCAAATATGAAAGAGTTGAAAAAATGAGTTATGTCCCATCAATGGTTATTTCGAAGTCATTTTATTAATAACAATGTTTCTATATATCAATGTATGTTAACTCCTAAATATTCATTTTGAACAATTTATAAGTGTTTAATAAATTTCATTTGATGTAAATGTTATAGTAGATGTTGTAGTGTTTTTATATTATTAAGAGTTGTAGTATTTTCACTACTATTTGTTATTTGTTTTATATACAAATCAACTTATGTTTTATATAAAATTTACACAACTTAAAACGGTTTATAAAATCATCAAAAGTTGTAGTAGTTTTTTTTTCATACTAATTTGCATTTGTTATATATAGAAATCAATTTACATTTGATATACAATTTACACAATATAAAACAATCTATAAAATATCTATTAATATTTAATAGTATAAATAACCAATGATATAAACTTATTCCAATTAATAAAACTAATAGGTTAACTATAGCTTTTTGTTTTGCAACTAAAACTGATTTTCATTTATAAATATTAAATCACAATTTGTTAAAAGTTGTTATTTTAACTAAATAGTTATATTCTTGTACAACGCGTGAGTATTCGCCTAGTATAGTTATAAAGAGAGAAGATAAAGAATTGAAATATAATTTTCAAGTCCTTGAAATGTTTACAAGCATTAAATGTTGTAACCAACGTCTGAGCATTAAATTGGAATTTAAATATAATGACTTTAGGGCATCCACAATGCATTGAACTCTATAGAGTTCAATAGAGTGTCACATCATCATTCACTATTCCATACAACTCTATTCATTTTTATCCCACATTGCATTAAACTCTACAAGTTCAATGGAACATATTAAAAAAATATTTATTTAAAGATTAAAATAATTTCCTTTTTCCCATTGAAGAGTTCAATGGCCATTGAACTCCAAATCCAATGAATGCTAAGGTGGCATTTCACAATGGTGGAGTTGTATCCATTCAATGACAAGTAGGCATGACACCTCATTCAACTCTTCCATTAAACTCCCCATTGTGGATGCTCTTACTTGAGACATATGTTTAATAATGTCTTATAAAGTAGTTTTTTCGTTAATGTTTCGTTTACGATGAGGAAAATTTCAATAAAAACCATTTAAACTTTTCAAGTTAACCGGTAGTGGATTTATATTCATAGGATGTGCATATAAGTTTAGTGAACCTAACATTTTGGTTCATATTTCTAACAACCTCATTTTAATGATTATTTTCTCATCCATCCTTATTTTATTTTCGACATATAATATATATCAAAGCCTACTTATCACATATGAAAACACAAATCTAAAGCTGTTTATATATTTTAGCAATTTATCTTATTATAAATTTGTGTTCAAAGTTAAGAGAAACCTATATTTGAAAAATGGATATACATTTTCCAACACCTTTCCCATTAGGGTGGACAATATCGATGCAGATTGAAGGAATTTTAAGGGAGGTACTGTAACATCCATAAAATTCGAGCAAATTTAAAACTTTTTAAATCATTTAAAACCATTCAGTTATTACAATTTGTTTTCAAAATAGTTTAAACATCAGAGTTCTCATAAATCATAATCATCAATAGAGGAAGTATACGGTCATGCCTTCGCCTTCCCGCGGTCATCCGCTGAACCTGAAACAATAAACTGAAACTGTAAGCTCGAAGGCTTAGTGGGTTACCCCCAAAATACTCATACACACAACAATACACATACAATAACAAACAACATACTATGGGTCCAATCATCCATCAGGATGGAATACCCCAGGCCCTCAACCATCGGGTTGGAATGCCCACACACAATACATATATAACAAATATTGTGGGTCCAATCATCCATCGAGATAGAATACCCCAGGCCCCCAACCATCGGGTTGGAATGCCAATATACTATGGGTCCAATCAACCATCGGGTTGGAATACCCCAGGCCCTCAACCATCGGGTTGGAATGCCAACATAACCAATCAAACATGTGCACCTATATAAGATAATCATATAACAGTCTATAAAGACAACATACTAGGGTCCTATCATCTTCGGGATGGAATACCCCCAACTACCACTCAATCATGTGCACATATAACAGGTGATCTCCTACCAACATACAGACAGTCAGACCAAACCATAGGTCACTAAGCATAACCACATCCGATCTACCAAGATACCGATCTAACAGATCATACTAGCATATAACCACCCTATCTACCAGGATACCGATCTAACAGATGATACTAGCATATAACCATCCTATCTACTAGGATATCGAGCTAACAGATCATACTAACATATAACCATCCTATCTACCAAGATACCGAGCTAACAGATCATAACAGTAATAATACCAATAACAAAACAAAGGGCCGACCTTGGTGCCTTAGACCCTTGAGTACAGTGAGGATAACTCACTTCACAATGCCGATTTGAACTGAAGAATCGAACTCCCAAATCGCTATCTCACCGGAAATCCCGAACTATCACATAATAAATACCAAGTCATTACACAACATAACAATCTTGACTAAGGATCCACACAATCCATCATGTCCATTCACTTTATTGGGCCAAGGCCCAATGCCAAGTCCATAACCTTGAAAGTCCTTGTGCAAAGCCCATTATTGGCCCAATTTACCAAATTGGGCCCAACTCCCTAATTGGGCCTAATTCCAAGATCCATTATCAAAATTTGGCCCAAAACATAATATTCATAAAGTCCAGCAATGGCCCAAATCCAACTAGTCCATAAACAACCCAAAACCCGAAGCTCAATTGCCAAAGGCCCAACAGAGCACGTACGTGGGGCATACTTCTCTGGTATGCGGGTCGTACTCGTCCTGATGTTGACCACCATCGGGGTGGTTGACCCACTATGCTGGGCGTACTAGGTTTATGCGGGGCATAACCTCGCAGATCTTAACACTTCCACAGGTGCTTAATAGATTAAGCACTTAAGCTCAAACTTCAGAACTACTGCTCAAATGTGCTCTAGGACCATAAAGTCTCAAACTTTAAGACTTTGGTCGATTGAATAGGGCTCAATACATGGTATTAATTCATTAAGACCTCCTAGCAAGAACTAGGGACCCATCTAGCTCAAGGGACTTCATTTTTATGCCTTATGACCCATTCTAGGGTCTAAAAGGACAGCTCAAATCATCCAAAACGAACCATGCATCATAATGGGACTTTATGGGATAAAACATGCAAATAAACTACCAAGTATAGATCTAGAAGAAATACGTATGAAGGTAACAACTTTATACCTTCTGGAGCTCTCAAAACAGATGATGAACCAAGATCTACAAGCCAACCTTCCCTCCTTGGCTCCTTGATGCACAAGCTTCTTCTTGAAGGTACCAAAAACACACTAATAAGGTCAAGAATGATCACTAGGAGGTTAGGGTTCTCTCAAGACGGCTAAGGGAAGTGTGGAGGCTGAAAGAGATGGGAGGGAATGGTCCATAAGGTGATTAAATTCTCCAAAAACCCTAAAAGTTAGAGTTTGCATCCTGGCATACGTACGCCTAGCGTACACATGCGTACGCCCAGCGTACTAGTGTGCACGCTAGTACTCTTAGCGTACCACATGTACGCTCAGCGTACTTACTTAAACTTCCAAACTTACCATTTTGCCACTAGGGCCTCCTTTTGCCACTTCCTTCTAATCTAAGGGCCAAAATGCCCTAATTAAAATCCGAGGGATGAGTTTGAAGCTACTGGAAAAATGGTATGTTATAACTCTCCCCCACTTAAACTAGGCTTCGTCCTCGAAGTCTTCTGCGGCGAACAATTCTGGATAATGCTCCCGCATCTTGGACTCTGCCAAGTCTACTCAGATCCTTTCCGATGCTGCCACTGGTCTCCCTACATAGTTCAAGTGCTCTCTGGCCTGAACATCACCCGGTGATACAACCGTTTACCCATCCAATATGCGCCTTTTTGCAGCTGCCATACATGAAAAGCGATGTGAATCCAACCGAACCTTTTCAAAAGGTCTAACCTACATGCCACTTTGCCAACCTGACAAGAATCCTGATGATTCAAAGTATCAGAAACCCAAATTTTCCCCTTCTTGAAGCAGACCCTTTTCGTGCTGACAGGATAATACGTCATTCAGCTCCTAAAATATCATACGTAATCATTCCACGAATAAATATGAACACTCATGCCTGGCCCAATCAGCCTCGGGCTGTAATACCTGGCATGCCTACGACGGGTGTAGTCATCCCTAGGATGGAATACCCTCGTATCCCCACACATGTTTGGCCCAATCAACCCTCAGGTTGGAATACCAAACACATCAGGTCTAATCAATCATAGGGTCCGGTCATCCTCAGGATGGAATACCCTAGATTGGAATACCACTGAATACATAACCCGGGTCTAAACCCATAACTTGAGATCCAAGGATCTATCCTTGCATCTTCTCCAAAAATCCCCTGATTCGACACAACCGAGTATAACTCCCCCGAATCTCAACAGAACATCCAATCCGATGCGCTCCTACAAGAGACATAACCAACACAATCTCTATGCCCACAGCCTATGACTGGAATGTTCCTGATGACCCATCGACACCGCTGTCGTTACTTCAGTTGCTCAACACTCCATCCTGGAGATTTTCATCTCCTTCATTTCCCAAGAAGGCCTAATCAACGCCCTTCACGACACCAACAAGTGCCACCGTACTGAAACCTCGCCCTACATTATCCACTTATAGAACAAGTTTCTACCCTATAACACATATATTCTTAGAACCTGATCATATATCTAACAAAATCCATACAAAGCCTTCAGCATGCCTGGACCACCTCAACCCAACCACTCTGGAAACCGATATCCAAATTGCAGCATACAGCATCTCCCGTAGCTAATGTCCTATCCGAGAATTCCCGATTCTCCCCCACTTAGAGCGCTAACCACCACCTACTGGTGGTGAAGCCGATACGCGGCTTAACCGTCCCAATCCGAAGTAACGAACTTCAAAAGAAACCGAATTCCCGCTGATGATCTCTGAATTTCTAAATTACAACTGCTTGCCCTAGATGGGCGATTCTCTATCCTATCTCTTATCCTCAAATGCATCTTCGGATCCTAACCATCTACGATCCCTTGACAATAAATTCTCCGTCGAATATCCTATGTCCTAACAACCCATGCAAAAGAAAACGAAAGCTCATAATACAATCGGAAACAAAAGATAGGAGAAAAGACATACCGGTCCCCACATCTGGTGCTGTTCTGGCCTCCTCGACTGTAAGCTGAAAGGAACACCCTTGAGCCTTCGGAGGCTCTGCTCTACCCTGACCCCCGCCAGTAATCCTCATGGTAGCTGGTGTTGGGGCCTGCACTGGCCTGGTAGCCAGTAGGGGACACTGAGCCTTCATATGACCCACCTGCTCACAATGGTAACAAAGTCTGACACCTGCCCCTGGAGTCTGTTGCATACAATCCTTCGCGATGTGACCCTCCTTGCCACACTTGTGGCATCCTGAAGAAGATCGGCAAGCCCCATCATGTACCTTGCCGCACTTTCCACAAGTATGACCCCTCTGACTCTCCTGTCTGTAATCAGCGACCCTAAATTGTTTCGGCACAGGCTGTGACTGTGTCGGGGCCTGTCTCTGCTCTTTCAGCTGAAACTCAATCTCAAGCTCACGCCGCCTAGCGGCCTCCTGTAACTTTAGCAAGGTATCACATCTCTACGTGGACACGAACTGCCTGATGTCTGTCTTGAGCATGCTCATATATCGGGTCATCTGAGCCTGCTCCGAAGCAAAATCAGGGCAAAACATCGCCCTCTCAGTAAACGTGCGGGTGATCTCCGTCACCGACTGTGACAACCGTCAAAATTCGAGTCGGTTCTAGATTTGAATAAACTTAGTTGCACATATATGAACGACACATACTGGACTTTGTAACTAGATGATAAGTTATAACCTACTAGAAACTTGGAAACAAGTAGAATCGATGGATAGTGTACTTAGATTTCACATTGTTATGTGAATTCTACAACTACTTAACTGTAGTGACTATCCATATTCGGGTCGCTCTTTGACTCGAACACCTTTTCAAGAATCATATACACACACCATGCACTTGACCTAGTAGTAGAAATTAGGTCACAGTCTCATAGAAACTTAAGTTGAAGTTGAAAACTAGGGCTAGTATACTTGATTCATTGATTTCACTTGAATGTCGAAACCACTACATAGAATGCTAATAAACCAATAAAATAAGTTACAAATATTTTTTTTTATAACTATACAAGAGTTATAATAACATAAGATAATTTGAAGTCTCAAAGATTCTATTTATTTTGATATCCAAAGATTTACAAACTCTCAAAAACCCTAAAAGCCCTAAAATCTCAAATTTATAAACTTTAACACCTAAGACTCCATAAAATTTGTTATGAACCTAATAATATCAATTGAAAATGACTAAATTTAGAAAAATATAATCAAGGAACAAAAAAATTTAATTCATTAACAATTACCCATAATTTATAAGTCAAAAAATCAAGGTTTCATGAACAAAATCTTGGTTAGGGTGTATATTTTATAAAAAGTTTGAAACTTTTATAAAATAATTGAAATTTTTACAAACTTAAAAGAGAGGGAGGGCATTATACCCTCAAAAGTTGGCCACCCTCTCTCATCCTTCAATATTTGCCTTCCTAAAACATTTACACAAACCTTACACTCCATATCCCTCATTCTCTCTCATTTTTCCAACACCTCCACTTCATTTTCTCTCTATTCTATCTTCCTCTCTCCTTCAACCACGAATTTTATTCCAGAAAATGAGTCCAAGAACACACCTTGAACTCTAAATCTTCATCATCTTGTGGTGTTGTTGAAGGTAAAACTGGATTTCTACTTTATTATTTCTTCAAAATCTCAAGTTTTCTTACACTTTCTCCGTCTTCTACTTCTTCAAACTTGTTTTCCTTTTGTTAAAATGGTTTTTAGAACATCATGAATGTGTTTTAACACCATGCATGTATGATAAACAAGGTTGCATGTTCATGATCTTACTGTAAAAATCGATTTTAAGGATTAAAACATCAAACTCAAGTTAAGAGTTTTTGAGAAACAAAATTTTGTTCATAAATGCATGTATACATTTTGATAATTTTTAAATCTTTTGATCTCTGGAAATATGACTAGGATATGAGTTTATAATGAATTCATAAAATATTTCAAAAGATTTACTCAAAGAAATGATGAAAACTCACTTTTCTAACCAATCATCATGCATGCAATCTGCCAGATTTCTTTACCTGACTTTAAACTGCCATATCTCACTCATTTCGTAACCAAAATTCGAGATTCCTTTTCTGGAATATAATATTTTGAGTTAGCTTTCAAACCCATCTGACCTCATTTGAAAATTCAAATATTTCGATTTTTAGCAATGTTTACAAAACTGTTGCTCAATCAGCACCTTTTTGTGAATACTAGTTTTGTACTGCATATTCAAAGGTCTTATTCATCACTAAAAATCAAGGACAAATTAATTTGAGCACTTAACATCATTTATTAAGAGGTATAAAAAGATCTTGATTCAAAAGCCTTTGGAACATGTTGAAAACATTCTCAAAGTAACATCAATAATCTTTACCAAAATCACAAGAATCAAGTTTTCTCTATAATTGTTTGAGCCTTTAGGCATGTTTTTCGACATCAAAAATAAGAAAACAATTTTTCATTGTTATTAAATTGTTTGAAGTTGCATTCTGGAAATTTTCAGCTCAATATATATTTTCTTTATTTTTACATGAAAATAATAAGAAAATAGATTGTTAAAGCATATAAAATACTTACACTTGTAAATAAATTCTGGAAATATTTGTGGATGCCCCTTTAAGATAATAAACATCTCTCATGAAGTTTCATCGATTTTTGTTACTGTTTAGTATGGTTTTTAATTTTCTTTTTATTTAGCTCTAATAAATCATAAAACTACTTTAGGGAATGGGAAAATATTATTTCTTATTTTTCGCAGCTTGTACCTTATATTTAAGACTCAGAAAAATATTTTGGGAATTTTTCAAAATGTATATATATTTTTCCATGATTTTTGTGTTTGTAATGGATTAAAAACAGGAAAAATAGTTTTACTCATCCAAAACTCATGAAACTTTACCAGAAGCTCTTATAATATGTTAGGATGATACATAAAAATTCTGATGATTTTTATCTTCTGTATGCTATTTTTTTTCTATTTTCCCAAGATTTAATACACTTAAATGTACAAAAATCATAAAATTGGGTTAAACAGTTTAGAAATCTATTTTTATATTTTTCCCAGCTTAAGTATGTGTAATAAAACTTGTAAAAAAGGTTTTGTGAATTTTTGAAACTGTTATCTATTTATTTCTATTTTTATAGAATAAATACACAAAAATCAAAAAAATTGTGTTAAACTTTTTGAAAACACATATTAATATTTTTCCCAGATTATGTACACTGTAAAACAGTTACACAAAAATTATAAGAATTTTTCATGATAATTTACTATTTTTTCCATGATTTATGATTATTCAAGGAATTAAATGGTGAAAAATAGTTAGACAAATCAAAAATTCAAGAAAATTTATCTTAAGGTCTTTGACTTCAATTAAAACTGAAATACAAAGTTTGGGAAATTTAGAACTAAATTGATTTAGTTTTTGAATATTTAATCATTAGAACACCTCTTAAAATGTTAAATATTAACATTTGAATAATGAGAATTTTCCACTTAAATTGTTATATAACAATTGATTCATTGAAATTTAATTTTCACAGAAAAATGTTTGTAACTTATCAATATTAAATTTTGACACAATATTGGCATAATTCTATAGTAGTAGTAAGTATACTAGTGTTAGATTTCGATTAGAAACTCACTAGCGAATACCATTATTGTAGGAATCGATATTGGTACGAGTGGAGCGTAGTCAAGGCACCATTTGCATTATCTCAATGCATTGTGAGTATTCACGACTCCCCTATTTTCGGTTTTTAAATGTTTTGGGGTGGAAAAGCATGTCCTAAACTTTTTATGTTCGTTGTATTTATTTTGACTCGTATGAAACTTGGTTGCTATATTTCGTATGTATGTGTATGCTACTTTAATTCACGAGGACTGTATCGCGGTTAAGTCCCTGGAATCTCTAGACACAACTCATTAACTCTTTTGAGCCTATGGTTATTATGGATAGCGCTATCAGGAGGTAGACAACTCCTCACTCGCACGATTTGGTTGAGTGCATTTTACCATTTTATACACTATGTTTGCGATACACATAGTAGTCAATAGGGCACGATTCGGTCATTAGGCTTGGGTTGTGAACTCATGAATGGAAACTTGATGCACATACGAATCTTTATGCACACGTGAAACTTGTATTCTCATGTTAGCAACGACACTTGTATACTTATTTTAGAAATGAAACTTGTATACTTATTTCAGCAACGAAACTTTTATGCTTATTATAGCAACGAACTTTGTTTCTCATTATAGCAACGAACTTTTATTACTGAAAACTTATATACTCGTTTTAACAATGAAATTGTTTGCTCCTTGTAACAACGAATTTTATTTCGATTCTTGAAACCATTATTATTTTTAATTTGTGAGTACTCACCAACTATTTTTATAGTTGACGCTCGTTTTACATGCTTTTTCAGGAATCATCTAGTAAGAGGCACGTAGAGACACAACACTTGTAGGAGCATTTGCATGTGTTGACTTTTAAATACATTGTAATTTCTTTTAAAAACTTGTTCAAACTCATTGTAAATTTGTAATGTAATACTATGGTTGGTGTTGTCTTTAAACTTTTGCTATGAGACCCTTTGTACTGCCACGTCCCGTGTTTCCGCTTTAGCGGGGTGTGACACCGACTCTGAATCCTGACGCAGATCCAAGAACTCATGCGCTAGTCTCTCCTGCTCAACCTATGGGACGTAACGGGTACGGAACATATCCTGAAATCGATCCAAAGTAACCGCAGGACGCTGCTCATCCAAAATTGATCCAGTAATCAACCTCTACCAATCCTTTGCTCCGGACCTCAGCAGGTTCAAAGCACACCTGACCTTCTGGTCAGCGGGACATGAATATGTGAAGAAACATCCCTCCACGTCAGATAGCCACCTCATGGCTACGATCAGATCCTGAGTACCATCAAATGTCGGGGGCTTCGTGTTATCGAAGTCCCGGTACTGGAAGCCTCGACTGGCTCCTCCTCCTGCCGCTGCTACAGCTGCTGAAGCTGCTGCGGCAGCCGTCTCAGCTAGGGCTGTGTATCTGTCATCAAAATACTCCATCAAAGCGGTCTTGATAGACCCAAACATCTCTGGCAACTGAGCCCGAAACATAGCAGCAACCGCATCATGCAGGATCTCCCGGATCCCATCATCCATCTCGTCTGGCCTTATCTGGCCGATAGTCTTGGGCGTTGCCGGCGCCTCTTCTCTGCCCTCTCCTGATCCTGACCTGGATCCAGTCACGAATCGTCGTGTAACCACCAGAATGAAACATACCAAAAATATATCAGGTACTCCTCATAACAACCTGAGAACCAACTCCCAACTAAAACCCTAGGGGTTGTGAGTTCCTTGATACGCGTATGGGTCATGTGCTTTCAGTAGTACGGGCCCATACTACCTTCCACACCTACCCCTATTTGTCTCAAGTATCACCACAACACCCTAACAATATACATATACATAGCGAGCGCTCAATCTTCACTCCTAGAGGAATGCTAAATATCTCATAACTGGCCTCCCGGCCTCTCACTACCTACCCATCCATGAAACTTCCACCAACCTTGCAGCACTAGTGTATGCTAGCCATACATAACGTTGGACCCTATAGACTTTCGAATACCTGATCCTACCCTAACCCCTTCATCATACAAGAACAGGAAATAAGGCCAAACCACACATTCTCAGGCTATAAGATCTTAATTATGTACAGCCGTGATGCATACACTAAGCAACTACAGTAATGATGTCAATTTCATATAAAGAAAACTCTAGGCTATCAGGCATCATGTAATCAGGCAATTCTATTATGCAATTCCTGAAGATCCCTAGCCTAGTACTAGCATGCTGTTCTAACATATCACATAATCAAATAACTGTATGGTATTTTGGGGTCTACTTACGGGCTCCGGCTGATCGTACACTTCGCATCCTCTTTTACTTATTTTGAAAACCATTTAAAAATCATTTTGAAAATCTTTCCTTGATTTGAGACTGGATTCACACGAGTGTTCCTCCAATTCAGTTAAACCAAGGTTCTAATACCAACTTGTAACATCCATAAAATTCGAGCCAATTTAAAACTTTTTAAATCATTTAAAACCATTCAGTTATTACAATTTGTTTTCAAATTAGTTTAAACATCAGAGTTCCCAGAAATCATAATCGTCAATCGAGGAAGTGTACAGTCACGCCTTCTCCTTCCCGCGGTCATCCGCTGAACCTGAAACAATAAACTGAAACTATAAGCTCGAAGGCTTAGTGAGATACCCCCAAAATATCCATACACACAACAATACACATACAATAACAAACATCATACTATGGGTCCAATCATCCATCGGGATGGAATACCCCACGCCCTCAACCATCGGGTTGGAATGCCCACATACTACGAGTCTAATCATCCTCGGGATGGAATACTCTCGGCCCACAACCATCGGGTTGGAATGCCCACACACAATACATATATAACAAATACTATGGGTCTAATCATCCATTGGGATTGAATACCCCAGGCCCTCAACCATCGGGTTGGAATGCCAACATACTATGGGTCCAATCAACCATCGGGTTGGAATACCCCAGGCCCTAAACCATCGGGTTGGAATGCCAACATAACCAATCAAACACGTGAACCTATATCATATAATCATATAACAGTCTATAAAGACAACATACTAGGATCCTATCATCCTCGGGATGGAATACCCTCAACTACCACTCAATCATGTGCACATATAACAGGTAATCTCCTACCAGCATACAGACAGTCAGACCAAACCATAGGTCACTAAGCATAACCACATCCGATCTACCAGGATACCGATCTAACAGATGATACTAGCATATAACCACCCTATCTACCAGGATACCGATCTACCAGATGATACTAGCATATAACCATCCTAACTACCAGGATACCGAGCTAACAGATCATACTAACATATAACCATCCTATCTACCAGGATACCGAGCTAACAGATCATAACAGTAATAATCCCAATAACAAAACAAAGGGCTGGCCTTGGTGCCTTAGACCCTTGAGTACAGTGAGGATAACTCACCTTGCAATGCCGATCTGAACTGAAGAATGGAACTCCAGAATCGCTATCTCACCGGAAATCCCGAACTATCACATAATAAATACCAAGTCATTACACAACATAACAATCTTGACTAAGGATCCACACAATCCATCATGTCCATTCACTTTATTGGGCCAAGGCCCAATGCCAAGTCCATAACCTTGAAAGTCCTTGTGCAAAGCCCATTATTGGCCAAATTTACCAAATTGGGCCCAACTCCCTAATTGGGCCTAATTCCAAGATCCATTATCAAAACTTTGCCCAAAACATAGTAATCATAAAGTCCAGCAAAGGCCCAAATCCAACTAGTCCATAAACAGCCCAAAACCCAAAGCCCAATTGCCAAAGGCCCAACAGAGGACGTATGCGGGGCGTACTCCTCTGGTACGTGAGGCGTACCAGAGGACCATAAAGTCTAATAGATTAAGCACTTAAGCTCAAACTTTAGATCTAATGATCAAATGTGCTCTAGGACCATAAAGTCTCAAACTTTAAGACTTTGGTCGACTGAATAGGGCTCAATACATGGTCTTAATACATTAAGACCTCCTACCAAGAACTAGGGATCCATCTAGCTCAAGGGGCTTCATTTTTATGCCTTATGACCCATTCTAGGGTCTGAAAGGACAGATCAAATCATCCAAAACGAACCATGCATCATAATGGGACTTTATGCGTACTAGGGAGCGCCCTAGTATGCTTAGCGTACCACATGTACGCTCATCGTACTTAATTAAACTTCCAAACTTACCGTTTTGCCACTAGGGCCTCCTTTTGCCACTTCCTTCTAATCTAAGGACCAAAATACCCTAATTAAAATTCGAGGGATAAGTTTGAAGCTACTGGAAAAATGGGATGTTACAGGTACCATCGCTACTTCCAAGGTTTTGATGTTTGGATGTGAAATTTGTTTTTATGGGTTTGACATCCACCATTCCCATTTGGAACCATCGAATTTCATTTGAGTCGATCATCCTAACTCTTAAATTTTTGGTGTTAAAATCATATTTATTGTCATATATCTGGTTTTTGGCTGTTACATCTCTGTTATATGATTCTTATATTTTTTGGTTGTTTTTAAATAAACATAATTTAACACCAATCAAATTGGTGATGGTGGAATAAGGTTAGGTCGTTAATAAGCTTAGTTAGTTCTTTTCAACTGTTTTTTTTGTGTAAACCTTTTTTGTGTAAGATAGTTAATTATTACAAATATAAATAAACTTATCATTACCCAAACTTATCATTACATCATAATGATGTTAGGTATTAAGCAATTGTGTTGGAATCTATCTACCAAAAAAATTCCAATGATCATGGAATCTAATATATTCCACAAACTTTGTTTGAAAGTTATAAACACGGAAGTAGTTGGTTTCAAACACATGACCTCTTGCATACTAACAGGTTGTCTTGACCTCTAATCACCAAAAAACCCTGATGACCATGAAATTTAATATATTTCTTGAGTTATTCTTATTAGATAATTACGATCTTGTATATTTGTTATGTATATCAACTCCTTGATTATAGGAGCAGATCTTGTATATCTGTTATTATTAATATAAATATACTTCATAACCTTCCGTATTGGGTGTGGTTTTTCACAATTAAACTTCTATATGGGATCAACCTAAACCATCGACTACTTCCTCCCTCTCTGCCAAATCCAATTTCATCGTTTTCTCCCTGCTATCTCATATGTCGACCTCACAAAATGGAACATTCTCCATGAACACTATTCTTCATATGATACCTATCAAACTCAGATCTAAAAATTATCTTCTATGGCATAATCAATGATCCTTCTTCTCTCCTATCGGAAATTAATGGATCAAGTTAATGGATCTTTAGTTGCTCCTACCGCCACCATCACTGTTGATGATAAACAAGTCCCAAATCTAGCCTATTCTACCTGGATTGATCTTGATTAAAAAGCCATCATTCTTGTCAACTCCTCTCTCACTGAAGATGCGGATGTTGAGGTTCTCAGTCTTACTTCATCTCGAGAAATATGGGTGGCCCTTGAAGCAGACTACAACAACTCTTCAGTGGAACGCATTCACTCTCTTAAGGATTCTCTGCGCCACATGTCCAAAGGTACCTCCTCTGTTTCTGACTTTGGTCAAAAATTCAGGACTGTATGCGATGAATTATCTGCTATAGGACAACTTGTGGATAATATGGATAAGCTACACTTGTTCTTGTTGAGTTTTGAGCATTCTAACACTCCTATGGTGTACATGCAACCCTATAAACCTAGGATCTATGTTTTCTCTATTATACATGCAAATATTAACTATTCCAAGGTTTCATCCTAACTAGCATATTATGAAGCACCTATACTACAAAGTTCTAGTTAGATGACATACCTTTTGATGTAGCTTGATGTCTTCAAGCTTTAAGAGCTTAGCCCCAATAGTGTGGAAGCCTCAAATGGAATCACAAATCACCAAAACACCTTGGAAGAACTTGAGAGAATATGTATGCACACTAAAATCGGCCCACTCTTATTTTCACACACTTGTGCAAATTTTATGAGCCAATGACCCCTTTATATATTATGGAGGATTAGGGTTACATCCATGTAAACCCTAATACCTATGACCTTTCATTTACATAGGATCCATGGGTTAAAAGCTCCATGGACCATCCATGAAATCTTAGCCCAACCTAAATGAACTTGGCCCATTCCATATATATAAGAGTCCATATTTATTTAGTTCTTTTTGATCACTTAATTAATTCTAAATTAATTCTTGATCAATACTAATTAAATAATATGATTCCATATTAATATATTAGAACTTATAATATATTAATATAAATCATAAATATACTATTCTCAAAAGACTATCCATATAAATTGTGCCGGTGAAGTGCAACCCAAATGGACCATGCCGGGTCGGGTCAAGTACATACCAAATATAGTTATGGACTTAGACACTATATCCAACAATAACAACATCATGATAAAATATACAGCCGTTTTCATTAATGATAATCTTTTGAGTACATGAAAATTTGCCTACATAGGGCATACAATACATGATCCTTACTTTGTGAAATAAATCAATTGAACATAATTTCAATGATTCTAATTTCACACTCCCAAATCCTTATCGAAAAATGTGAGAATTTCAAATTACTATCATTTATCGAAATCTGTTTAGATTTTAAACTTATATGCACTGACCCTCCTGTAATGAATATGTACAAAGTCACAAAGACTTGTCAACAGTCATTATAAGGTATTCCAATGGAGATCAACTCCATGGAAACTAAGTCTCATATTCAAAGTACATTGCTTTGGACATGCTTCTTGCATTAAGTTTTCTAATCTTACACAGATAACTTCCACCTATGGAGACAACTCCATATTCTCATTTTGACTATCACTTCTGAATAAGAGATGCCTCTTTTCAGAATATGTCAATATGGTCCTTCCAAAATTAGCACTATACTTCCAACTGTCCCTGAGCAACCAATCTTTGGTAAACCTCAGATTGTCCTCGACAATTGCTTAATAATTTTAGTCATATCCAATTCTAGACCTTTTCCCTTCTTAATGCCTTTGGGCATTTGGAAAAATTTAGAAATGACAAATATTATAGCACATGCAATCGATCCTGTACCCAAAGCAAATGGTACACGATTCATGATGTCTCACATAAAGACATGATTCTAGACCAGTCTTTTGCTACAATATTTTTATTTGCCATGTTTTCAAAATTTGACTATGAAGAGGGATGCCGTAATCATAATCGAATTTTGAGAACGCAATATATAGAATTTCCTTAAGTTGAACCAATCCAACATGAAATTCATATATATATATTCTTGACTAAAGATGATTAAGGTCTCAATCTAAGCCTTTAGAACTGAAATGAAGTATATCCTCTCCCTTAGTTATAGCAAAACAACTTTTTCAATCCCTGCAGCCTCACGAATTGAAACTTTTGTTTTCTATAATTAACATTGCTAACTTGCAACACTAACAATAATTATCATGCTCCCACTTACATGATGATTATTAGCATAACACTTATGCTCCCACTAGCTTTGACATGTACTCAGAAATCAGCTGGACTTCTAGAAATCAATACTTTATTGACTTTCTTACCAAAGTTCAGATTTCTGATACGAGATGCTTTGATAAAACTTTATCAAAATCATACACCTTCCTTAGATAGCATGCATGTGTGTCTAAACAATTTCAGAACTATGAAAAGGGATGCCGTAATCATAGTCTCAATTGTTTAGACCTTTTGCCATCTGCTTCAAATCTACTTGGTGGAAGTGTTTCCTCACCATCATTTTCATGAATCGGAGAGAAACCTTATGACCCTTAGATTTTATGGTGTATGTGTTCTTATCCATGTGAATCGTCAAAACCATAGTCACAAGACAAGGATAATGACAAATCCAAACTCATATGGACTGAACTTATGCAATCTTAACTTCTTGCCACCTGGCAGTACAGGGCCTGCCATTGCTTCCAAGTTGTTATGCAACCAATTGAGAACTTTCAGAACTCCTATGCAAAGCCAACTTTAACTGGAATGGGCACAAAATATGTCAACACGATAGGTTATAAACCTCAAGTCGTGTGCTAGTGAAGAACCTCAGGTTTTATTCTTGATTAGTTCTTGAAATTCTTTTTAGGATCTTTAAGACTCCCACTATCCTCTTGACATATAAGACTATCTTGCCAAATATTCAATAGATAGTGCAGATTCTTTATCAAGACAAACACTTCACACAATTGGCCTTAGTTGGTCTTTGTTTTATCCAAAACATCACAACTTACCAATTTCAAATGTACAAGAGTAGGACACTTTTACTCTTACATTTGACAAGTGTTTTAAACCTTTCTTTAAGATATGTCACTCAAGTTACAATCTTGGAGTATGACTCTAAGAATTGTTTTGGAACGAAGTATGACTCCTCTTCTTAGTCATAAGAATGCACTAAGAAGACCTTTAGAGGACTAATTGAGATATGATTTCTAAATCATTAAGATGATCACAAACATGATACTAAAGTACTCTCCTATCTTTTCAGATTTGAGAAACTTTTATCTTTCTGCCTAATTTGATTCTTCCCATTCGTTCTGCCATACATTGAGACTTTTCCAATGTTTCAGAATTATACTTAAACTTGTAAGTATAACCATATTTACTAAACTTTAGTAAATCAAATAGTCTTAACGAGTTTTGTGGTGGACATGACCAGTGCACAAGAATGTATACTCGATCCCTTTAGTCCTTCACTTGACTCACACATCCATGTGAACAAGTAATTAGTCTTGATTTTCCAATGCTTGAAAGTTCTCATTCATCATACTATTCAACTTGCATGATTCCAAGTTTCGGTCCAATTGAAACTTGGGTGATGAGGAACTTTCCTGATTTGGTAAATTTAGACACTACCACAAATGAAAGAATCAAATCCATTTTCCAATATTGCTGTCAGTGGAATCATATAAGCAACAATTTTCCACAAATGCCATTGTAAGGATACTTCAAATAAATAAAATTAAACAATTTTCTTTTATTTTAAAACTTTGCGGAAAAACTTATCCTTACAATCCACATGGAAAATTGTTGTTATCTATTCCTTAGCAATATATCATAACTTCTTAAGCAACTGCTCAAAATTCTGATGCGATCGAAATCCACCTTCGCGATCAGAATCAGCATATACTTCCTTTAAGATTTCTCTCTATTCTTTGATTCTTAAAACATCAACATGTGACCCAGTCACATCATGTAATGAGGATCTCAGAATAGAACTTAACAGAGTTAGATAATGGGCTCTACCTGATGTAGAGTCAAACTTATTGACTTTAACATCCTTAGGTAAATTTGGCAGCTTTGCAATCAACGCCCCTTCCTTTGGCAAAATAAACATATGGACCCTTTGGTAATGGGACTATCTCAGACTTAGCCTTTCTCTTTACCATTTGGTCAACCGGGTTGACTATGGCCAATCCCTTTCCATTGGGAAGAGAATGCTTTTTCTGGATTTCCAGTGTCACCATTGTCACTGTCCATAAAGTTTTTGGGAAGTTGATCTTCTAATCAAATTTTCTTTACTATCGTTCCAAATCATTGCTGATTCAGCAGCACCAAGCAAATAGATATGACCATTAAGGTTCATGTCATAGTCTGTTTCATAGTAGTCCCAAAGGAACTCACTATGTGACTTAGAAAGTGATTGAACATCCAACTTTCTCAAGACTTTGACACCCAACTCTCCCGGCTTGTCAATATGTGACTTCATCTCTAAGATGTGATCACACATAGACCTTGCTTGCCATTAGGGCTTGAGTGACCTTGAACTTGTGGGTTAGGGAGAATAATTGGAGGAGGTGGAGAAAGAGAAGTATGACTTCCATGAGCCAAACTCGGGAAGTCATATTCATTAGGAAAGCTTGGTTTGGGAAGATTATTGTTGTCTAAACCAGACATCAACAATGGGAGAAATTCACGTAAAGTTTATTTAAGTCCTTAATATAACACCCAATATGATATATTAAGGCTAGGACCCAACAAACTATTTTATAACTTGGAAGAGGGATGCCGTAATCCAAGCTATAAAATATTTGAAAGTAGGTGAATGATGATTCACCGATTTCCACCAAGATAAACGAAATGTATTATTAGGTTTTAATTGGTTTTGAAACTCCTAGATTCTTTTGAGATTCATTGAACTTTTCAATGGCATGTTTCAATCTCGAGTGTGCCCTTCAGGTTTTGTGACTGGGATGCCGAGGATCACAAAACAAGGTGTGAAGTAACTATACAAATATACTTGGTACCCTTAATATTTACCCCTCAATCGATGTGTCGGTTAACCACACACGCTCCAACGATACTATGATAAACATTAAGTTACCCTTTGCCTACCTTGTTAAGTCCAGGTTAGTGTGCCGGTTAACCACACACGCTCAACTAACAACTTAAACAAAGTGCAAAGTGTAATTTCATGGATTAGCACCTTATTCACATTTTCCTAAGTAACTAAGATTGAGAATTTATAAGTGTTTAGTTACTTAGTATTTATCATTATACTTATAATGAAGGGAGAATTATAGTCCTTGTCCTACCTGTTCGGCTAACGACCCTCCACCGGTCAAGGAAGCGGCGAGTGAGAGTGGACACCCATTAAACTGCCATTTTATAGGCAGTAACCTTATTCCCCCCTTATAGACCGACTTCGTGAATGAGGCCTACTAATGGTAAGACAACTTGCTCTTATACATATAATATATTAAACTTTTAATATTATAATAGTATAAGGGTGTATTTTAGACATTTAAAATACTTGGTGGTTTAATCTATTAATTAAACTAGACTTTTAATTTAATTAAACTCAAACCATATATTTATGGATTAATAATACTCTTTTAATTAAACGTTTTAATTAACTATTAATAAAGTCCATAAGAGTTAATTTGAATTATTCAACAAAACATTATAATTCCAATTATTAAACTCAAAATTAAAACCATTTAATTAATTGTTTAAGTTATGAACCCAAGAGTTTTAGAATTCAATTCTTTTTTTCATAAAAAACTTTTCTCAAATTCCAAAACTTGAGGGCAAGTTTTGTAATTCTAGAAAACCTTTGGATTCCATAACTTATGGAATTAATGGTGTTTTATGATGAAACTTTCCATGTTCCATAACTTAAGAACAAGTTATGAAATTCTTTAAAACATTAACACCAAATTTTGTAACTCCATAAAAACTTTGAATCAATTTTTTTTTTAAAAAAACTTTCATATCCATAACTTATGGAAGTTTCAAAAACCCTTAAGATCACAACTTTAAAAAAAACTTTTGAGCTCCAAAATTTTATGACAAAATTTGTAACTCCTTAAAACATTTAGATCAAACTTTTAAAACTAATAATATAATCATATCATTTTATCTTTTACTAAATTTGACGTAATTCAACTCATATAACAAATGATTCAAATTTTACAAATAATTCGTTTTTCACAAAACAAGTAATTATCTTAAAATTTGACAAACGTCATGTTTTTTTTTCCAACTTGAAAATAAAACATTTGCATCAATATAACAGAAAACAACCCATGACTCTGATACCACTGTTGAGTTTTGAGCATTCTAACACTCCTATGGTGTACATGCAACCCTATAAACCTTGGATCTATGTTTTCTCTATTATACATGCAAATATTAACTATTCCAAGGTTTCATCCTAACTAGCATATTATGAAGCACCTATACTACAAAGTTCTAGTTAGATGACATACCTTTTGATGTAGCTTGATGTCTTCAAGCTTTAAGAGCTTAGCCCCAATAGTGTGGAAGCCTCAAATGGAATCACAAATCACCAAAACACCTTGGAAGAACTTGAGAGAATATGTATGCACACTAAAATCGGCCCACTCTTATTTTCACACACTTGTGCAAATTTTATGAGCCAAGGACCCCTTTATATATTATGGAGGATTAGGGTTACATCCATGTAAACCCTAATACCTATGACCTTTCATTTACATAGGATCCATGGGTTAAAAGCTCCATGGACCATCCATGAAATCTTAGCCCAACCTAAATGAACTTGGCCCATTCCATATATATAAGAGTCCATATTTATTTAGTTCTTTTTGATCACTTAATTAATTCTAAATTAATTCTTGATCAATACTAATTAAATAATATGATTCCATATTAATATATTAGAACTTATAATATATTAATATAAATCATAAATATACTATTCTCAAAAGACTATCCATATAAATTGTGCCGGTGAAGTGCAACCCAAATGGACCATGCTGGGTCGGGTCAAGTACATACCAAATATAGTTATGGACTTAGACATTAATCCAACAGTTCTTATGCGGTTTAGGGCCCTTATTTTAAACTTTTTCCACTTTTATTCATGCTACTACACCAACCCCTTCTTTTTGTGACTTACTCTCTAAAGCTGAAAGTCATGAAATCTTTATTCAGTCGATACATGGGACCTCTACTCCTGCTGCTACTTTTGTATCACAACAATCTCACCAACCTTCCTCTCGAAGAGGTCAACGGTCATCCTCTTGGGGAGGCTCTTCTTGAGTAACTATATTGGTGGAAGGGGTCGTGGGGGTAGACGCCCTCTACATTGCCAATTATGACGTACAAACGGTCACTACGTGTTTTCATGTCCTAATCTCCATACATATGCCTCAAACGCCTTACCCACAGATGCTAATCTTGCACAAGCCTTTTACTCGCAATGTCATGTCTCTCAAGGACATCCAGACTGGTGTGTTGACTCCAGTGTAACCACGCATATGACACCCTCTTCAGAAAATGTTTCCACCTCTTCTCGTTACTCGGGTAAACTACATGTCACTATTGGTAATGGTGCCAAACTCCCTGTCTATCACATAGGGCATTCTATTATATCAAATAAACTTGCTTTACTTGATGTATTGGTTATTCCTAAGCTTACTAAAAATATCTTGTCCATTAGTAAATTCACCAAGCGTCATCTAGTTGATGTTCTCTTTTTCAACCATTTTTACAATTCAGGACAAGGAAAGCAAGCAAGTGATAGCATAAGGAATATGTGAAGAAGGGTTATATGTGCTTCGCGATGGACCTACTGCATTGGCTGCAATTTTTGGTGTTTCCAAGAAGGCTTCTTATGAATTATGGCATACTCGATTAGGACACATTTCCTTTGATGTTATTTCTATTTTAAATAACTTGGGTGTTTTGCATGTTACTTCACTTCTACCTAAACCTACTATTTGCAAGCCATGTCAACTTTCTAAAGGACAACATCTATCTTTTGAATTAAACCCTAAACGTGCTTTGTGTACTTTAGATTTCATTCATTGTGACATATGGGGACTGGCTCCTCTTTCCTCGAATGGTTAACTCTATTATGTTGTGTTTGTTGATGATTTTTCACAGTTTGCATGGCTTTACCCACTAAAAACCGAATCAGTTTTTTACCCAGTCTTAACAACTTTTATCAATCTTATGCAAACTCAATTTTCAAGAAAGATTAAAGTATTTCAAAGTGATGGTGGCACAAAGTGTGTTAACAACACCGTTAAGAATTTTTTTGAAGCAAATGGTACTTTTCATCATCTATCATGCCCTTACGCCCCACAACAAAATGGACGTGCATAATGAAAGCATCGTCATATTGTTGAGACTGGTATGATTATGCTATTTCATGCACATGTTCCTGCATATTACTGGGTTGATGCCTTCACATCATCTGTATTTATCATCAACCGTTTTCCAACTAAAATTGCAGACATGAAATCCCCCTTCCAGATCCTTTACTCACGGTTGTCTTCATATGGAAATTTTCGTGCTTTTGGATGTCAAGTTTATCCTTACTTAAGAGATTATTCTGCACACAAGCTTTCTCCAAGAAGTATTCCTTTCATCTTCCTTGGTTATCATTCTCAATACAAAGATTTCAAATGCCTCGGTCCAGCTACTTCTCGGGTCTATATTAACCGCCATGCACGGTTTGATGAGAAAGTCTTTCCATTTGCTGGTTCTACAAATCCCCAAGATTTCTCTAAGTTGGATCTATACAACTTTAATGAAGATGATGCTTCTAATGTATCACATGGATACTCATTCACGCCCAATTCCTCAGGTGCCTTTGGTCCGACTCCTACTTCACCTGGGCCTGATCCGACTACTAGTCAATGTTCTCTTTGTCGGATCAAAATAGACCCCTCTTTAGTTCCCATAGCCGTTCCAACCAAACCCCGATGCTACCACACCGGTGATTCCAGACGATCGTGATCCAGAAGTCCCACCGAGTGCATCCAATATCTTCTCATCGTGAACCATCAAGCTCTCATCCTATGATCACTCGCTCAAAATCAGGCATATTCAAGCCCAAATATCTTCCTGATTTTACATCTCTTTCTATTTATGCGCTACATGCTGCCATTTTTCTTTTTCTCCACCTAAAGGGTTCAAATCGTCAGCCAAACATCCTCAATGGATGGCTGTTATGCATGAAGAAATGGATGCCTTAAAGCACAACAATACTTGGGTAATGGTTTCTCGGACTTCTACTACGAATCTTTTCGGTTCCAAATGAGTTTACCGCACTAAATACAAATCAGATGGCACAATTAAACGTCTCAAAGAAAGGCTAGTTACTCAAGGCTTTACATAAATTCCCGATATTGATTACACTCACACATTCAACCCAATTGTTAAAGTCGCTACCGTACGTATAATTCTTTCTCTTTAGGTGCTTCACAAACGGCGTCTTTACCATCTCGATGTAAAAAATGCATTCCTACATGGAAAGTTGAAAGAAACTGTATTCATGGAGCAACCTTCGGGATTTGTTGATCCACAATATCCCAATCATGTTTGCAAACACTCTAAAGCTCTGTATGGTCTTAAGCAAGCTCCACGAGCTTGGTTTCATCGCTTGAGTACCTTTCTACTTTCCAATGGTTTCGTTTGCAGCCTTACTGATCCATCCTTATTTGTCTCTTCTCGAAACTTATGTATTCTTTACTTATTAGTGTATGTGGTCGGCCTTATTCTCACTAGAAGCAACGAATCTCTCATTAATGCCTTCACCAATCGTCTCAACGGTGAACTTGCAATCAAAGACTTAGGTGATCTCAGTTATTTTCTTGGACTTGAAGTCATGTACACCGATGATGGCCTCTTCTTAAGTCAATGTAACATCTATAAAATTTCATAAAATTTAAACATTTTCAAACCATCCAAAAATCATAATTGTTTACATTGTAGTTTTTAAAACATGTTTAACATCTGAGTTTTTCCCAAAATCACAAAACACAATAGGAGAAGGTGCACGATCAAGACTTTGCCTTCCCACGAACATCTGAGGTACCCGAAATATAACCCAAAAAAATAAACCCAAAGTTTAGTGAGTTTCCCCCAAAATACCAATACATAGGAAATAGCACAAACATAATAACAGCATACTATGGGCCCAATCAACCATCGGATTGGAATGCCAACATACTATGGGTCCGATCAACCATCGGGTTGGAATACCCCAGGCCCCTCAACCATCAGGTTGGAATGCCCACATACTATGGGTCCAATCAACCATCGGGTTGGAATACCCCAGTTCCCTCAACCATCGGGTTGGAATTCCAACATACTATGGGTCCAATCATCCTCGGGATGGAATAGCCTAGGACCTCAACCATCGGGTTGGAATGCCCTGGCCTGTTGGTTTACGTGTAAAGCAGTGAAGTCTCAGCCACCTACCAACTATGTGCACATATAACAGATAATCATGTAACAGTTTACAGCCAGATACATAGATCTACAGATCACTAAGCATAGCAACATCCTAACTACCACGATACCGATCTAACAGATCATAACAATATAATAGCATGCAAAACAGGATATGAATCCAATGGGCCGACAATGGTACCTTCGACCCGCAAGTACAGTGAGGACAACTCACCTCACAAGCAACACAAAACTGATAAGGCTCGACTCTGAATCTCAGCTCTCAAATCAAATGACCAATTCCATCAAAACCCAGAATACCCAAAATACCCTCAAGGTCAAACTTGGTCAAAGTCAAAGTCAATGGTCAAGGTCAACGGTATGGGTTGAACCTGTTGGATTAGGTGTCTAAGCCCATAACTATAATTGGTATGTACTTGACCCGAGAGTAGCATGGTCCATTTCGGGTTGCCTTCACCAGAACAATCTGATAGGATGGATATTTGAGAAAGATGTTATTTTTGATTTATTAATATATTATAAGTGTAATATATTAAATTGATAAATCATATTATTTAATTAGTATTGTCCAAGAATTAATTTGGAATTAATTTAGTGATCAAAAGAGACTAATTAAATTAACGGGGACTGATTAGGTAAATAAGTAATACATATAGTTTGGGCTAATGATCCATGTTGATTAGAAATGACTAAGAGTTAGTCCAAAGGGCGTATCATATGGATTATTGGATTCTAGGCCCAAGGAAGTGAATTAAGGTTTACAAGTTGAAACCCTAGGAATTCCACACTGTAAATGTAACCCCTAATGCACCTAAAATTGGGCTAATGATTCCTAGTTGAACCCTAGCCGATTTTAGTGCTTCATGACCTCTCTCTCATTATCCACCAATTGTTCATGGTGTTTGTGACTTGTTTGAGGCATCACACTTGAGGTGCTAAGCTCTTGAAATGCCAAATTATTAAAGCTACAATATAGAGGTATTCATCTAACTTGATTTTATGTTTCAAATATCAAATTGTATGCTAGTTGTAGGATTCATGCTTTGGATAATTTTATTGCATGTATAATTAGAGAAAACTTTGATCCGAAACATTAGGGTTGTATGTGCACCATAGGAGTGTTATAGTACATAAAACCCAACAGTGGTATCATAGCCATGGGTGTTTTCGACTAATATAGATGCATTCGTTGATTGTTCAAAGCAAAAGAAAATCGTTTTTTTGGAATCTGACAGATGACCACGATATGGTCATAATTACCACGATGTGGTGGACCATCTGTGTGTAGATTTTCAAGTGTTTGGCCAAGTTTTGGATTAGAATCATTACCACAAACTGTTTGACTACTAAAAAATTGTTTTTATGATAAGGTAATGATTATCTTCATCCAATTAAAAGATAAATTGTCAAATTATAAAATATTTACTAGATTATATGATAAACTAATTGTTTGTGTAATTTGATTTGAATTGACTTGCTATATGAGTTAGATTAGATCAACTTGATGAATAATAAATTATATGACAATTTAATTAGTTGTATTTGATCTAAATGGTTCTTGAAGAGAGATTCATAACTTGTCCTCAAGTTATGAAATATTAAAAGTCTCATTCATGAACATTAAACTCATAAGTTATGGAAACCAAAAGTTTTCAGGAGTTACAAAAACTTGCCCACAAGTTTTGGAACTTAAAAAGTCTATTTTATGAAACATTAACTCTAGTAATTGAAAGGTTTCAAAAGGTGCAACTCTTGGGTTCATAACTTAAAAAAAATAATTAAATAGTTTTTAAAATTGAATTTTTATATTTAGAACCTTGATGTTTTTTTTTGAATAGTTCAATTACACTCTTATCGATTCTATTAAGTTAATTAAATGTTTAATTAAGAGAGTATTATTAAATCCATAATCACACGATCTAAGAGTTAATTAAATTAAAAAGTTTAATTTATTAATAGATTAAACCACCAAGTATTTTAAAAATGTAAAATACACCCTTATACTATATAAAATTAAAAGTTTAATATATTATATATGTATAAGTAAAAAGTCAGTCTTACCGTTAGTAGGCCTCATTCACGAAGCTGGTCTATAAGGGGTGTTTAAGGAAGCGACCTGTAAAATGACCGCCATCAGGTATCTACTCTTACCCACCGCACCCTTGACCAGTGGAGGGTCGTTACCCGAACGGGTTTGATAGGACATTTAAATCCTCATTAAAATTATAATGAAATATAAAGTAACTAAACCTTTTATAAATTCCCAATCTTAGTTACTTTAGGAAAAATGTGAATTTGATGCTAACCCATGAAATTGCACATTGCACCTTATTAGTCGTTAGTGGAGCGTGTGTGGTTAACCGACACACTAATATGGGACTAATGAAGGATGGAAATGGGTTTCTAGTAAATTATCATTGATCAATTGAGCGTGTGTGGTTAACCAGCATATCGATTAGGTGATTAATGACATCGAGAGTACCAAGCTAATTTGCATGGTTATTCACACCTTGTTTGTGATCCTCGGTATCCTAGTCACAAACTTGAAGGGCATAATCGAGATTAAACATGCCATTGAAAAGTTCAATGATTCTCAAAAGATCTAGGAGTTTCATTTAAAACTTAATTCGTTTAAATTGGTAAATCGTCATTTACCTACCAACAAATAGTTTGCAATTGTATTACGGCATCCCTCTTCCGAATTGTAAATTATTGTGTTGGGTCCTAGCCTTAATATTTCATTTGGGTGTTATATTAAGGACTTAAATCAACTAAACTTGAATATTTCTCCCTTGTAGATGTCTAGTTCTGACAACTATGGTCTTCCCGAATCTTTTCGAAAAGGCTTTCCTCATGAAGGTGATGTTCCTAGAAGCCATACTTCACTTCCTCCACCTCCTCCAATAGTTCTCCCTAACCCACATGTTCGTCGACTTGAAAAGTTCAAGGTCACTCAAACCCTATTGACAAGCAAACACCAAGAAGGATGGTCTCTGTGTGCACATGTATTGGCGATGAAGAGTCACATTGACCGGCAGGGAATGTTGGGAGTCATTGTGTCGAGGAAGTTCGCTGTTGACTTGGTTATTAAATCACTTCCTAAGTCATATAGTGAGTTCATTAAAGATTACTATATTACAGACCACGACATGACCCTTATCGATCTTAGCTATTTGCTAATTGTTGCTGAATTGGAAATGATTTGGCGCACTGGTAATGCAAATTTAATTGGAAGATCTATTTCCCAAACCCCCATGGACATTGACAATGGAAACATTGGAAGTCCAGAAAAGTCTTCTCTTCCCAATGTTAAGGGATTGGACAAGGTCAAACAGTTTGACCAAAGGGTAAAGAGAAAGGCTAAGTCTGAGATTGTCCCATGTACCATTGCAAAAGAGTCTGTTTGTTTCCATTGCCAAGAGAAGCGGCATTGGATGCAAAGCTGCCGCATCTACTTGAAGGACCATAAGGATGGTAAATTCAAAATGTATTACTCTGCTTCAGGTAAGTCCACTATCTAATTCTATTAATTTCATATTTGAAGATTCTTAATACATGATGTGATGAGATCACATTTTCATGTTTTGTAGGATCGAAGAAGAGAAAGGAAGCGTAAAGAAAGAGCAGGCTGACTCTGATCGCGAAGAGATGGATTTCGATCGCATGATTCGATGATCAAAGTTTTGAGTTGCTGCTTAGGTGTTAGGTTTAAAGGGTTGCGCCATTGGGCCTTAGTAGTTCTGTCCATTATGTACTCTCGGTTTGGGCCTGTCCAACTGGGTTAATCTTTCTAGGGTTTAGTATATAAGGTGCATGCATGCATCCTTGTCATTAACGCTTTTGATCATTATCATATTAATTGTACTGTAAACCATAGCACACCTCTACAGAGGAAGTTCTTAATTGAGCTCTTCTGAGGTGTGACTATATTTTAATCATTCGACATACGGTTGATTCATTGTGTGTTCTAGTGTTTGTTATTCTTATTGATTTACCTGTTAAAGATCTAATCGATCTAAAGAGTATTCAACTCATCAATTGGTATCAGAGCAGGAGACTGCGTAATCCATACACATCTCTTTTGTTGAAGAAGGTTTTAGGGTTTTCCGATATTATCGTTTTCTGCTAGAACCATCATTCTTCATTGACGCAGTTCTTAGACTTCGATCATACCCTAACTTTGTTTACTAGTCTGATCTTGAACAGATTTCAAAACAAAATCATCATGTCTCTTGACGATTCACAAACGAACCTAATTAACATCTCCAACAGTATCGGATCAACTACCAGGATTCCTATCCTATATACTCAAGATTATGAAGTTTGGACGCATTACATTGAAGACTATGTGATTGGTTCAGAAGATAATGGATATTCAATCTAGGAAGCGATTACTATAGGTCCATTTGTTCACTCTGGCACAAACAGAACAATCAAGACGCAAAAGGAGTACAACCAACACGTGGTTGATGTAAAGGATGTTCTTCAAGAAGAAAAGGAAAAGCTTGTGAGAAATATTAAAGCACTAAGAATGGTCAGATTCGCCCTACAATCTGACACATTCCGGTTGGTCAGTTCATGCACGACGACAAAAGAGATATGGGTTAGATTGAAGGAGTTATATTCCACCGATGAGGATCTTGAGCATTCTATCAAAACTTTGCTGCTTTCAGAGTCTGGAGACTTCAAGCAAAAACCAGAAGAGAAGCTCATTCAAGCCTTTGATCGTTTCAATCATCTTCTCAGCAAAATGATAAAGCATGGCATAGAAAGGAAGGTAATTGAGCAAAAGGTCACATTCATGAATGGCCTAAGAACCGAATGGATGGCGGTGGTGTCTACAGTAAAAGCTCATGAACAATTCAAACTGACTCTTTGCCGAAGCTAGTGGGGATTCTAAAATCACTCGAAAGTGTAGTGACCAAAGAAACGAATGTGGTTTCAAGGATGGGATCTTTAGCTCTCATATCAAAAGGAAAGAACGTGGCTGAAGAAGAAGAAGATTTGGATCTGTCAGAATTTGATCTAACCAATGAAGAATATGCTTTGATGGTCTCTAATCCAAAGAAGTTCGTGCGTAGAAAGTTTCCTATCTCCAAGAACCAAAACTGGCAAGGAAGCTACAGTTCGGATAAAGCAAAGGAGGAACCGAAGAACTCTCCTCATAATAAAGAACCGAAGAAGGATAGTAAGCTTGTTAGTGACTCTGGATTTGATTGTCACTTCTGCAAAGGCAAATATCACTTTTCCAAAGATTGTGTCTTGCGAAAGATGTCAGAAAAGAACGAGAATGAAGATGATGAAGCCTACTACCTGCGAAAGCTAGAAGAAATAAAGAAGAAGAACGTTGCTGCTAACAACACTATGAATGCTTTAATTGTGCAGGAAAATCTCGTGGACGATGAATTTGGTGGTGTGGAAGTCTGGTCTACAGACTCTGAGGACGAAGAAGTTAGTAAGCCCACACATGGTAGGGCTTTCGTGGTGAAAGAAGCTGAAACCGAAGGTGCAGGGAAGTGCTTGATGGTGACCGTCGGAGTGTCATAGATGAGAGGCTATACTACTAATGGGAGTTGTGATGAAGCAAGGGAGCGAGAAGACAGATGCTTCGCTACCAAACCTATTGGCGAGAAGATCAATGAATGCGAGCAGTTGATCAAGAAGGTACAATCAATTCTCGAATCATTAAAAATCCCTGTCACAAACTATGAAAAAGAGCTAAACGAATTAAAATCTAAATTTTCTAGTTTAAGTGGTAGTTTAATACAGAATCGCTTAACAAACTCTAACCTAACTGATCAACTTAGCAGGGTGTCTTCGAAGAGTGAGGAGAGACGGATCTGGACAGAGCAAAAGGAGATCGAGTTAGTTAGGATTAAGGATGAGACAATGTATTTGCAAAGGGATAATTTAAAGCTTAAAACAGAGAAATGTTTTTTGTTTAATTGCTAAACGTTTATATTCGAATATTACCCAATTGCATCTGAATTGTGAAATAAGCAAGAAAATTCGTAAAATGATTCTGCCCTTCCTTGAATTTAAGGAGGATGAAATTGATGCTGATGTATATAACTGTGAAGCCGTTGTATCTTCTGTTGAAATTTCTCCAGCATACAGAATTGGTCTTGATAAAATCGAGTCCTTCATCAAGTCCAAAGACCATAAGGACATGCTTACCTTTTGGACGAAAATGACAAATTAAAAATTAAAACTGAAACCGTGCAGAAGTTTGACTCGTTGAATGCCAAGTTAAGTTCGGAAAACAAAATTGATGTTGAAAATACTTCTGAATTTAATGAGGATAATGATATGAGTGAAATATCCGTAGAGGATGAGGTGGACTGTTCTGAATTTGTCAAAAGCGAACCCGAACCTATCAAAAATCTCATTTCTGAATTCCGTTGAGTTCGCTTGTTTATCCCAGAATAAGTCCAGAATTCTGAAAGAAAAGGCCGTGGTATATAAAACGGTTCAAACCACACCAAATCAGGTTTATGCAGTTACAAGAGTCACACAGCAGCAAACAGCCGAGCTGACAACAATAGTAAACGAGGACAATGCTGAAGGCTGTGAGGAGCATTTCTGGTCAGCTCCAATCGACAATGCTGATGAAACGGTTGGTCTGTCGGAGAAAACATCATGGAGGGTCAAAGGCAGATATGTGGCAGAACCACTCAACAAGCCTACACATTTTGATGTGCCAAGCACAAGTGGTACCAAAAAGATTCCAAGAGAACCAGTTAAGGAGACAAGCGAAACCTCCTCACTAAAGAGCAAAACCCGTGATGAAAGACCGAAACCCAAGGTTAATATCCATAAAACTCCAAAGCAGTGGTTAGAGTAGAAACATCAACGTAATAGGAGATATAAGAAGAATCTCTTTGAAAGGAAGCAGTTTTGGAAGTCCCAAAACCCTAATTATGTTCACTCAGACAAATCTTCACTCCTTACAGAAGAAGCAAAATCAAAGCGTAACTCTACTCCTTGTACTCAATGCCATTACTGCAGTCAAGCGAACCAAAAGAGTAGTTTCGGCTCCCAAAATGGAAGAAAACGAAACCAAAAGAGTGGTTTCGGTGCTCCATCTTCAGACGGAAAGAACCCAAAGCTAGGTTTCGCTCCTAAAACTCATCCCTCTTACTCAAAACAAAATCCAAAAGTGGATATAAAGGGAAAAGGGAAGCTAGTCTCGGAAGATGAAATGAAGACAAAGAAAACGTCTGCTAACTCTAGGAAACAGAACCAAAAGTTTGTGAACAATAAGAACACAATTCCAAAGTCTGAAGTTAAAGAAACAAAAGCTAACAAAATCAAAGTTTTCACAATTAAAAGAAAAGATGAAACCACCTTAATAAAACGAACTTTTTTTGTTGATTCTTCTCTTACTATTCCCTATTTTGTAAAAGGCTCACAAGGACCCAATAAACTTTGGGTTCCTAAATATGCTTAATTTTTGTAGGTTATTCGTGACGAGCAGTTCGATGATGAATGGAATATATTGACAGTGGCTGCTCACGTCACATGACAGGGAGAAGGGAAGAGCTACGGGAGTTTCGGGCTCTAAAGGATGGTGGTTGTGTCAAGTATGGAAACAATTCTTTTGGTACAATAAAAGGCTATGGAATGATCACAAATGGAGATTTCTCGATCAGAAAGGTGGCATATGTAGAAGGCTTACAGCATAATCTCATCAGTGTCTCGCAACTGGTGGTGGGAACAGGACTGAAGGTTTCGTTTGATGATGAAGGGTCAGAAATAATTGAAAAGAAGACCAAGAATGTTCTGCTGAAATCTCAAAGAAAAGGAGAAATGTATCCATTGAACCTTAACCCAATACGAGGGAAGCCATCTATATGCGTACTAACGAAATCACATTCTAACGAAAGTTGGTTATGGCACCGAAGGCTCTCGCACCTCAACTTCAAAGACATCAACAAGCTAGTTCTTGGTGATCATGTGCGAGGACTTCCACTTCTCAAGTTTAAAAAGGAACATTTGTGTGCTTCATGTGAAATGGGAAAGCAAAGCAGGAAAAGTCATCCAACTCGTGTTAACACAAAGATCATCGAACCGCTTGAGCTCCTACATATTGATCTGTGTGGACCTTCGGCTATTGAAAGCATCGGTGGTAACAAATATATACTTGTCATAGTTGATGATTTTTCTCGGTTTACCTGGGTTTTCTTTCTTAAACAGAAATCAGAAGCAACGCCCAAGCTCAAAGTCTTCATAAAGCAAGTAGAGCTTCAACTGCGAAAGGTGGTTAGAAACATTCGCAGCGACAACGGGTTGGAATTCAAAAACCAAGTGTTTGAAGAATGTTTTGATGAAAAGGGAGTGTCTCACAATTTCTCTGCTCCCTATACTCCACAAAAAAATAGGGTCGTTGAAAGGCGAAACCGCTCGTTTTGTGAAGCAGCCCGAACCATGCTCAGCTTCGCTTCGTTGCCCCTGTATTTCTGGGCTGATGCTATTGCCGCTGCTTGCTACACCCAGAACTGGTCTTTACTCAACAAGCGATTCCCAATAACTCCTTATGAAATTCTTAACAACCGCAAGCCTAACGTCAAGTTTTTCCATGTGTTCGGTTCAAGATGCTTTATCTTCAATTCTAAAGAGAACCGAAACAAGTTTGATGTGAAGGCAGACGAAGGAATTTTTCTTGGGTATTCGCTTACTTCAAAAGCATACAGGGTTCTGAATAAACGCTCAAAGAAAATGGAAGAAATATATTACGTGTTGTTTGATGATTATTACGTGAAGAAACTCACATCAAGCAAAGAACCAATGGATGAAATCTTTCCTCAAACTGGTCGAGTCTCGATTCCCATTTCCAACTTATTTGAAGAATATGTGAAGCTCTTTGATGAACCAGAGACTGCTATTCTCTCTGAAGCAAAAGCGGCTGACAACGACGTAGATAATCTGAAGAAGGTAATCGAAGAAGCTGCTAAAATCATGGAAAGTGAACCTTCAAGTTCAAGTGGATTTCAAGAATCTGCAAAATCTCAAAATCCAAGTGAATCTTCCTATTCTACTATCCAGGGGGAGAATCCATCAACCAACATACCCAATGAACGTCCAATCGAGGGGGAGAATTCTGAGCCTAAAGCCGAAACTGTTTCATCACTCGAGGAGGAGAATGTCAATACAAATGATGAAGATGATGATACACAGTCCGAATTCGAAGAAGAAGTAAATGTTGAACTGGATCCCTCCTATGATCGAAATTACCCTCCCCTCACCAAATGGACAAAAGATCATCCAAAAACCCAAATTATTGGTAAATCATCGGAAAGAGTTCTCACACGTTCTCAACCGAAAGCGAAACAAACTGCATTATTCTCTCAAGTGGAATTTTGCATGTTTAATTCGTTTGTCTCCAAAGTTGAACCAAAGACTATTAAAACTGCACTCGATCACTCTGATTGGGTACAGGCAATGCAAGACAAACTCAATGAATTTGAGCGAAACAAAGTATGGAGACTGATTCCTACACCAGAGGATGCATCTGTGGTTGGATTGAAGTGGGTTTTCAGAAACAAGATGGAAAAAGAAGGGAATGTGATTCGTAACAAAGCAAGGCTGTTAGTGAAGAGATATTGTCAGGAAGAAGGAATAGACTATGAACAGACCTTCGCTCCAGTAGCAATATTAGAATCGGTATGAATCTTTCTGGCCTATGCTGCTCATAAGAACTTTGAAGTATACCAAATGGATGTCAAGTGTGCGTTCTTAAATGGAGAATTAGAAGAGACGGTGTACATAGAGCAACCACTTGGTTTCGTGAACGAAAAGTATCCAGATCACTGCTACATTTTGGACAAGGCGATTTATGGCCTGAAGCAAGCTCCTATGGCATTGTATGAAACACTTACTCGATTTCTAAAAATGTCTAAGTTTAAACAAGGTTCGGTTGACCCAACCTTCTTTCGTAAGAAAGAAGGTGACCACCTTATGATTGTCCAAATTTATGTCGATGATATCATCTTCGGTTCCACGAATCCTGGCTTGACAGCTGAATTTAGGAAGTTGATGGAGACTAAGTTTGAGATGAGTTCAATGGGTCCAATTAACGTTTTTCTTGGCTTGAATATTAGACAGGGACCCGAAGGCATTTTTATTAATCAAGAGGCTTACACCAAGACCATACTAACCAAGTTTGGAATGATGGGAGAGTCAAAAGTGAAGGTTCCTATGGCGTTTGGCACGAAGTTAACACCATCTCTGGAAAAACCGGCTGCTGACATGACCCTCTATCACCAAATGATAGGGTCTTTAATGTATCTAACAGCTAGTCGACCAGACATAATGTTTTCTGTCTGTTATTGTGCCAGGTTTCAAGCTAATCCACGTGAACTTCACATGATGGTTGTGAAGAATATTTTTCGATATCTGAAGCGAACCTCATCTCTCGGTTTATGGTACCCGGTGAAATCAGGATTCTTCGTACAAGCATTCTCTGATGCCGATCTAGGTGGATGTGGACTGGACCGAAAGAGCACAACTGGCGGGTGTCAGTTTCTTGATGGCAAACTCGTTAGCTGGCAATCGAAGAAGCAAACATGTGTGTCTCTTTCCACAGCCGAAGCCGAATACATAGCCGCATCATCTTGTACCTCAGGTTATATGGATACAAAGTCAACTTAGAGACTATGGCCTGAACATGAAGAAAATCCCTTTGTATTGTGACTCTGAAAGCGCAATAAGGATATGTCACAATCCAGTGCAACACTCAAAAATGAAACACATTGCACTGAGGTATCATTTCATCAAGGATCACATGGAGGATGGTAATGTCGAAATCCATTTTGTTCGAACCACTGATCAACTAGCTGACATCTTTACAAAAGCCTTACCGGAAGCAAGCTTTAACAAAAATTTACAAGGCCTAGGAATGATGGAAGTTGAGTCAGTACCAAAATCGCTTTCGCCTCATTAAAAGTTGGAAAGCGAAATAGAGCGAACGCTCGGTCTATTTCGGGTCTGGATTTTTCGGGAACCGAAATGAACCGAAGGGTCGGTCCATTTCGCCTCATATCTCATGGTGGAGTTTCGGTTGTATCTTTTGTACACTACCTTTTCCAGTAATTTATTTTATGTTCTTCGTCTCTATTCATAAAAATCAAAAATATTTTCCTTTCTATTTTTAATTATTTTTCAGAAAATTCATAAAAATTAAAAATATTTTCCTTTCTGTTTTTAATTATTTTTCAGAAAATTTATAAAATCCAAAAATATTTTTTTATTTATTTTGTTTATGTTGCTCTTCATTAAAGTCAAAAATTCCAAAAATATCACTGAAAGGTATCATCGATCATTACAATGATGGAGCTGGGACAGGTATACATTTCTTTATCTTAGTACTAACTAAGTGTCCCTAGAAGCATGCTGTTGTATGTCGACCAAAGCCTCAAAGACGTCAAGTGTAGCCTTACTGATTTGATATACACAAATCAAATCTTCCCAATCAGGTTGATAAAATCACTTATGTCATGAGCTACCTTACTCGTCTCACATTGAGTTAAGAGTTGTCTGCTCGGTCCTTATTATATAGCAGAGGTACCTTCGGTTCTTTAACCATCTCTACACTTTTCTCCATCTATTTTCATTTCATGATCGTAACCCTTGCGACTCTCAGCGTTTACCACTGAGGTTTATGGTTACACAACGTCTGTGTTAATGATCTTAGTTTCGTTTCACCACGACCTAAGTGAAACCCAAAAATCAGTACCCAATATGAATTGACGGTGAACAATCAAAAGTTCTAGCTTTCACCCATGAATTAACGAAGTCACTTTTGTGGAATGTCCCCTTAAATCTCTTTTTCTTTTTGAGAGGTCCTTATGAAAACGTCTATCACCAAGGCTTTTCTTCCCATGGGATCCATTTTAATTTTTTTTGGGGTTTCTAAAAACTTTATCAACAAGTCACTACAAAATGAACAAACCTACTTGTTTAATAGGCTACATCGGTCTCACAAGTACTTCGTCCACTTTCGGTCTTATGTCAAGAACCAAAGCATGGATTGAAGCTCAACCACCATCAATAGCCTTATAATAAAAAGATGCCTTTCAATGCTTCTTAACAAGTATTTGATCGTATTTTAACGGGGAACCACACAAGCACTTTGAAGTCTCTCTTGACTTTGAAGGAAGAGATTCGTGCCCGGGATCCACTGCTTCATGTCATATTTGACATCACTTATATCCCACATATAATTTGTTTTATTTCTTTATCTTTCACACTATATTTCACGAAAATCTTTACGATATTTCCAAACTCTTGATTCGGGTGCTAATAAGCTATTCTCAGACATATAACTTCGGTTCTTTATGGTGGAGTCGATTCATTTAAAAGCAAAAGGGTGAGTCAGCATGAATTTGAAATGGTTCAAAATTGGAAAAGGAGATAAGGATGGAAAGGTGCGTGAATTTAAAACGGTTGCTAAACCCACGGCTGGTGATGTATATCTGGGGAAACCAAGTTGTCAAATCGCGCTTTTTCAGGCGTTGTTTCAGGGGATCGTATCATCATCACAACATATTCTTTCTCTCTCATGGAAACGGTATAAAAGGGTTTCTCCCACCTTCTGTACCTCCTTACTACTTCCAAACTCTCTCACGAATACAACAGGCAATTTTCACCTGTTCTTCTTCTTCCTCTCTACAACAATGGCAGAATCATCATTCATTCAAGAGCAAACCGCTTCCTCATCTCTTCTGGCCATCAAAACCAATCAGAATCATATCATCGAACTGAATCCATTCGTCTGTGATTCATAAATGCTTCATGTGGTTGAATGTCTCAAGTATTCCCCGCTGGTGATTGCTCTCACGCAGGTTGAATATGTTCCCATGTCACTGCTCTCACAGGTCTATTCATCTGCTACTTACGATAAACGCAAGGAACGGATCTTCTTTGACATCTTTAATCACAATACCTATGTCTCAAAAGCTCGCTTTTGTTCTCTGCTAAAGCTTGCTTCAGACGCCTCTGTCATCTCTCCTGATTTCATCACCACTACCCAGTTATTAACTATGTTCTATGACATGGGGTACACTGATGTCCTTACCACAGTGACAAAGTTCAAGAAATATTGCTTACCACCTCAATGGAATGGTCTTTGACCCTCATCTTCAAGGGATTAGCCGAAAGGGTTGCTGGGTCTGATGGTGCCAACAAAGGCTTCATGATCATTATTTATGGTCTCTATCACGGAATCAATCTGAATTATGGCTCCCTTATTTGGTCTCAACTGGTGCAGAGCCTCAATTCATCGACCAAACATTCTGAAATTTCATGTGCATGCTTCTGGACACTGGTTACTCGAAGAGCCATTGAACATTTTCAGATTCCAATCATGGCAGATGCTTTGATGTCTTCAATTGGCACTTTCCACACAACAAAAATTATTGTCTCCGATCCCACGAAGTTCATGTTCATCGGTTCAGTTCCTGAATCAATGTACAGGGGTGTCTCAAGCGAAATCCATGTTATGCCTGATTACAGGAAACTGACACCTACAGGGCCAAGAGAACTCACTCTAGAAATGCAACGTTCCGTGGAGGTTGTTGACAAACCGGAAAAGAGGGGAAAGAAACAAGAACAGAAGAAGAAGGAAGTTGAAGGTCAATCATCCCAAGTGGCCAGGCCTCAAAAGCAAAAACAAGATAAAGAATCTTCTCCTGCCTACAAAAAGTGAAAGATTAAGAAGATGGCCAAGACACAGAAGGCTGCCTCTTCCAATGATTCAGATTATGTTCCGTCAGATCAAGATCAACCGAAGTCCACTAAAGCCGAACCCGTTAATCTTGAAAGCTCACCAAGAGGAAATTCACCTCCTCGGTCCCCAACTCCTGAGGTACATATAACCGAATCTGTTCCGACTCCTCCTCCTTCTCCATCTCCTACTTCAGTCCCTATATCAATTTCTCTTCTTCCACCCCCGGTTACTTCTCAACCTACTTCCATTTCAGCAACAACTTCAAATGCTCCAATTCCACCTCCTATCGTCACACAAGCAACTACTACAACCACTACAACTGAACCTCCGGTTGTTGTCAACGTATCTGATACGGGGGCGACTACTGAAGGTCTACAAATCCCAGTTACTTCAAAACCTTTATCCCCATCTTCCTCAACCGAGTCTGATACAGTTCTTGGCAGAGCCGAAATGGAGTTTGACTCTGTTTACTACAGCCCATATCGGATTCTCAGCGATGCTGATGAAGACGCTCCTATTACCAAGCGACACCTAAAGGATCTCAACGAGAAGCTTGACAGGTTGCTCGCTTCATTGTCTACTTCCTCAACCTCTGCTTACTCTAATGCGGTTGTCAAAGCTTTGATTGAAGCTTCTATTAAAAAGCATGATGAGTCCATCCAAAAGGCAACCACCGCTGTAGAGCTCTCTTCTTTATCTTGCAAAAATGCATCTACAGATGTGGCCAAAGTGATTGCCGATGCTAAGATTTTTCTTGATTCTCTTAAGGGAGTTGTTGAGTCCAATGCTCACAAAGTCAATTCTGCAATTGATGTGGTGCGTTCCTCTCTCAAAGTTGATCAAGATGCTCTTTTATCATCTCTCTCCTCTCGTCTTGACAAACTGCAAAGCGATCTCGCTATGGAAAATAAGGTCATGGATGAGTTGGCTCTCAAAACTACTCAGGTCAAAACTCAAGCTCTGCAACTATCTCAGGTCCGAAAAGAAAATGTTGATCTCAAGACCGAAAGGGCTATGATCACAAGCAGCATCGGTGATGTGCACTCTATTCTTTTGCATTTGCTTGAAGCTCACGACTCCTCTCTTACAATTACGGTTCGTCGCCACCTAGCTGAGAAATTGAGACCTGCTATGGACATTTTGAGCAGGATTGAGGGTGTTCTGGAGCCTGTGTTCCTTCCAAAACAAGGGTAGATAGTATTGGTCAAGTTCAATCTCAACCACCTCCTTCAAGTAAACCCATTCAAAAACCGAGGGTCACTACTGTACCGAAGGATAATGTAGCTTCGGGCAGTATACAGGACAAAGGAAAGGAGAAGGCGAATGACGACATTAAAAAGGAAAAGAAGATGAAAGAACCGAACGACGTCTGGGAACGAAGGAAATCTTTGTCTCCTCTGTGGACAATGGAAAGACTTCTGAAAGAGGCGATTGACTCTCCAAGCACACACCGGCTTGAACCGGTCCTTTCCTTCGGTCTTCAAAATTCCAAGGATGCTCAGTTCGATATGCCCATTACTCGAAAAGCGTTCGTATTTCATTGTTTTGATTCAACTGTTCCTGTCCCCTCTCCTGATCCAAAGGTTGATCGAGACTTGCTCGAATTTTATCTTTCTTTCTCTCAACCGCAATACCTCATTTGGAGTAATCAGAAGATCACAACTGTGAAGGTATTGAAACCGACTTCGGCAGGGAAGTTTGTGAATGTCAAATTCAAGGTGACACGAGGTTCAAGCGGCTTGGTTCATGAGATCTCGCTTGCTGATCTGTCGAACTTAAATCCCCATGATTGGATTCTTTTGAACAACATTTTGCTGACCAATCAACAAGAATATGGGCCTATTATTGATCATATCAAGCGGATGCTGGTCTGCTAAAATCATGAAGTGGCGAAAATAGATCAGGAGGTCGCTTCTGCAATCTGAAATAAGCCCATTGTAAAGCCAATCGGGAAGGTAAGTGATATGACGATGATGATTAAAGGCAAAATTGATCCACAATTTTACACCGTTTTGTTCACAAGCGGCGAAGGTCAAAGATGTTTGTTCGCTCTGGCTGATAAGCATTTGTTCTCCATCGCATGCTTAGAGCACATTCTTGAAATTATTTATCGGTGTGACCAAAACAGTGATGCAGATAAGAAGTTGTTTACGGACATGCTACGGTGGTATATTCACCTTCGTCAAACTCTGCTTGCCATTATACCGAAGCTATTCAAGACTGTAAGGTCATTTACTCCTGATCAACCGAAGTAGTCTCTCGGTTCAATTAGCGCAAAGGGGGAGATTGTTGGGTTTAAAGGGTTGCGTCATTGGGCCTTATTAGTTCGGTCCATTATGTACTCTCGGTTTGGGCCTGTCCAATTGGGTTAATCTTTCTAGGGTTTAGTATATAAGGTGCATGCATGCATCCTTGTCATTAACGCTTTTGATCATTATCATATTAATTGTACTGTAAACCCTAGCACACCTCTACAGAGGAAGTTCTTAATCGAACTCTTCTGAGGCGTGACTATATTTTAATCATTCGACATACGGTTGATTCATTGTGTGTTCTAGTGTTTGTTATTCTTATTGAATTACCTGTTAAAGATCTAACCGATCTAAAGAGTATTCAACTCATCGTTAGGAGTTATGATAGATTGCTTAGGAATATGTAGAAGCATAGTTTTCATTTGTAATTGCATTTTAAGGACAAGTTTTTCCGAAATTTTTATAAATAAAGAAAAATTTTGATTTTATCTTATTTTATATTTCCTTACAATGGAATTTGTGAAAATTGATGTTTGTATGTATCTATTATTTAGCAATAAAATGGATTTGATTCTATCGTTTGTGGTAGTGTCAGAAATTTACCAAATAAGGAAAGATTCTCATCACCAAGTTTCAATTGGACAGAAACTCGGAATCATGCAAATCGTATTGTATGATGAATGAGAACCTTCATCTTTGGGAAATTAAGTCTAATTCCTTGTTCACATATAGATGTGAGTCAAGTGAAGGACTAGGGATCTAGTACACTTTGTTGTGCACTGGTCAGGTCCACCATAAAGATCGATAAGACTATTCGTCATGATTTACTAAAAGTTTAGTAAATATGGTTATGCTTACAAGTTTAAGTGTAATTCTGAAACATTGAAAAAAGTTTCAAGGTATAGCAGAACGAATAAGAAGAATCAAATTAGGCAGAAAGATAAAAGTTTCTCCAATCTGAAAGGAAAGGAGAGTACTTTAGTATCGTGTTTTATGATCATCTTAATGATTATGAAAACCATATCACAATTGATCCTCTAAGGACTCCTTAGTGCACTTGTATGGCTAAGAAGAGGAACCGGGAATTGTTGAAATGGTTAAATCAATTAAGGTGAGTCATACTTCGTTCCAAAATCAATTCTTAGAGTCATACTCCAATATTGTTCCTTGAGTGACATATCTTAAGTAGGTTTATAACACATTTAGAATTGGTAGTTGTGATGTAATTAAGACAAAGACTAACTAAGACCAATTATATGAAGTTTCATTCTTGATAAGAATCCGCACTAACTCTTGAATATTTGTTTTTTCAGGGAGTGTTGCTTGACAAGAGAATCTTATATGTCAAGAAGTCAGTGGGAGTCTTAAAGATCTTGAAAAGTTTCAGGAACTAATCAAGTATAAACCTATTGTGTATCACTAGCTCACGACTTGAGGTTTGTAACGTATCGTGTTGACATATTCTTATTTCTGTGCCCATTCCAGTTAAAAGTTGACTATGCATGTGAGTTCTATGAGTTATCAATTGTTTGCATAAGGCGAAGGAACTTGATCAATGAAAGTTCATTGATCTGTATAGGTGAGCTGCTTAACAACTTGGAAGACATGGTAGGCCCTTGTGCTGCCAAGTGGCAAGAAATTAATATTGAACAAGTTCAGTCCATATCAGTTTGAATTTGTCATAGACCTTGTCTTGTGATAATGGTTGGTAATGACAGATTCTCTTGGATAGGAACACATACTCCATAAACTCGAAGTGTCATAAGGTTTCTCTCAAATTCATGAAAATGATTGTGAGGAAACGCTTTCACTAAGTAGATTTTAAGGAGATAGCAGTTGTATTAATTGCGTTCTCAAACTCGATTATGATTACGACATCCCTCTTCATAGTTCGAATTGTGAGAAATAGCAATTAGTTTGAACATTCGGAACTTATTGTTATAAGTTATGAATAGTTTAGACACACATATGAGCTTTCTAATAAAAGGTGTATGAGCTTAGATAAAGGCTTATCGAAGCATCTCGTATCAGAAATCTGAACTTTGGTAAAAAAAGTCAATAAAGTATTGATTTCTAGAAGTCCATCTAATTTTGGATACATGTCAAAGCTAGTAGGAGCATAAATGCTATGCTAGTAACAAAATAATTGTTATGATAGTGGGAGCATAATTATTATGGTAAGTGTTGCGAGTTAGCAATACTATTTATAGGAAACAAAGTTCTAATTTGCAAAGTTGCGAAGGTTGAAAAGTTGTTTCGCTATAGTATTGGAGATGATACTTATAGTTTATTTCGAATCTAAAAGTTTAGATTGAAGTATTAATCAAACTTAGTCAGGGATATATATATGAATACCATGTTGAAATATTTCAATATTGGAAATTCGATATATGGAAATATTATTGCAAAAGACTGGTCAGGTATCATGTCTTTATGTAAGACATTATGAATCGTATGTTTCAGATATAGGATCGATTGCATATGCTATAATATTCACGTGTTCTAATTTTCCAAATGCCTAGAGCATTAAGAGGGAAAAATGACTAGAACCAGATATGACTAAAGTGGTTAAACAACCGTCAAGGACAATCTAAGGTTCGCAAAGGATTGGTTGCTTAAGGATAGTTGGAAGTATAGTAATGGATTGACCATATTGACATTATTATGAATAGACAGGATTCTATTAATAATGAGTTGTCATATGGCATATATGGAAATGTTTCCATAATGGGAGATGGATCTTAAGAATCTATGTGAAAGTTAGAAACTTTTATGCAAGAAGGATGTTCAAAGGAATGTACATTGAATTTGAGACTTTGCTTCCTTGGAATTGTTTTGTTATCAATCACCAGTGGAAAGTTTTGTAATATCGTTGGCAAAGTCTCTCTGACTTTGGTACCTTGACATTACAAAAGGATCAATGCATGATAGTTAAGAATCTAACACATTCTTATAGTGGCAAGAATTAGGTATTCTTACACTAAGTAATAAGGATTTGGAATTGTGAAATGAACATCATTGAAATGTTTTTAATTGATCTATTTCACAAAGAAATGGCCATAGGTAAACAAAGTGTGCATGCTTGGAGCATGGGATAACTATTGTTTTAATTCAAGTATTAAGTTGATTAATCGAAACATTATACAATGAATAATGTGCAATCAATATGGTGATTAAAAAAAAGGTGTTTTATTTATATTCACAAGTTTTGAGACCATATTGGATTCGATTATTCTTGTGTTTCACTTCGCATGTTTTGACTTCCCGAATAATAAGATTATTTAAACCATCCACGGTCGATCATACTTTGGAAGTAGGTATTGAGGCAAGACTGTCATGAATCCGTCTGTAGATTGTCTAAGTGTTAGACATAACAAAAGTTTGCTATAGTATGCATAAGTACTCCTGTAATAAGATTTGAGTATTGGATTAAACCCACGCTTATCTGAATCACTTCAGGGATTTTATCACGTATGATTAGTGCGACGATAATATCTTATATTCTTGAAGCGGAGACATATAGTTGCGGTTTACAAGTCAGTTACACATTGATAATATGTAAACACACCAGTAACTTGGTGTTATAAAACATATTATTGTGTGTGATTTGATAAGTAAATAGAGCAAGCATATGAGTCGAAGTTTATCTGTTCCTTTTACCCTAAGAGGGATAAAAGCGATATCTATGGGCTCTCGATGATTTAGTGATGACAACCCTAAGCGCTTGGCTAACCCTGGACAGATTTGATTTGTTCAATTAGTCGGTCGTCATAATCAGAAATCGAGAAACAACACATGGACAGAGAGAATGATTATAATCCATGTCTCATGTCCAAACAATATCTAGAATGGAGGAATAAATGATCCTTTATCTAATGGACGCATCAAAGTTCGACAACGGTTTTTTGAGAGATACGATTGCTAGTTGGGTTTTGAAATCGTATCTACAATTATAGTTATTAGACTTATCCAAGTGGGACACTATTGGATTAGGTGATTAAGCCCATAACTATAATTGGTATGTACTTGACTCGAGAGTAGCATGGTCCATTTCGGGTTGCCTTCACCAGAACAATCTGATAGGATGGATATTTGAGAAAGAGGTTATTTGTGATTTATTAATATATTATAAGTGTAATATATTAAATTGAGAAATCATATTATTTAATTAGTATTGATAAAGAATTAATTTGGAATTAATTTAGTGATCAAAAGAGACTAATTAAATTAATGGGGACTGATTAGGTAAATCAGTAATACATATAGTTTAGGCTAATGATCCATGTTGATTAGAATGGACTAAGAGTTAGTCCAAAGGGATTATTATATGGATTATTGGATTCTAGGCCCAAGGAAGTGAATTAGGGTTTACAAGTTGAAACCCTAGGAATTCCACACTATAAATGTAACCCCTAATGCACCTAAAATTGGGCTAATGATTCCTAGTTGAACCCTAGCCAATTTTAGTGCTTCATGACCTCTCTCTCATTATCCTCCAATTGTTCATGGTGTTTGTAACTTGTTTGAGGCATCACACTTGAGGTTCTAAGCTCTTGAAATGCCAAATTCTTCAAGCTACAATATAGATGTATTCATCTAACTTGATTTTATGTTTCAAATATCAAATTGTATGCTAGTTGTAGGCTTCATGCTTTGGATAATTTTATTGCATGTATAACTAGAGAAAACTTAGATCCAAAGCATTAGGGTTGTATGTGCACCATATGAGTTTTGTAGTACATAAAACCCAACAGGACTAACACGAAGTGCTCGATTTTTACCATGCTATGTTCCGCAAACAGTTCCACAGACAGGAAAACTTTAGCCAACACGCCGTGTCTGCCAGATTCCCAACAACTTAAGATATTCAGCTGCCTTTTCAACCCCAAGAGATCCAAATCTCAGATCTGGACTAGGAATGCGGTTAGGAAGGATAAAGTTTCCAACTTTATCCTTTAGGACCGCAAAAAGGTCCAAAAATCCAAACTTCATGCTTGACCATAAAGTCCTCAATCCTTAAGATCCAAAGTCCCTTCCTTCAAGAAGTGGTGCAACCACCTAAACCTTTCCTAAGATTTGTGATTTTTAAGACATGCATGTCTTGAACCCATATTAGGTCAAAAAGGGAATTCATGACCTAGTTTCTATGCATGACATCAAAAGTTTGGTTGAAACCAGATCCAAGCCACTACAAGGTCTGCTTGACCTGGAGATTTATAAATTTGCAAACTTTATGAGATCCCTCCATGCATCAACCCATAACAAATAGAAAAGGGGACATATCTCAAGATTTAGTGACTATGAGTGATAAAAATTGGGACTTGGACACTTACAATGGCCCAGGAGACTGCTACACTAAAGTATGATGCTTGCTAGCTGAATCCTTTCATCCTTCTTTCACCTTCTTCCTTCAAAACTCCAACTATCTTCACAAATGGGAGAGGAAAAGTTTAGGGTTTCTACTTGAGCTTGAGAGGGAAGATGGAGGTTGAGGGTGGACAAACCCTAGCCCCCATATTCCTTAAATAGGGGAATAAACCCCGGACTATTAAGGTTTCACACACAACGTTCAACATGCTGTGTTCAGAGGGAAAGCATGCCATGTTGCTCAGCCAAAACACGCGTCTTTTAATGTCTAGACATGCCATGTTGGTGCCTCCAACACGCCGTGTCTAAACCCTAAGATTGCAACCACTAGACCAATTATCATGACCTGAAAGAGTTAGAAGTACCTGATCATCCGGATGTTGCAATTCTCTCCCACTTGAGCTAGAATTCATCCTTGAAGTCTGCTACGACGAACAAATCCGGATAATGCTCCCGCATCTTAGCCTCCGACTCCCAGGTCCACTCGGAGCCCCTCCGATGCTGCCATCGTACCTTTACCAAAGGTACTTCTTTGCTACGCAAAACCTTTACCTTTCTCTCCAGAATAGCTATGGGCCTCTCAACATAGTTCAGGCGCTCATCGACTTGAATATCATCAAGGGACACCACTGCATCCTCATCCAATATGCACTTTCGCAGCTGTGGAACATGGAAATTGCTGTGAATCTGACTGAGCTCCTCAGGAAGATCCAATCTGTAAGCGACCTTGCTAACCCTGGTAATAATCCGGAATGGCCCAATATATCGGGGACCCAATTTTCCCCTCTTCCTGAATCGAATCACACCTTTCCAAGGTGAGACCTTTAGTAACAGCATGTCACTGACCTGAAACTCCAACTCGGATCGGCTCCGGTCGGTATAGCTCTTCTGCCAACTCTGATCAGTCTGCAATCTATGCATGATCTGCTGAATCATCTATGTAGTCTGAAGGACCACCTCGGTCCATCCCATAACCCAGTGACCAACCTCGGCCCAACAGACTGGGGTACGACATCTCCGCCCATTCAAGAGCTCAAAAGGCGGAGCACCAATGCTGGAGTGAAAATTGTTGTTGTAGGAGAACCCTGCAAGAGGTAGGTAGGAGTCCCAGCTCCCACCAAAATCAATGACAAAGGCTCGCAATATATCCTCAAGAGTCTGTATTGTCCACTCACTCTGGCTGTCGGTCTGCGGATGATAAGTTGTGCTGAAGTGCAAGCTCGTGCCCAGTTCCTCATGGAACTTCTACAAAAAATAGGAGGTGAACCAAACATCACGGTCTAAACCAATGGAGACCGGAACCCCTTGGCAAGAAACGATCTCGCGAATATACACATCAACCAAATTCTCGGCCGAAGAACACTCCCGAATCGCCAACAAGTGGGCACTCTTGGTCAATCGATCCACGATGACCCAAATCGCATCAAAACCCTTGGTCTTCTCTGGCAACTTGGTGATGAATTCCATCGAAATCTGCTCCCATTTCCACATGGGAACCTCAAGAGGCTGCAGCTAATCATGCGGCCTCTGACGCTCAGCCTTGACCTTCCTACAGGTCGAGCACCTCTCCATGTACCAGGCGATCTCCCTCTTCATACACGGCCACCAATAGCTCAATCTCAGATCCTGATACATCTTGGTGGCCCCCGGATGGATAGAAAAGCGAGAATTATGAGCCTCCTCCAGCACAATCTGTCTGACCCCTCCAAATATTGGAACCCATACCCGACCACAACGGGTCAACAAACAACGACTATCCGGAAAAAAATATGGTGATCTTACCCCTGATCCTCTCAATCTTCCAATTTTCTTCTCGAACACCCTCGGCCTGAGCCTCCCTAATTAATCCCACAAGGGAAGAATCCACTGATATCCTCATACATTGTTGAGAGAAAAACTTGAGACACACTTGAACAAACGTTAGAACAAGTATAGTTGCAGAATAGTTTATCTCAAAGGATCTAAAAGCTCAACAATAATAAGTTAATGAGTTAGATAGTTAGAGAGTTAGTTGTGGAAATGTAAGAAATATAAATGGCAGCAGGTGATATATCAAGTATACACATAAGTTGATTCATAACAAGGAATGCATTCAGACCAAGTTAGTAAGTGAGATCAAACTTAGTGATTAAGTCACAAGTGACTTGCTCCGAAGAGAAGTAGTAATCAGTTACGTTCTAGAGAAGTTTGAGAGTAAGAAGAGATGTGTAATCAGATAGAAGATAAAGATAGAAATGATAGCATCGAAGTTGTATTGAATAAGTAAGAATGAGCTCTATTTATAGAGTCTCAAGAATTACACCGGATCACATCTCTAAGAGTAGCCATGCAAGGCATACTGGACAATAGAGAGTATTACAGTAGATAAAGTTAAACTAAGTAGATAGAGACTGCGGTTGATGAAGACTTCGGGTGTGGTTGCTGATGGAGGTCTGACTGCGGATACTTGAGGACTGCGGTGGCTGAAGTTCAAGAGGGTCACTTTTATGATTCAACAATTTCCCCCTAAGTGACCTCTTTAACTTTTCTTCAGTTATCAAGTTTTAGAAACTTGATCAGTATCCACCAAAATTTCCTGATATTTTCCAACCAGGTGATCCTTCTCAAAATCTCGAACTTGACTTCGGCAGTTGTGTGTTTTGACTTTTCAACTGCGGTTCGACAAACTTCAATCTGTTTTCTTGTGAGGCGGTTCATGGCAGTCATCGGAATAAATTATTTGGTATTATTGAGTTTCCCTTTGAAGATGACTCCAAGATCTGGGAAGTTTGTTGCACCTAGGGATCTTTCTTGGAATCCTTCAGTAATCATGGGTGCGGGGTCAAGTGGTGGAAGATCAAATTTTGTGGCTAGGATAGGGTGAATGTCTGCATCAATTTTGGCAAAATCACAGACAGTTTCCTTCAAGAAAATACTTGCCCTCTCAAGTGCTATCTTCATATTCGGATGCTTTTCGGATTTGTTCTGGAACACCTTGGCTATCAGAAAGACTTCTTCAGGGTTCATGCATGGGAAGTTAGCCTGGGTTCGGACATAGTCCTGATTCCTTCTTGTGAGAGTGTATTGGATGAACTCAGCTTTCATGAACTTCCGGGGCTTGTAGTTCTTGACTGAGGATGGTCTATCATTCGACCAGATTTTCTCTATAGAAGAAGCATGTTTGGCATATAATCGATTAAGTCTTTTGAATTCCATAGGCAGTCTCTTGTGGTCAGGCAGGTTGCGGTCAAAGGGCTCAAATACGGTGAAGTATTTAGCATTGGGAGAGATTGGGATATCCCAATAACCATCAGAAGGGGGTTCAACATAGGTAAGATAAGGCTTGTAATCATCATCCAGCAGTCTTCGGTGGGGATTGATCCAGGAATTTACTAAGGATTCATCCATAGTAATGTCAAATCCGTTTTCTCTCCAGATGAGCTCCGCGAACTTGGCTGCTTTCCAGTCTTTCTTCTTTTGTTGCGTTGCTGGGGAGTCATTTGAGTGCTCGGATGACATGTTGGATGCAAGATTTTTGAAGTGGGGAGGGGTCTCTGGTCGCTCAGGAGAAGGAGTTTTTTGAGTGATCTCCTTTTGCGGTGGAGACTGATAGGGTGGTGGCGTCTGATGAGATGGTTGCGGTGAAGGATCTTTCTCAGTTATGATGGGGGGACTTTGATGATGGGAAATGATATTGGAATGATGGTCTTCTTCATCACTTCCCCCTCTTGAGGAATGCAACACCGGAGCATCCTCAAGCCATTGTCTGAGACCATCGACTTTGTCATACACCTCCTGGAATTAGGCTTTAAGGGCATCAGCCAGTTGCTGATTGTCTGGGATGGCAGTGTTGAACAGCAGATGGTGAATTTCCTTTGTCAGCTGAAGAATCTTGGGGCCATGAAAGTTTGAAGACAAAGAGCGTTGGAGTCTGTTGATGGTGGATTGTAGGACAGAGATGGTAGACTCATACGCAGTGTGAGTCTCAACGATTAGTTTTTGAGAATGAGTGGACTGGTCCGCAATGGCTGTTTGTAAATCTGCTTTTATTGCGGATACCTCCGAGATCAGGCGCTCCGCAGCAGCATGAATTGCTTGTGATCAGCTTGGCGACTTATGTCCAGGGATCTGATTCCCATTTCAATCTTCAGAGAGATGCGCTCAGCAGCCAGTCTTTCAATTCGTTCTATTAAGGACTGTGGTCCTGGAATGTCTTCTGGTTGCGGTTGAGTGGGCTTTACCGCAACAAGAATTTGATCAACTTTAGCTTGCAGACTTAGGAACTCTTTTCTGGTCACCGCATTCTTCTTCTTCTTCTTCTTCTTCTTCTTTGCTTTTGGCTTGGAGGTTGAGTGTTGAGAACCACTCGATTCTTCTTCTTCATCAAAAATCATCAGATCATCATCAGAAGGGTTAGGTTGATTTACCTCATTTAGATCAAAATCATCGAAGCCAAATGTGGGAGCTGAGCTAACTTCGACTGCGGTTCCTTCTTCTTGAGAATCGCGAACAGATGGAGTTGGAGTTGGAACTGGAGGGACCTTGGATGTACCTTCACCACCAAGAGTGGTCTGAGTCTGTTGAATCGTCTCAGCCATTGCGGTCATCCACTCTTGTACTTTTAAGATGGTAGCTATGGTGTTGGCATTGTTGATTGCGTCCGCCCAATACTTGGCTATGGATTGAATTTCTTGTTGTTTGGAATGCCCTACGGAAAGCGGCATATTTCTTGATGTCGGAGTCAGAAACTGGAGTGTAATGTAACCATGAATCATTCGATTTATCACCGTCAAATCCTTGGTATCGCACCGAGGTGTCCCTCGGGTCCACGGATCCTTGCACATTGGTGCTCACCGTGCCTAAACCACATGTAAGAGATGTAAGCAGAGTAGGATTTCCTGAGCTTCCTCGGTCTCCTTGACCCGTGGTCAAGTCTGGCCTCGTCTCAGTTCTGGCAAGGGCTAAAGAATTGCCCTGCGGTTGGGAAGGTGTTTGCAGAGTTTGGGTAACAGACAAAAGTATGGAGTTCAACTCCTCAGGGGAAAAGAAGTGTAGACGGGAAGCCCTGAAGACCTTAGGGCGAGAACCAGTATCATCCTATTGGGAGTGAACTTGGGGTGAGTCTCCACGATGAGGTGAAACAGACACATTTTCTGTGTCTGAGTGGTATTCGATTGTGGTGTTGAATGGGTCTGCGGCCACCCCAAGGACTACCGAAGCCTTTTGAGAGGTTGAGGTATCAGTCCGGTCACGCATTTGGCCAGTGGGATCAGTTTTCCTTTTCTTTAGGATAGCGATGGGTTGTTCATCCTCATCAAAATCACTTTCAGTGGATTCGTCATCCGAGGGCACATTTTGTGTGATTTTTTGTTTCTTTGAGGATTCAGCTCGTTTGGGAGCATCTTTCTTCTTTGGGGTTCTTTGTTTCTTGGAAACATTGCGGGGGCCTTGATGGGCTGAGACTAATTGTTTGCATCTTTGAGAAAGGTTGGAGAGAGTGGTGGAGGATGGGACTGCAATACTACCAGGAATGGTGAGTGCGGATGTGGCTTGTAGAGGCGGGGTAGAAAGGTATGGGCTAATACCTTCCGTAGCCTCTATATGGTTTGTGACATCAGCAGTCTCAAGACCAAGGGTAGAAAGAATATGGACTGGTAGTCTTCGGATGGGTCCAAAAATAGATTGATCAGTGGAGGGATTGTTCCTTTTCAAATCTTTGCTGATGAAGAGATTGGTGTCGTTGGCCATGCTAAGTCCTACATCCGCATGAAGATCTGAGATGCATAGTGACCAGAACCTAGCAAATGTGAGTTCGGTAGGGTTTTCTCTTGGGCTCTCTTTGGGAATGTACTGCAAGAAGTCATCCCACAAGATCTGACCGTAGTTAACGTCGTGGCTAGTAAAAATGCTCCACACCAACTCCAGAAGCTTGAAACCCATATTATCAGTGCCTCTGGTTCGGCCTGAGAGGCTGCGAATCACAAAGAGACAAACGAATTGCCACACCGCAGGCAACTGATTCTTCTTGAATTCGCCGATTCCTTTGATCTTTTTCTGGTAACCCATTTGGTAGAGTGCTGAGGTGATGTCCGCCATGCTTGGAGTAAAGACCTTGGTAGAGGGATGAACAAGCAGATTGATGGCAGTTAGGAATTTTTCTTTGTTCAGGATGACCAAAGAATCGTTCACCAGATTAAGATGCACTTCTTGAAGATTTTCGAGGGGTTTGTAAGCAGAGAAGGCACATTTGAACAGGGTTGAAATAGGAACAACGTCTGTGAATGAATCGAATGGGCCAAATAGGGGGTGATTGGTCAAGAACTTAATCATTAGCTTGATCGGAGCATTGTAGGAGGAATGCTCTTCGAACACAGCCCTAAAATTGCTTGAAGCAATCGTAGGCATTGGGTTTCTTGTTGCAGAATCAGAACCAGTTGAGTTTGCAGAGGCAGAGGCCTTGGAGAGTTTCTTCGAAACGCTGATTTCACCATTTTTGAGTGTTTGAAGAAAGTTGCAAAAATAGAGTGCAAGAAAAAAGGTTCGAGGTTCAGAAAGCGTAAACTTTTCTTGGGGAAGAAGAATGGGGTTTTATAGTGGCTAAATTGGAGCGGGAAACGATTTTACCCTAAGTGAAATTAGGTAAAACGTTTGGGTGTTTTTTTTATTAAGAGAGATAATCTCAGCCACAGATTAAAAAAAAGGTTTAATCTATATTTTTGAGATATACCAAAAAGGGTTGGCATTTAATGAAGTGTCGGAAATCAACACCACGTCTGAAGAACGTGTGGTGAGGTAGGGATTAATCCGTTGTGTAAAGGGGAAGTTGTAACGGATTAGACGTTTTGGGGTAATAGGAAGAGACCGTTTAAAAAGGATTTGATTTTGGGAAATCGCTCTTTTTGTCATCATACCTAATATAGGTCTGACACAAGGTTTATTCAAAAAGAATGGGACAGTTACACAAAGAATGTTTTTTTTAATGTTTTCTCTATTTAATGAATGATCATTAAATAGTACACTATGTTTTTTTTAATGAAACAGTTTGAAAATCAATCAAAGTGACTGCGGATTGATACATCATTGCGGATGGATCAACTGCCATCGGATGGATGACTGCGGTAAAATAACTGAGGAGAACACTTGAAGAACAATTAGTAATAACAAACAATAAGGACCATTGAAGGATAAATATGATATATGGTTGCGGTACACAGGATGTATCAAAACCATCTATCATAAGTAACTTCAGTTAGGACCCCAACAGAGACCAAGGATGGTCTGTGGTACCTAACAATTCAAGAAGAATTATGGGTCCGGATTCATCATTCCTAACATTTGTAAGAAACAGTTGAGTTTTGTAGAGTCAAGTGCCTTTGTGAATACATCAGCAATCTCTTCATGAGTGTGAACAAAAATCAGTTCAATGTTACCTTTCAGGATTTGGTCTTTGATAAAGTGATACCGTAGTTCAATATGCTTGGTCTTGGAGTGCTGTATGGGATTGTGAGAAATCGTTATAGCATTTTCAGAGTCACAATAGATTGGTATCCGCAGCATTCTGTATCCATAGTCCAATAGTTGAGTTTTCATCCATAAGACCTGAGAACAACAGTTGGCTGCGGCCACATATTCAGCTTCTGCGGTAGACAATGACACACAATTTTGTTTTCTTGACGACCAGCTGACGAGTCTTCTACCCAGAAATTGACATCCACTGAAGGTGCTTTTACGATCCAATTGACATCCGGCATGATCCGCATCGGTGAATGCTTGTAGACTGAAGTCATTCCGTGCAGGGTACCATAAGCCAAGAGTCTTGCTACCTTTTAAGTACCGTAGAATCTGCTTGGCTGCGATCATGTGAGACACTTTCGGGTCAGCCTGGTACCTTGCGCATACACCTGTTGCAAAGATGATATCTGGTCGGCTTGCTGTGAGATACATCAAAGAGCCAATAATACCTCTATAAGTCTTGTGATCGACTGATTCGCCTAAGGGATCAACATATATCTTATATCCGAAGGCCATTGGGACCTTAGCCGAAGAACAGTTGTCCATTGAATACTTCTTTAATAGTTCAGAGGTGTATTTCTCCTGATGAATGAATATCCCTTGAGGGACTTATTTCACTTGAAGTCCTAGAAAGAAGTTAATCTCTCTATTCATGCTCATTTGGAACTTGTTGGTCATGAGTTTAGCAAATTCATTCACCATATTTTGATCAGTGGAGCCGAAGACGATATCATCCACATATATTTGTACCAGCATTAGATGATCACCATTTTCTTTTCTAAATAAAGTGGGATCAATCACTCCTCTTTTGTATCCGGACGAGACAAGAAATTCAGAGAAAGTCTCGTACCATGCTCTTGGGGCTTGTTTTAGACCGTAGACTGCTTTTTCAAGCTTGTAGCAGTGGTCTGGAAATTCAAGACTTTCGAAGCCCGGAGGTTGTTGAAGATAAACCTCATCTTTTAATTCACCGTTGAGAAAAGCACTTTTCACATCCATTTGATGAACCTTTATATTCTTGTGAGCTGTGTATGCTAAGAAGATCCGGATGGCTTCTATTCTTGCTACCAGAGCATACGTTTCATCATAGTCAATACCTTCAAGTTGACTATATCCCTTGGCAACTAGTCTTGCCTTATTTCTGACGACCGCACCGGATTCATCCAACTTATTCTTGTACACCCATCTAGTACCAACAATGGTGTGACCTTGCGGATTCGGAACGAGCTGCCATACTTTGTTTCTTTTGAATTCTTCTAGCTCTTCTTGCATTGCGGATATCCAATCTGGTTCTAGTAGTGCTTCTTTGATCGTTCTGGGCTCGACCAAGGACATAAATGTTGCATAGTGATAGTGATCAGATAAATCCTTGAAAGATCGAGTTTGGATACGTGCGGATGGGTTGCCGATGATTTGACCTGGTGGGTGGTCCTTTATCCAAACATGTAGACGGGGTTGTAAATGATCAGCAGCTGCGGTGGAGGGAATGTCTTCAATATCGGAAGACTCTGCGGTTGGAGACGGCAGTTCCCCCTGGACTTGAGAACATCCTGCTGAATTGTCTTGAACTTGGAAGGAGGGATCAGAGTTTTCTTGGGCAGATGATGAAGGTTTCTCCTGAAGTGCAGACGGGAGTTCCCCTTGAACCTGCGAAGGTTCCCCCTGGATTGCGGATGGGAGTGTGATAATCCTTGAATCTGTTCTTGTGTCAATGTTCTCTATGTTTTCATCATCCGAGTCCAAAGAATCGTTTGAGAGTTAAACATCTTTGTGGATGATTGGAGCTGCATCTTCTAGTACTGGAACCTCGATGGTTGTTGCATGGTCCGAATTTGAGCTTTCCCCCTCAACCGGCGAGGTGGAAGTATTTAGTGATACTTCAGCGGTCAGTGTGGAACCAGATACATCAGCATGCTGCTGCTGAGCTTCCAAGGACACAAGAACTTCGGATAACTTGGCTGTTTCTACAGGGTCGAAGAGATTTTCATAGTTTACTTCAATTAGATTTAGTGGACCCGAAGAGGCAGGAATATCACTTTCTAGAATTGTTGTGGTTTCGGTTGATGGAGCGGTGTTGCAGATGTGATAGTCATCAAATTTCACATCGAAGCTTTCAATTATCAACCTTGTGCATCTAATGAGAACTCGATAAGCAACCTTGTTAGTGGAGTAGCCAAGGAAGATGCCTTCATCAGACTTTGGTGCAAATTTGTTGAGATGATCTCTGTTGTTGATTACGAAACATCTACACCCAAATGTATGGAAGAATCGGACATTTGGCTTGCGGTTGTTAAGGCCCTCATACGGTGTTTTGTTGAGGCGTTTGCACACAATGCTTCGGTTTTGTACAAAACAGGCGGTGGCCATAGCTTTGGCCCAGAAGTAGAGAGGAAGATGGGCGAAGTTGAGCATAGATCTGGCAGCTTCTACTAGACTGCGGTTCCTTCGCTCTACTACTCCATTTTGTTGCGGTGTGTAGGGAGCTGAGAAGTTATGAGTAATGCCTTTGGAAACCAAGAAACTATTTAGAAGATGGTTAGTAAACTCGGTTCCATTATCACTACGGATACGTCTAACGGGTAACTTGATCTGAAGTTCAATTTCCTTGATGAATTTGATCAATATCTGTGGAGTTTCTGATTTGAGTCGTAAGAACTAAACCCAGGTGAACCGTGTGAAGTCATCAACTATAACCAATACGTATTTCTTGTGATGAAGACTGGCTACGGTAGATGGACCGCAGAGATCAATGTGCAAGAGTTCCAATGATTCAGTAATTGAGGAGTCAATCACCATAGGGTGACTTGCTTTGGATTGCTTTCCACATTCACATGCAGGACAGAGAGTATCAATGCTGAACTTGATAATTGGAAGACCTCTGACTAGTTCTCCGGTGACCAAATTGTTGATGTATCTGAAGTTGAGGTGAGCGAGCTTGTGGTGCCATAGCCAGCTAACTTCAGATACTGCTTTGGATAGGAAGCATAATTGTGGTTTGCCTATGATCAGAGAGACATCCAGAGGATACATAGTACCTTCGGATCTGGACTTGATCAGACAAGTGCTCCTATCGCTTGTCATTATATAGCAAAATTGATCATCAAATTCAACACGATGGCCTGCTTTACATAGTTGACCAACACTGATGAGATTGTGTTTAAGGCCTTCTACATAAGCAACCTTTTGAATAGAGAAGTTTCCCGTAGTGAGAACACCATAACCTCGGATTATCCCATTCGCATTGTTCTCGAATGTGACATTTCCACCATTGCAAATTGGCCTGAAATGTCGAAGGTATTCTAACCTCTAGTCATGTGCAAGGACCAGGCACTGTCGATTAACCATTCTTCTTCTTGTTCCTCCTTGCACAGGGCCTGAGAATTACACGGTTAGTTTAGGCATCCAAACTAGTTTGGAGCCTGGGACAAAAGGTGAATTTCTGATTGGTGCATGAACCGAGGTTGCAGGGACGGGTTTCGTGTCAACTTTTAATCCTAGTCCTGGGTGTTTGTGAGATTTTGGAGTGTTGTAAATTTTTGAAAAGTTATGAGGTTTCTGAAACAAACCAGATTTGTCATGAGATGATCCATTTTGACAACTACACTGACATTGACAGGTTGAAAATTTGTCTTTTGCTCTGACACTTTGTTTGGTCAACGGTCTAAAGGATGAGTTGGGCTTGTGATCGGTCCGAGGTTGGTAATATCTGACAGTGGTGCTGTTGGACTTCTGAAAAGTTTGTTTTGAAAAAGGTTCAGCACGTGTAGATCTTTGGGACCTTTTTGTTGGTTTTGGTAAAATACCCTTCCACTTGTTATAATTCTGATGTGATTTTAAAAGTGTTGGAGTGGGTAAGATACCCTTCCATTTTGGATCATCTGAGGAATAGATTTGAAAACCATTGCTTCGAAAAGACCTTACACTCTTTTGGGTTGTGTCAGATGAAGTAGGAATGACTGTTGAAACTGTACATTCCTTTTTGCATATTTTCTTGATGGGAGAGTTTTTTGAAAAATAGTGTGGGAAAACAAATTTTTCTGGACTCTTAGACTTTGGAAATTTGATATGCCTTTTGTTTTTCGAAAAGTTTTGTCTATTTGTGCCTCGGGATCGAATTTCCTCTTTGAAAGCCTTTTTAGCTAAGGTTTTTGGGGAACCGCAGTCATTGGTGTTTAGCTGCGGTTTCCTGGAAACCTTTGAAAATTTATGAAAACGAGGGCTTGAGTCATCCGAACTTGAAGATTCAGGGATTTGAGAGCATTGACCTACTTCAAAGTTTTCAATGGGTAATTCGTGATGAATTGGTTGAAGAGTTGCAGAAATTTTGTTCGAGGACTCCGGTAGGGATGATTTGATTATCACATAGTAAGTCTGGGTTGGGACTTTAGTGGGACATTTGTGAGACATCCGCTGCTCATGACTATAGTGAGGGGCACTGCGGTCTGAGGGCAGAGATGGGAAGTCTTGCGAGACTTCGGGGCTTTCAATGACAATTTCCTCATCAACTACGGATGAAGTTTGAGAATTTGGGTAAACTGTGTCACAGACAGGGATATGATCACTTGTGTGACCCGAAACCTCAGGCACAATTTCCTCAATGACACAATTATTGCTTAGATTATGAAGTCTACCGAAGTGTGTTCTGATGTCTTCGGGAAAAGTCTTGTCATTGACTGGGAAATGAAAACTCGGTCCGGAGGGACATACAGTCGATCTTTGTTAAACTGGGGTGAGGAATCCTTTGCGGTAGGATACCCATTAGACCAACCCCAATTGTATGTATTGTCCACAGTTCCATTATTAACCAAATTTTCAATAGCTTCACTTTCATTGAACAATTTTTCTATTAATAGATTTAAGCGTACAATCTCACTCTGAGTTAAATCTCTTTGGTTCAAAGCTATTTCTAGTTGTGTTTCACTCAACATTCTTGCATCTTTTTCTAATTCTAAATCCTTTTCTAACATGGCCAATTTGAGTCTTTTGTTGTCCAGTCGTCCTCTTACATGAGACATCTCTTGGGACGCTATGTTCTTCTCATCTAAGGCTTTGTTATAGTCTGTAAGGACGGCAGCACATGTGTCATTAAGATTATCAATGAATGGTTGACAGTCATGCATGCTATAATTTAGAGTTTGGATCATGAGTTTTACCTGTTCGATGATGCTTAGAGTTCCATCCTTTGCCATGTAGCAGTAGTTCTTTTCCAGCTTCGTAGACCCATCATCATCCGCAGTTACTATCATGCAGATTTTGCCTTTTCCTTTGACATTGCTGATGGCTTCTTCTTCATCTCCGGATGACCAAACTTGATGGTCTCTTTTGACATGGGCTACGTATGCCCTTTCCTTTTCCTTAACTTCCAATTCTTGAGCCATTCTAAGGTAGAATGCTCTGTCTTTCACTACATTGGCCTTGCAATCCTTTGCAAAATGATTCTCTTTGTTGCACTTATGACAAATCACAATATCACTTTTGTCTTCTGATGGAGTACCGGAGTCAGTGGTTTGGATGGACTGCGGTGCCTCCTTTGGTTGAGTATTTTTGAGATTGCGGTGGTGGATGAGAACTTTTGGGATATCGAGGATGGTTATTCTGCGGGTTGAAATTACGGTTGAATGGAGGTTTGTTGAACTGCTGATTCTTGCGAAAGGAAGGAGGTGGTAGTCGATTGAACTGTTGGCTAACAAGAGCAATAGCCTTCTGAAATTCTTCTTCATCATCATACTCTGAGTCAGATTCGTATGACTGCGGTGTAGTGTCATACGAGGGAGAGTAGGATTGATTGTGTGGAGCTTGTGCTATGAGAGCGAGTGGTCCTCCGAAGTCAGCACAGTATTTGAGTACGGTGGATTCTTGTGCTTGCAGTTCCCCGTAGAGCTTGTAGAGAGACAATGAATGAATCTTTCTATCCCCTTGAACTATCATCTTAGCAGTCGTCCAATTTCTTCCCAAACCGTTGAGAAAGTGAAGATTTGTTTCATGGTTACTACGAATGGTGTCAGCATTCGATAACTTGGTGACTATCAGATTGAACCTTTTAAAGGAGTCTTCTAAACTTTCGCCAGTATGAGCTTTGAAGTTGTTGAATTCATTGAGTGCAGTTGTGAGCTTCTTATCTTGAGCTTGTTCTGAGCCTTCGTACAAATTCTTGAGAACATCCCAGATCTCTTTTGCTGATTTACAGTTTATGATAATGTCGAATTTGTCAGGAGCAACTCCACAAGAGATTTCATAAAAAGCAACAACATCATTTTCCATTTTATCTAGATCATATTTGGTGGGACGGCTCATGCCTGGTTGTCCTCCTCCTAGTCTGGCTGTGGCGCCATCAGTTTGAACTGGTGTAAGAACAGGGACATGTGGTCCTTCTTCTACGGACCGCCATACATCTCTACCAAGTCTCCTTAAGTACCTTTCCATTCTCTGAGACCACTGATGGTATTCATTTGCCACCAATATTGGGGCTCGATTTGAACCACCAACACTGTTGGAAACATTCAGAGATAATGCTTGTGCCATTTTTGTTTTTTTTTGTTGTTTTTTTAAGAAATGAGCTTCAGTGGTATAGAAGGCCCTTTGAAAATCAGAGTTTTGTTTTTCAAAAAGCAACCACTATGGCTCTGATACCAATTGTTGAGAGAAAAACTTGAGACACACTTGAACAAACGTTAGAACAAGTATAGTTGCGGAATAGTTTATCTCAAAGGATCTAAAAGCTCAACAATAATAAGTTAATGAGTTAGATAGTTAGAGAGTTAGTTGCGGAAATGTAAGAAATATAAATGGCAGCAGGTGATATATCAAGTATACACATAAGTTGATTCATAACAAGGAATGCATTCAGACCAAGTTAGTAAGTGAGATCAAACTTAGTGATTAAGTCACAAGTGACTTGCTCCGAAGAGAAGTAGTAATCAGTTACGTTCTAGAGAAGTTTGAGAGTAAGAAGAGATTTGTAATCAGATAGAAGATAAAGATAGAAATGATAGCATCGAAGTTGTATTGAATAAGTAAGAATGAGCTCTATTTATAGAGTCTCGAGAATTACACCGGATCACATCTCTAAGAGTAGCCATGCAAGGCATACTGGACAATAGAGAGTATTCCAGTAGATAAAGTTAAACTAAGTAGATAGAGACTGCGGTTGATGAAGACTTCGGGTGTGGTTGCTGAAGGAGGTCTGACTGCGGATGCTTGAGGACTGCGGTGGCTGAAGTTCAAGAGGGTCACTTTTATGATTCAACATACATGACACCCCATAAGAAGGTCCAGCCGACTTACGACTCAAGGCATCTACCACCACATTCGCTTTACCCGGATGGTAAAGGATCTCGCGGTCATAATCCTTGACTACGTCCAGCCACCTACGCTGCCTCATGTTCAGGTTCAGATGATCCATAATGTGTCTCAAGCTCTAGTGATTCGTGTAGATACTATAGTGGACCCCATAAAGATAATGCCTCCAAATCTTGAGGGCAAAAACCACAACCCCCAACTCAAGATCATGCGTGTGATATCTCGTCTCATGTGGCTCCAGCTGCCGTGGAGCATAAGCTATCACTCGTCCTCTGTGCATGAGTAATGCCCCCAACCTAGTGACAGATGCATCATATCAAACCACAAAATCCTCAATTCCCTCCGGGAGGGTCAAAACTGGGGTTTGGCATAGTCTCTGGCGAAGGGTCTCAAATGCTGGCAGCTGCTTAGTGCCCCACCGGAAATCCACCCCCTTCTTCGTCAGACGAGTGAGGGGTACTGCAATCTTGGAGAAATCCTGAATAAATCTCTGGGTAGTACCTTGCCGATCCCAAGAAACTTTTAATATCTAAGGGAGATTTCAGAACCTCCCACTGCATCACCGCCTCGATCTTGCCCGGATCAACCAATGTCCCGTCCTGGTTAACGAGGTGACCAAGAAACTGAACCTCTTGTAACCAAAACTCGCACTTCGAGAACTTATCCTAAAGTCGTTCTCGCCTCAAAACCCCTAGAAGCTCGCGAAGATGCTCCTCATGCTGCTATCTGGTCTTGGAATATACCAAGATATCATCAATAAACATGATAACCGAACGATCGAGCATCGGCCTGCATACCCGATTCATCAAATCCATAAACACCACAGGCGCATTGGTGAGCCCAAATGGCATCACCACGAACTCATAATACCTATCACGAATCCGGAATGCGGTCTTCTGCACGTCCTCCTCTCTCACCTAACGTGATGGTACTCGGAAGTCAGATTTATCTTGGAGAACCAATATTCACCCTGCAAATGATCAAAAAGATCATCAATCCGCGGAAGGGGATAACGGTTCTTCACCATTAGCTTGTTCAACTACCGGTAATCAATACAGATTCGGTGTGAACCATCCTTCGTCTTGACAAAATAAAATCGGCTCTCCCCACGGAGAACTACTTGGTCTGATGAATTGCTTGCCTAGCAGCTCCTACAACCGAGATGAAAACTCCTGCATCTCAGGCGGTGCCAAATGGTACGATGCCTTGACAATCGGGGCCGCACCTGGCATGAGGTCAATCCTAAACTCGACCTGCCTCTCAGGAGGCACACCGGGTAACTCCTCCGGAAATACATCGGCAAACTCCCTGATCACCGGAACCTTTGAAACCGAAACCTGATCCCCAACACGCATATCCACTACGTATGCCAAATAACCAGCACATCCATGCTGAATATACTGCCGAGATCTGGCTGCAGAACAAAAACCTAAACCCATCATGGCTCCCTCCCCATAGATAATCAGTTCTCCCCCACTTGGTATTCGAACTACTACGTGTTGGCCCTCACAATCAATCATCGCACTGAACCAGCTCAGCCAATCCATCCCTACAATCACACAAACATCCCCCATGGGAATGAGGATCAAATCAATTAGATAAGGCACCCTGAAGATCTCCAGAACACAACTCGGACATACAGAAGACGCAGAAACTCCATGCTCGTTGGCGATATAAACTCGCAATGGACACTCCAACTCCCCAACGGGCATGTCAAACTCTATACAGAACGATCGAGACACAAAAGACCGACTCGTACCCGAGTCAAACAACACTAGAGCAGGCAAAGAGTTCAATAGGAATGTACCTAATAGAGGTACACAAATGAGCATACTATAAAACACAATAAAAAGAATAATGGATCGAAACATACCAGTCACAACATCTAGAGCTACTCTGGCCTCCTCGGCAGCAAGCTGGAAAGCGTGCCCTCGAGCCCTCGGGGGCTCCGCCCTGCCCTGACTCCCATATGTGATGCTTAAAGTAGTCGATGTTGGAATCTGCATCGGCTTGGCAGCAAGCAAGGGACATTGGGCCTTCATATGGCCCACCTGATCATAATGGTAGCAGAGTATGATGTCGAACGCAAGAGTCTACTGCCAACAGACCCTCGCAATGTGGCCCTTCTTTCCAAATTTGTGGCATCCCGAAGAAGATCGAGAAACTCCATCATGTACCTTACCACACTTCCCACAAGTTGGACCTCTCTGACTCCCCGTCCTCGAATCAGTGGCCCTGAGCTGCTTCGATGTAGGTTGTGACTATGTCGGGGACTGTCTCTGCTCCCTCGTCTTTAAATCAATCTTAATCTCACGTCGCCTAACGGCCTCCTGCATCTCCAACAAGGTACCATAGCATTGGGTGGAAACAAACTGACCGATCTCCGTCTTGAGCATGCTCAAGTAACGGGTCATCTGAGCCTCCTCAGATGCAGCAAACTCAGGGAAAAACATAGCCCTCTCGGTGAACATCTTGGTGATCTCTGTCACCGTCTCTGATCCCTACCTCAAATCCAAATGCTCCTGCGCCAGCCTCTCACACTCCACCAGCGGTGCATAACGGGAGCAGAACATTTCCTAGAACTGCTCCCAGACACAACAGGTCTCTGCTCCTCAGAAAATGAACTAGTGGCAAGCCTCCACCAATCCTTCGCTCCAGTCCTCAGAAGGTTCAGACCGCATCTGATCTTCAGGTCAGTAGGGCATAAGCAAGTGAAGAAACACCCATCCACATCAGATAACCACCTCATGGTAATGATCTGGTCCTGAAATCCATCGAAAGTCGGGGGCTTCGTATTTTCGAAGTCCTAATACTGAAAAACCTGACCCGGTCCAACACCCGTAGTGGCCACAGCTGCAGAGGCTGCAACATCAGCAGTCTCAGCAATGGCTGCATATCTGCCATCAAAGAACTCCATCATTGCGGTCTTAATAGACCCAAATAGCTCCGGTATCTGATCCTGAACAATGGCCACAACCTCCTCTTGGAAAATCCCTCTAATCCTGGCATCCAAGTCATATGATCCAATCCGCCTGCCAGCTCCTGATCCCGATCCGAATCTAGTCTCAGCTCGTCTCGTAGTCACCATACTGAAATACACCAGGGAGATATCAGATAATACGCATAACATAACAGGGGAACCAACTCCCTACAAATACCTAGAGGTTATGACTTCCTTGCTACATGTATGGGTCCTGTGCTTACACTAGTACGGGCCCATAATACCTTCCACACCTACCCGTATTTGTCTCAGAGGATCATCACACACCCTAACAATACTCACAAGTATAAACATACACTCAATCCTTACTCCTTAGAGGAAAGGCTAAACATCACAAATCTGGCCAACCGACCCCACACAACTGATCCATGAAACTTCCACCAACCCTGCAACACTCGTGTATGCTAGCCATACATAACGTTGGACCCTATAGACATTCGTGTATCTGATCCTGCCCTAAGCTCTTCATTAAAGAAGAACAGGAAATAAAGCCAAACCAAACATTCTCAGGCTATAAGATCTTAGTTATGTATAACCATGATGCATACACTAAGAAACTACAGTAATGATGTCAATTCCATTAGAGAAGAAACCTAGGCTATCAGGCATCATATAATCAGGCAAAACTATCATGCAAAACCTGTAGATCCCTAGCCTATCACTAGCATGTTGTTCTAACATATCACAATATCAGATAACAACATGGTATTTTGGGGCCTACTTACTAGCTCTGGTTGATCGTATACATCAAATCCTCCTTGATTATTTTGAAAACCATTTGAAAATCATTTTTTAAAATATTTGTCTTAGTTTGAGACTGGATTCACATAGGTGTTCCTCCAGTTCACTCAAACCAAGGCTCTGATACCATCTTGTAACATCCATAAAATTGCATAAAATTTAAACTTTTTCAAACAATCCAAAAATCATAATTGTTTACATTGTATTTTTCAAAACATGTTTAACATTAGAGTTTTTCCCAAAATCACAAAACACAACATGAGGACGTGCACGATCAAGCCTTTTCCTTCCTACGAACATCTGAGGTACCTGAAACATAACCCAAAACTGTAATCCCAAAGCTTAGTGAGTTCCCCCCAAAATACAAATACATAGCACATAGCACAAGCATAATAACAGCATACTATGGGCCCAATCAACCATTGGGTTGGAATACCCCAGGCCCCTCAACCATCGGGTTGGAATGCCAACATACTATGGGTCCAATCAACCATCTGGTTGGAATACCCCAGGCCCCTCAACCATCGGGTTGGAATGCCAATGTACTATGGGTCCAATCATCCTTGGGATGGAATAACCTAGGCCCTCAACCATCGGGTTGGAATGCCTCGACCTGTTGGTTTACGCGCAAAGCAGCGAAGTCTCAGCTACCGACCAACCATGTACACATATAATAGATAATCATGTAACAGTCTACACCCAGACACACAGATCTACAGATCACTAAGCATAGCAACATCCTAACTACCAGGATACCGATCTAACAGATCATAACAATACAATAGCATGCAAAACAGGACATCAATCCAATGTGCCGACATTGGTGCCTTCAAGCCGCAACTACAGTGAGGACAACTCACCTCACAAGCATCACAAAACTGATAAGGTCTGACTTTGAATCTCAGCTCTCAACTCAGATGCCTACAACCATCAAATGACCAATTCCATGAAAACCCAGAATACCCAAAATACCCTCAAGGTCAAACTTGGTCAAAGTCAAAGTCAATGGTCAAGGTCAACGGTCTAGGTTGACCCAACACGCCGTGTTCCCTTTTTACCTCGATGTGTTCTGCGAACAGTTCCACAAACAGGAAAACTTTAGCCAACACTGAAAGGTCTAGTATGCTCAAGAGTCATATTAAAATGATATTGCTAAATAACATATGATACTAATGGGTCACACTAACAACAACTTGATACAATTGATTATTTATTAGAAATTGTTTTAAAAAAATATTCAATAAAACTCTTATAATTGAATTGGAAATTATTAATTATTTCTAGGAAATAGTTAATTTTCATTAGCAAGTAATATAACATATATTATTTTCATAATGTATGAATTAATAAGTTGTGTACAACTTTTTGGACTAGTTAAGCTTTTTGTCTTTTAGGAAAAGACAAATTTTATATCTTATAAACTTTGAATTTATAAAATATAAACAAAATCTTCTTTTTATGTGCAATTTCCGAAAAGTTGATTAAAGATAAAGAGTATGGGCTTTCCATTTGTTTATTCAAAAGTAATGCAACACGGGAGACATGTTTATGACATGGGGACATATGTGCTTAAAGTGTTAAGACCTAATGGTTAATACCTTCACTTTATGCATATAAATAAGAGACTTGCATTTGGCTAGAGTGCTCATCCTTCACTTCTTGGAAGTGGCCGAATCCACTCCTCCCTCTCCCTTTCTCTCTAGTTTTGGTTAGACAACTTGAAGAACACTTGCATCTTCATGCCTTCTTTAAGTTCATATTGGTTATGAACTTAAAGCTTAAGGGTTTAAGAGTTTTGGACAAGCATCTACATCAAGTTGAGTCATTGTTGGTGTCTCAAAGGTTCTACATTCTTCATCAACTTCCAAGCCTCCCAAGAGGACCCAAAGAACTACAAAGGTTGTTATTTCTTCACCTCTTTTTTGGTTGGTGTTTAAATCTTTCTATAACTTGCAAGAAGATCCTTGGTGGGTATGAAATGTTTATTTTATATCAAAAATTAAAGTCTTTTGTTGCCATATTTTTCTAGTTTATGAAACTATTTTTAAACTAAAACCCAATAATTGGTATCAGAGCCATGTTGCAAGTTTGGTTAGATTTTTTATTTTTGGAAATCTTAGTTTTTGAAGATTATGGAGAACTTGTTTTTGTATAAAAATAAGTTCATACATATTTTCTATGACAACTTTTTTTTGTTATGTTATGTGACAAAAGCTTCATGCATCTTTTGTCATCTAAAGTTGTCTTAGAAAAACAAAGGTTGTTTGATGTGTATATAGATGTATATGATGTGCTTATACTAGCCAAGGACCAATGTGTTGTTATGTTTTTATGTGGGTTATTTTTGTTATAAAATGGTTGTAATAATTTATTTATTCATATGGTATGTAATATTTAAATAGATTAGCTTTTCTTGCTATTTTTGTAAAGTAATAGATTAGGTTTTAGAATTAATTTATTTGTACAAAAATGTAACAAGAAATCAAGTTGGAACCATTTTTTGAAGACAAAAGAGCAATTTTCAAGTCTAAAAGGTGTGCACGATTTCAGTGACATTTTCTGAAAAGTGTCGCTAATCCTGTTTACAAAGGGTTGTTGGACTTTTAGCGATAGTTGCTGAATTTTAGCCTTCAAGAAGTTTTTCCTATCTTTTGCAAGCAATTGGTGCTTACTCGAGTGGGAGCTTCTACAACAACATTACAAGAAGTTTTTTTGGTCCATTTAAATGTTCCTTTAGGAATGGACTTGACATTTTTGTGTTGGCTCACAAAAATGTCATTAGTTGGCTATGTTTATAAAAATATCTTCTTGTGCATGTTTGTGTTGTTTGTTTTATGCAATTAGTATGTGTGGTTGATAAATTAGTTTTTCACATGCTAAAATAATTTTGGACGAAATAAACATCACATGGAGTTTGGGTTTTTCAAAATTAGACATAAGATGTAACATGTTATTATTTTAAAATAAAATCCGATTTTTATAAAATCGTTAATAACGACAAATTTTGAAATACTTCATTATAAGTTTAAAATGGTGATTTTTGTAACTTATACAAAAACCAAATACATAAGTAATAAAATGAAGTTTTAACATAGATATAAAAGGTTCAAATGCATTCAAACTTAATATCGGTAATTAAAATTGAATTGCGTCAAATTATATAAAAACTAGCTTTTTATATAAAACCTTTAAAAGTGATTTTCTTTTGAAAATTGATACCATGGATTATTATATGCATGTAACAACCATGATATCATATTTTTTAAACTAGAATTATAAAACATATAAAGACCCTTTTTACAAACCTCAAATCTATGCATCATTTTGAAAAAACACACGCACGTCTCTTGTATGCACTAGTGAGATAAATGATACCTAACAGCTTAGTGTTGTCTTTTGATGGTCGGGGTGTCTTCGCAATTTCTATAACCAAGTTATAGACCGATTACACAAGTTTTTCAAATTGGACGATTTGATCGGAAATCTTTTGTGATAAAGGATACCTAAGCAAGAGAGTTCTGAGGCATAGATGAGATCAAACATGTCTAATTAAATTTGTTATTAGTGATCCCATAAATCTAGGAATTATATGGTAATATATAATTGATAATCGATATCTACCAAGTTGAATTCAAATGGATGGGATAAAGGATACCTAACCATTTATTTGTTTTGCAACTTGGATCCTAGACTTTGATAATTAATGTTTTTGGAAACTAAAAGGGTATTAATTATTAAAGATTAAATATTGAAAATACTAAATGAATTTTTTTAAAATGTTGTAGTTAAATAATCCATTCTCATTATCATGAATTGTCATTTTCTTTAATGACTTAATGAAACAATAGCATTCAATAGATACAACTTCAATGAATGGGTTCATGTCTTAAGAGACAATCTCGTAAGAGATATAAAATTGTATACACTTAAAGGTCCTTGTCCTAAAGTATTTTCTTTGAGCAATTAAAGTTAAACCTGATACCTAGTAAAGGCATAACTGTGATGCTAAATATGCTTCTAACATCAAGCTAGGAATAGTTATTCATGACTTCTAGGAAGTCTTGGATAATTTAAACATATATATCTAATGATATAACAGGTCAAACAATATTCCAATAAATACAATGATATTTTATTTAAAGCTAGTTTAAACATTGGAATAATGCAAGGCTAAAAGAATCACCTTGTGTGATATAGGAGGCCCATGTTTTATGGACTGAACACCTTTATGCCCAAGAAATCTACTAAATCCCACATAGATGGATCTTGTTTCTCTTCTGAAGAAACTGAACACTGGAAGAGGATTTACTCCTCTTATTTGGAAAGAAAGTCTGAAAGAGACTAGTACTTCTAGTATCTACTAGATAGAACTCATAGTTTTCATATAACACTTAGGGACTTGGTACTTAAATGTTAATTCAATATTTGTAAATGGCATACAAATATTTATTGAAGAGTACTAGCTGAGCACAATCAAGTTGGAACTTCACTATCAGAGTTTAGTTTATTATTTATGCTTAGAGCATAAATTACTTGTAATGTAAAACAATATTTGTTTTGGAACAATGTATGTATTAAATTTAACATGTCTAAATTTATGTCTCAGTTATTTTATTCAAATGTTTGATAATTTACTCAATCGGTTTTCATATTGATAATATTCATATTATGAAATGATTAACTTCTATTTATAAGACTAGATCTCTTAATAGAATTGTAAAGTAAATATCAACATTTTGTAAATAAAATTATGAAATGATTAACTTCTATTTATAAGGATTCCTAATGATATTTTCACTAAGGTGTAGAGAAAATAATTAAGGAACTATACACTTTGGTGTATGACTTTCTTTCTACTGAATGTCTGAGATTAAGCACAAGATACCAAATCAACTTTATCAAAAACTATAGTAGTTTTAATTATATTTTAAGTGGTAAAGCATAATTGTGAAATCTTGTTGAAGGTTTCAAAAGTTGAGATACAAACTGATAAGAACCATCTAAAGCCTTAATGATAATAAAGGATGAATTAAATCGTACTTGGTATGATTTACTTTCTAATCGGTAGAAATATCCCCATTTAATCTTTTTGGGATAATACTTCAATCACTATTAATTGTATCTTGAATACAAATACCAACTAATAAGTAGATTAAACACTTTATAAGATTTAGTATGGAAAGGCTCCATCCTCATCTTACTTAATGTTTTGTGGATTTGAAACTGATGTTGGACTAAAGCTTCTAAACCCAAAATCTGCTAAACACATATTTGTATAATACTCTAAATGTGGCTTAGATTATTATATGCAAACCCACCAAGAATAAGTCCTCTTATTCTTGTGAAAGCTAAGTTAGTAGAAAGCAAGCTTCTAATAACAAAGCGAGTGGGAGGTACATGGCACTTGAAGCAGCTCAAGAACCATAACCTTATGTAGTAATAGTTGGCACTAGCTTTAACAAGGATTGCTAAAACTGAATAATAGCTACTCACAAACACAAATTTGTCGCATTAATGGTAGAATTCATCTATGACTTGAGAAATGTGGAATCTATCATTGATGATATTTTATTGATGGTTTCTGGAAAATCCATCAAATATCAAGATGCTATGTTAGATCTCGAATATGATAAATGACTTAGAGTCATGAACATGAGATGTAATCCATGTATGATAATCAAGAATGGGCTTGATTAAAATTTGTCCCTATAGCAAGGCTAGAAGGAGTAAATAATTCTTCTGGAAAGAATAAATTACATGGATAACCATACACATTTAAAGCATGACTTGTAGTAAAAGGATTTTCTCATACTCATGTCATTGACTATGGTCCTCATCATACTCATGACATTGAATGCGATCAAACCTTTTTCACAGGTAGTTATGATTAGATCAACAAGGATATTATTTGCTATAAATTCATATTCTTAATATGAGATATAGTAAATAGATTTCAAGAAAGACCGATTTTGTTAATAGACATCTACTGGAAGATATCTATATAGATTAGCCTGGAGGTTTTTGATGGGTTTTGAGCATTCTAACACTTCCTAAGTGTACATGCAACCCTAATAACCTTGGATCTATGTTTGTCTAATTATCATGCAAAGTTGAATTCCAAGGTTATATTCCTATCTAGCATACATGGGGAACAAATTTTAACTTGCATGAAAGATAGAATAACTTACCTTGTTGTTGCTTATGATCCTTGAAACCTTGTGAGCCTAGCACCCCAAGTGTGATGCCTCAAATGCTTCACACAACACCAAATGCTTTTGGAATGACTTTAGAGAGAATACACACTTCTAAAATCGGCCTAGCCCTCTTGTTTCTTATGTGTTGCCTATTTTGGTGGAGAATGGATTTCTTATATAGTGTTGAGACATCTAGGGTTACACCATGTAAACCCTAATGTGTCATGACTCTTCATTTCCATGACCCATGGGTTTGTAACTCCCATGGAGCATCCTTGGAGCATCCTATGGGTGGAACCCAACTTGATAATCCATGGAGCCTCTTAGCCCACTATATAAGATATGGAAGATTTACATAATCTACCCATATATTTAATTAGTTATCTTTTGATCACTTAATTAATTCTAAATTAATTCTTGATCAAACTAATTAAATAATATTATTAATATATTAGAACTTATAATATATTAATAAACCATAAGTGTTATTTCTCTCATTTTAGTTTATCCAATTGCATGGTGCCATGCAACCCAAATGGACCATGCCGGGTCAGGTCAAGTACATACTAGAAATAGTTATAGACTTATACACCTTATCCAACAGTCTCCCACTTGGATAAGTCTAATAACTATAACTGCAATACTTCAGGAACCGATCGGCAATCGTAGCTCTTTCAAGGTCTCTCGGAACTGAGAAGATGATGATACGCCATTTAAGATAAGTGATCATATAATCCTCTGTTCTAGATATCAGTCGGACAAAAACATGGAACAATGTCTTACTTATTGTCCAGCAGTTTGTTTCCCGATTTCCGATTTGTTTGACAAAGAACTTAATTGAACACATCAACTTAGTTCTGACCGGGCCCGGTACATAGGTCAAAACAAAATCATCGAGGGGCCCAGATATCAGCTTCTAATCCAAGAAGGAACAGATAAACTTCGACTTATATGTTTGTTCTACCACTCATTAAATTATACACAAAAGCACGTTTTATAACATCGAGTTACCAATGCGTTAACGTACAATCAATGCATAACCAACTCATAAGTAACAAATCATATCTCTAGGTTTGAAGACTTATATGATATTACCGTCTCACGATCACTCGAGATAAATTCCATGAAGTGATTCCAGTGAGCGTGGGTTGAGTCCAATGCTCAGAACTTATGAGCACTCATGAGTGTTGTAGCCATGTCCAACAACTTAGACCTCTGCAACCAATCATGACAGTCTTGATTCATACCTACTTCCGACATATGACCGACTGTGGAGGTTCGAATAATATGATATACCAAACATAATTATTCTGGAAGTCAAAACATGCAAAAGAAATATAGTAAACGATCGACAAGAGATAGCAACACTTTACTCATAAATAAAACACCTTTTATTCATCATTTAATGTCAATTACACTTTACAAATTTCAAGGTTATCTAACTACTAAATCTAATATCATCCTTCAGCCCTATGCTCCGAGCATGCTGGAGATGCTTAACCCGAGTCAGTCCCTTCGTGAGGGGATCTGCTGGATTCTCATCCGATGATACCCTCTTTGCCACGAGGAGTCCTTCTTCTATTCGATGTCTGATGAAATGGTATTTTCTGTCGATGTGTCTGGATCTCCCGTGATCCCTTGGTTCCTTGGCTAAGGCAACTGCACTTTCACTATCACAGAAAATTTCCATTGGCTCTTTAATAGCTGGTACAACTCCAAGGTCTCCAATGAAGTTCTTCAGCCATATCGCCTCCTTTGTTGCCTCGCTAGCTGCTATATACTCTGATTCGCAAGTTGAATCAGCCACTGTCTCTTGCTTGGAACTCTTCCAAGAAATTTCTCCTCCATTTAAGGTAAAGACCCAGCCTGACTGAGAGCGGAAATTATCCCTATCAGTCTGAAAGCTAGCATCACTATACCCTACAACTCTCAAGTCTTCACTCCCACCGAGGGTAAGGACCCAGTCCTTAGTCCTCCGTAGGTACTTGAGGATATTCTTTACCGCAGTCCAGTGTGCCTTGCCAGGGTTCCCCTGATACCTGCTAACCATGCTCAAAGAAAAGGCTACATCAGGTCGAGTACATGTCATAGCATACATGATCGATCCTACAGCCGAAGCATAAGGTATTCGACTCATTTCTGCTATCTCAGCCTCAGTACTAGGGCTTTGTGTCTTACTCAATCTGGCGTTACTCTGGATGGGTAACTCTCCTTTCTTGGAGTCCTGCATGCCGAATCTCTTCAGCACCTTATCCAAGTAAGTACTCTGACTAAGTCTAATTAGTCTTTTGCTCCGGTCTCTCAAGATCCTTATCCCTAGAATATAAGCAGCTTCTCCTAGGTCCTTCATAGAGAAACACTTCCCAAGCCAGGACTTAACTTCCTGCAGAGTTGGGATGTCATTTCCTATGAGTAGTATGTCATCCACATACAATACCAAAAAGCTAACTATACTCCCACTAGCCTTGACATATACACAAGATTCATCTTCACTCCTAGAAAAGCCAAATTCCTTGACTTTCTCATCAAAGCAAAGATTCCATCTGCGAGGTGCTTGCTTTAACCCATAAATGGATTTCTCAAGCTTACACGCTCTATTAGCGTACTCTGTGTTGACAAAACCCTCTGGCTGACTCATGTAAACATCCTCAGCCAACTTTCCATTAAGGAAAGCGGTTTTGACATCCATTTGCCATATTTCATAGTCATGAAATGCGGCCATGGCTAACAGAACCCTAATAGACTTAATCTTGGCCACTGGAGAAAAGGTCTTATCATAATCAACTCCCGGAGTTTGTGAGAAACCCTTTGCAACCAGTCGTGCCTTATAAGTGTGTACATTACCATCCATGTCGGTCTTCTTCTTGAAGATCCATTTGCACCCTACAGTCTTACGACCTGGTACATTCTCAACCAAGTTCCAAACTTGATTGTCATACATGGACTGTATCTCGCTGTCCATTGCCTCTTTCCACTTGGCTGACTCAGGGCCTGCCATGGCTTCCGCGTAACTATTAGGTTCATCCAGACCTATCAGTGTCTCATCACTGATAAGTGTATCACCTTCCGCAGTAATATGGAATCCATAGTAATGCTCAGGTGCATTCCTAACCCTTGTGGAACGCCTCAGAGGTACAGACTTGTCAATTGGCTCAACAGAAGTTTCCTCCTCAAGTTGAGTGCTAGGGTTTGAAGTTCCTTCACCACTTGACTCTTGAATTTCTTCAAGGTCAACTTGCCTCCCACTGTCTCCTTGGCTTATGAACTCTCTCTCTCGAAAGAAAGCCCTCCTAGCTACAAAGACCACATTCTCACTAGGTCTGTAGAAGAGGTAACCAAAGGATTTCTGTGGGTAGCCGATGAAAATACAACCCTCACTTCGAGGTTCGAGCTTATCATGAGTCTCGCGTCTCACGAAAGCCTCGCAACCCCAAATCTTAATGTGGTCTAGTTTGGGTACTTTACCAGTCCACATCTCATGAGGAGTTTTGGCAACTTTCTTTGTGGGAACTAGATTAAGGATATGGGCGGCAGTCTCTAAGGCATACCCCCAAAATGAGATTGGTAGCGAAGCTCGACTCATCATGGAACGAACCATATCCAACAAGGTTCGATTACGCCTCTCAGCTACACCATTCAACTGCGGTGTCCTGGGAGGTGTCAATTGTGAGACAATGCCACATTCCCTAAGATAGTCGAGGAACTCTGAACTAAGATACTCACCACCTCGATCGGATCGAAGCATATTAATGTTCCTGCCCAATTGATTCTCGACTTCCTGTTTAAACTCTTTAAACCTCTCAAAAGTCTCTGACTTATGCTTGATTAAGTAGACATATCCATATCTACTGTAATCATCAGTAAAAGTCAAATAATAACGATTAGCATCCCTTGTGGCATGTTTGAAGGGCCCACACACATCCGTGTGTATAAGATCCAACAAACCTTCACCCCTCTCACAAGAACCTGTGAAGGGTGACTTTGTCATTTTTCCAAGTAAGCATGATTCGCAACTATCATCTGACTTTAGGTCAAATGACTCCAATACTCCATCCTTTTGGAGTTGGCCTATGCGTTTCTTGCTTATATGTCCAAGACGACAATGCCATAATGATGCTTTATCCAAGTTATTATCATTAACAGAATCAATACACAATACATTATTTCCTAAGTTATCAACCACATATACAGTTTCATACACACCATCACAAGGTAATGCTTTAAAATAAAGAACATTATTAAAGAAAGCATTAATCGAACCAACTTCATTATCAAATGAAAAGGTGAAACCTTGTTTATACAATGCATGAAAGGAAATAATATTTCTTGCCATTTCTGGCGAATAACAACATTTATTCAAATCTAAACTAAACCCACTACTTAGCGATAAAGTATAAACTCCAATCTTGGTGACAGGTAAAGCTTTCCTATTCCACATGATTAAGTTTATTCTTCCATGCTCCACATTCTCACTTCTTCTTAGTCCCTGCAAATCAGAACAGATATGAATACCACAACCGGTATCAAGGACCCAAGAGTTAGAATCGGGCGAGTTATTAGATAAGATAGTGTAAATACCTGCATGGTTGGGTTTAACTTTCTCATCCTTCACATCTTGCTGGTACTTTGGGCAGTTCCGCTTCCAATGTGACTTTTCATGGCAATAGAAGCATTCAACCTCTTTAGGGTCAGAAGAAGGAGTGACAAAACCTTTCTTGGTTCCACTTGAAGAAGAGCCATCAAGGGTCCTAGCCTTGGTACCCTTTGAAGAGCTCTTCCTCTTCTTCCCTCTACCTTTCTCGATTGCCAAAACCGGGGCGGAGTTTGGAGTAGGAGTGTTAACAACCGACTTACCCTTAAGACCTATTTCTGCGGTCTTGAGGAGTCCCTGAAGTTTGCTGACTGTGACCTCTTCCTTATTCATGTGATATGTCATGCGGAATTGATCATAGCACGATGGTAAGGAGTGCTAAATGATATATATTGCAAGCTCCTCAGGGAAGTTCACATTAAGCTTCAGCAACCGATACATATACCTTTGCATTTTCTGCATGTGGCTCGTGACGGATTCCCCGTCCTTCATCATGGTTGTTATGATAGAGCATATGATTTCATACCTCTCTTGTCGTGCACTTTGATGGTATCTTTCCACCAGATCTTGGTGCATTTCAAAAGGGTAGAAGTCCTCATAGGACTTTTGGAGTTCCGCTGTCATGGTGGCCAACATGATGCATGCCACTTTTGTAGCATCCCTTTCATGTGCCCGGAAGTCAGCGATCTCCTGGGGAGTTGCAGTGGTCTCATCAATCTCCTTAAGCTCTTTGTCAAGGACATATTCTTTGTCCTCGTAGCGGGTAATCATCCTGATGTTTCTGATCCATTCATTGAAGTTGGATCCATCAAAAGTGACTTTCCCACACAAGTTCATAAGGGTAAAGGAGCCATTAGGATTAGAGCCAGAAGCAGCATTATTTGAAGACATCTGAAAGAAGAGAACAAGATTAGTTTAGATATTAAGAGAGTCCTTAATAAAACACCCACATGTAATATTAAGGCTAGGATCCAATCACAATATATTATAACTTAGAAGAGGTATGCCGTAATCCAAGCTATAACATATTTGAAAGGTAGGTGAATGACGATTCACCAATTTCCACCATGAAAAACGAAATATAAATATTAGGTTTTTAATTGGTTCTTAGAAATTCCTAGATTCTTTTGAGATTCAATGAACTTTTCAAAGGCATGTTTCAATCTCGAGTGTGTCCTCCAATTTTTGTGACTGGGATACCGAGGATCACAAAACGAGGTGTGAAGTAACCATGCAAATCACTTGGTACCCTCAAGGTTTATCACTCAATCGATGTGCCGGTAAACCATACACGCTCCACCGATGCTATGGTAAACCTTAAGTCACACTTTACCTACCTTGTCAAGTCCAAGTTAGTGTGCCGGTTAACCACACACGCTCCACCAACGACTTAAACAAAGTGTAAAGTGTAATTTCATGGATTAGCACCTTATTCACATTTTCCTAAAGTAACTAAGATTGGGAATTTAATAAAAGCATTTAGTTACTTTATAATATTCATCATACTTTTTAATCAGAATTTATAAGTCCTTGTCTTACCCGTTCGGCTAACGACCCTCTACCGATCAAGGAAGCGGTGGGTGAGAGTGGACACCCATTAAGTTGCCATTTTATAGGCAACAACCTTATACCGCCCTTATAGACCGGCTTCGTGAATGAGGCGTACTAGCGGTAAGACGACTTGACGTTATACATATATATATTAGTAACTTATAATATTATAAAGTATAAGGGTTGAATTTTAACTTTTAAAATTCTAAGGGTTGGAACTAAAGTTTTAATCAAGACTTTACATGTTCCAAAACTTGAGGGCAAGTTTTGTAAACTTCCAAAACTTTTAATTTCTTATAACTTATGAATTAATTGAGTAATAAAAATGAAGACTCTTCATTTTTATAACTCTTGTGTTCTTTTAATGGCTTTAATAAAAGTGAGACTTTTGGTTTTCCATAACTTGAGGACAAGTTATGGACTCCATTAAAACACATTATGATCATGAATTAAACTACCATGAAGGTTACAAACAATTCCTATGATCATCTAATCTTCATAAGTTCAAGAACATGAATATGAACACTTTCAAGAATCAAAAATTACACTTAAAAAAAAAACTTGTAATTTTAATAATTGCCATTGTAAATGGATTAGCATAAACATTACACCATCTAAAACAAGCTTTAAAACATCAAAACAGTTTAGGGTAATGTTTCTAGTCCATTTCCAGCAACAAATGTGCAAACTTTCATACGAGCAGAAAACAGAAAAACGTTTTTTTTTTCAAGCTGTTTGCACACAAAAAAAAACAACAAACGAACCTGGCTCTGATACCACTGATGGGTTTTGAGCATTCTAACACTTCCTAAGTGTACATGCAACCCTAATAACCTTGGATCTATGTTTGTCTAATTATCATGCAAAGTTGAATTCCAAGGTTATATTCCTATCTAGCATACATGGGGAACAAATTTTAACTTGCATGAAAGATAGAATAACTTACCTTGTTGTTGCTTATGATCCTTGAAACCTTGTGAGCCTAGCACCCCAAGTGTGATGCCTCAAATGCTTCACACAACACCAAATGCTTTTGGAATGACTTTAGAGAGAATACACACTTCTAAAATCGGCCTAGCCCTCTTGTTTCTTATGTGTTGCCTATTTTGGTGGAGAATGGGTTTCTTATATAGTGTTGACACATCTAGGGTTACACCATGTTAATGTGTCATGACTCTTCATTTCCATGACCCATGGGTTTGTAACTCCCATGGAGCATCCTATGGGTGGAACCCAACTTGATAATCCATGGAGCCTCTTAGCCCACTATATAAGATATGGAAGATTTACATAATCTACCCATATATTTAATTAGTTATCTTTTGATCACTTAATTAATTCTAAATTAATTCTTGATCAAACTAATTAAATAATATTATTAATATATTAGAACTTATAATATATTAATAAACCATAAGTGTTATTTCCCTCATTTTAGTTTATCCAATTGCATGGTGCCATGCAACCCAAATGGACCATGCCGGGTCAGGTCAAGTACATACCAGAAATAGTTATGGACTTATACACCTTATCCAACAGTTTTCTTAATCCAAGTTATCCTAACAAAATGTATAGAGCTTGAGATCCACTTTTGGATATAAAGCAAACATCTCAATGTTACAATCATCATTTTATGTAAAACCACAAGGTATGTTTTTATATCAAAATGAATATAACATATGTGTTTACTAAGAACTAGTGGGAGCATATTGAAATTCCTAATCTTGTATGAATGAGACATACTTAATCATTTGAAATCACATTATGACTAAGCAAGGTCGTTTTCACCTTGACTCATATAGTGTTTCTAAAATGAAAGACTTTGGAAGGAGAAGATACATTCTGGGAATGTAAAATCTATAAGGGATAGATAAAATGAATGTTAAAAGTTTCATTTCCTTATACATATAATGACAATATCTTGAAAGGGATCAAGACACAAGATTCTTTTGGAGAATTCCTGGCATTGTCATCTGGCACCATTTTGAGCTAGCCTCAAAAGTGCATAGCTCATATGTTTGAACTATATGAAATGATTTATATTCTATTTGCTTGGTAAATGAATTCATCATTTACGCCATATTATGCATAGGACATGGTATTTGATCATGTTGTAAGCATGTCATAGGATACTAATTGAATACATGGTTAAGTCACTGGATGACTAAAAGAGCATTCTAAGGGTAATTTAGAAGAACTAAGAGAATGTATATGAGACAATCAGTTTAGAAAGGATCTTTATGGAAAGAGCTACATAAGATATTTTCTAAACAGATATATATATATATATATATATATATATATATATATATATATATATATATATATATATAATTATGAATTATAATTGGATTTTTTATTTTATTATGGAATGAAAGGTAAGTTTTGTTGGAATGAGGTCCAAGCAAAACATAATAATACAATCTACTACAAAATAAGAATACATTATTATAGAAGTTGAATTCAAATATGATTGGATAAATGAGATCATTGAAAAACTATGTTGATTTCTGTCATTCAAAGATCACATAGAAATCTTTGTGACTTCGAGAGTATACTTAATCAAGCTAAGAGACTGTATGTCACGAAAGAACACCAATCATATTCTCCAAGATATTTAACTATACTTAGAGTAAAGTTAAGTGTGGAGATGATAATATTCACAGAATTCACACAAATTAAATTTTAACAGATCCATTGATAAAGTCATTATTTTGAGCTAAGTATGATTGGTCACACTTCAACTATAAGACTTTGTTATTCTAGAAATGGGTTTTTGATTTGGATTTAATATTTGGATATTGGAACATTATAACAACAAATATTAGATAATGTTATGATATTTTAGGATATAGTCATCACATTAATATTTGTTGTGTTCTATATTAACATGTTTAATCCATGAATAATGTTATTATTCTAAAAGTTCATAGTCGCTTATAATTGTGGGAGCAATTATGAAGTAAGACTAATATGAATTGGATATGTTGACTCTCACTAGATGAAAGTAGGCAAGTGGTTGTAACCAAGTTTCATAGATACTTGTCAGAGAAATAGTATTGAACTGACCCCCATCAAGATCATCTCATGGATCGCTATTATGAATGATACTTGATTAAAAGGTACTATCTTTGTCTCCTTAATACCTAAGATACATACTGGGACTTAAGTGTAGGGAGTACTATGCTTGATATGGTCAAATTTTGCTCCATAAACGAGCAGTTATAAAAACCATTTTCAGGTATGGTGTGAACTATGCAAGAGGCTTATGTAGTCAAGATGATATTTGTTCCTCTTATGTGTTTAGAGTTAGCCATTTAAGGCGCCTTACCAAAAGTTGAACAACTAATGAGATTAATCGTGATCTAAATCTCATGTTCAACATGATGTCTGTAGCAAAGGGATAACTGATAAACTTACCTTATACACCAATTGTAGCTTTGAGCTTTTTGGGAATTGGGCGTTGATAGAATGGCACAAACAGTCGTATAGTCTTAGGGGCAGTGAAATGTTGCTAGACATTCACCACTGTCTATATCAGTCTAATATGAGTCATGCACAAGTATGAGATTGAAAGGTCTAGTATGCTCAAGAGTCATATTAAAGTGATATTGTTAAATAACATATGATACTAACGAGCCACACTAACAACAACTTGATACAATTGATTATTTATTAGAAATTGATTTTAATAAATATTCAATAAAACTCTTATAATTGAATTGGAAAATTATTTATTTCTAGGAAATAGTTAATTTTCATTAGCAAATAATATAACATATATTATTTCATAATGTATGAATTAATAAGTTGTGTACAACTTTTTGGACTAGTTAAGCTTTTTGTCTTTTAGGAAAAGACAAAGTTTATATCTTATAAACTTTGAGTTTATAAAATATAAATAAACTCTTCTTTTTATGTGCAATTTCCGAAAAATTGATTAAAGATAAAGAGTATGAGTTTTCCATTAGTTTATTCAAAAGTAATGAAGCACGGGAGATATGTTTATGACATGGGGACATATGTGCTTAAAGTGTTAAGACCTAATGGTTAATACCTTCACTTTATGCATATAAATAAGAGGCTTGCATTTGGCTAGAGTGCTCATCCTTCACTTCTTGGAAGTGGCCGAATCCACTCCTCCCTCTTCATTTCTCTCTAGTTTTGGTTAGAAAAATTGAAGAACACTTGCATCTTCATGCCTTCTTTAAGTTCATATTGGTTATGAACTTAAAGCTTAAGGGTTTAAGAGTTTTGGACAAGCATCTACATCAAGTTGATTCATTGTTGGTGTCTCAAAGGTTTCACATTCTTCATTAACTTCCAAGCCTCCCAAGAGGACCCAAAGAACTACAAAGGTTGTTATTTCTTCACCTCTTCTTTGGTTGGTGTTTAAATCTTATAACTTGCAAGATGATCCTTGGTGGGTATGAAATGTTTATGTTATTTCAAAAATTAAAGTCTTCCGTTGCCATATTTTTCTAGTTTATGAAACTATTTTTGAACTAAAACCCAACACTCACTTCTCACAGATCTCCACTTAAAGATATTACTCTCTATCAGTCTTTAGTTGGAGCGCTCCAATACTTAACCATCACCAGGCCGGATCTTTTATATGTAGTCAACCAAGCAAGCTAATTCCTCCAATCCCCAACAACTGATCACCTTGAGTCTGTTAAACGTATTTTATGTTATGTTAAAGGTACTATCTCCTTTGGGATCACCTTTCGTCGTCCACATACAAACTCTATCTTAGGTTACTTTGATACTGGCTGGGCTCGCTGCATTGAAACAAGACGCTCCATATACGACTATTCTATAATGCTCGGTGGCAACTTAGTATCTTGGAGTGCTAAGAAACAACTAACTGTCTCCAGATCTAGTTGTGAATCAGAATACCGTGCTATGGCAAATACAACTGTTGAGATCATATGGATCACTCAAGTTCTAAGGGAACGTCATGCCTTGCCACATAATCGTCCCACTCTTCTTTGCGATAACAAAAGTGCTCTTTTCATGACACAAAATCCAGGTTGTTTAAGTCTCAAACAAACGTGTTAAACACAGTGATCTGAATTATCATTGTGTTCGAGAACTTGTTGCTTCTGGCAAGATTCATACAAAATTTGTTCCAACCAAGCTTTAGGTGGCTGATATATTTACCAAAAGTCTTCCACGTGCTTAATATAAACACTTTCGTGCTATGCTACACCTTGGACCACCACCCATTCGCTTGAGGGGGGTATTAGATAATTACAATCTTTTATATTTGGTATGTGTATCAACTCCTTGCTTATAGGAGCATATCTTGTATATTTGTTATTATTAATATAAATATATTTCATAACCCACCGTATTGGGTGTGATTTTTCATAATTAAACTTCTATAATTATGTGGTATAAAAAGTAAACCCGTTAATTCAACAAATGGTAAACTTACCATCTGAATATTCTATGTTACCCTTCTCATGGTCCATATAAGTGATCAATCAGAAAACAATAATAATGTACCGTGCATGTAGATAAATTTGAACCCGGACATCAAATGTGGAATATTACACCTAACCATTAGAATTCTATTCTCGGCCATAATTATATGAATTTACAACCTTTTTAGCAAGATAAGTAGTTACTCTGTAATATTTTCTTTAAAAAGTAGATTATAAGTGTCAAGTGATATTGGAGACCAAAATATGATATTTTAGAATAACTCTTAAAAGAATGGGTAATAATTTTGGAGGGAGAATGTTGATTAAATATGAAATTTGAGGGAAAATAAACAATAAAAGGGTGATAATAATGGGGTCCATTGGAACCCCGTTGAGGCAACACAAGCCTACCCTCAAGGTAAAGCAAATAACGCTAACGCCTCCTCTTTGACTACTCCACGCGTTATTTCGTGGGTCCAATGTATCTCACGGGTGAATGTGGGTCCTGAATCTGTTTAATTTTAATATATGTCTAAAACTAAAATCCTTATTATTAAAATATGTATGCCTGAGTTTGTTTGTTTATTTTGTGATTGCATTATAAATATACTACCCTTTCTATGTAATATTAAAAAAATGTCGGACTAAGTAATGAGTGGGTAATATGCACATTATTTGAAGTGTTCAAATGAAGTCCAGTTTATCATCATATCCATAGTCTTGATACTAAATCTTATTTTTCGTTATTGGATAATAAACCATGCATATGAACGAATTTGCATTGGCAAATATTCAATCCCAATCCTTCCCGTCATACTCATCTCAAACTTACTTTTCATCAATTCCTCAAATTCCTTGGACATAGAAGGGTCAGTAGAACAAAAAGTTATATCATCCACATAAATTTAAACAAGCATGTGATGATCCCCAACTTTCATTCAAAATAATGTGGGATCAACTTATCCTTGCTTAAATTTAGAGATTTTTAAAAAATTGGTTAACGTTGTATACGAAGCCCTTCGTGCATGTTTTAACACATATACAGCCTTATCGAGAATATAACAATGATTATGAAACATATCATTCATAAAGCCTGGTGGTTGCTCAACATAGATAGTTTCTTCAAGTGCCCCATTTAAAAATGCAAACTTGTCGTCTATTTGGTACACATCGAAGTTCTTGTGAGCTGCATAGGCAAGAAAAGTACGAACTACTTCGATTTTTGCGATAGGAGAAAATGTTTGTTCATAATCTATGTCTTCTTGTTGACAATAACCTTTTACAACTAACCTTGTCTTATTGCGAACAACATTTCTTTATTTATCAACTTTGTTTTTGAAAACCCATATTAATCCAACTATAGAAACAACTTCTGATTTAGGAATCAACCTCCAAAATTTATTTCTTTCAAATTTAGCCAATTCAAATTATAATGTAAGAACCTAATTAGGATGTTCTAATGCAGTTCTGACTTTTATTGGTTCAACTATAGAAATCAACACATTAAACATGCAAAACTCTTGGTGAACATTAAGAACTTCGTTTCTTGCTCTAACCTGTGCTGTAACGTGTGGTTCCTGGTATGCACTTAAATTATTTATTTATTCATTTTGGAAGGGCTACTCGACGAGTTGGTGGTATTAACTCGTCGAGTAGAAGGCAAAATATGTGTGGGTTTTAAGTTAGCTACTCGACGAGTCGAAGTCTTGACTCGACGAGTAGGACGGCCTGGATGAAAACCCTAAGCTTTAGGGCTTGCACCCTATTTAAGCATCATATCTGGCCTCCACCCCAGCCCACATCATCTCCAAACCCTAATCTCGAAACCCTAATCAACCTTTAGTGATCTTGATTTATTTCTTTACATTTTTGTGATTTAAAGCTAGAAGAAGGAAGCAAGGAGTTGGAGTTGCAGAAGGAAGGCTGAAGATCCAAAGCTAAGGACTCATTTCTGTCTTGATAGAGGTATAAAGCTTATACCTTGGCTTCTATTCACTTAGATCTTCATTTGAGCTTTCATACTATCACTTTTGGGCCATTTCCAAGGTCATTTCCGAGATTTGAACTCTTGGGGATGTAAGGACTTCAAATCTGGGCACTCTTGAGCTTTAGGAGCTTAAAGTTTCCACCTTTATTCAGCCATGGCCCTATTCTATGACTTAGACCCCCATTGTAGCTTATGGTGGGTGTTTTAGCTTCATAACACCATGCATGCACGTAAAGTTAGCAACTTTACGTGTAATGCTAGTCTAAGGAGTCCATATCTATGAGTTGGAAGCATTGGAATGGATTAGAATCGACTGTATGGTTTTGTCTTTGGGGGACTCGACGAGTTGTTCTTGCAACTCAGCGAGTCGGGTCGGGGACCCCTAACCCTTTTCTGGTTTTGAGTGAAACCGTTGAGTCTAGGAGATGACTCAATGAGTTGGGCAAGATTAAGACTCGGAAAATGAAGAACTCGACGAGTCCAAGGAGGGACTCGACGAGTTAAAGTCGTTGTGTTCCGATGTTATGACAGGAAGAACTCGACGAGTCTAGGAAGGGACTCGACGAGTTGACTCGGTTGACCACGAGTCTGAGTAGTACATGAACTCGCTGAGTTGGGAGATAACTCGACGAGTTGGGGTTGACTGGGAGTTGACCTTGATTTTGACTTTGACCAGGATGATGACTTTGACTAAGGGTAAAATGGTCATTTTACCCTGAGAAGCATTATCAGATTTTTAACTAAGTATTATTGTGATATTGATAGCCGGGGAGTCGTTGGAGCAGCTACCAGATATTCCTCATCGCGAGATTTTGCAGAAAACTTTGCGAGGTGAGTTTTCTCCTGTAGGAACGGGTCTACGGCACCAAGGTCGGCCTGTTTAGATAGTAGTAGTTCTGGACCACGATCCGATATTGGGTGGGGCCCGAAGTAGGTTTATATGTTTTTCCGGATTCCGATCCGATGTCGGGGCGGTCCCGAGGAATGCTTGTATGCTTATATGCTTGATGTCTTTGTGATTCTTGCATGTGTTTGTTATGTGATATGTGTTCTGGGCTTAGGTCCGATGATGGGGAAAGCCCAAGGAATGTCTAGTTAATATGTGATGATAGTATGTTCTGGACTCTGGTCCGATGTCGGGGCGGTTCCAGAGGAATGTTAGTGTGTTTCCGGATCTCGGTCCGATGTCGGGCGGGGCCTGAGGAATGTTTACATGCTAGTATTATGTGCTTATGTTATATGTTTGTTGATATGTTTATATGTATGTCGAGATCTTCTCGATGCCGGGCGGGGCTCGATGTCGGGCGGGGCCCAATGCCGAGTAGGGTTCGATGCCGAGCGGGGCCTAATGCCTGGAAAGCCGATGCCTAGCTTGACTCGACGTAGCAAGGGCGGGGCCCAATATATGTTATGTGATATGTGTATGGTATGTGGTAGTTGGGGAGACTCAATAAGATTTGTGCTTACAGTTTTCAGTTTTGGTTTCAAGTACTTCCACTAGCAATGGGGAGGGCTCGGGATGATCGCATGGCACACACCACAGTTTTAGCATGGGATTGTTTAGACTCTGAGATTTTTCTCATAAGATCGTGATACATTATTTGACATGATGTTTTGTGAGATATGATTTGTGATTTTATTATGATATTGATGGATTATGGTTTTTAGTAAATGATTTTAAAAAAGAAATTTTTAGACTGTATTTTTGGGATGTTTCAAGTTGGTATCAGAGCCTTGGTTTGAGGGATTCAGGCACACTCTCGAGTGTGTCTGAACTCAAACTAAGGACATGGTATGAAAATTTTCAAAAGAAAATAATTTTTTACAAAAGATTTTTTTTAAAAGAGAAAAGAACTTTGAAAAGAGAAAAAGGATGTGGTGCATGCAATCAGCCGAGCTCAAGTAAGTACTCCCAAATTACCCATACAAGTTATGTTATGATATGTTTATGAGAATTTCTTGCTAGATTAGGACTAAGGATCTAGGAAGGATGCCTTATGTGCCTATTATATGTATAACAACTTTATGAGAATTGTATGCTAGATTAGGGCTAAGGATCTAGGAAGGATGCCTTATATGCCTATTATGTGTATCTCAGCTTTATGAACCACATGCTAGTACATATTAGTCAGTGATGGCCTGGATGTGATATGCTTGATTATGTGTACTCGATGCTCGAATGTTACTTGCTTTGTGCTTTTAGGAGTTCTAGTTATCTCTTACTAACTAGTAAATGAATATGTTAAGTTACATATTGCAAGGATTAAATAATTTCAGAAGGTTAGGTCTAGCTCTATTGCGCAACTCTTGTTTGAGTCCAACCGTTGTAGGGTCGAATCTCTCATTCGAAGAATTATCTAGTTTTAGTGATATGTAATAGTATTCACGAGCTAGTTAGGGAGGAGGTAGCAGGGACTTCTTATGCAACTGATAGCGGAGAGTGGGTTGGTGATTAGTCTAGGGCAAGCCTAGGATGAGTTTAGCATGAGATCAGCAGTAGTAGTAGAAGGGACTTGGTGGAGTCGAGGCAATTCTTGAGGAATGTACGGATAGATGTGGAAGGTAGTATGGGCCCGTACTAATGAAAGTAGAGGATCCGTACTCGAATCAAGGGAGGCTGAGATGAATCCAGGAAACTTGTAGTATGTTAGATCCCTCGAGATATGATAAGTATACTGATGTTTGTTATCGTGTATTTTCAGTATGGTGACGCTACGCACTAGGCCGATTGGCACTTCAGGCACTGGTGAGGGATCAGGCTCGAGCTCTGGAACCGAGCAGATAGATGAGCAAACGAGGGAGTTTATTTTAGACCAGACTCCTATGATCTTTGGTTCGGTCAAGGAGGGTATTCTGGAGCTTCTGGATGAGAAGTTGAGCGCTTTCCGCACAGAGGTGGCGGCCATGATGGGGTCGCGCACACTGACTTTCCGAGAGTTCAAGGCTAGTGGAGCTCCCGACTATCATGGGGATGGAGACCCCATTGCTAGCACCAGATGGTTGGCGGATGTCGCCAATTCATTCCGCACCAGCAGATGTCCCGAGGGGGACAAGGTTAGACTAGTGTCCTGTCTCCTGAAGGACAAGGCACGTGACTGGTGGGAGGAGGTTGGGAGAGCCATTGGGGATGATACAATTCTAGATGCTATGACCTGGAGTGATTTCTCTGCTAGGTTTAGGGCCGAGTTTGCACCTATGATTGAGGTGCAACAGCTAGCGAGGGAGTTCCAGGATCTTGAGCAGACGACAGAGACTGTGGCAGAGATCACCGCCAAGTTTAGGGAGAGGGCCCTTCTTGTTCCGCAGTACGTGTCCGACGAGGAGATATGATTGCGAGAGATCGAGAAAGGGAGCTAGACTTGGAGATGGAGAGGAAAAGGAAACCTGAGAGGGTATAGACAGTGAGTGCGGGAAAGAAGCCCAAGGTGTCAGATCAAAGATCGAGGAGCCAGCAGGGTCGCAGCCGGTGTGGCAAGTTCGGCAAGATGAACAAGGGGGCGTGTAGGGCGGGGAGTTCGGGCTGCTTCTAGTGCAGCCGAACTGGTCATATGAGTAGGGATTATACAGCTACCACAACTACCACAACAGTTTCAGATCAGATTTGCTTACAGTGCAATCAGAGGAGCCACAAGAAGGCCCAGTGTCCGAGTCTGGCAGCAGCTGGACAGGTGGCGGCAACCGCTCCTGCCACGTTGAGGATTACAGATGGTCTTCAGAGCCGAGCAGAGGCGCCTACGCGTGAGGAGCAAGGCTTTTCAGCTGACTGCAAAGGAGGCACATGCGGCTCCCGATGTTGTGACTGGCATGTATTCTCTCCTTATCTCTTTATTTATATTGATTGTCGCTCTGGTATTGTTTGATTCGGGGGCTACCCGATCTTTTGTGTCGCTCGCACTTAGCAATCGATTCGTTGGAGCTCCGGGGGAGCTAGAGTGTCCATTGGACGTTGAGATAGCATATGATAGGACGGTACGGGTCGCGAGGGTTTACCGCGGATGTACACTTCAGTTACTTGATGAGCAGTTTTCAGTGGACCTGGTTCCTATTCCCCTGCGAGGGAATAAGGTTATAGTTGGTATGGACTGGTTGAGCCCCAATGGGGCAATGATCGACTGCGAGCAACAGCTAGTGAGGGTTTGGACTCCTAGTAGGGGAGGGTTAGTGATTCAGGGTGAGAGGTCACAACATGAGTTGACTCTATGCCCAGCCGCGAGAGCTAGGCGTTACCTTCAGCAGGGGTGCGCAGGTTATATCGCCTATGTTATGGATACCCGAGATAAGGGTAAGGCGACAGTGGATGAAGTACCAGTACTGCGAGAGTACCCAGACGTGTTCCTGGAGGATCTTCCTGGGGTACCTCCGGTGAGGCAGGTGGAGTTCAGGATTGACCTAGTCCCTGGTGCGGCTCCGATAGCTAAGGAACCATATCGGTTGGCTCCTCCCGGGATGCAAGAGTTGTCTACGCAGCTGCAGGAGCTGCTAGACAAGGGATTCATCAGACCGAGTAGTTCTCCATGGGGAGCCCCAATCATGTTTGTGAAGAAGAAGGACGAGTCACATCGCATGTGTATAGACTACCGGGAGCTGAACAAGATAAAGGTGAAGAACCGTTACCCACTCCCGAGGATAAATGATTTGTTTGACCAGCTTCAGGGAGCATCTTGGTTCTCCAAGATTGATCTATGGTCAGGTTATCACCAGATGCGAGTTAGGGACGAGGGTGTCCAAAAGGCAGCTTTTAGGGTGGTGATTCCGTTCGGGCTCACCAATGCTCCAATCGTGTTCATGGACCTCATGAACAGGGTGTGCAAACTGATGTTGGACCGGTCTGTGATAGTTTTTATTGATGATATCTTGGTCTATTCCAAGACTCAGGAGAAGCATGTGGAGCACCTGAGGGAGGTGCTGGAGACACTGAGGAGGGAGAGACTCTTCACGAAGTTCTCCAAGTGTGAGTTCTGGTTGCGTGAGGTGTAGTTCCTTGGGTATCTCCTTAACCAGAAGGGTATTCTGGTCGATCCGGCCAAGATAGAGGCCGTGATGCAGTGGGAGGTTCCGAGGTCTCCAACTGAGATTCGGAGTTTTCTTGGTCTAGCAGGTTATTGCAGGAAATTCATCCAGGATTTCTCCAAGATTGTTGTTCCTTCGACCCGACTGACTAAGAAGTCGGTGACATTCTGCTGGGGGCCTGAGCAGCAGGCGGGCTTTCAGACTCTCAGACAACGGTTGTGCGAGGCACCGATTTTGACTCTGCCCGAGGGAGTAGATGACTTCGTGGTGTTTTGTGACGCGTCACTTACGGGCATGGGTGCAGTTCTGATGCAGAGGGGTCATGTGATAGCCTATGCATCGAGGCTGCTGAAGCCTCACGAGGCTAACTATCTGACGCATAATTTAGAGTTGGGGGTTGTAGTGTTCGCCCTCAAGATTTGGCGACATTACCTCTATGGGGTCCGTTGTACCATTTACACGGACCACAAGAGTTTGAGGTACCTCATTGATAAGCCGAATCTGAACATGAGGAAGCGTCGGTGGTTAGATGTGGTAAAGGATTATGACTGTGAGATCCTTTACCACCCAAGCAAGGCCAATGTGGTGGCCGACGCCCTGAGCCGCAAGGCGGTAGCGGCTCCAATTAGAGATATATGTTTGAGGATGACAGTGATCACTCCACTGTTGGAGCAAATTAGAGAGGCGCAGGTTGAGCGCCTGAAGGAAGAGCGTTAGAAGTGTGAGAGGATTGTAGGCTGAGTGGCCTCATTTGATTATGATAGTTGAGGGTTGCTGACCCTGCATGGGAGGGTCTGAGTTCCGTATTGGGGCGTACAGGTTCTGATGGATGAGGCCCATAAGTCGAGGTTCTCCATCCATCCTGGGGCGACGAAGATGTATCGGGATCTTCGCCCTGATTACTGGTGGCCCTGCATGAAGCGGGACGTAGTGTGGTATGTGGAGAGGTGCTTGACCTGTACGAAGGTCAAGGCTGAGCACCAGAGACCACACGGAAAGATGCAGCCGCTAGACATTCCCGTGTGGAAATGGGAGGATATCACTATGGATTTCATTACCAAGCTTCCAAGGATCGCACGTGGAGTAGATTCGATATGGGTCATCGTGGATCGGTTAACCAAGAGCGCTCATTTTATACCGATCCAAGAGAGCATATCGGCCGAGAAGCTGGCCGAGATATATGTGCGTGGGATAGTGGCACGGCATGGGGTGCCTGTCTCGGTGGTGTCAGACCGAGATGTCCGTTTCACTTCCAGATTTTAGAAGCGGTTTCACGAGGAGATGGGTACTCATCTCCACTTCAACACCGCTTTCCACCCTCAGACAGACGGACAGAGCGAGAGGATGATACAGACTCTCAAGAACATGCTACGCGCATGTATTTTGGATTTCGGTGGCAGTTGGGATACGTATCTTCCGTTAGCGGAATTTTCGTATAACAACAGTTACCAGGTTAGCATAGACTGAGCTCCCTTTGAGATGATCTATGGGAGGAGGTGTAGGACCCCAATCTGTTGGGGTGTGGTCGGTCAGAGAGTCATGGGGAGTACTGAAGTAGTAATCAAGACTACAGAGCGGATCCAGAAGGTCTGGAGCAGACTCCAGACTGCTCAGAGTCGGCAGAAGAGCTACGCCGACAAGAGGTGTTCAAATTTAGAATTTCAGGTGGGCGACATGGTCCTCCTGAAGGTGTCACCCTAGAAAGGTGTCATTCGGTTCCAGAAATAGGGCAAGTTGAGCCCCAGGTACATCGGCCCGTTTAGGGTTTTGGCCCGGGTGGGTCAGGTTGCTTACCAGTTAGACCTTCCAGCAGAGCTCAGCCAGATCCAAAGCACCTTCCATGTTTCTCAGTTGTGGAAGTGCTTAGTGGATGATTCAACAGTGGTACCCTTTAAGGATATTCAGGTTGATGACAGCCTGAACTACATTGAGCGACCTGTAGCTATCCTTGACAGGAAGTCAAAGGATTTGAGGAACAAGAGGGTGGAGTTGATAAAGGTGCAATGGCAGCACCGCAAGGGCTCGAAGTGGACTTGGGAGCCCGAGGAGGAGATGAGGGTGCATTACCCATAGTTGTTTTCAGATGCAGCAGACTTCAAGGAAGAAGTCTAAGACAAGTGGGGGAGATTTTAACGCCTGGTTCCTGGTATGTACTTAAATTATTTATTTACTCATTTTGGAAGGACTACTCGACGAGTTGGTGACCCTAACTCGTCGAGTAGAAGGCAGAATATGCGCGGGTTTTAAGTGAGCTACTCGACGAGTCGAAGTCTTGACTCGACGAGTAGGACAGCCTGGATGAAAACCTTAATTTTTAGGGCTTGCACCCTATTTAAGCATCATATCTGGCCTCCACCCCACCTTCCATCATCTCCAAACCCTAATCTCAAAACCCTAATCAACCTTGAGTGATCTTGAGCTATTTCTTGACATTTTTGTGATTTAAAGCTAGAAAAAGGAAGCACGGACTTGGAGTTGCAGAAGGAAGGCTGAAGATTCAGAGCTAAGGACTCATTTCTGTCTTGATAGAGATATAAAGCTTATACCTTGGCTTCTATTCACTTAGTTCTTCATTTGATCTTACATATTGTCACTTTTGGTCCATTTCGAAGGTCATTTCCGAGATTTGAACTCTTAGGGATGTAAGGACTTCAGATCTGGGCATTCTTGAGCTTTAAGAGCTCAAAGTTGCCACCTTTATTTGGCTATGGCCATATTCTATTACTTAGACCTCCACTATAGCTTGTGGTGGGTGTTTTAGCTTCATAACACCATGCATGGACGTAAAGTTAGTAACTTTACGTGTAATGCTAGTCTAAGGAGTCCAGATCTATGAGTTGGAAGCATTGGAATGGATTAGAATTGACTGTATGGTTTTGGCTTTGGGAGACTCGACGAGTTGTTCTTGCGACTCGGCGAGTCGGGTCGTGGACCCCTAACCCTTTTTTGGTTTTGAGTGAAACCGTTGAGTCTAGGAGATGACTCAGTGAGTTGGGCAAGATTAGGACTCGGAAACTGAAGAACTCGATGAGTGCAAGGAGGGACTCGACGAGTGAAAGTCGTTGTGTCCCGATGTTATGACAGGAAGAACTCGACGAGTCTAGGAAGGGACTCGACGAGTTGTCTCGGTTGACCACGAGTACGAGTAGTACATGAACTCGCCGAGTTGGGAGATAACTTGACGAGTTGGGGGTGACTGGGAGTTGACCTTGACTTTGAATTTGACTAGGATGTTGACTTTGACCAAGGGTAAAATTGCCATTCTACCCTGAGAAGGATTATCAGATTTTTTGACTAAGTATTATTGTGATATTGATAGCCGGGGAGTCGTTGGAGCAGCTACCAGATATTCCTCACCGCGAGATTTTGCAGACAACTTTGCGAGGTGAGTTTTCTCCTATAGGAACGGGTCTAAGGCACCAAGGCCGGCCCGTTTAGATAGTAGTAGTTACAGACCACGGTCCTATGCCGGGCGGGGCCCAAAGTAGGTTTATATGTTTTTCCAGATTCCGATCCGATGTCGGGGCAGCCCGAGGAATGCTTATATGCTTGTATGCTTGATGTCTTTTTGATTCTTGCATGTTTTTGTTATGTGATACGTGTTCCGGGCTTAGGTCCGATGTCGGGGCAAGCCCGATTAATGTCTAGTTAATATATTATGATAGTATGTTCCGGACTCCGGTCCGATGTCGGGGCGGTTCCCGAGGAATGTTTGTATGTTTCCGGATCTCGGTCTGATGTCGGGCGGGGCCCGAGGAATGTTTAGAATCCTCAATGTCAAAAGTAAGCATTTGTTCAGAATCCTCAATAGAATCAGAAAGAATTGGTTTTTGAAGAAACTCATGCTCGACTCTTTTAACATAGTAATCATCGAATGTCAAATTGAAAGTTTCTTCAATTCTTCTAGTTCGTTTATTCATCACCCTATATGCAACATAATTTTGAGAAATATCCAAGAAATATTCCTTCATTGGCCTTTTTTGAAACTTTGAGAGATTATCTTTCAAATGCATGATAAAGCATCCGCAACCAAAAACATAAAAAAAATGGACACAAGGTTTCGTTTTGTTAATGATTTCATAAGGGGTGATATTAAATCTTCGATGCGTGAAAGTACAATTTTTGTGAAACAAGTTGTACAAATAGCCTCTACCGAAAAATAATGAGGTAAATTTGCATAAGTGAGCATTGTTCTAATAGCTTCACATAAAGATCGATTTCTCCTTTCGACAACACCATTTTGTTGCGGTTTGTAAGGAGAAGAAAAATTACGAGAGATACCAAGTTAGTCAAGAATGAATCGAGAACTTGATTCTTAAAATCTGTTCCATTTTCACTATTGATACAACGAACTTCTTTAGACTCTGTTCAATGCTTTTGATGAAATCGATCATCACTTGAGTAGTCTCAGATTATTGTCTAAGAAAATGAATCCAAGTGAAACGTGAAAAATGATCTACTATGAAAAATATGTACTTATTCCCATTGATAGACTCAATAGTCAAAGGTCCACACAAGTCAATATGTAGAAGTTCCAATGGTTCGACAATCTTCGTGTCTATGATTATGGGATGTCCTTCTCGATGTTGTTTACCTTGTTCACAAGTTGTGTAGAGTTCAAAATGTGTTGTGAGATTTCAAAGCATCTTTTGTCGTGTCTAGTTTCGAAGTCTGTATTCATGTATTCAAATGTATGTATTTCATAAGGTCATTTTAGAGTTCGAAGCTTAAGTATCTTAGCCCTTATGTATTTTTTGTGTGCTTCTGATAACTCCTATAAATAGGGGTAGGATTAGGAGTTAGATTAATTTTTTGTGAACCTTGAAACACTTTACTCCTTCATCTCGTGTACTCTTTCAGAAGCAATAAAGACCCAAACAGATTATATCTACGTTTTGTGTTCTTGATTCAATTCATACTCTGAATTCATTCTACACTTGATTCATACGAACTACATTTAGTATCAAAGTAGGATTCTTTCAGTTGATTTCTGATTTTCTCGTGTTTAAAAGTTTTGAATCGCTATTTTCGATTCAGAAATATTCCGCACTTTTGATCTAGAAAATCTTTTCTGATCAACTGTTTTGATTCAATGCTGCTTTTCGTTTGATAAATTGAGTGTTCGTTGATTGTTTTCGGAAAGATTCATTCATTAGATTATTCTTTCTGAAGCTTTTCATGATTTGTGTCCGTACATTAATGGCGAACTTCAACATGAATACGATGACTGGTTTCTCTCATCTTCTCGGTTCTTCAATAGAAATTCTGATGTTGATTCTTGAATATTACGAGCAATGGGCGGATAGAATGGAAGATTATCTCAATGGGATCGATGAAGATCTGTGGCGCTGCATTACAAGTGGAGACTATCGTCCAGGGAGGCTAGAACAGGTTGGAACTGTTGGTTCCTCTGCTGATGTTGTTCTAGCAAGCAGACAAACAAAAGGCAAATGACAAGAAATACTTGCAAGAACTTCGCGATGCTCTTCCACCGGTGGTTTACAATTACGTACGTGGTTTCAAAACAACAAAGGAGATCTAGGATACTTTGAAAGAGAAGTATCAGGGAAGTGAGAAGACTAGAAAGAGCTCTGTGAAGCAATGCTTTCTCGAATTAGGAGAATTCAAGCAGAAAGAAAATTAAACTATCGCACTCTATTGTGATCGTCTTAACGAGTTGATCTTCAAGTGCAGTCGATATGGAGTCAATCGTTCTAATCTTGAGTACAATCTCACCTTCTTAATGGGACTTCAAAAGGAGTGGAGAAACATTAATTTGATGATCAAGACACAACAGAGCTTCGATAACTATTCGTTGGGAGATCTCTATAATGTTCTAAAAGCTCATGAATGTGAGATCAACGAAATAGTTGAAGAAGGAAAAATGAATTTGGGAGGTCCTCTCGCATTGGTTTCGAAAGTGTCAGGAAAAGAGTTTGAAGTCGAATCTGATGAGATTGATAGTTCTGGTGATGAAGGTTTTCTCATGAATTCGGAAGATGAAGCTGTGGCTTATTATTCGAACAATAAAGTTAAGAAGTTCTTTAAGAAGCCGTTAAATCCGAAGTTCGAAGGAAACAGTGATTTCAAGGGAAACTCATCATCTGGGAAGAATGTTAGAGAAGAGTTGAAGGTTGAGAAGAAAGAGAGTAAAGTTACTGGTGAGAAGGTGGAGAAGAAGTTAAAAGGAGACTCTAGTTTTGATTGCAAATACTGCAATGGTGCGGACCTATAATAATTAGTAATATTCGTCTTACTAACTAATCCTAATGACTAAATAAGATAAATAACACAACGATCATATAATTAATAAACCATTTAATCACTATTTGGTTCGTAATATGCAAGCCTTATTTTATTAATTAATCATAATGGTCATGGTAATCAATTAGTTGTACACAATGTGCACATAATACTATCTTAAACATTAAAGTTCATTAATGTATTATCTAACCTTAGGCTTTTTTTCCACCGCCATGCATAACAATTTATTGGTCGTAAAGTAATTATGATTTAAATACATATAATCAGATTGGTCTTTCTACACCATATATATTTAGCAATATATGAATGAAAATCAGAACTTTAACACATAAAGATCTTCAAAACAACAAACATAATAAATTAAACAATTAATAAATCCAAATTATCAACCATAATCTAAAAGGTTTCATCTATATCAAAGCAAAAATATTTGGGATTAGCCCACAATCAAAGCTAGAAAATAAAAAACAAACATAAATGAATTGTTAAACATTGTAATTAAGAAACATGAGGAATACATTATTTTGGATAGATCCTTGGATAGAAGAAACACACATTATAGGTTCAGATCCTACGCTTGGGTTGTTTAGAAAGTGATATGCATGTATTCGTCAGTGACCGACTAGAGATGGAGGTTTGGTCGACTTGCCTTTGTCGACTAGCAGTAGCAGGTTAAGAACATGATCACTTGGTCAACCTTAGTAATGTAATGTTGGACGTTAGTCTAGGCAAATGGAGTTGAAATTTATATCCCAATGGTGATCATTCAATCAACTTGACTAGACAATGAATTGATGCAAACATGCTTCTGGTTGATGACATCGAAGGCAAAATGGAATAACTTTGTGGCTATGAAGGTTAACATTTTTTTTGGATGATTATGTTCGGTGGCGGACGCAGAAGGTTTTAGTAGGGGTGACACTAAAAAAAATTTCCGAAAAAATCTAAATTAGTAGTGGCACTCGTATTTTAAGCCGGTGCACCTAATAGAAAAAACATAAAAAAACATAAAAAAAAAAATTACACTACATGGCAGAATCGGAGCAGTGGCCCGGGACCCCCCTGGCACCACTAAGGTCCGCCAATGATTATGTTGCAGAAACTTCCAGTCAAATGCAATCTTGCTAAAAATGGGTGTCGATCTAGACTCCATTTTGATGTAGCATTTGCGATCAGGATATGGAGACTACAAGTCATAAGTTCTTCATGTGTGATTTTGGGAGTGGTATTTAGTCTTAACTATGAGCCGATTTAAATTAGATTCGATGACCTTTACGGATTATGATGAATCGTGTCTTGGGTAGATTAGACGCACCTTACTTCCAAGCCAATAAAATGTCTTAAAGCAGGTTTGAGAGTAGTGAAATCTATAAATAAATAAATAAATAAATAACATCTATTTTTTATTTTCTAGGCTTTTGTTTTTAATATACTTTTTTCCATTTAAAACAAAATTGTCAAACTTATTACTACTATTGATCACTATTTAGTAACATTTTTTTTCTCTATAGTAATTATTAGTAAATAAAAAATAGTAAATTCAGTTGAATAACTTCCACCAAAGATATTATATTTTCTTTAGATAAACCAAAATTTATTATATTTGCATCGAAATGAAACCAAGTAATATATATTATTAGTTTACCAAAAAAATTAAAAAATATGTCAACGTCATAATGAGTTATCATTAAAGACCAAAAGAATATTATGTTAAGCTAATTACTTAAATAAATAATAATAAATAGAGATGGATAAGATCCGGATCTAATAAAGTTGTGAAAACATTATAAGCGAAATTGTTGATTGTTCAATACTTCAATTTTATTAATTTGAATAAAAATAATACTTGAGTTAAATATAATCTTTTATGATTGTATGTCTAAAATTCTTTAGCATGATAACATAATATAATCATTTGACTTGGCATATGTGCAATATTGGTCATATATAGAATTCTGTAAATGTATTTAATTAACTTCAATCTTAAAATATCTACGGATATGAACAAGATAGGATTTTGAAAAAACTATAAATTTGATCTATGTGGTTTGCGTTTTTTGTGGGCTTTTTTTGTCATGTGCTTTTAGGATTGTAAATTTCGTATATGTGATTTGCCTTTCTACGGTTTATGAATTTTCAACGGATTTTGTTTTTGGTACATCACCACATTGAAATAACTAACTTGTCTTTATGATATTTTTAAACTTTTTCTATGTCACAAAATTACCAAAAGAGTTATAGCTTACCGATATCAGCTGTTGTCCTCCCACTCGAAGGTCGAAGATTCAAGTCTCGTATGAGGCATAGGTGGATTAAGGAGTATTATACAAGTAGGTTAGATTTGTCGTTTTAAAAAAAATATCTTAAAAAATTTTCTTAAATAAAATATTATGGGACCCACAAGCACCTCTCTCTCTCTCTCTCTCTCACTCATAAGCACTTCATGCCATTTTGTGCCTGTGGTTACTTCTTGACGCCTTTCAACTATGACGAATCAACATCCTAGCTACTATGTTTGTTCATTGTGAATCATAAAACGCTACAAGCATCACCAACGTGAATCACCATCCTAGCTACTATGTTTTGAAACCCTGACATCTTTGTCGTGTTCCCTTCTCTGATCATTATTGTTGTCGAGAAGCATCAAAAAACCCTTGTATTGTTGATGCCATGGCTGAGATGAGGACATCACAAACTCACCACAATGTGTCATCGGAAGAATAAGTGGTTGTAGGAGGTACTCATAATTATATCATCCCATTATAAAATCCTTAAAGCTCTTTCCAATATTTAATCATTATTTATTAATAGATGAAAACCCTTCAATGATTATCAGTTAATATAGGGAAGGTCTGTCCATCATCTTCTCCACAAAACATTCATACAAAGCTTTCTAATCTGTCATCTTCATGCTTCAACATCATGTCCATTAGATAATAGTGTTGGTATAGTGATTTCCCTTATATCGGAACCTAATGCTTTGGATGGACAAATACTTGAAAATGGTGGTATGAGGGTTGAGTTTGGCGGCGGAGATGAGGGTCTGAGGGAACCTATCACACCCACGGCCGAAGGAAACACCGGGTTGTCATGGATCACAGTTATTGAGCATACATTGAACAGTACAAAAATATAACATAAATAATGAATGTATCATTACTAAAAAGAGATTACAATGATATTTAGAGTTACAATAATATGATGCCTTAAACAGTAGGCTACTTAATAAAACTACACTACTAGTCTTTAGGGATTGCGACCCCACAACTTGATGAGTTCACAAGTTTACAACATTTGTATCGAAAGTACCTTTTTGTATCAAAAGTATGTCTACTGAATATGTACTTTTATATTAAAAGTATGTTTACTAAGAGCATACTTTTATCTAATAGTATGTTTACTGATAGTGTACATTTATCCAAGAGTATGCTTATTGAGAGTGTACATTTACCCAAGAGTATTGATATGTGTATATTTATACACATAATTATACATCATAATTGAATATTTCAATTACTTTTATGTCCTTATTAGAACAAAAGATACTTAATTTGCTATGAATTATGTTGTAGGGACAAAAGTCATGCGTGGAGCAAAAAGGAAGCTGGAAGCTGGTAGCCGGATACTTGAAGTTGGAAGTTTGGATGAAAAGCTCTTAAATGATGAAAAATATACCCAACACAGCGTGGTGGACCCACCACGGCGTGGTGACTTGAAGATTCCCGATCAATTTCGAAGACTTGTAGAACACAGGATAAACACGAAGACCACGGTGTGGTGAACCCACCACGACGTGGTGATCTGATTTCGGGAAAACTATATAAAGACCTCATTCTCCTCCGAATTGGAACTTTTTGGCTCTGAAGAATTCGACACTTTTGGAGGCAAAACACTAGTTTTAAGGCTTGGAAGCAAGGAATTCAATCATATCATCGGAAGTAGGAGAATTAAGACAACCAATCTTTACACCTTGATTTTTAATTAGATTTTACCATGCCAAACTCTTTGAATTTCGATTTTGTGATCTTGTTTGCTGAAATCATGAGCTAAATTCTCATGACTTTCGTTTAGTGTAGGATGGATTGATTAATTATGGTTGAATTTATGTATTGGATTTAATTTGTTTTGGTTATTTGTTGATTTAGCTTATTAAAGAACCTCAAGTACTTTTGATAGCTATTTTATCTACTTATTGTTGAATTTGATTAAGTTAGTATGACTATCTAGCTTAGTTGAATTTGAATCTTATGATCTTATGAATTGCAAAATTGTAGGACTAGAGTTTTGAACAAAGCCTAGGGTTAAGTAGAAAAGTGGGTAAAAAGGTATAGGAGCTAATATATGACGACAAATCATATATAGAATTGAATCAATTAACTAAATTGATCAATCAATTATAAGTCTAATCAATTCGAACCGAACACTAGTAAATTTGTAAGTTTGTTTGTTTGATCACCGAATAAATAAGCTAGTTTGCTAAAGGATTAAATTAGTGAATATTAATATGGTCATCTTAGGAATCGGTAACTAAAGAAATTAAATCCATTGAACTTCCATAAATCAACCACAATAACAAGTAAATCCAAAGCTAAACGAAAGTCTCTTACTCACCTTGGTTAATTCAATCTTTGTTCTTTTGCCTTAAGTTTAGTTTTAGCTTAATTAATTGATAATAGTTAGTTTGGTAATTTAAGTTACTAGTATTGAAAAACTAGAAAAACAAAACCTTTTCTTTAATTTTATTAGTAATTAGTTAGTAGTAGAATAAAGTTAATTAAAACATCGTTCCCTGAGTTCAACACTTGTTCTTACCATAGCTATACTATTGCACGATTAGGTATACTGCCTAGTGTGTTTAATAGTCCAGTGAAATAAAAATTAGTTTTATAAATTGAAAACTTGGATAAATATAATTACACATTAAATACAGTCACACCCCCAGACCAGAACGGCGGAAACGTTCGGGGGCGGAGGACGTCATGTACAGTATCACAACAATGCATAATAGTAAAACAAGCAACAACATCATCCATTGCATTAATAGTATAATGTTAATACAAGTGTGCTCTGTATAGTTTATAAGACACCAAAAATATGAATCAAAATAAGAGATGAGTCTTGAACGTGCTCCATCTTCTCAAAACCTGGTCATCGGTACCTGTCTATTGGTGACCTGAGAATACAAGTTATTTTGAAAGCATAGATCAACATTAAAGCTGGCGAGTTCATAAGTATTTTAGTGTCATTGTTTGTATGAAAGTGTTTGTAAATGTTTGGTGTAAATGTTTGTAAGTGTTTGATGTAAATGTTTGTAAACTTCCTAGAAAATCCTATATTTTCTACCAAAGTAGTCTTCTATCAAGACCCAACTGTTCTTTATGTTTGTTCTTTTGTAAAAGTGTGTGTTTTCCCCTAAGTATGACTATCATTACCAAAATATAGTTTTCATTACCGTTTATGTGAGAAGATCACAATGTGAATGAAGTGGGAAAACAAAGATGTACTGTAGTTTTATCTAAGTAACTCCCAATGTACTAACTACCTTAAACCTGTTTGTTTAATTAAGGTAAAATGTGATAAGATTGTAACCATACTTGATCGACTAGTATAACACAACGTTCGAGACGTCGAAATGATATGACATTCGTCACCCGTAGACCTGCAGGTCCCACTGTAGCTAGCAGCAAGGTGTGGGATGGTCAATCCCATATAGATCTATACACAAATTCACGCTCTCCCTCCAGGAGAATCTGGGTACAAAACGTGACACAACAGTATATTGCCGAGCCATGAAGTAGTATCTCACATTAATGTTATAGTATTCTTGTATTTGTATATTATGTTCTATTGTAGTGTATATTCTCTCTGTCTAGTATGTAGTATGTTCTCTCTGTCTAGTGTATAGTATGTTCTATCTGTTTCACTTTATAGTGAGTATTGTTTCTCGTTATAGTATGTACATGTTTCTCGCTATAGTATGTTTTAACCGACTCATGTATGAACTGACTCTTGTATGTTTCATTGTTCTAGAAATAGTAGTAGTGACTTCCTAAACTATACCTATTATAGTTTACTAGTAATGTTGTTTGTATGATTGAACATGTTTGTACACCTTTGCTACTCAAAGGTATTGAATTGAAAGAAGAACTTTGATATCTATATACATACACATAATATATATAACTAAGATTCAAACGACATTCAGACAAACAACCGATACCCTAAGTCCACAACCAAACAAGGAACCGGAAATAAGGCGAGTTATCAGTCCTAAGTCCTTTCAATCCTACTTATATAACTATATCTATATAGACATGATTTTGACAAAATATCAGTTTAAAAGAGTTTGATAAAGAGTTTTGCATATAAAAGAGTTTGTAAAACTATTTGAAGCAATTTTTTTGAAAACACAGTTTGAAGTATAAGAACTCTATTTGTTTGATAGTTATTAATCACATATGATTGATATAACAACTATAATGTTATCAACTTGTATTCTCCCACATAAAAGCATTTAAAATCATTTAAAAGGTAAGTTAAGGGGGGGTATGATCTCACCTGCAGTGAGTTATACGAATGTAAGATCGGTTGTAGGATGCTAAGTGACCAGTGAAGACTTGAGCACAACGGATCCTAATAAGCATATAATGACACACATATATGCATATAATTAGTGTTTAAACAACTAATTATGATAGGAAACCACCCTAGGAACTAGGAAACACTTAGATTGAAGTGTTAGAAGTACTTAGGATTTCATAAAAGGGGGGGGGGGGGTTTACGGCCACACTAGAGTGTGTACGGCCAAGGGGTGTACGGCCACTTGTGTACGACCAGGTGTGTACGGCCATGGAGTGTACGGCCGTACACTCCATGAAGTTCATGTCCAAAAAGGTGGTCTAAGGCTCTATCTAGCATCCTCTAAGTGTCCATGATCTTGCGTTGGAGTATAACTTGAGTTTGAGGCCAAATATGCACTAAACAAGGGGTGTATGGCCATATGAAGAGTGTACGGCCGTACACTCATTGTGTTCATGCATTTGAGGTCGATTTTAAGATGAAAATCAAGTGTTTCTAGAGTATGACAAGCATAGGAAGAGGTACTTATGAATTACAAGCCTTTAGGGTTGCTTAAGGTCCAAGAACTTAGTAGGTGTTCTTGGTGCTCTTGGTGAAAGTGAAGAACACTTGAAGATCTACCCAAAAAGAGTAATTTCATGGATGAAATCAAAGGGTGATTCAATATCAAGAAGGATAATCACAAAGAAATGGAAGGCGTTCTTGCATTTTTGAAGATCTAGATGATGAAAGTTGATGATAGTTGAGAGAGAAACGAGTTTCTGAATTGGGAGTGTGAAAAGTGATTAAAAATGGCTAAGTCCCACATATATACATGAGAGTGTACGGCCAAGAGGGGGGTGTACGGCCGTACACTCCTCATGAAGGAGTGTTTGGCCCTTTTGATAAGTGTTGAACTTAAGGAACACATTTCTAAACCCTAACTTTGAAGGTACTAGGCTTAGAACACTCAAACAGACTCTAAACAAAGCTAAAAGATAACAGAAACGAGTCTGACTTTGATTGAATTGAACAGTTGTACAAGATAGAAATTGCAGGTTGTCACAAATACGCATCAAGTTTTTGGCGTCGTTGCCGGGGAACGATGAAATTTTAATTACTATTATTCTGCTATTTTATTAGGATTAATTATTGTTTCGTAAGTTTTATTTTTATTCTAGGTTTTATTTGCTTTTGATTCAGCACGACGTGGCAAATTTGACCACACCGTGGCATCGTAACAGTAGGACGTAATTTTTCGTTTTTGTTCTTTTTACACGTTTCCTTTATTTATTTGCAAATTGTTTATGACCCGCGGATCAAAGTCATCTTTGATTCCACCATTTGAAGACCCGGAATCCGCTTTTCACAAAAACAAAGACAAAACCGAAGGAGAACGCGCTACACCGAAGAAGTCACCTTTTAAGAATCTTAAGTCGGTTTTTGGCAAGAAGAAGGGAAAAGTGGGAGAATACAGCAAAGCTCCGAAGGACGAAGACACAAGGAGCAATCCAATGAAGGAAGACACCGAGTACGAAACAGAAAAGGAAGGAAGCGAAATAGAATCTGAAACAGAAAGCGAGCTAAAAAAAGAACCCGTCAATACAATGGCGAACATTGCGGACCTCTCAATGGAGGCGTACAAAAAGAGAATTTGAGACGACACCGGTCCGGGGCTTGTGCAACCCACCATACCCGCCACTGCCACATTTGAACTTAAGGGGCACATCCTTACTGCATTAAAGGAGATTCCTTTCACCGGAAAGGATCATGAAGACGCTTATAAGCATCTAGATGAAGTCAACGACATCGCCGACTACTTCAACATTCCAAATGTACCAAGAGAAACGGTGTTGTTGAGGATGCTTCATGTCACTTTCAAGGGAGCCGCGATGGATTAGCTGAAAGCACTACCACCGGGCGCGATTACTACGTGGGAAAAAATGTGTGAATTGTTTTTGGAACAGTTTTTCCCACCATCCAAGGTGGCTAAGCTCAAAAAGGCCATCGCCAATTTTGAACAACAAATAAGGGAGTCGTTGTACGAAGCATGGGAGCGCTACAAAGGCCTGATAAGGAATTGCCCACAAAATGACCTCAATGTGCAACAAGAAGTGTCGATCGTTTATGATGGGGTAAACGTCACCACTAGACTACTCCTTGACTCTCAAGGCCCCTTAACAAAGAAAAATCCGGCAGAAGTTAAGGAACTCATTGAATAATTCTCTAAGCACTCTAGAGAATACCATAATCCGAGGAATGACGTAACTAGGGGATCAGGAAATGCTGCTTCGGAAGATATGTCGGCAGTATTGGCAATGCTACAAAACATGGATAGAAGAATGACTAAAATGGATCAAACTATCCATGTTATTCGGGTTGGGTGTGAAAACTGCAACGTTCTGCATTTGACTAAGGATTGTGACCTTGATGAGAATGGGAACCGGAAGGTTCAAGCTTGCTACTCGAGTGGAGATCGTTTTGATGAAGACTGGCGAAAACCCAAGAAAAAATGGTTACCATATGGTGAGTATAAAAAGGCAAAGGAAGAAAAGTATGAACAAAAAGGAAGAGGCTTTTACCAAAAAGAAGAACCACCGGTTGAAAAGAAATCTGATTTTGAGACTATGCTCACCCGATTTGCAGCCGCATCTACAAAAAAGGCACGAAGGAACTGGAGCAGCAATTAAAGAACAACAATTAATGATGAAAGAGCAACAAATAATGATGAAGGAACAATAAGAGGGTGTTTGTTTTTTCTCCGCAGATCTGCGTGGGCTCTTTTGTCTGCGCGGCGCAGACCACGCGCACACTTAAAGGTTTGCAGTGTGTTTGTTTTTCTGAAGTGCGCAGACATAAAAACGTCTGTGCGAGGTCTTCACCACACAGACTTGGGCCAACCTCTTCTAAAGTCTGCTATAGTTTTAAACCTAAAAAAAAGAACGCGTCATTTTCTATCCGCCTCCTTCGTCAAACGTCCCACCTAGTCCATATTTCTCCACCCAACAGAATCTTCTCCATCTTTAATCCGGTCGAACATCACCTCCGATCAGCACCCCCGTTGCCGCCCTCCTCTTCGATCCAAGGCGTCCAGCGACCCGACGACATCTCGACCAGTCGACAGCCGCGATCAAGGCCGCCAGCGAACAGGTTTCACAGATGCCTTACGTTTTTTTTCCGGTTCCAACATGAAATTGAACATTAATCTTGCTGGGAAAACTCTTTAATGTACTGCAAATCTTGTTTCTTGCTTCAATTTCTTGTTAATTGTTTCTTGCTTCAAATTCTTGTTTCTTGCCTTACGTTTTTTTTTCCGGTTCCAACATGAAATTGAACATTAATCTTGCTGGGAAAACTCTTTAATGCACTGAAAATCTTGTTTCTTTCTTCAATTTCTTGTTAATTGTTTCTTGCTTCAAATTCTTGTTTCTTGCTTAATTTCTTGTTAACTATTATTGCTGGGAAAACTCTTTATAGCCTATTTTGCTTTTGCTAAAGATCAATAATTATGAAAATTAAGATTAAACCAATGGAAAGAAAGTCTTGCCTTTTTTTTTCTTGTTTATGTTCAAGTCATCAAAATATTCACAAGGTTTACACCAAGCCATTTACTGGAATAATTTTAATTCAGAAATGACCCTACAAAGGAATATAATATTGTATACATAAACAAGTTGATATAGATCAAGTCTTTAAATATAATATATTAACACTGCATTTCTTGTTTATAGACAAAGGACATTAAAATTATTTTGGAAAATCACACTTTAATCTAAAAATTCATAAGGCCAAAAGGTTGAAAATAGTAGAAATAATGTTGTGAATGCTATGAATGTTGTGTTAAAAATGTGAATGTTTTGATTTTGTTGAAAATACTTTTTATTATCTCAAATTGTTGTTGCTACAATACCTTATAAAATTATTATTGTCTATGATATATTGCTTATTAGAAATGGGAGAAAAACAACAATGGACCAATGAGCATTTAAAATGCTTATTGGATACTTGTATTGAAGAAGTAGAGAGTGTCGGTAGAAAAGGATTGAGTTTGCAGAAAGACTCATGGATAAGGCTTGGAAGAGTTCTTAAGGAGAAATTTGGGTTTGAGTTGAGTCAAAAACAAATGAAAAACGCATATGACAATCTGAAAGCCAAATACACAGGATGGGTGTATTTAAAAAACAAAACTGGTAATATGGACATGCAAAACTTCGGAATGTCATTGAGCGTGCTTTTGGTGTTTTGAAAGCACGCTTCCCTATATTGAAGAGGATGACATCATTCCCGTTTGTGACACAAAGAAACATTGCCATGGCATGTTTCACGCTTCATAATTTTATAAGGAGAGAAGGACTGAGTGATGAGTATTTCGCACAATTCAATGAACCCAATGTCTCGTTTCGAAATAACAATATGGCCATTGATGATGATGAAGACGGGATTCCAACACAAGGTACTGCAGCAGACCGTGAATATATGACTCAATTACGGGATGAAATTGTTGATCAGTTGATGCACAATATAGATTGAATTGTTTTAAATGAAATTGTTATTGTAAAACCAACTTTTTTTTATTGTATGACCAATTTAGTTGCATGAATTTTATTTTCAATGTTATAAGACTATTATTATTAAAATTTTGGTGTTGAAAAATCATTTTAAGTTTGTAAAATCATTTTATTAAAAATTCAGTTTATTTCAGCAGCCTGCAGACGTTAAAAAACAAACAGTCTTCTTATTGCAGACTGCAGACGTTTGGTCCACCTCTTCTGCTGCAGAGGCTTGCAGATGTAGTCCGCATACTGCAGACATTTTGGCTTCAGAAAAACAAACAGCACCTAAGAGATGATGAAAAACAAGCAATCACTATTTAGAAATCAACAAGCTTCTATCCTCAACATAGAACAACAACTTGGGCAACTAGCTAAGCAATTCAATGAAAGACCCATGGGAGGACTTCCAGGGAACACCGAACAAAACCCGAGGGGAGCTCACTGTTGGATAAGGTGTCTAAGTCCATAACTATTTCTGGTATGTACTTGACCCGACCCGGCATGGTCCATTTGGGTTGCATGGCATCATGCATTTGGATAGACTAAATGAGAGAAATAACACTTGTGGTTTATTAATATATTATAAGTTCTAATATATTAATAGTATTATTTAATTAGTATTGATCAAAGAATTAATCTAGGATTAATTAAGTGATCAAAAGATGACTAATTAAATATATGGGTTGATCATGTAAATCATCCATAACTTGTATAGTGGGCTAAAAGGCTCCATGGATAATCAAGTTGGGTTAAACCCATTAAATGCTCCATGGAGGCTCCATGGGAGTTACAAACCCATGGGTCATGGAAATGAAGAGTCATGCCACATTAGGGTTTACATGGTGTAACCCTAGATGTGACACACTATATAAGCAACATGTTCTCCACCAAAATCGGCGACACTAAGAAACAAGAGGGCTAGAGCCGATTTTGCAAGTGTAAGATTCTCTCAAAGTTTACTCCTTTGCATTTGGTGTTGTGTGAAGCATTTGAGGCATCACACTTGGGGTGCTAGGCTCACAAGGTTTCAAGGATCATAATCAACAACAAGGTAAGTTATTCTATCTTTCATTCAAGTTAAAAATGTTCCCCATGTATGCTAGATAGGAATATAACCTTGGAATTCAACTTTGCATGATTATTAGACAAACATAGATCTAAGGTTTATTAGGGTTGCATGTACACTTAGGAAGTGTTAGAATGCTCAAAATCCATCAGTGGTATCAGAGCCTAGGTTTGTTTGTTGTTGTTTTTTTTTTTTTTTTTTTTTGTGTGCAAACAGCTTGAAAAAAAAATCGTTAAATTACAAGTTTTTTTTTAAGTGTAATTTTTGATTCTTGAAAGTGTTCATATTCATGTTCTTGAACTTATGAAGATTAGATTATCATAGGAATTGTTTGTAACCTTCATGGTAGTTTAATTCATGATCATAATGTGTTTTAATGGAGTCCATAACTTGTCCTCAAGTTATGGAAAACCAAAAGTCTCACTTTTATTAAAGCCATTAAAAGAACATAAGAGTTATAAAAATGAAGAGTCTTCATTTTTATTACTCAATTAATTCATAAGTTATAAGAAATGAAAAGTTTTGGAAGTTTACAAAACTTGCCCTTAAGTTTTGGAACATGTAAAGTCTTGATTAAAACTTTAGTTCCAACCCTTAGAATTTTAAAAGTTAAAATTCAACCCTTATACTTTATAATATTATAAGTTACTAATATATATATGTATAACGTCAAGTCGTCTTACCGCTAGTACGCCTCATTCACGAAGCCGGTCTATAAGGGGGGTATAAGGTTGTTGCCTATAAAATGGCAACTTAATGGGTGTCCACTCTCACCCACCGCTTCTTTGATCGGTGGAGGGTCGTTAGCCGAACGGGTAAGACAAGGACTTATAAATTCTCATTAAAAGTATGATGAATATTATAAAGTAACTAAATGCTTTTATTAAATTCCCAATCTTAGTTACTTTAGGAAAATGTGAATAAGGTGCTAATCCATGAAATTACACTTTACACTTTGTTTAAGTCGTTGGTGGAGCGTGTGTGGTTAACCGGCACACTAACTTGGACTTAACAAGGTAGGTAAAGGGTGACTTAAGGTTTACCATAGCATCGGTGGAGCATGTGTGGTTTACCGGCACATCGATTGAGTGATAAACCTTGAGGGTACCAAGTGATTTGCATGGTTACTTCACACCTCGTTTTGTGATCCTCGGTATCCCAGTCACAAAACTTGGAGGGCACACTCGAGATTGAAACATGCCTTTGAAAAGTTCATTGAATCTCAAAAGAATATAGGAATTTCTAAGAACCAATTAAAAACCTAATATTTATATTTCGTTTTTCATGGTGGAAATTGGTGAATCGTCATTCACCTACCTTTCAAATATGTTATAGCTTGGATTACAGCATACCTCTTCTAAGTTATAATATATTGTGATTGGATCCTAGCCTTAATATTACATTTGGGTGTTTTATTAAGGACTCTCTTAATATCTAAACTAATCTTGTTCTCTTCTTTCAGATGTCTTCAAACAATGCTGCTTCTGGCTCTAATCCTAATGGCTCCTTTACCCTTATGAACTTGTGTGGGAAAGTCACTTTTGATGGATCCAACTTCAATGAATGGATCAGAAACATCAGGATGATTACCCGCTACGAGGACAAAGAATATGTCCTTGACAAGGAGCTTAAGGAGATTGATGAGACCACTGCAACTCCCCAGGAGATCGCTGACTTCCGGGCACATGAAAGGGATGCTACAAAAGTGGCATGCATCATGTTGGCCACCATGACAGTGGAACTCCAAAAGTCCTATGAGGACTTCTACCCTTTTGAAATGCACCAAGATCTGATGGAAATATACCATCAAAGTGCACGACAAGAGAGGTATGCAATCATATGCTCTATCATTACAACCATGATGAAGGACGGGGAATCCGTCACGAGCCACATGCAGAAAATGCAAAGGTATGTGGATCGGTTGCTGAAGCTTAATGTGAACTTCCCTGCGGAACTTGCAATAGATATCATTTTGCACTCCTTACCATCGTGCTATGATCAATTCTGCATGACATATCACATGAATAAGGAAGAGGTCACACTCAGCAAACTTCAGGGACTCCTCAAGACCGCAGAAACAGGTCTTAAGGGTAAGTCAGTTGTTAACACTCCTACTCCAAACTCCGCCCCGGTTTTGGTAATCGGGAAAGGTAGAGGGAAGAAGAGAAAGAGCTCTTCGAAGGGTACCAAGGCTAGGAACCTTGATGGCTCTTCTTCAAGTGGAACCAAGAAAGGTTTTGTCACTCCTTCTTCTGACCCTAAAGTGGCTGAATGCTTCTATTGCCATGAAAAGTCACATTGGAAGCGGAACTGCCCAAAGTACCAGCAAGATGTGAAGGATGGGAAAGTTAAACCCAACCATGCAGGTATTTACACTATCTTATCTAATAACTCACCCCATTCTAACTCTTGGGTCCTTGATACCGGTTGTGGTATTCATATCTGTTCTGATTTGCAGGGACTAAGAAGAAGTGAGAATATGGAGCATGGAAGAATAAACTTAATCATGGGGAATATGAAAGCTTTACCTGTCACCAAGATTGGAGTTTATACTTTATCGCTAAGTAGTGGGTTTAGTTTAGATTTGAATAAATGTTGTTATTCGCCAGAAATGGCAAGAAATATTATTTCCTTTCATGCATTGTATAAACAAGGTTTCACCTTTTCATTTGATAATGAAGTTGGTTCGATTAATGCTTTCTTTAATAATGTTCTTTATTTTAAAGCATTACCTTGTGATGGTGTGTATGAAACTGTATCTGTAGTTGATAACTTAGGAAATAATGTATTGTGTATTGATTCTGTTAATGATAATAACTTGGATAAAGCATCATTATGGCATTGTCGTCTTGGACATATAAGCAAGAAACGCATAGGCCAACTCCAAAAGGATGGAGTATTGGAGTCATTTGACCTAAAGTCAGATGATAGTTGCGAATCATGCTTACTTGGAAAAATGACAAAGTCACCCTTCACAGGTTCTTGTGAGAGGGGTGAAGGTTTGTTGGATCTTATACACATGGATGTGTGTGGGCCCTTCAAACATGCCACAAGGGATGCTAATCGTTATTATTTGACTTTTACTAATGATTACAGTAGATATGGATATGTCTACTTAATCAAGCATAAGTCAGAGACTTTTGAGAGGTTTAAAGAGTTTAAACAGGAAGTCGAGAATCAATTGGGCAGGAACATTAAGATGCTTCGATCCGATCGAGGTGGTGAGTATCTTAGTTCAGAGTTCCTCGACTATCTTAGGGAATGTGGGATTGTCTCACAATTGACACCTCCCAGGACACCGCAGTTGAATGGTGTAGCTGAGAGGCGTAATCGAACCTTGTTGGATGTGGTTCGTTCCATGATGAGTCGAGCTTCGCTACCAATCTCATTTTGGGGGTATGCCTTAGAGACTGCCGCCCATATCCTTAATCTAGTTCCCACAAAGAAAGTTGCCAAAACTCCTCATGAGATGTGGACTGGTAAAGTACCCAAACTAGACCACATTAAGATTTGGGGTTGCGAGGCTTTCGTGAGACGCGAGACTCATGATAAGCTCGAACCTCGAAGTGAGAGGTGTATTTTCATCGGCTACCCACATAAATCCTTTGGTTACCTCTTCTATAGACCTAGTGAGAATGTGGTCTTTGTAGCTAGGAGGGCTTTCTTTCAAGAGAGAGAGTTCATAAGCCAAGGAGACAGTGGGAGGCAAGTTGACCTTGAAGAAATTCAAGAGTCAAGTGGTGAAGGAACTTCAAACCCTAGCACTCAACTTGAGGAGGAAACTCCTGTTGAGCCAATTGACAAGTCTGTACCTATGAGGCGTTCCACAAGGGTTAGGAATGCACCTGAGCATTACTATGGATTCCATATTACTGCGGAAGGTGATACACTTATCAGTGATGAGACACTGATATGTCTGGATGAACCTAACAGTTACGCGGAAGCCATGGCAGGCCCTGAGTCAGCCAAGTGGAAAGAGGCAATGGACAGCGAGATACAGTCCATGTATGACAATCAAGTTTGGAACTTGGTTGAGAATGTACCAGGTCGTAAGACTATAGGGTGCAAATAGATCTTCAAGAAGAAGACCGACATGGATGGTAATGTACACACTTATAAGGCACGACTGGTTGCAAAGGGTTTCTCACAAACTCCGGGAGTTGATTATGATGAGACCTTTTCTCCAGTGGCCAAGATTAAGTCTATTAGGGTTCTGTTAGCCATAGCTGCATTTTATGACTATGAAATATGGCAAATGGATGTCAAAACCGCTTTCCTTAATGGAAAGTTGGCTGAGGATGTTTACATGAGTCAGCCAGAGGGTTTTGTCAATACAGAGTACCCTAATAAAGTGTGTAAGCTTGAGAAATCCATTTATGGGTTAAAGCAAGCACCTCACAGATGGAATCTTTGCTTTGATGAGAAAGTCAAAGAATTTGGCTTTTCTAGGAGTGAAGATGAATCTTGTGTATATGTCAAGGCTAGTGGGAGTATAGTTAGCTTTTTGGTATTGTATGTGGATGATATACTACTCATAGGAAATGACATCCCAACTCTGCAGGAAGTTAAGTCCTGGCTTGGGAAGTGTTTCTCTATGAAGGACCTAGGAGAAGCTGCCTATATTCTAGGGATAAGGATCTTGAGAGACCGGAGTAAAAGACTAATTGGACTTAGTCAGAGTACTTACTTGGATAAGGTGTTGAAGAGATTCGGCATGCAGGACTCCAAGAAAGGAGAGTTACCCATCCAGAGTAATGCCAGATTGAGTAAGACACAAAGCCCTAGTACTGAGGCTGAGATAGCAGAAATGAGTCGAATACCTTATGCTTCGGCTGTAGGATCGATCATGTATGCTATGACGTGTACTCGACCTGATGTAGCCTTTGCTTTGAGCATGGTTAGCAGGTATCAGGGGAACCCTGGCAAGGCACACTGGACTGCGGTAAAGAATATCCTCAAGTACCTACGGAGGACTAAGGACTAGGTCCTTACCCTCGGTGGGAGTGAAGACTTGAGAGTTGTAGGGTATCTTGATGCTAGCTTTCAGACTGATAGGGATAATTTCTGCTCTCAGTCAGGTTGGGTCTTTACCTTAAATGGAGGAGCAATTTCTTGGAAGAGTTCCAAGCAAGAGACAGTGGCTGATTCAACTTGCGAATCAGAGTATATAGCAGCTAGCGAGGCAGCAAAGGAGGCGATATGGCTGAAGAACTTCATTGGAGACCTTGGAGTTGTACCAGCTATGAAAGAGCCAATGGAAATTTTCTGTGATAGTGAAAGTGCAGTTGCCTTAGCCAAGGAACCAAGGGATCACGGGAGATCCAGACACATCGACAGAAAATACCATTTCATCAGACATCGAATAGAAGTAGGACTCCTCGTGGCAAAGAGGGTATCATCGGATGAGAATCCAGCAGATCCCCTCACGAAGGGACTGACTCGGGTTAAGCATCTCCAGCATGCTCGGAGCATAGGGCTGAAGGATGATATTAGATTTAGTAGTTAGATAACCTTGAAATTTGTAAAGTGTAATTGACATTAGATGATGAATAAAATGTGTTTTATTTATGAGTAAAGTGTTGCTATCTCTTGTCGATCGTTTACTATATTTCTTTTGCATGTTTTGACTTCCAGAATAATTATGTTTGGTATATCATATTATTCGAACCTCCACAGTCGGTCATATGTTGGAAGTAGGTATGAATCAAGACTGTCATGATTGGTTGCAGAGGTCTAAGTTGTTGGACATGGCTACAACACTCATGAGTGCTCATAAGTTCTGAGCATTGGACTCAACCCACGCTCACTGGAATCACTTCATGGAATTTATCTCGAGTGATCGTGAGACGGTAATATCATATAAGTCTTTAAACCTAGATATATGATTTGTTACTTATGAGTTGGTTATGCATTGATTGTACGAAAACGCATTGGTAACTCGATGTTATAAAACGTGCTCTTGTGTATAATTCAATGAGTAGCAGAACAAACATATGAGTCGAAGTTTATCTGTTCCTTCTTGGATTAGAAGCTGATATCTGGGCCCCTCGATGATTTTGTTTTGACCTATGTACCGGGCCTGGTCAGAACTAAGTTGATGTGTTCAATTAAGTTCTTTGTCAAACAAATCGGAAATCGGGAAACAAAATGCTGGACAATAAGTAAGACATTGTTCCATGTATTTGTCCGGCTGATATCTAGAACAGAGGATTATATGATCACTTATCTGAAATGGCGTATCATCATCTTCTCAGTTCCGAGAAACCTTGAAAAGAGCTACGATTGCTGATCGGTTCCTGAAGTCATACTTGCAGTTATAGTTATTAGACTTATCCAAGTGGGAGACTGTTGGATAAGGTGTCTAAGTCCATAACTATTTCTGGTATGTACTTGACCCGACCCGGCATGGTCCATTTGGGTTGCATGGCATCATGCATTTGGATAGACTAAATGAGAGAAATAACACTTGTGGTTTATTAATATATTATAAGTTCTAATATATTAATAGTATTATTTAATTAGTATTGATCAAGAATTAATCTAGGATTAATTAAGTGATCAAAAGATGACTAATTAAATATATGGGTTGATCATGTAAATCATCCATAACTTGTATAGTGGGCTAAAAGGCTCCATGGATAATCAAGTTGGGTTAAACCCATTGAATGCTCCATGGAGGCTCCATGGGAGTTACAAACCCATGGGTCATGGAAATGAAGAGTCATGCCACATTAGGGTTTACATGGTGTAACCCTAGATGTGACACACTATATAAGCAACATGTTCTCCACCAAAATCGGCGACACTAAGAAACAAGAGGGCTAGAGCCGATTTTGCAAGTGTAAGATTCTCTCAAAGTTTACTCATTTGCATTTGGTGTTGTGTGAAGCATTTGAGGCATCACACTTGGGGTGCTAGGCTCACAAGGTTTCAAGGATCATAATCAACAACAAGGTAAGTTATTCTATCTTTCATTCAAGTTAAAAATGTTCCCCATGTATGCTAGATAGGAATATAACCTTGGAATTCAACTTTGCATGATTATTAGACAAACATAGATCTAAGGTTTATTAGGGTTGCATGTACACTTAGGAAGTGTTAGAATGCTCAAAATCCATCACTCACATCCAAGCAATTACCACGAGAAGTGGGGAAATTATTACTCATTTAACGCCCATAGACAGAAACAAATCGGATGTAGAGATGAAAGATCAAGAAGAAAGTCAAAAACAAGGTTCTGAACAATCACCACGACATGGTAAAAATGCCACGTCGTGGCCAGAAGTAGAGAAGAAAAATGATGAATCCGTGAAGTCTTACCGGCCACAATTGCCATTCCCAAGTAGAGTAATTCAAGAGAAGTATGCTGAAGAATATCGGAGGTTCTTAGACCACATAAAATCTCTTGAAATAAATATTCCTTTCCTTGAGGCTCTAATTGAAATGCCAAAATATGCCAAGTTCCTCAAGGACCTTTTAACCAACCGGAAGAAAATGGAGGGACTATCGAAGGTGGTATTAAATGAAACATGTTAAGCTGCAATGCTAAATATCTTGCCGAAGAAGATGGGTGATCCGGGAAGCATAACCTTACCATGTCAATTCAGGAATCTAGAAACTAGTCACGCTCTAGCAGATTCGGGAGCTAGTGTTAATTTGATGTCGTATTTGTTTTTAAAGAAGCTTGATCTCCCCGAACCAAGACTGGTCCGCATGGTTATACACTTAGCTAACAAGACCATGACCTTCCCAAGTGGTATATGTGAAGATTTGCTCGTCAAAGTGGACAAATTTGTTTTTCCCGTGGACTTCATTGTATTAGATATGGAGGAAGACGAACAAACCCCAATCATCCTTGGAAGGCCTTTCTTGAGCACCGCCCGAGCCTTAGTTGATATTAGAGAGTCCAAACTCACTCTCCGAGTAGGAGAAGAAGTGGTCACTTTTGGGGTTAATCGGGCAATTCAACATTCAAGAGCAAGTGATGATACCGTTTTTTCTATCGATGTGCTTGATGAATTATTTGAAAAGGAGCTAGGAGGATGGAAGGAAAAGGAAACCGAGGGATTTATGGTGCTTGAAGATGGTGATTTTGATGTCGAACTAGATCTGAAATAATTAGAGAAGCTATTGGAAGAGAGTGAATATAATGAAGTAATAAAAGAGGCAGAAGAGGCCACACGACGTGGTGAAACCACCACGCCGTGGTCAAGTATTTTTTCGCGATCTGCTATTAAAAGTTGCGACACCACGATGTGGCAAGAAGCCCACGGCGTGGTGACTGGCGAAAAGAAAAAGATAGAGCTTAAGGACTTACCCGAGCACCTGGAGTATTCATTCTTGGAAGATGACCAACAAAAACCAATAATTATCGCATCTGATCTAGCTAAACATGAAAAAGAAAGCCTCGTGGAAGTATTAAAGAAAAGACAAGGTGCCATCGCATGGAAGATAACCAGAATTAAGGGGATTAGTCCAGCCTATTGTTCTCATAAGATCAACCTAGAAGAAGGAGCTAAACCCATAGTTCAACGTCAAAGAAGACTTAACCCAAATATGAAAGAAGTGGTTAAGAAGGAGGTGGTTAAACGTTTAGATGATGGTATCATTTATTCAATCTCCGATAGCCCATGGGTAAGTTTGGTGCATGTGGTACCAAAGAAAGGAGGAATGACCGTAGTCACTAATGAAGATAATGAGTTAATCCCAACAAGAACGGTGACCGAGTGGTGTGTTTGTATAGATTATCGAATGCTTAATGACGTTACATGCAAGGATCACTGCCCACTACCATTCATCGATCAAATGCTCGAAAGGCTTTCCGGTCATCTCTACTACGTTTCCTTGATGGTTTTTCTGGATACTTTCAAATTCCACTTGACCCAAAAGACCAAGAAAATACTACTTTCACCTGTCCAAGTGGGACATTTGCATATAGACGCATGCCTTTTGGGTTATGCAATGTACCAGCTACTTTTCAAAGGTTCATGATGGCTATCTTCCACAACATGATCGAGAAATTTATGGAGGTCTTTATGGATGACTTCTCGGTTTTTGGGTCTTCTTTTGAAGATTGTTTGTCCAACTTAGATCTTATGTTAGCAAGATGTGAGAAGACTAACCTAGTCCTAAATTGGGAGAAGTATCACTTCATGGTAAAAGAAGGAATTGTGTTGGGTCACAAAGTCTCAAGGAAGGGGATAGAGGTGGATATAGCAAAAGTCGATACTATAGCAAAATTGCCACCCCCAACAAATGTAAAGGGGGTAAGGAGCTTTCTAGGCCATGCAGGATTTTACCGCCGTTTCATTAAAGACTTTTCGAAGATCACAAGGCCATTGACTCAACTTCTTTTATAAGATGCCCCATTTGACTTCTCTAGAGAATGTCACGAAGCATTTCAATTGTTAAAATAGAAGTTAACTAGTACTCCTATTATGATAGCTCCAAATTGGAGTCTTCCTTTCGAGCTAATGTGTGATGCTAGTGAATATATGCGGTGTGAGTTGTTTTGGGACAAAGAATTGACAAACATTTTTAGCCTATATATTATGCAAGCAAAACTTTGAACCCGACTCAAGAGAACTATAATACTACTAAGAAGGAGGTGCTAGCGGTGGTCTATGCTTTTGATAAATTCCGACCATATTTAGTTTTATCCAAGACAATTGTTTTCACCGACCATTTTTCCCTCAAGTATCTATTTGCTAAACAAGATGCTAAACCAAGATTGATACGTTGGGTCCTACTTCTACAAGAATTTGATATTAAAATAAGAGATAAAATGGGAATGGAGAACATGGCTGCCGATCATTTATCAAGATTAGAGAACCCGCATTTAGAAGAATTGAAAGAAAACAAGATTGGAGATGATTTTCCCGAAGAATATCTTTTGGTTATAGCAGGAGAGGTACCATGGTTTGCGGATATAGCTAATTATTTAGCAAGTGAATACATTCCAAAAGATTTGACTTGACAACAAAAGAAGAATTTTATTTTTCAAAAATCAAATATTACTTTTGGGATGAGCCATACCTTTTTCGAAGCTGCACAGACGGAATGATACAAAGATGTGTGTTCGGGAAAGAGAGTTGAGAAATCTTGAAACATTGTCATAGAGGGCCCACCAGAGGGCATCATGGAGCACAATATACGACTAAGAAGATTTTTGATACGGGTTTTTATTGGCCAACGATCTTTAAAGATGTCGCTCAATACGTCAAGGAGTGCGATTCGTGCCAAAGGTCTGGAAATATATCACCCCGAAACGAAATGCCCCAAAATAGCATTCAAGTTTGTGAGATATTCGATATATGGTGGATTGACTTTATGGGACCATTCCCAATATCAAAAGGGAATAAATACATCTTGGTGGCAGTCGACTATGTATCTAAATGGGCGGAAGCACAAGCACTACCTACTAATGATGCTTGAGTGGTGGTGCGGTTTCTTAAAAAGATATTCTCAAGGTTTGGAGTTCCTAAAGCTCTTATTAGTGATTGGGACACTCACTTTGCAAATGATAAATTGGCTAAGGTGTTGCAAAAATATGGTGTACACCATAGATTTTCAACATCATATCATCCACAAACAAGTGGGCAAATTGAAGTGACAAACCGGGTATTAAAAAGAATATTGGAGAGATCGGTTGGAGGGAATAGAAAGGAGTGGTCGGATAAGCTTGACGATGCACTTTGGGCTTTTCGAACGGATTTTAAAACACCTATTGGTACTACACCATATAGGTTAGTTTATGGGAAAAATTGTCACTTTCCGGTTGAAGTAGAGCATAAAGCATTTTGGGCTTTAAAGATGTGTAATTTTGAGTTAGCTGAACTTCGCACCAACCGATTGATGCAAATGAATGCCCTTGAAGAACTTAGAAATGAAGCATACACTAGTTCATTAATATATAAGTACAAGACAAAGAAATGGCATGACATGAGACTAAAAGGTGATAAAGATTATCATGAAGGACAAAAGGTGCTACTCTTCAATTCAAGGTTAAAGCTATTCCCGGGCAAATTACAAACTAGGTGGGATGGGTCGTTTGTTGTTAAACAAGTTTTCCCACATGGAGCTATTGAGCTTATATCAAGAGACGAAACCCCTTTCAAGGTTAACGGACATAGAGTGAAACATTATGAAGAAGGAATGCCAAAAGAAGAAAAGAGGGAGAAATCGTCAAATTCACGCGAGCTGAAACCACGTAAAGCGGGAAGGAGTCCGACTTATGACTTCCCAAAAAGAAGCATTGGCAGGAGGCAACCTGTGATTTTGAATTTGCCTTTTCTTTCCTCTTCTTTTATTTCCTTTTGTTTGTTTTTGCTTTATTTATGTTTTATTATCTCATTCTTCTAATTTTCTATGGAATTCAACATGGGAATGGAATAAAGCAAGTATGGGGTGGTGGATTTATACAAAATTTTGACTAAATTGGACATTTTCAAAAAATATATCACCACGACATGGTGAAAGCCACCAAGAGGTGGTAATTTTACAGAACCCGATGAAAAACTTTTCAAGGCATTACCACAATGTGGTGAATTCACCACGTCGTGGTGTCGAAATAACTGCAGTCAAATTAGGATTTTTAAACCCCAATAAAAACAATTCTTACTTTTCACTCAGCCTCTCTCTCTCGCTGTGTTCCATCTCCACGAAGAACAACCTTGCATTCTACTCGATTTCTTGCGATTTTCAACTAAAAGGTATGATTTTTATGTGATTTCTTTGTTCTCAATCGCTCTTTATGTTGCTATGGGGTATATATTTGCTGATTATAACACATTTAGGGCCAATATTAGGAACCTAGGGTTCCGATTTTTGCAAAAATCGGACGCGATTTTGGTTGTTTTTCCCTTTGATTTTGTTACCATTCTACTCTATAATATGCCTATAACAAACCCTGAAGTTGTATTGAGTTAAAATGGTATGGATTAAGGACCGATTGAAACACATAATCGCAACTGTAACTGCACAGGAGAGTGACATCCGCTCTCCTGTCCATCGATTGCTACACCGCCTAATCACCAATACTATTAAACAATGACAAGAAGGGGATAACTACCCAACTATAGACGTCTTTTTCTTATGGGCCCTTACTTCCGACAATACTCATGTGGACCTACCGTTTCTGTTGGCGGATTTTCTTGCGGTCCGCACGGGCAAAGATATGCGAGGGTCTCTGTTATATGGTGGTATGTTGATTACCCGGCTTGCGCGTTCATATGGCATACTTGACAAACACGAAGCCATGATGTTGACTGTGGAGCCACAAAGTCCCTTTTCTACACTTCTTTACAAGAGGGCGAATATTGTTGTTGATCATGGATTCAGTAATTTTGGTATTCCTGATGACACTCCACAAGGCCGAGCTCCGAGGCGGGTACAACAAAGGGAAAATGAGCCTGAAGGAGAGGAGCCACCAGTTGTCCCAACCAATGATGAGATTCCCATGGATCCTTATAACATTGCTATGAGAAGGTTTGATGATAACATGACACGGGGTGTCAACTACACTAACATGGGTCTAGACCACCTTATGCAGCAAATGCATGTTACCCGGCCTACTCATTTTCCTCCGGTTTATCAATATATACCAAGTTGGGAGGAATTGTGGAGAGAGCAACAAGGTGGGGCAAACGGTAGTGGAGGTGGAGGTGACGATGGAGATGATGAAGAATGAACGTTTTATCCTTTTATTTTAGTGGATTCAAGACTTTATTTGTTTTATGTTTTTTATTTGTGTGTGTTTAGTTTGTGTGGTTTGGTTGTTGGACACTTATTTCCTTTTCGTTTTGGTTGTTTGACGAATGTTTACTTCCTTGTTTTAGTTTCAGGGTATTATTTTAGAGTTCAAGTAAGGGTATTAGTGGCAAAAGAAGGTTATTTTTAGAGCGCGCTTAGGAGATGACGAGAGAGGCGAGATTGTAGAAATTTTTTCGGGAGTTTATGTGAATCATTGAGTGAGGAGTCATGTCCAACCGCTTCATATGTTACTTGGAGACACTTATATTTCAAGAATTAGTACATTAGTGCACACAATTTTCAAATTTCAAGACCAACACGACGTGGTAATTCCCACCACGCCGTATTGTCGCAATCAAAAAACCTCAAATTTAGTCTGTTTGATTCACGATGGCGTGGTGATATCCACCACGAGGTGGTGCCTCTCGAGTCCATTTTATAAGTCAGATCACATACTTTCAGAAGTCTCGGTGTTCGAGAGTGGCGTTTCTAACTTTATGTTTAATTTCATGGTTTGGATGAGCTGTTCCCACACCTTAGAATTTAATTTTTACACAATGCTGACGAATTGTCCCGGCTACCACGACATCGTGACACTTTTCTATGTCGTGGGGGAGTTACTCATCACATTACAAGGATGCCATGCTACTTTCCAATTCCGTTTCAACATGGGGCTTTCACGTAACCTAGTTTACCCACACGTTTCCACACGATTCAAGATGCATCGTCTACCCAGGGGAGTTTGTTCCTTTTTCTCCTTCTTTTTAATTTGTATGTTTTTGCATAGCATGCAATGAGGGAATTCCATGAAATAAGTGTGGGGTAGGGGGTATAGCATAAGAAAAAGCATTTGATTTTTTTTGCATTACTAGTTTTCAAATTTTCATTTACATAAACTTGAAATAATAGTTTAACTTAGGAAACTTAGCTAATTAAACTCTTTGCTAGTATAGTATTGGATGATCCGATGAGAATCCAAATGTTTACCCGAGCCAACACATGTTACAATGTATTTGTGGCTTCCTATTTCCTAGTGAAAAGCCATGAGGTATGAAAGGTAATCTGGTAGCTTATATGGCATAATATGTTTTGCAGCCTAAACCTGAAATCTATTGTAACATCGTAAATTTTCAAAACAAAATTTTCATTTAAAATCACATAATTCTCATAATGTATCTTACAAAAATCTCATTTATTAAATTTACAATTCAAAACTCCACAATTGCTCGGTTAAAATCCAGGATCCTCAAAACGTAACTCTTTCACTGGTGTGTGTACAATCAAGCCGGTGCCTTCCTGCGATCCTCTGAGATACCTGAAACACATAACACATAACACGGTAAGCACGAAGCTTAGTGAGTTCCCCAAAATACCATGCATAGATAATTAGCCACTCGAGGCTATAGCTCTGGAAGACCCTCCGGTCGATGTGTCTCAGTGGGACCTGTTAGGGTGAAAAGTCACTCTTCGATGTAATGTTTTAGGCTTACCTTCTTGTATGTGTAAATGGGCTGAGTCTTTCCTATAAATAGGAAGTGAGTGACTCCCATTATGTAAAGGAACCATTTAGAGTGTTAGACTAGAGAGAGAAATTGTGTACAAACCCATTTGTATATCCTTTCTAGATCTAATATGAGCTTACAAAGATTTATTTACTCCTTGTTTTCTTGAATTTGTATGATGATTCACTAGATCTTTTCTGATTCCGCACATGCCATCATAATCAACACCACTACAATTGGTATCAGAGCTGGTGTTCTTGATTGGATCAAGAATTGATCCATGGTGGCTTTCTTGATTTGGTGATTCATTTTTTGATCTTTGATCTTTGTGTTTTAGAGAGTTTTTGGATTCTAGAAATCGAATTCATCTTTGATTCTATTCAAAATTCGATTTTCTTCACTAGAATTCAAGTGATTTTTACTTTCTCTCTCTAGAAAACCCATTCAAAATCACTTTCTCTCTCTAGAAATCTTCAAGTTTTTGTGATCATGGTGCGTTTGGAGTATGATTCTTGGGTTGTAATCGTTGAAGGTGTGAAATACAAGGTCAACGAATTTGAATTTTATGGGTTATTGTTAAGTGGGTTGATTTCATTGGATTCTATGGTTTCTTATGGAGGTTTGAAGGATGTTCATGGAAGATTGGTATTTAAACCACTTTCAAAGATTGAATGCTTGTATGATCTTTTCATTATCATGTTAGTTCGTAGTGATAACCGAAAAGAAAGAGAAGAAAGAGATTTGTTTAATAAAAGATACATTTCTCTTGTTGAAAACCCAAGTGATCTTCATGCTCTTAAGTTTGTTGAAGATATTCTTGATGATCATCATCATGTTCTTGATGTTCAAGAAAAAGGAGTTCAATGTGATGTTCTTGATGTTCAAGAAAAAGGATTTCAAGTTGATTCTCATGATGAAAAAGTTTTTTGCTCAGTTGCAGTTCAAACCGATGATATTTTGTGTTCTTGTGATTCGTTTGAAGGAATGATTCCTTATCGGAAGCCGGTGATCCAAGAAATTCACAAGTATCAAACTCCAAAATATTTGATTCAAACTCACAAAGTTCAAGTTGTGGAAAGTGGGTTTGTTCATGAAATCAAGTCTTCAAGATGCAAAAAGATGAGAAAGAAAAAGAAGAAGAAGATTAAACGGAAGAACAAGCGGGTTTATTCTCAAAAATCGTCAAATGTTGTGAAGCCAAAATCCGTGAAGCAAATTTGGGTTCCGAAGCAACAGTCTCCAAATGTTGCATTGAATTTGAAGTCAAAACCCAAATGTGTTGGTGGTTCTTTTGAAGATATTCTTGGTTTGATGAAGAACACGAAGAACGAGTTGTACATCACGCATAGTGGGTGGTACAATGTTCAAATTGGAGATTTTCTCGTTCCAACAAAAGAACCAAGATCTTCTAAATTTGATCCGTTCGTTGCAAATGGATCTCGATTCGTCAAAAAGGTATCTCAAATTTTCAAATGGATTCCAAAACATCCATGATTTCGATTCGTACTTTGCGTTTTTCAATTTTTGATCGATTTGCCTCATTGGATCTAATCCGTTTCAACCCCATTGTTGATCAAATTATTTTTGTTTAGATCAAAATTCCAAAAATCAAAATCATATTTTCACAATTTTTTTTCGATATTACTGTTCATCCAACTAGTTTGAGCCCAAAACATGATCATTGTTTATTGAGTCCAAACTTTAGCCCAATTTCACTTGATAGTTACTGTTCATGATCCATTCACTGTGTTCAAACTGATTATTCGATTACATCTCATTTCCGTCAAATGATTTCTATATCGTATCCATTTATCATCGATCAAAGTCAAACCTAAAGTCAAAATAGATGAAAATTAGACTGAAATCAAAATTCGAACTCGTAATTGATCTGGATTTTGTCTTGGAATGATGTGTGGTGGTTTCGACTTTGATATCTTAATTTGCTCTTGATTTCGATTTTGAAATTGAAGATGGTGAGCTTTCACAGAAAAATGTTCGAATCAATGGATTTGATGAGAAATAATACTCAATCGAATGTTCAAGGTTCGCTTGGAGTCAAAACTGAATTGCAAAGGATAGCGATTCAAAGGATTGTGGGTGTGTAGTCCACATTAGGAATTGAGATGGAATTGAAGCGTGTTTTGTGCAGTCGATCGATGTTTGCATCCATGGTTTGGAGTCGATTGAGTCGATTTGTGAATAGTGATTTAGTTGTGTGCTGATCAATTTTTGCATCTGAAATTGCGTTTTGGATTTGAGTGTCGAAATCAAATAGCTTAAGGTCGAATGGTCTGGATAGATCAAACTCATTGGAGTCGAGTTTGATTTGGAATAGGTCGTGTTGGGGTAGAAATCGAGTATTCAATGTTGGTATTTTTATTTGGATGTCGAATTCATCGAGTTTGTAACGAAGGTTTGTGGATGCTTAGTCTACACTTAATATTACTTGCTGGGGCTAGTGGGGTCGAACTCATATTCGACTGTTGCTGCTACTCTTTAGCGTGTTGGGAACGAAATGAATTGGGGAAGAACATGAAACATTTTCGATTTGCATCCCTGGAACGATTAAGAATTGACAATTGTTACCCAAATTTGAAAATGGACTGATTTTCGAAAGTTTGGATGTCAAGAATGCAGAAGTTTCGAAATGAGTCCCTGATGTTTCGAAAAGTTGGCAACAAATACCCAACTTCAAAATTGGACTAATTTTCTGAGAAGTTGAAGAATGTTCATTTCTGGTCCTTGCAGTTTGTACGAATTTACGCTTTATGCCCAGTTTCGCAAATGGGATAGAGTTTCGCATATTTGGCTGTTTTTGGCGCAACGGGTCTCTGCAGAATTCAGAAAGTGATGATTTTTACCTGGATTTTGGAAAATCTTGCAACTTTCACCCAAAAAGTCAAAAAATTTCACAAATTGGAGATTTTTATTGAGGCTTTTTCGTGATTGTTTTTCCGTGCAAGATTTTTGGTGATTCATTTTTGGTACATATCAAGGGGGAGTATTGTGAAGTTTATTCCTCGGGCGCTTCTCACCCTTAATGAGTTTTATAATCATTTTTTGATTATAAAAAGGGGGAGAATGATGGGTATTCGAAGCGGGTTTGCCGGATATTCATTTGCGGATTTGAAGACCAGTGTTACTTCGAGGGGGAGTTTGGTCTTGATCGCGCTAGCTCGTTGGAGACTGAAGCTGGGACATCCAATCCTAACTTTGAGGGGGAGAATGTTAGGGTGCAAAGTCACTCTTGGATGTAATGTTTTAGGCTTACCTTCTTGTATGTGTAAATGGGTTGAGTCTTTCCTATAAATAGGAAGTGAGTGACTCCCATTATGTAAAGGAACCATTTGGAGTGTTAGACTAGAGAGAGAAATTGTGTACAAACCCATTTGTATATCCTTTCTAGATCTACAATGAGCTTACAAATATTTATTTACTCCTTGTGCTCTTGAATTTGTATGATGATTCACTAGATCTTTTCTAATTCCGCACATGCCATCATAATCAACACCACTACAGCACCCTCCAGTCCCACAGCTCGTTGGACCCTCCGGTCCGGTCTAAGTAAGAACCTTCCGGTCTCGCTACTCGTTGGACCCTCCGGTCCGGTCTAAGTGAGGACCCTCCGGTCTCGTACTCTGGTGGACCCTCCGGTCCTAACTCTGATGGCTCTGAGTAATATACAGCATAAATCACAAAGAAATAATGCAGGATATCACAATATAGAATATCAACACATAAGACATCTCAGTCACAGAATACCACTCATGGTAAGTATAGTAAGAAGACTCACCTGACAAGCAGCAAGTAAATAACCTCGCACCCGAAATCTCGAACTAGCCTCTGCCTAACACAAGGGATGAATATCTCTAATTAATACTCTTTTCATAATTCAAACAACCGAAGACAATTCTTTCTCTCTCTAACTCTTTGAAGTGGATAAAAGACCATTTTACCCCTCCATCGTCTTTACTACTCATGTTGACCAAACCCCCAAAGTCAACAGAAGTCAACACTCGAGTCAACAGTCCAAGTTTGACCCGACTCGTCGAGTGCACTTATGCAACTCGTCGAGTCCACTCGCATCCTCAGAAGTCTCGTGAAGGTCCAACTCAGATCGTCGAGTTGACCCCCAACTCGCCAAGCTATCACATGATCAAGCTCATCAGGCCAAACCCTCACAGACTCGTCGAGTCAGCCCATGGACTCGACGAGTTCCTTCGATCTGATTTCCCATTCAGACGCCCAAAGTCAGATCTATAATTCCAAACCCTAGATCTAGCCTCCTAGGGTCCAAAATTCATGTAAAGCTCTGATCTTTATGTCCATGCATGGCATATGATGCTCTAATTGCCCAAAACAATTCCAACAAGGTGCTTGCACACTATAACTCTTGTATGGTTGGGTAAAGCTTGTAACTTTAGGACTCTCTGGACCTCACAAGGTCCAGATCTAAAGTCTAGACCACAAAAGGGACCTTATGCACTCAAAGCCCCAACAATGGGTGGTAAAAGCCCTAACTACCACAAACATGGAATCTAGTCACCATAAGGAGAAAGGTGAGCACTTTTTACACTTCTCAGAAGCTTCTGGACAAGATAACCTCAGATCTACTGGCCTCCTTCATGATCCTTGCTTGAATCCTCCCCTTTACTTCCATAAGTAATGCACTAAACACTCAAATGCAAGCTCAAACTCTCTCTTTAAGCTCTATTGCTGATTAGGGTTTCTCTCAGGGTGAAAGAATGGTTAGTGAGCCGCAATTGAGGCTGTAGGTTCCCTTATATAGGCCCCAACCCCGGGAAATTAGGGTTTCTCTACCCAGCACCTACTCGGCGAGTCAGCTCTCTGACTCGTCGAGTCCACTCATTAATTCAACGTGAACCTATCGAATCTACTTGACGAGTTGGACTCATAACTTGCCGAGTCACTCCATGAATCTCAAAGTTAATCACATGATAATGCACCTGGAAGTCCGGATGTTACAATTCTCCCCCACTTGAATTAGATTTCGCCCTCGAAATCACTTCTCAACGTCACACAGAAGGAACATAAAAACCTAAAAGGTACCACCGAAAGGATCTCATACCACACAACTATCTATCTCCAAAAACACCCGAATCCAAACAAAACTCCCAACCCGAAAAGGACAGACCCTCCTGCCGCTACGTTACCTCTTCTGACTCTTCAAAATCTGAAAATTCTAGTGGTCTGTCTCCCTGTCAGACCGCCCTTACAAGATATTACCCTACTAATTGCTTCTCGAATAACAGGCCCTGAAGACTCATTGCGCCTCTGCTGCTCTCGCTGCGACTGCTAGAAACAAGTCAAAGCCAAAAAATTGTCGCCGATCACTCATACCAGACACACTAAGCGATCCATATCATACTCCAAGGAGCGGAAGTATTTACATCTCACCAAGGACTCTTCCACTCTTCTACTATTAGAACGCAACTGAACAAAGAGCTCTCAACACTCTGTCCTCAGACATAGAAATCATCATACTCGTTCAGAAGTGTCCTCTGACATCTAAAATCATAATCCCCAACTTCCTCTCCAATATCCCTTTCAACACTGAGCACCAGGTCAACCCCCGACCCCACAATTGAACCCCCAAAGGTTACCCATTACAATTCCCAACATGTCTTAGTGACTTCCTTATCTCAACAATTATACCGACCCATCGTCACACACCAGTCATGAAGTTCTCTTTACCTAAGCGAATACTACAATTCCAACTGAAATCGTCTCACCCTCGACCTCTGTCGTCAACTACCCATTAGTTTCATGTGTCTCGTGGTTTTCCCATACCAACGAACTGACCCACTCAGGTCTAAGACACCAGATGACACCCAATACTCCTCAAAATGAAACCCATCTTCGAACCCGGAATCTCATCCGTCTGCTCAAATCACCACCCAAGCCAGACTCAAACTCAAGCGTTTGGTCCGACGCAGAATTGCAACCACTCGCCCCATTAAAGCACTCAACTCATGACCCATGACCTGCAACCCACGCGTACACCACTTCTCCAATTCCCTTCGGTTGCGCTAACCACAACTCAACTTAGAATATAACGATTCCCGACAAATGTGGAGACCCCAGTCTCGCCCCTGGTCCGACCACCAGGATCCTACAAACTCGAATGATAAGGTTACTCAAGCCTAGGACTCCCCTGTGTCATGCCCTGACTAGCGAATGCTACGGCTTCCCGTAAATTCATAACGCTTCTCGCCCGCTGCTTGGTGAATACTATGGCTCCCCACAGTATCACCGCACCCTCTCACTGACTGGTGAGTACTACGGCTCCCCGCAGTATCACCACACCCTCTCGCTGACTGGTGAGTACTACGGCTCCCCGCAGTATCACCACACCCTCTCACTGACTGGCGAGTACTACGGCTCACCGCAGTATCACCACACCCTCTCACTGACTGGTGAGTACTACAGCTCCCCGCAGTATCACCACACCCTCTCACTGATTGGTGATTGTTACGGCTCCCCGCATTATCACCACACCCTCTCTTATTTCCCCATAATCTCATCCTTACGCCGACTCCACACTGCGTTCACTAACTCATGCTCCGCGGACCAACATAGATAGGCGCACACACTTACCTAAATTATGCATCACTATTCCTGACGGCAACCGTCATAACAAAACACTTTTCTTCGTTGTAATCCACATTCTTAAATAACCTTGCTTGATGTCAATTAGCCGAAGGGTTCCCACTAGAACCGTAGACACTTGATACACCACTTACCGTCTCAAGCTCAAGACTCAAAATAATCTGAGATTCGGGGCATTATACTTGGATATCTCGGTACACCCTCACAGAACCTCACGATGTCTTGCCTCAGCCACTGATCTCTTACTTACATCATCATACTCAGATATAGACACACATCCTTTCAGAATCTCACAACTGATCCTCCTCTCACACAACTCGCAACTTCGGAGTACCCCAACTTTCAATTGAAACACGGAGGAATCGCCAATTTCTCAGAACACGTTGACGACCATCCAAAACTCTCTCCTCTATTGCTCAAAACCCATGCAAGAATACGCATATAGACCCGGAAGTTGGCTGCCCGATCATCTCCTACCCTACATATGACAACCCACTCATTGAACCAAAATTCTCAACCGCCGAAACTATTCTTACAAGCCAACCACCTCAAATTTACCATCACAACCTCAAAGAATTTCTAACCATCACAGGGTCTTCAACCAACGGCCACCAGTCGTGGAGACACTTTCCTGAACACGTACAACATGCATTATCTCGCTCCGCACCTCGCCTCGACCACCAATAACTCTGGTCCCATGAATCCGCACTGCAGATCTCTATATCCAATTCTCCAACCTCTCTTGAACAAGTCTTGGATCCTCCTGATTAGATACCCTGTTCTCCCCCACTCAGGGTTCGAATCATCATTATTTGGCACATCAACAATCTATTCTACGGTCTGTCTCCACCAGGTACATCACACTTACTCTTGGATAGTACCACATACCCTCGATGATCCTTTCAGCAGAGACCAAGCAACTTAAAACATCCCGAACCTCAGATAAAATCTTCGAAAATTGTAACGCCCGCAAATTCGGGCTAGTCAATTTAGAGACGATGAGCATCAACAATGAGTTTTTGATGGAAGATTATTTAGAAGGATTAATCTTAACCAAGTTGTAGAATATGTCACAAGGGTTCCGTACATATAAAGAACGCCGAAATCCGAGTTATAACGAAGAAGTTATGGCTCGTCGAAGTTTCGCGACGGAACCGGCACGACACTGCGCGACGTAAATAGTGAATTTACGATAGATGACTTTTTAGCTTTAGTAACCTAAACAAGAGTTGTAGTATACGTTAAACCGAGAGCGTGCATAAAAAGAACGCCCAAATCTGACTTTGTATGAGGAAGTTATGATTTTTCTAAGATTTGGCATAGCAGTGCACGATCCGAAACTCGAATTTTTGATCGAGCGGTTTTTGGCCAACGCGACGTAAATGATAATTGAAGATCTCATTAATAGTAACTCAACGACAAAAAGACAGACGAAAACGGAGTCCGTATGAAGAAGTTACGAATTTTACGCAGACATTTAACAATGTAATTTCCTCATACTGTTAAATTTAAGATCGGTCGAGAATTAGCCGACGGAGTCAAAAGTAAAGTTGTAGATCTTATTTTTACCTACGCATGGATATAAAGAACGTCGAAAGCGGATCTCATATGCGAAAGTTACAGGGTTTAGAAGTCGGCAGGGTGCTGCTGCAAAAGGGGTGACGTGGCACAATCTTGGCCATTGCTTTCTCCCCAAGGCTTGCCACTAGATGGTGACATGTGGCACCAACTTCAGCCATACTTCACCCAATAAATACAACCCCTTCCACCCTCATTTCTTCACACCTCCACCCTTCTCTCTCTACTCTCTCTCTCTAAACCTCCCAAAACTCCCCTAGCGCTAGAAGAAAGCCCCGGAGCGCTCGACGGCTCCGAGAAGAAGAGCTTTCAGCTCGGAAGTTCTGCCCCTGCAGAGCCCAGCTTCTAGCCAAACCCCCTCGTAGGTAAGGTATGCCTACGCTATTTTAAATATAGTTTTTATTTAAATATAGTAATGTTATTAGGACCTTATAATTAATATTTGGGCTATTATTATGAGTTATATAAGTGTCGTTATAATAACTTTTTAACCACTCGCGGTACGGGGAATCTGGTTTAGAGGGCCGCTTGGGTTGCAGGATTTCAGAAGTGCTATATGCCAAAATGATCCTGCCCTCCGGTGTTCCATCTTTGGCCCCTACCTGTACATAGTGGGTGAAAAGTTGTAACATCCCGTTATTTTCTGTTTGTAAAGTCAACTTTAGTCAACCAAAGTCAAACAAATGTCAACTTAAGTTCTTTTTATTTATTGGGTTTTTATTTTAGGTTATGATAATAACCTTTATTTGTTAAAATCCTTAAAATATCTACGATTGAATTGGAAGGAAAAGGCTTGAAAACCGAGAAACTTCGCATCTAGATCATTCGCTTCGGACCGCAAACACTTCGGACTGCAAAGAGCTTACGGCCGTACACTCCTCGGACCGTAATGTCACACCCCGATCCTTGTCGGAATCGATCGAGGCATGATATATTGTTCAAAGTCTCATGACAACTATGTTATAATATGATTAGATTCAATTAAGTACTAAGTATGCAAACAAGATCCACAACATACAAATACAAATCCAAATATGAACAACATTTATTACATCAAATTTAAATAGTCTTGTGGATTTCTAAGGCACAACCTATTTTTCATCAACTTCATTCTTCAAATCTGCATCATGGGTAAAAACAGGTCAACTACGAGAGTTGGTGAGTAATCTAATTTTAGTAGAGAAAATTGTGAAGTTGAAACCTTTATAATTGGAAATTTGTTTTCTTTTGAAGTCGGCAAACAATTGTATTTGAGATAACGGTTTATAAATCAAAAATTGATTAACAAATGATAACAACAACAATAAGTCCTCACCCTATATATACATATGTATATATATATATATATATATATATATATATATATATATATATATATATAATATATATAGGATGGAGCATCTAATCATCATACACACTCAACCATGTGCAATCAATCACCTTAGCGTCCCAAGGCGGGGTGGTCAACCCAATAGCGCTATTATTGTCCATAACGTACCTCAAGAATACGGGCATAGTCATGGAGATTAGACTAAAAATGGTAATGCACTACAAGTACATGTAGCGTAAACAAACAATAGTTATTCAATTAATAACTCACGTATAAATGTCCCAACAATGTCTCAATTGTGATAAAACAATAACATGAAGTTGGAATATATTAGAACCACATGATACACCCCAAAAGTATTGAAAATTATAAAGTATGGGGTAGATTACTCACATTAGTCCCAAAACGAAATGCGTGTGTCGTACGATAGACGATTCGGGTCAAAATGGCGTAGAACCTAATATAATTAATAGTTTTGGTTTAGGAACTGCTAAACGAGAATGAAGTATTAATACAAATAATTAGACACATATTCTTATATTAGATGAATTAACAATAATTCATTTTGATTATAATATTAAGGTATTTATTTGTTAAATGAATTTTAAATTGAATTACTTACTTTGCATAATTAATTTATATTTTCAATTTAGGCCAAATTTTAATAATTTCTTATTAAAATAATAACTTGCCCAATTATAAGTATTTACAGATTTTAACAATTATTTATATGAAATAATCATTAAAATGCATTTTTACATGCTTAAATACTTAGGAAAATAGTTTTAAATAGTAAATAGTATTGAAAAATTATGAAATTATTAGGAAATCATTATTGCATACAATATGAATTACTGTAAAATTTGTATATTTTTCTGAACTGTTTTAGTATTTATTTAATATTTTAATGATTAAACAACACAAAATTCGGGAAAAATAGTAAATGATTCTCAAAAAATCTGTAAAATTAACCATAGTTTTATAACATGATGTAGAGCTCAGTGTATAAGTTTCAGATATTTGTGACTATGGGAAGTATTTGTTATATATTTCATTATTAATTAATCAATAAAATCATAAATAATAGTAAAAAGTAATATAAATGCATGAAACTTCATATATCATGTTTAATCAGTATACAGGTCATCCCAGAATTTTCTTAGAATTTATTGAATGCAAAAAGTATTTTATGTGAATTATTGCCCTACTTTATTGCAATAATTATAGTAATTCAATAAAAATAAATTATTTTCTGAATATTTCCAGAACTTCTTATTTTATTGATGGGATTCTGAGAAAAATCAGGTTTATGCATAAAATGAGTTTTAGATATTTTGGTGGATTTAATTTGTTTCTTGTATGAATATGAAACTTTTAACAACATACCTTGATGAATGCTTCAAGAGGGATGAAGATTTGAGTATAATAGATTGTTCTTGGATGGAATATGAGTATTCTTGGAGGAAATTTCGAGATTGAGAGTGAGAGAAAGAATAGAGAAGGTTTAAGTGGTGAAGAGAATAATGTGTTGGGAGAAAAAGGAAAGGAAAGTGGATGGGAGGTGTGAGTGGGAGACCATGGGAATAATCTTTTTGCTTTTGGTGGTCTTCATAATTTCCCACTAACACAAGCATCTTTTACATAATTAATATAAGAGTTTTATAAAATTTATTGTAAAGTTTATAAAAATAGAGTTTTATAAAATTTAATGTAAAGTTTATAAAAATGGAGTTTTATAAAAGATGAGTTATTATTTGATTATAACAATCTACTTTGATTTGAAGTTTAATTATAGTATTCAAGTTTGATTCTTTTAAATTTAATTAGAGCATTATACTTTGATTTGATTTTAATATGGTATCATAATTTAATTTGATTATAGTTATAACGTTGTACTATACTATGTTGCTATTAACGTCAATTTATATCGTAGTGTATGAGTTTCGATCCTATTAGCATCAAGTAATCTTGAGTAGGGTTTGAATGAGATTGCGAGAGGTTTCGTTTGTGATCTTTTTGAGTGTCCGGCTTCGCAACGCAAGGTCCATAGACCCCGTTAAGCCATGATTTAGTGTCCTACACAATCCCGATGATTGTGCAATAGTGTTTTATCGCTTTGGTTCATTGTTTAGCACTGTTAAGGCTAAGGAAAATCAAACACATGAACTTTCCAAATGATGTTTTCTCATTAAAATAGCGAATTATACAGTGATTACATAACGTAAACCCTATCATACAAGGGTTAATGGAGTTGACCGGTTTGACTAGTTGACTTTGTTTGACTTTGACTTGACCGAAATTTGATGGTTGTCACATCATCCCCCCGTTAGAGGGAATTTCGTCCCGAAATTTGCATTTTGATTGGGACTTCAAGAGTTTGGAAAAAGATGTGGAAAACTTTTCGTAGTACAAGAAATTGATTATGGTGAGGAACAACCCTCCTGATGTCACATGATGACCTTGGAAATTTCTTATTGTAACTTGAACTGAGTCAATTTAAAAGGAGTTTATTGTTTTGGGATGATAGAGTATTCTATGTGTGCTTTTATACTCCCTGTTTTATCCTTGGTATTACCACTATGAATATTTTATAACGTAGTTAGCGAGTTCCATCATTACGAATGTTTCAACAAATTTTGACGAAATTTGCATTATAAGTCCTACAAGTTCTTTTATAGTCGATTGACGTAAACTAGTCGTATATCATTAAGATTGCAAGGGCATTTTGGATGGGTGACCCCGCCTTAAGCCCACAACCATACAAGGAACAGGGAATGAGGCGGAATCACACATTCTAAGTCCATAGAATCTTAATAATATATGACCATAATGTTTACACTAGCCCTCATAGATTCCAGGGGCGTAGTATTATTGGGCTAGAAGTAGGAATTGTAGTTCAAAATAAAATAGTTATAGGCCTGCTATCTTCAAACTTGGGCTTTGGCCCCTCCCGATTCCTAATCAGAATGGTCCAATACTCCCAATTCTCCAAGCGACCAAGCGGTATCAAGAAATCAAAATCGATTCATCCCCATTTTCCCAATTCGCTGCCTATCTCGCCTGCTGTTCGTTTGTCGCTGTCTCGCCAAGTCAGTCGCCTGGTCTCACTCTCGCCAATCGCCATCGCCAAGTGCCCAAGTCCCCATTCTCACTTCACAGAAATCAGGTATGTAATCCCGAGACCCAAATCCTGTTCAGATGTTCTTTCTTTTCTGATTGTAAGATTGTTGATTGTTGGTGTTGGCGTATTGCACTGCTGCTGCTGTTTTCTGTCAATTTGTTGCCTATTTATGCGTTACTACTGTCTTACTGAGTTTCCTTTTAATTTGGCTGTCATTTGCGATTTGGCGATTTGCCAATTTGATTTATAAGTTATGAACTTATAGATTTGGTTATTGATTTGGTTATGCTTAACAGCTTGTCAGCTTCAAACAAAACTGAAAAGTGACAACAAAGATTGATTTGGTTATTGTTAAATGAGTTATTGGTTATTGTTCTAATTTTGAATTTGATTTTGTTTTGATTGGATCAATTGTTCCTTCATTTTGATTTTTCTAGATATAATCATGGGAACGATGAAAACATTGAAAGAGAAATTGTTGTCTGCTTACTAATATATCATTCATAATCTGTTTTTAAAGACATTAAAGGCTGTCGGGCTGAGTTGTAATTCTTTTTCTAGGTGTTTTTGGTGTTTATTTGTAGAAAACAATCTGTTTTTTTTTTTAATTTTAATTTCATTTTATAATATTTTCGCCCCCCCCCCCCCAAGTTAATTGTTCAAGCTCCGCCACTGATAGATTTACTAGTAAAAACCCTGAGTTTTTTTTACATAGATGATAAGACTTATTTGGGTTTTGCCGTGTTCTCAAGATTCATGGTTTATATACTTGAATCGATGCTAGTTTTAGTAATAAAAAGAAATTTTGAATTTAAACGTCGAGGTTAGAAGCTTGTACTGAAATTTAAGGGGTTAAAAAATAAAATTTTATTAGTTACCTATAGCGACACAAGTCATAATTTGCATGTGTGAAGACTTGGAGTACTTTCTAATGAAAAGTGTGCTACTGGGGAAATTTGAAACTGGTACGTAGCTTCAAAGTCAAGAATATGCGGTAGGCATGTGATGTATTAAATGCATGAGGCACATAAGTCATAATTTGCGGCAACATATACGTATATGTGTGTGAATTGAAGAAGAAGGTTACAGTTCAAAGACCATATATATTCATTTCCTCTTTATTTGTTATTAATTACTTCTCCCACTTCACTTATATAAATCATCACATTCTTACCGCAACTTTTAACTTCTCCCTCACAAATGGATCCACCTGCAGATCATCAAAACCCCATAGATGACCTCGATTGGTTTCAGTACTTTGATCATCAAGATCTTTTCAGGTATATATAAACGTCACTCATTACCCCATCTTTCGCACAGAAAAGTGATTTTGTCTATATTGATCAAAACATGGTTTGGATTTGTAGTGATCAAAAAGAGTCTTTCATCGTGTTGGATTTGATTATCTTGAGTTTTTTTTTTTTTTTTTTTTTGGATTTTTGCAGTGGTGACATGCTCGATCATCATGATTACGAGTTGTCGGAAAAATTGCATGAAGTGCTCGATCAGAACGTTTCCACAGTACTTAACAAAAATCAAAACATCATTTCTAGAAATGAGTTTCACGATTTGGATCCCCTTAAAGACATAAGCTTATGGGATTGTTGGGAGGATGGTAATTTACCATTGGTTAGTTTCAGTGAAGACTGTAAATCCGGTGGTGAGGCTACAGGTAGTTCTAGTGCTGCCACCACTGATCACGGTGGCCGGAAGGTGGCAAATAGATTGAGACCATTGGAGTTTGAAGAGATAGCGAAGTACTTTGAGATGCCGATAATCATGGCAGCAAAGGAACTAGGGATAGGGTTAACATTGTTGAAGAAAAGATGCAGAGAGCTAAACATAAACAGATGGCCTCATAGAAAACTTAAGAGCCTTCAATCCCTCATTCAAAATGCCAAGGTAAACTACGATAATAACCTTCTATACATTACTCATGCATGTATGCATGCACTTGGTAACCAAAGTAGTTTTGGTATTTTCTAAAATTTTAATTATTAGTTTCTTTATAACATAAACATAGGCCCTAGGCATATGCCACATCGAATCAATTGTTTTACTACGATTTCTGATTTATATTTACATAAACTTAACTCATTGTAAATTTTATGAACTCACACGAAAAATATATTGCATCTACCTAAAAAAACTAGGAGTTGGGATTAAAGGAGGAGGTAGAGACGTTAGCAGGGCACAAGAAGATGATGGAGAAATTGCCAGGTATGGAATTGACAGAAAGAACAAAGAAGCTTAGGCAAGCTTGCTTCAAAGCTATTTATAAGAAGAGAGGACTTAACAATCCTTAGTCCTTACCTTTTCTTTTAGCCATTTTGTTATAATTAGTGGATTTTAATCTACATTGTATGTGTTTTTCTCTTGATAGATTGATACCCTTTTTAGTTTCATTGTGTTTGTCTATTGATTTTTTATGCAGAAAATTTTGTATAATTTGGGTATTATAGTTTGTATTATGTATTTAGCTATATTCTAGATTGCCGACACGACTACGCTGACGACTCTATACCAGAGGTCTATATAAATAGACTTATGAATTTAGTAGGAATAACTTGATTATAATCTTGTGATTTGTTCCATGTCTGATCCACTCCTAAGATTCACTCGACATGCCCCCAGTTATGTGTAATTAAAATTTTATTAGACTGTTGATCCTAATGAGTCTACCCTAAGTCCACAACCAAACAAGGAACATGTCAACTATGAGAAACACGCATATGGACTTGTGAGTTATTTGTAAATTGATTAGGGAAATAAAGTTTTTTTTTAGACATTGTTGGGTAAAATAATTGTAAAACACTTGTTGGGCCATGGTTAGGAGTGTTGGGCACCTTTTGGGCTTTCCATGGTTACTAAATGTGAAACATGTAGCACTTGCGTGGGCCCCCACAAAACTAAGTTTTCACATTTCTTTCCCACTTCTAGGCCCATTAGGGAACTTAATAGTCCAATGAGTTGGCCATTTTGGAGTGTATCCTTTCGGATACATTTGATAAGGTCGGGTATTTTGATGGCTCAAAAGTAATGTGAATGACGCGCTTTGGCCTATAGGTTTGGGAACTCTCGCCTTTGGTCCCCAGATAAGCAAACTGGTCCCTCGGTTGATTGGGATGTATACGAATGCTTACCTAGTCAGGACTTTCGGGCTACCGGCACCTCCCCCTTCCAGTTACTACGCGTCCATTACTATGATCCTACCCAACTAGAGTGGATGACTTTGAATTTCCTATGAGCTCTAAGGAATACATATATGTATATACATTTTGTTAAACAACTTGAGTATGTGTGCGATTTTCAGAGAAAGTGGAGAATATTCACAAGTGTATGCACACATATAAGTGTCAGGAGTAATACGTATGCACATAAGGGAGCAATTAACACACAAAGGTATTCCTAGGATTTTCTAAGTGCGAATTGCATGCAGTTGTGTGCGCATTTTATAAACTAGCATACGAGAGGACCCTAGAGGCTATAGACTAGGTCAAGGCAATTAACCTAATTCCCTATAGTCAAGGGCTCTAATACCAATCTGTCACACCCCGATCCTTGTCGGAATCGATCGAGGCATGATATATTGTTCAAAGTCTCATGACAACTATGTTATAATATGATTAGATTCAATTAAGTACTAAGTATGCAAACAAGATCCACAACATACAAATACAAATCCAAATATGAACAACATTTATTACATCAAATTTAAATAGTCTTGTGGATTTCTAAGGCACAACCTATTTTTCATCAACTTCATTCTTCAAATCTGCATCATGGGTAAAAACAGGTCAACTACGAGAGTTGGTGAGTAATCTAATTTTAGTAGAGAAAATTGTGAAGTTGAAACCTTTATAATTGGAAATTTGTTTTCTTTTGAAGTCGGCAAACAATTGTATTTGAGATAACGGTTTATAAATCAAAAATTGATTAACAAATGATAACAACAACAATAAGTCCTCACCCTATATATACATATGTATATATATATATATATATAAATATATATAGGATGGAGCATCTAATCATCATACACACTCAACCACGTGCAATCAATCACCTTAGCGTCCCAAGGCGGGGTGGTCAACCCAATAGCGCTATTATTGTCCATAACGTACCTCAAGAATACGGGCATAGTCATGGAGATTAGACTAAAAATGGTAATGCACTACAAGTACATGTAGCGTAAACAAACAATAGTTATACAATTAATAACTCACGTATAAATGTCCCAACAATGTCTCAATTGTGATAAAACAATAACATGAAGTTGGAATATATTAGAACCACATGATACACCCCAAAAGTATTGAAAATTATAAAGTATGGGGTAGATTACTCACATTAGTCCCAAAACGAAATGCGTGTGTCGTACGATAGACGATTCGGGTCAAAATGGCGTAGAACCTAATATAATTAATAGTTTTGGTTTAGGAACTGCTAAACGAGAATGAAGTATTAATACAAATAATTAGACACATATTCTTATATTAGATGAATTAACAATAATTCATTTTGATTATAATATTAAGGTATTTATTTGTTAAATGAATTTTAAATTGAATTACTTACTTTGCATAATTAATTTATATTTTCAATTTAGGCCAGATTTTAATAATTTCTTATTAAAATAATAACTTGCCCAATTATAAGTATTTACAGATTTTAACAATTATTTATATGAAATAATCATTAAAATGCATTTTTACATGCTTAAATACTTAGGAAAATAGGTTTAAATAGTAAACAGTATTGAAAAATTATGAAATTATTAGAAAATCATTATTGCATACAATATGAATTACTGTAAAATTTGTATATTTTTCTGAACTGTTTTAGTATTTATTTAATATTTTAATGATTAAACAACACAAAATTCAGGAAAAATAGTAAATGATTCTCAAAAAATCTGTAAAATTAACCATAGTTTTATAACATGATGTAGAGCTCAGTGTATAAGTTTCAGATATTTGTGACTATGGGAAGTATTTGTTATATATTTCATTATTAATTAATCAATAAAATCATAAATAATAGTAAAAAGTAATATAAATGCATGAAACTTCATATATCATGTTTAATCAGTATACAGGTCATCCCAGAATTTTCTCAGAATTTATTGAATGCAAAAAGTATTTTATGTGAATTATTGCCCTACTTTATTGCAATAATTATAGTAATTCAATAAAAATAAATTATTTTCTGAATATTTCCAGAACTTCTTATTTTATTGATGGGATTCTGAGAAAATCAGGTTTATGCATAAAATGAGTTTTAGATATTTTGGTGGATTTAATTTGTTTCTTGTATGAATATGAAACTTTTAACAACATACCTTGATGAATGCTTCAAGAGGGATGAAGATTTGAGTATAATAGATTGTTCTTGGATGGAATATGAGTATTCTTGGAGGAAATTTCGAGATTGAGAGTGAGAGAAAGAATAGAGAAGGTTTAAGTGGTGAAGAGAATAATGTGTTGGGAGAAAAAGGAAAGGAAAGTGGATGGGAGGTGTGAGTGGGAGACCATGGGAATAATCTTTTTGCTTTTGGTGGTCTTCATAATTTCCCACTAACACAAGCATCTTTTACATAATTAATATAAGAGTTTTATAAAATTTATTGTAAAGTTTATAAAAATAGAGTTTTATAAAATTTAATGTAAAGTTTATAAAAATGGAGTTTTATAAAAGATGAGTTATTATTTGATTATAACAATCTACTTTGATTTGAAGTTTAATTATAGCATTCAAGTTTGATTCTTTTAAATTTAATTAGAGCATTATACTTTGATTTGATTTTAATATGGTATCATAATTTAATTTGATTATAGTTATAACGTTGTACTATACTATGTTGCTATTAACGTCAATTTATATCGTAGTGTATGAGTTTCGATCCTATTAGCGTCAAGTAGTCTTGAGTAGGGTTTGAATGAGATTGCGAGAGGTTTCGTTTGTGATCTTTTTGAGTGTCCGGCTTCGCAACGCAAGGTCCATAGACCCCGTTAAGCCATGATTTAGTGTCCTACACAATCCCGATGATTGTGCAATAGTGTTTTATCGCTTTGGTTCATTGTTTAGCACTGTTAAGGCTAAGGAAAATCAAACACATGAACTTTCCAAATGATGTTTTCTCATTAAAATAGCGAATTATACAGTGATTACATAACGTAAACCCTATCATACAAGGGTTAATGGAGTTGACCGGTTTGACTAGTTGACTTTGTTTGACTTTGACTTGACCGAAATTTGATGGTTGTCACACGTAAACTCCTCGCAGCCGTAAACAAGGCTTCGGCCGTAAACGACTCGTCGACTTCGGACCGTAAACACCTCGGCCGTAAACCCTCGCATATATATATGTAGATTTTCTTCATTTTCCTTTATTTCTCATATCCTGCAGTCAAGAACTCTCAAATTCTCTCAAGTATCATCAAGAACACTTCTAATTCTCACCAAATTTGTAAGTGATTCTTCCATTCCTAAGTTGATATCCTTGCTTAATCTAGTTAAAACCTATGATTTCATCCATGAAATCATCTCTTTTGGTTAGATCTTCAAGAACACCCAGAACACCAATAACACACACTAGTTCTTTAGACCGTGAACACTCCCTTCAAGCTTCAAAACGTAAGTAATCTTCTATATACTAGTTATCCTATAGAAGCTTTTAACATACAACCTTGAAAACAACCATTTACAAGAACAACAAGAGTTTACGGCCATGAGCATCTCCCTTGGTCGTAAACTCCTATGAAGAACATTGGCCGTAAACTCCATGGCCGTACACTACATGGGCCGTACACACATTGGCCGTAAACACCTTTGTGTGGCCGTAAACCCCTTTTGAGCAATCAAATGTGATTGTAACACTTAAATTCAAGTGTTTCCTTGTCCCTAAAGTGGTTTCCTATCATAATTAGTTATTATATACACTAATTATATCCATATATGTGTCATTATATGCTATTAGGATCCGTTGCGTTCAAGACTTCACTTGACACTTAGCATCCTACATCAATCTTACATTTGAATAACTTACAACAGGTGAGTTCATACCCCCGTATTTTCATAGTTTTTACTGTTTTAAGGGGGGGGGGGGGATACAAGTCTAACACGAAGTTTTTGTGTTATAAACAAGTGATTTCAAATATCTTATCAAAATGGATTTTAGTTATCATCAAATCAAATGGTTTTCAATGTTTGTTTCAAAACGACATCAAGTCACCAAAATGGATTTCAAATATCAAACTTCTTTTAAATATTTTTTATAAACTTATACTTCTCCCAAAAATCATACTAGTATATATATATATATATATATATATATATATATATATATATATATATATATATATATATATATATATATATATATATATATATAAGATTTAAAAGGCTTAGGACTGATAACCCACTTTGGTTCCTTTTCCTTGTTTGGATGTGGGATTACAAGTATCGGTGATTTGTCCGAGTGTCATTTAAATTTTACTTATATATTTGTATATGTATACAAGTATAAACGTTAGTTCATTAAGTTTCAATTACCCTTTGTAACATGTTGATAAAGGGGTTACATTCATGAATACGCGGTATCAATACAGAAAATACATATAAATTATGATAGGTATAATTTATGATTCACAGAACATTAATTCACGATTGAAATGTACTAAAGTACATTGTTTTACAAGAACAAATGTTTCATTCAAAACTAATCAAGAGTATACATCTTTCAGATACATGTTAAGCATACTAATTCAAGAACATACAGTCAGTCATTTATTTCAGAATGATTGGGTTTTTCATAACTATTATACATGTAACGTTTATATACTTTTATGAGTCAAGTAGTACATGTTGTTTAATTCATTTAAACAATATGGTAAAGTCTTGACATTATAAGCAGAATCACCGGGGATCGAAACAATATGTGTGTAGATCTATATTGGGATTGACAACCCTGCACTCGGACTGCTAGCTACAGTCGAGCATACACGCCTGTGAGTGACAGATTGTTATCAACATGCTTTCAACGCATTCATAGCGTTGGGTCAGGTCATCTAGTCAGTATGGTTATAATAACGCATATAAAAGATATTAACAATACGTTAGTGTATAATTAACTAAACTTAAGTACATTTTCAAAGTACTAGTTTACAAGATACAGTTTACAGTATTACATTCCAGTTTACAATAATAGTTGATGAAATAAGAGATACTCTCAGATACAAGTTTACAAAAGAATTACAAATACAGAACATTGGTTTACAAATAGAACAGTTTTATGTATCAAAAACTACTTTTCATATACAGAAGAAATTATAGGATTTTCTGGAACAGTTTACATATTCAAGAAACAGAAAACATTCTTTCAAACATAAATACTTATGGACTCACTCAACTTTATGTTGATACTCACTTTTCAAATTACTTGTATTCTCAGGAAACCAGTAGACAGGTACTCCCCGAGCTTTTGAGAAGATGGAACTATATATGTCTTGTCTTCTTCTTTTGTATAACTATTTGGTTTCAGTGTACTATGATGAAACACATGTAAATACTTATACTTTTTAAATACAGTGGTTGTTTGTACTCTGATTACTATAATGCATGTTTTGTGATACTACAAATGAAGTCCTCCACCACCGGACGTTTCCACCGTCTGGTTTGGGGGTGTGACAAAAGTATTGTGTTAACGCTTATATAATAGTAATAATAGTTAGACTATTAATAAGTCTCGTCGAGCATTAGACGAAACTCTAGTGGTAATGATACTAGGTTCTGTCACAGGAGTTGTTTAAAGTAAACGAAGTGCCGTCCGAGTACCGAGTCACCACCTTATCAGGTGAGTGCATAGTCCCTTTAGTGAACATGATTTTAATACAAGTATTGATTGAAGTATTAATTAAATGTTTATGTGCGAGTTAATTGATGTTGCCTGAAATACGTGTTAAAGAACGTACCAGATTATATATGATGATTTAGGATAAAGAGTAAACTCAAATTAATTATGAGGAATATTGGGCAGTATTTTCTTACGAGTACAAGTGATTTATACTCAGAGAATAGAACTTTAGTATGTCATTAACGCGGTAGCATGGATTAGACATAGTCATTGTCCCTAGTCTGAGAGTATGGATTGCACATAGCCAACTGTCATTAATCCGAGAGTATGGATTAAGACATAGTCAGTTGTCCTTAGTCCGGGAGTATGGATTAAGACACAGTCAGTCGTCCTCAATCCGGGAGTATGGATAGGACATAGTGTTAAAATTGTCTTTGTGATAATAACTTGGAAAACTGCGAGACAATACTTGGGACGAGTATGAGTAGGTGTGAATGGTAGTAGAGGCCTATACTACCGGAAGCACAAGACTCGCACTTGGATCAGGGAAAGTCACATGGTTACCAAGAAGCTAGTAATTGATTCCGTTTTATTCAAGTATGTCGTTACCATCGTTTCGGTAATTACTAAGAAGATGATTGTTATTCCGACCCTAGTGGTCATATCAAATCTTGTCCGACAAAGACGAGTATGTTACGTGGTTCAGAGAACCAAGTTCAATGTACCATCTGACTTAAACCAGAAGAATGAAATCAAAGCGATCAATAGAAGTATCGCGCTCGTTGTTAAAGAAGTTGGTAGCTAGAAATGCTACATGTTAAAATGTGATTATATCACATTAGAACATGAAGGAAGTATATTCCATTTCGCAATTTGACTTTAAGAGACCTGAGTCTAAGCGTTGCAACATACGATGAGAGGTCATTAGAACGTGACACAACGGTCTATTGTGGAAATCAAACAACTTATCTTAAGTTTGTTAGAAATAAGGAGTCTCTGATAAAGATCGATATTGTGAGATGAAGGTCATGATTTAAAATCTAACATGAGTTAGATCGAGCACCGCCTACGGTCAAGAAGTCCAAGAGTTAGATACTCATTCAAAGGAACATAAAAGTTACGATTAGTAACTAGGATGAAGAGATAACGTATGGAGTCATTATACAACCCTGTTTCGTTGATGATTCCGGGAAGTACTCATCCTAATGGGGAGATAATTGTAACGCTCGCAAATTTGGGCTAGTCAACTTAGAGACGACGAGCATCAAAAATGAGTTTTTGATGGAAGTTTATTTAGAAGGAGTAATCTTAACCAAGTTGTAGAATATGTCACAAGGGTTCCGTACATATAAAGAACGCCGAAATCCGAGTTGTAACGAAGAAGTTATGGCCCGTCGAAGTTTCGCGACGGAACCGGCACGACACTGGTCGACGTAAATAGTGAATTTACGATAGAGGACTTTTAGCCTTAGTAACCTAAACAAAAGTTTTAGTATACGTTAAACCGAGATCGTGCATAAAAAGAACGCCCAAATCTGACTTTGTATGAGAAAGTTATGATTTTTCTAAGATTTGGCATAGTAGTGCACGACCCGAAAGTCGAATTTAAGATCGAGCGGTTTTTGGCCAACGCGACCTAAATGAGAATTGAAGATCTAATTAATAGGAACTCAACAACAAAAAGACAGATGTAAACAGAGTCTGTATGAAGAAGTTACGAATTTTACGCGGACATTTAATAGTGTAATCTCCTCATGCTGTTAAATTTGAGATCGGTCGAGAATTAGCCGATGGAGTCAAAAGTAAAGTTGTAGATCTTATTTTTACCTACGCGTGTATATAAAGAACGTCGAAAACGGATCTCATATGCAAAGGTTACAGGGTTTAGAATTCGGCAGGGTGCTGCTGCAAAAGGGGTGACGTGGCACAATCTTGGCCATTGCTTTCTCCCCAAGGCTTGCCACTAGATGGTGACATGTGGCACCAACTTCAGCCATACTTCACCCTATAAATACAAACCCTTCCACCCTCATTTCTTCACACCTCCACCCTTCTCTCTCTACTCTCTCTCTAAACCTCCCAAAACTCCCCTAGCGCTAGAAGAAAGCCCCGGAGCGCTCGACGGCTCCGAGAAGAAGAGCTTTAAGCTCGGAAGTTCTGCCCCTGCAGAGCCCAGCTTCTAGCCAAATCCCCTCGTAGGTAAGATACGTCTACGCTATTTTAAATATAGTTTTTATTTAAATATAGTAATGTTATTAGGACCTTATAATAAATATTTGGGCTATTATTATGAGTTATATAAGTGTCGTTATAATATCTTTTTAACCACTCGCGGTACGGGGAATCTGGTTTAGAGGCCTGCTTGGGTTGCTGGATTTTAGAAGTGCTATATGCCAAAATGATCCTCCCTCCGGTGTTCCATGTCTGGCCCCTACCTGTACATAGTGGGTGAAAAGTATTGTGTTAACGCTTATATAATAGTAATAATAGTTAGACTATTAATTAGTCTCGTCGAGCATTAGATTAAACTCTAGTGGTAATGATACTAGGTTCTATCAAAGGAGTTGTTTAAAGTAAATGAAGTGGCGTCCGAGTACCGAGTCACCACCTTATCAAGTGAGTGCATAGTCCCTTTCATGAAGATGATTTTAATACAAGTATTGATTGAAGTATTAATTATATGTTTATGTGCGAGTTAATTCATGTTTCCTGAAATACGTGTTAAAGAACGTACCTGATTATATATGATGATTTAGGATAAAGAGTAAACCTAAATTAATTATGAGGAATATTGGGCAGTATTTTCTTACGAGTACAAGTGAGTTATACTCAGAGAATAGAACTTTAGTATGTCATTGACTCGGGAGCATGGATTAGACATAGTCATTGTCCCTAGTCCGAGGGTATGGATTGGACATAGCCAACTGTCATTAATCCGGGAGTATGGATTAAGACATAGTCAGTTGTCCTAAGTCCGGGAGTGTGGATTAAGACACAGTCAGTCGTCCTCAGTCCGGGAGTATGGATAGGACATAGTCATTCATCGTTAATCCGGGAGAATGGATTTTACATAGACACTTGTCCCTAATCCGAGAGTATGGAATGGGCACAATTATTGAGCCGAGAGCATGAATTAGATCCGAGAGTATGGGTTAAGTAAGAGGTAAAATTTAAGGTCCGAGAGTATGGATAGTCTCGTTGTAAGGATTAACGTGGTGGGGTAAGAGTTGCTTATATATATATGGTGAAATTGTATATTTTGTGAGTTCTACATTATATATATGATATAACATTGTGGGATTGAAATCCCTATGTACTCACCAGGTTTCCCAACCTGACCCACTCAGGCTTATTTGTATCACAGGTGTCGATACGAAGTTACATTACACTGAGAGATTAAAGAGATGTAGATCACTAGTGTAAATGAATGTAAGTTCTGTTTATGCTTATGTTTCTGTATTGATGATGACATCCCAATGTTTTAAAATAAATAAAAATACATTTCTTCGGAAATGTTTTGATAACGTATTTATCATGTTTTATTGGGAACAAATTCCGCAACATTTTCACTAAAAGAGGTACTCTGATTTTTATAAAGCATAAACACAATCGGTCTTTTCTGGCCGTGAAAATGGGGATGTCACAGTTGGTATCAGAGCATTAGTTTAAGCGAACTAGGAATAAGGATTTAAGTCTAGACATAAACTTAGAATGCTAAGCGATGATTGTGAGAAGTGTGTCTAATATATTTTTGGTAGTACACCTGAATAGACACAAGCACTAGCTTATTTAGGAAAATGTCTAACATGATTTTATTTGCTAAATGGTTTATGATATGCGTTATATGATCGGATCTATGGTCTGTTGCCGACCGAATCTGGAAACTTTATGTGTTTAGGTTTCTAAACGTTTAATTACGATATTAGAACTGGCATGTAAATTTTGCAAAGTAATAAGGAGGATTACGCGTCTAAACCTTCTCTATCTATATTCTCGTCTCGATGCACTAAACGCATGCATCTGTGAACATAACATCATGGTGAAGACTCATAGAGAATTGAGTAAATAGAGGAAATGAAAAGGCTTGTGATAATGAATGACACCTATTAGAAGATATCGTAAGAGTGGTATCTTGCCTTTAGAATATGTCTGACAAAATAAACAGTATGTTTAGAGGAGTACGGTACGTCCGAACTACACCTTCGATTGGTGGGATGAAGGAGCGATTGGTGTAATTCCTGAAGTTGTCCTAGCGTTTGGGGTTTCCACCACCGACCAAGTTGCAGCAGAATAGATGATTGGAGATACGCATGGAAGAAGTCCTAGTAGAGTCTGGGGAACGTTTTATGATTGTTTGAACACATTTGTATGTGTTCAAATGTTTTTGTGATAATAGCTTGGAAAACTGCGAGACAATACTTGAGACGAGTATGAGTAGGTGTGAATGCTATTAGGGGCCTATACTACCGGAAGCACAGGACTCGCACTTGGATCAGGGAAAGTCACAAGGTTACCAAGAAGCTAGTAATTGATTCCGTTTTATTCAAGTATGTCGTTACCATCGTTTCGGTAATTACTAAGAAGATGATTGTTATTCCGACCCTAGTGGTCATTTCAAATCGAGTCCGACAAAGACGGGTATGTTACGTGGTTCAGAGAACCAAGTTTGATGTACCATCTGACTTAAACCAGAAGAATGAAATCAAAGCGATCAATAGAAGTATCGCGCTCGTTGTTAAAGAAGTTCGTAGCTAGAAATGCTACATGTTAAAATGTGATTATATCACATTAGAACATGAAGGAAGTATATTCCATTTCGCAATTTGACTTTAAGAGACCTGAGTCTAATCGTTGCAACATACGATGAAAGGTCATTAGAACATGACACAATGGTCTATTGTGGAAATTAAACAACTTATCTTAAGTTTGTTAGAAATAAGGAGTCTCTGATAAAGATCTATATTGTGAGATGAAGGTCATGATTTAAAATGTAACATGAGTTAGATCGAGCACCGCCTACGGTCAAGAAGTCCAAGAGTTAGATACTCATTCAAAGGAACATAAAAGTTACGATTAGTAACTAGGATGAAGAGATAACTTATGGAGTCATTATACAACCCTGTTTCGTTGATGTTTCCGGGAAGTAATCATCCTAAGGGGGAGATAATTGTAACGCCGGTAAATTCGGGCTAGATAACTTAGACACGATGAGCATCAAAAATGAGTTTTTGATGGAAGTTTATTTAGAAGGAGTAATCTTAACCAAGTTGTATAATATGTCACAAGGGTTCCGTACATATAAAGAACGCCGAAATGCGAGTTATAACGAAGAAGTTATGGCGCGTCGAAGTTTCGCGACGGAACCGGCACGACACTGCGCGACGTAAATAGTGAATTTACGATAGAGGACTTTTTAGCCTTAGTAACCTAAACAAAAGTTGTAGTATACGTTAAACCGAGAGCGTGCATAAAAAGAACGCCCAAATCTGACTTCGTATGAGAAAGTTATGATTTTTCTAAGATTTGGCAAAGTAGTGCACGACCCGAAACTCTAATTTTAGATCGAGCGGTTTTTGGCCAATGTGACCTTAATGAGAATTGAATATCTCATTAATAGGAACTCAACGACAAAAAGACAGACGTAAACGGAGTCTGTATGAAGAAGTTACGAATTTTACGCGGACATTTAACAGTGTAATCTCCTCATACTGTTAAATTTAAGATCGGTCGAGAATTAGCCGACGGAGTCAAAAGTAAAGTTGTAGATCTTATTTTTACCTATGCGTGTATATAAAGAACGTCAAAAACAGATCTCATATGAAAAGGTTACAGGGTTTAGAATTCGGCAGGGTGCTGTGGCAAAAGGGGTGACGTGGCACAATCTTGGCCATTGCTTTCTCCCCAAGGCTTGCCACTAGATGGTGACATGTGGCACCAACTTCAGCCATACTTCACCCTGTAAATACAAACCCTTCCACCCTCATTTCTTCACACCTCCACCCTTCTCTCTCTACTCTCTCTCTAAACCTCCCAAAACTCCCCTAGCGCTAGAAGAAAGCCCCGGAGCGCTCGACGGCTCCGAGAAGAAGAGCTTTAAGCTCGGAAGTTCTGCCCCTGCAGAGCCCAGCTTTTAGCCAAATCCCCTCGTAGGTAAGATATGTCTACGCTATTTTAAATATAGTTTTTATTTAAATATAGTAATGTTATTAGGACCTTATAATAAATATTTGGGCTATTATTATGAGTTATATAAGTGTCGTTATAATATCTTTTTAACCACTCGCGGTACAGAGAATCTGGTTTAAAGGCCGGCTTGGGTTGCTGGATTTTAGAAGTGCTATATGCCAAAATGATCCTGCCCTCTGGTGTTCCATGTCTGGCCCTTACCTGTACATAGTGGGTGAAAAGTATTGTGTTAACGCTTATATAATAGTAATAATAGTTAGACTATTAATTAGTCTCGTCGAGCATTAGACTAAACTCTAGTGGTAATGATACTAGGTTCTGTCAAAGGAGTTGTTTAAAGTAAATGAAGTGCCGTCCGAGTACCGAGTCACCACCTTATCAAGTGAGTGCATAGTCCCTTTCATGAACATGATTTTAATACAAGTATTGACTGAAGTATTAATTATATGTTTATGTGCGAGTTAATTCATGTTGCCTGAAATACGTGTTAAAGAACGTACCTGATTATATATGATGATTTAGGATAAAGAGTAAACCTAAATTAATTATGAGGAATATTGGGCAGTATTTTATTACGAGTACAAGTGAGTTATACTCAGAGAATAGAACTTTAGTATGTCATTGACCCGGGAGCATGGATTAGACATAGTCATTGTCCCTAGTCCGAGAGTATGGATTGGACATAGCCAACTGTCATTAATCCGGGAGTATGGATTAAGACATAGTCAGTTGTCCTAAGTCTGGGAGTGGGGATTAAGACACATTCAGTCGTCCTCAGTCCGGGAGTATGGATAGGACATAGTCATTCATCGTTAATCCGGGAGAATGGATTTTACATAGACACTTGTCCCTAATCCGAGAGTATGGAATGGGCACAATTATTGAGCCGAGAGCATGAATTAGATCCGAGAGTATGGGTTAAGTAAGAGGTAAAATTTAAGGTCCGAGAGTATGGATAGTCTCGTTGTAAGGATTAACGTGGTGGGGTAAGAGTTGCTTATATATATATGGTGAAATTGTATATTTTGTGAGTTCTACATTATATATATGATATAACATTGTGGGATTGAAATCCCTATGTACTCACCAGGTTTCCCAACCTGACCCACTCAGGCTTATTTGTATCATAGGTGTCGATACGAAGTTACATTACACTGAGAGATTAATGAGATGTAGATCACTAGTGTAAATGAATGTAAGTTCTGTTTATGCTTATGTTTCTGTATTGATGATGACATCCCAATGTTTTAAAATAAATAAAAATACATTTCTTCGGAAATGCTTTGATAACGTATTTATCATGTTTTATTGGGAACAAATTCCGCAACATTTTCACTAAAAGAGGTACTCTGATTTTTATAAAGCATAAACACAATCGGTCTTTTCTGGCCGTGAAAATGGGGATGTCACAGTTGGTATCAGAGCATTAGTTTAAGCGAACTAGGAATAAGGATTTAAGTCTAGACTTAAACTTAGAATCCTAAGCGATGATTGTGAGAAGTGTGTCTAATATATTTTTGGTAGTACACCTGAATAGACACAAGCGCTAGCTTATTTAGGAAAATGTCTAACATGATTTTATTTGCTAAATGGTTTATGATATGCGTTATATGATCGGATCTATGGTCAGTTGCCGACCGGATCTGGAAACTTTATGTGTTCCAGTTTCTAAACGTTTAATTACGATATTAGAACTGGCGTGTAAATTTTGCAAAGTAATAAGGAGGATTACGCGTCTAAACCTTCTCTATCTATATTCTCGTCTCGATGCACTAAACGCATGCATCTGTGAACATAACATCATGGTGAAGACTCATAGAGAATTGAGTAAATAGAGGAAATGAAAAGGCTTGTGATAATGAATGACACCTATTAGAAGATATCGTAAGAGTGGTATCTTGCCTTTAGAATATGTCTGACAAAATAAACAGTATGTTTAGAGGAGTACGGTACGTCCGAACTACACCTTCGATTGGTGGGATGAAGGAGCGATTGGTGTAATTCCTGAAGTTGTCCTAGCGTTTGGGGTTTCCACCACCGACCAAGTTGAAGCAGAATAGATGATTGGAGATACGCATGGAAGAAGTCCTAGTAGAGTCTAGGGAACGTTTTATGATTGTTTGAACACATTTGTATGTGTTAAAATGTTTTTGTGATAATAACTTGGAAAACTGCGAGACAATACTTGAGACGAGTATGAGTAGGTGTGAATGGTAGTAGAGGCCTATACTACCGGAAGCACAGGACTCGCACTTGGATCAGGGAAAGTCACAAGGTTACCAAGAAGCTAGTAATTGATTCCGTTTTATTCAAGTATGTCGTTACCATCGTTTCGGTAATTACTAAGAAGATGATTGTTACCCTAGTGGTCATATCAAATCGAGTCCGACAAAGACGAGTATGTTACGTGGTTCAGAGAACCAAGTTCGATGTACCATCTGACTTAAACCAGAAGAATGAAATAAAAGCGATCAATAGAAGTATCGCGCTCGTTGTTAAAGAAGTTGGTAGCTATAAATGCTACATGTTAAAATGTGATTATATCACATTAGAACATGAAGAAAGTATATTCCATTTCGCAATTTGACTTTAAGAGACCTTAGTCTAAGAGTTGCAACATACGATGAAAGGTCATTAGAACATGACACAACGGTCTATTGTGGAAATTAAACAACTTATCTTAAGTTTGTTAGAAATAAGGAGTCTCTGATAAAGATCGATCTTGTGAGATGAAGATCATGATTTAAAATCTAACATGAGTTAGATCGAGCACCGCCTACGGTCAAGAAGTCGATGAGTTAGATACTCATTCAAAGGAACATAAAAGTTATGATTAGTAACTAGGATGAAGAGATAACTTATGGAGTCATTATACAACCCTGTTTCATTGATGTTTCCGGGAAGTAATCATCCTAATGGGGAGATAATTGTAACGCCGGTAAATTCGGGCTAGATAACTTAGACACGATGAGCATCAAAAATGAGTTTTTGATGGAAGTTTATTTAGAAGGAGTAATCTTAACCAATTTGTAGAATATGTCACAAGGGTTCCGTACATATAAAGAACGCCGAAATCCAAGTTATAACGAAGAAGTTATGGCTCATCGAAGTTTCGCGACGGAACCGGCACGACACTGCGCGACGTAAATAGTGAATTTACGATAGAGGACTTTTTAGCCTTAGTAACCTAAACAAAAGTTGTAGTATACGTTAAACCGAGAGCGTGCATAAAAAGAACGCCCAAATTTGACTTCGTATGAGAAAGTTATGATTTTTCTAAGATTTGGCATAGTAGTGCACGACCCGAAACTCTAATTTTAGATCGAGCGGTTTTTGGCCAACGCGACCTAAATGAGAATTGAAGATCTCATTAATAGGAACTCAACGACAAAAAAACAGACGTAAACGGAGTCTGTATGAAGAAGTTACGAATTTTACGCGGACATTTAACAGTGTAATCTCTTCATACTGTTAAATTTAAGATCGATCGAGAATTAGCCGACGGAGTCAAAAATAAAGTTGTAGATCTTATTTTTACCTACGCCTGTATATAAAGAACGTCGAAAACGGATCTCATATGCAAAGGTTACAGGGTTTAGAATTCGGCAGGGTGCTGCTGCAAAAGGGGTGACGTGGCACAATCTTGGCCATTGCTTTCTCCCCAAGGCTTGCCACTAGATGGTGACATGTGGCACCAACTTCAGCCATACTTCACCCTATAAATACAAACCCTTCCACCCTCATTTCTTCACACCTCCACCCTTCTCTCTCTACTCTCTCTCTCTAAACCTCCCAAAACTCCCCTAGCGCTAGAAGAAAGCCCTGGAGCGCTCGACGGCTCCGAGAAGAAGAGCTTTAAGCTCGGAAGTTCTGCCCCTGCAGAGCCCAGCTTCTAGCCAAATCCCCTCGTAGGTAAGATACGTCTACGCTATTTTAAATATAGTTTTTATTTAAATATAGTAATGTTATTAGGACCTTATAATAAATATTTGGGCTATTATTATGAGTTATATAAGTGTCCTTATAATATCTTTTTAACCACTCGCGGTACGGGAAATCTGGTTTAGAGGCCCGCTTGGGTTGCTGGATTTTAGAAGTGCTATATGCCAAAATGATCCTGCCCTCCGGTGTTCCATGTCTGGCCCCTACCTGTACATAGTGGGTGAAAAGTATTGTGTTAACGCTTATATAATAGTAATAATAGTTAGACTATTAATTAGTCTCGTCGAGCATTAGACTAAACTCTAGTGGTAATGATACTAGGTTCTATCAAAGGAGTTGTTTAAAGTAAATGAAGTGCCGTCCGAGTACCGAGTCACCACCTTATCAAGTGAGTGCATAGTCCTAAGTCCAGCTTCTAGCCAAATCCCCTCGTAGGTAAGATATGTCTACGCTATTTTAAATATAGTTTTTATTTAAATATAGTAATGTTATTAGGACCTTATAATAAATATTTGGGCTATTATTATGAGTTATATAAGTGTCGTTATAATATCTTTTTAACCACTCGCGGTACAGGGAATCTGGTTTAAAGGCCCGCTTGGGTTGCTGGATTTTAGAAGTGCTATATGCCAAAATGATCCTGCCCTCTGGTGTTCCATGTCTGGCCCTTACCTGTACATAGTGGGTGAAAAGTATTGTGTTAACGCTTATATAATAGTAATAATAGTTAGACTATTAATTAGTCTCGTCGAGCATTAGACTAAACTCTAGTGGTAATGATACTAGGTTCTGTCAAAGGAGTTGTTTAAAGTAAATGAAGTGCCGTCCGAGTACCGAGTCACCACCTTATCAAGTGAGTGCATAGTCCCTTTCATGAACATGATTTTAATACAAGTATTGATTGAAGTATTAATTATATGTTTATGTGCGAGTTAATTCATGTTGCCTGAAATACGTGTTAAAGAACGTACCTGATTATATATGATGATTTAGGATAAAGAGTAAACCTAAATTAATTATGAGGAATATTGGGCAGTATTTTATTACGAGTACAAGTGAGTTATACTCAGAGAATAGAACTTTAGTATGTCATTGACCCGGGAGCATGGATTAGACATAGTCATTGTCCCTAGTCCGAGAGTATGGATTGGATATAGCCAACTGTCATTAATCCGGGAGTATGGATTAAGACATAGTCAGTTGTCCTAAGTCTGGGAGTGGGGATTAAGACACATTCAGTCGTCCTCAGTCCGGGAGTATGGATAGGACATAGTCATTCATCGTTAATCCGTGAGAATGGATTTTACATAGACACTTGTCCCTAATCCGAGAGTATGGAATGGGCACAATTATTGAGCCGAGAGCATGAATTAGATCCGAGACTATGGGTTAAGTAAGAGGTAAAATTTAAGGTCCGAGAGTATGGATAGTCTTGTTGTAAGGATTAACGTGGCGGGGTAAGAGTTGCTTATATATATATGGTGAAATTGTATATTTTGTGAGTTCTAAATTATATATATGATATAACATTGTGGGATTGAAATCCCTATGTACTCACCAGTTTTCCCAACCTGACCCACTCAGGCTTATTTGTATCACAGGTGTCGCTACGAAGTTACATTACACTGAGAGATTAAAGAGATGTAGATCACTAGTGTAAATGAATGTAAGTTCTATTTATGCTTATGTTTCTGTATTGATGATGACATCCCAATGTTTTAAAATAAATAAAAATACATTTCTTCGGAAATGTTTTGATAACGTATTTATCATGTTTTATTGGAAACAAATTCCGCAACATTTTCACTAAAAGAGGTACTCTGATTTTTATAAAGCATAAACACAATCGGTCTTTTCTGGCCGTGAAAATGGGGATGTCATAGTTGGTATCAGAGCATTAGTTTAAGCGAACTAGGAATAAGGATTTAAGTCTAGACTTAAACTTAGAATCCTAAGCGATGATTGTGAGAAGTGTGTATTATATATTTTGGTAGTACACCTGAATAGACACAAGCACTAGCTTATTTAGGAAAATCTCTAACATGATTTTATTTGCTAAATGGTTTATGATATGCGTTATATGATCGGATCTATGGTCAGTTGCCGACCGGATCTGGAAACTTTATGTGTTCAGGTTTCTAAACGTTTAATTACGATATTAGAACTGGCGTGTAAATTTTGCAAAGTAATAAGGAGGATTACGCGTCTAAACCTTCTCTATCTATATTCTCGTCTCGATGCACTAAACGCATGCATCTATGAACATACCATCATGGTGAAGACTCATAGAGAATTGAGTAAATAGAGGAAATGAAAAGGCTTGTAATAATGAATGACACCTATTAGAAGATATCGTAAGAGTGGTATCTTGCCTTTAGAATATGTCTGACAAAATAAACAGTATGTTTAGAGGAGTACGGTACGTCCGAACTACACCTTCGATTTGTGGGATGAAGGAGCGATTGGTGTAATTCCTGAAGTTGTCCTAGCGTTTGGGGTTTCCACCACCGACCAAGTTGAAGCAGAATAGATGATTGGAGATACGCATGGAAGAAGTCCTAGTAGAGTCTAGGGAACGTTTTATGATTGTTTGAACACATTTGTATGTGTCAAAATGTTTTTGTGATAATAACTTGGAAAACTGCGAGACAATACTTGAGACGAGTATGAGTAGGTGTGAATGGTATTAGAGGCCTATACTACCAGAACCACAGGACTCGCACTTGGATCAGGGAAAGTCACAAGGTTACCAAGAAGCTAGTAATTGATTCCGTTTTATTCAAGTATGTCGTTACCATCGTTTCGGTAATTACTAAGAAGATGATTGTTATTTCGACCCTAGTGGTCATATCAAATCGAGTCCGACAAAGACGAGTATGTTACGTGGTTCACAAAACCAAGTTCGATGTACCATCTGACTTAAACCAGAAGAATAAAATCAAAGCGATCAATAGAAGTATCGTGCTCGTTGTTAAAGAAGTTGGTAGCTAGAAATGCTACATGTTAAAATGTGATTATATCACATTAGAACATGAAGGAAGTATATTCCATTTCACAATTTGACTTTAAGAGACCTGAGTCTAAGCGTTGCAACATACGATGAGAGGTCATTAGAACATGACACAACGGTCTATTGTGGAAATTAAACAACATATCTTAAGTTTTTTAGAAATAAGGAGTCTCTGATAAAGATCGATATTGTGAGATGAAGGTCATGATTTAAAATCTAACATGAGTTAGATCGAGCACCGCCTACGGTCAAGAAGTCCAAGAGTTAGATACTCATTCAAAGGAACATAAAAGTTACGATTAGTAACTAGGATGAAGAGATAACTTATGGAGTCATTATACAACCCTGTTTCGTTGATGTTTCCGGGAAGTAATCATCCTAAGGGGGAGATAATTGTAACGCCGGTAAATTCAGGCTAGATAACTTAGAGACGATGTGCATCAAAAATGAGTTTTTTATGGAAGTTTATTTAGAAGGAGTAATCTTAACCAAGTTGTAGAATATGTCACAAGGGTTCCGTACATATAAAGAACGCCGAAATCCGAGTTATAACGAAGAAGTTATGGCCCGTCGAAGTTTCGTTAACGGAACCGGCACGACACTGCTCGACGTAAATAGTGAATTTACGATAGAGGACTTTTAGCCTTAGTAACCTAAACAAAAGTTTTAGTATACGTTAAACCGAGATCGTGCATAAAAAGAACGCCCAAATCTGACTTCGTATGAGAAAGTTATGATTTTTCTAAGATTTGGCATAGTAGTGCACGACCCGAAACTCTAATTTTAGATCGAGCGGTTTTTGGCCAACGCGACCTAAATGAGAATTGAAGATCTCATTAATAGGAACTCAACGACAAAAAGATAGACGTGAACGGAGTCTGTATGAAGAAGTTACGAATTTTGCGCGGACATTTAACAATGTAATCTCCTCATACTGTTAAATTTAAGATCGGTCGAGAATTAGCCGACGGAGTCAAAAGTAAAGTTGTAGATCTTATTTTTACCTATGCGTGTATATAAAGAACATCGAAAACGGATCTCATATGCAAAGGTTACAGGGTTTAGAATTCGGCAGGGTGCTGCTGCAAAAGGGGTGACGTGGCACAATCTTGGCCATTGCTTTCTCCTCAAGGCTTGCCACTAGATGGTGACATGTGGCACCAACTTCAGCCATACTTCACCCTATAAATACAAACCCTTCCACCCTCATTTCATCACACCTCCACCCTTCTCTCTCTACTCTCTCCCTCTCTCTCTAAACCTCCCAAAACTCCCCTAGCGCTAGAAGAAAGCCCCGGAGCGCTCGACGGCTCCGAGAAGAAGAGCTTTAAGCTCGGAAGTTCTGCCCCTGCAGAGCCCAGCTTCTAGCCAAATCCCCTCGTAGGTAAGATACGTCTACGCTATTTTAAATATAGTTTTTATTTAAATATAGTAATGTTATTAGGACCTTATAATAAATATTTGGGCTATTATTATGAGTTATATAAGTGTCGTTATAATATCTTTTTAACCACTCGCGGTACGGGGAATCTGGTTTAGAGGCCCACTTGGGTTGCTGGATTTTAGAAGTGCTATATGCCAAAATGATCCTGCCCTCCGGTGTTCCATGTCTGGCCCCTACCTGTACATAGTGGGTGAAAAGTATTGTGTTAACGCTTATATAATAGTAATAATAGTTAGACTATTAATTAGTCTCGTCGAGCATTAGACTAAACTCTAGTGGTAATGATACTAGGTTCTATCAAAGGAGTTGTTTAAAGTAAATGAAGTGCCGTCCGAGTACCGAGTCACCACCTTATCAAGTGAGTGCATAGTCCCTTTCATGAACATGATTTTAATACAAGTATTGATTGAAGTATTAATTATATGTTTATGTGCGAGTTAATTCATGTTGCCTGAAATACGTGTTAAAGAACGTACCTGATTATATATGATGATTTAGGATAAAGAGTAAACCTAAATTAATTATGAGGAATATTGGGCAGTATTTTCTTACGATTACAAGTGAGTTATACTCAGAGAATAGAACTTTAGTATGTCATTGACCCGGGAGCATGGATTAGACATAGTCATTGTCCCTAGTCCGAGAGTATGGATTGGACATAGCTAACTGTCATTAATACGGGAGTATGCATTAAGACATAGTCAGTTGTCCTAAGTCCGGGAGTGTGGATTAAGACACAGTCAGTCGTCCTCAGTCCGGGAGTATGGATAGGACATAGTCATTCATCGTTAATCCGGGAGAATGGATTTTACATAGACACTTGTCCCTAATCCGAGAGTATGGAATGGGCACAATTATTGAGCCGAGAGCATGAATTAGATCCGAGAGTATGGGTTAAGTAAGAAGTAAAATTTAAGGTCCGAGAGTATGGATAGTCTCGTTGTAAGGATTAACGTGGTGGGGTAAGAGTTGCTTATATATATATGGTGAAATTGTATATTTTGTGAGTTCTAAATTATATATATGATATAACATTGTGGGATTGAAATCCCTATGTACTCACCAGTTTTCCCAACCTGACCCACTCAAGCTTATTTGTATCGTAGGTGTCGATACGAAGTTACATTACACTGAGAGATTAAAGAGATGTAGATCACTAGTGTAAATGAATGTAAGTTCTTTTTATGCTTATGTTTCTGTATTGACGATGACATCCTAATGTTTTAAAATGAATAAAAATACATTTCTTCGGAAATGCTTTGATAACGTATTTATCATGTTTTACTGGGAACAAATTCCGCAACATTTTCAGTAAAAGAGGTACTCTGATTTTTATAAAGCATAAACAAAATCGGTCTTTTCTGGCCGTGAAAATGGGGATGTCACAAAAACTGCCCATCGTGTTATCCAAAATCTCATATTGACACACTACCGGACATATCAACTGTCCAGTAGTAGTCATGACTCTCGGTCTGAGAATAATGCATTCTCACACTCCTCATCTTCGACTCCCCAGCCAACGTCCCATTAGGATAATTATCATGAGAGCAGAAGCCTTACTCCTACACTCGATATCCATCAGAGCCAATGAGAGCCACTGCCATAAAAATGCTCCTCTCGATTACCTGACACTGTCGGTAACACATGCCCTACTATACTCATATAGGGTATATCCTTGTCCTTGATCGTCTTAGTCACCACTGATGTTCCTCTCTTGCTATAATACTACCTTGCGGTAGACATACTGCCCATATACTCTGGTGAAAGATCGCAACCGATGCTACCCCACAGGGTTTACCCCCAAGCTCAGAAACTGAAAGTCTTAATATCTCTTCTGCTTCACACAGGAAAAGGAACTAGCACAACTCTGGTCACAGAAGCTGACATCCCCTTTATCGGCCGATTGCTCAATTCAGACCGTAATCCTCCATAAATAACTATCTTCTACTCATCTCTGAGTCTTGCGACTCCGACTGGCATCTCACCAAAAATCCCTCGGGAACTAACTCTTTTTCCCCCCTTAAGGCTTGCTTCATTGAAACTCGCTCAACATGGACCTCTGGCCCCATACTCTTTCACATCTGATCTCAGACTAACCAATCACAACAGAATAACTGGTAAACCAGAAGCACTAACCGCCACGGGTCATGGTACTCGAACCATGTGGCCACCTCTTGATCTGCTATGAATCATGGTACCCGAACCATGTTATCTCTTCTCAATCCGCTACAATCATGGTACTCGAACCATGTTCTCTCTTCTCAACCCGCTACGAATCATGGTACTCGAACCATGTTCTCTCTTCTCAATCCGCTACTTAGAACTTCAGGAATTCTCCTTGTTTCGAGTATGGGTCCTCTGCTTTCATTTGTATGGGCCCATACTACCTGCCATATCTACCCATAATTTCCACACGGATCGTCCCAGATTTCCTAAGTAGCCGTTCAACCTTCTCGATCACCAATCCCGTTACGCAAGTTCACCCTCCAGCGAATACTCTCCTCCGTCAGCGTACTCATTTGACTAAATTCACTCCCTAGGCTCTTCCTAGGTTCTCACACTCCTCTGCCATCGGTTGCTGAAGAACTCCTCATGATGCCAACCATCTACCTCCTTAATATCGTCATATTCACTTAGTAGCTGTCTCCCATCATCAAGAGTTCCACAAAGCACGAAGCAAGCAGCAGTCGGGCATCGGGTAAACTCCACTAGCACGTAAAACCCCTCTAGGTTATTACCCCACTCGCTCACCTCATACTCGAAGGATATCACCGAACTCAAGCAACTTTACCCCACGCGGGCATCTGACTACTCTCTCAGCAGGCTCCTTAAATGCTCATCTAGGTATCTCTCCTATATTACTCCTCTACTAAAATCCCTCTCTAAAAGGATTCCTGCTGGATACTCTTACTCAACACATACTCAAAAGCAAATCACAGATAGCAGCAGCTCCTAGGCTAAGGCATCACATATCAGGTCACTCTAGTCCTAGAATATGAAATACCTAGCCTATCCCTAGCATGCATAATATCTCATAAAATATCTCATAACACAAAAGTAAGGGTATTTTGGGAAATCACCGTTCGGGCTTTGGCTGATTGTACACACTGCTCCAACTCGTTTTCTCTTAAGCACTTTCTCATTTTTAGAAAAATTGATTTCTTCTGAAAATCTTTCTCAAATCCTCAGTTTGAGTCCAAACACACCCGGAGGTGCATCCGAATCCCTCAAACCAAGACTCTGATACCAATTTGTAACGTCGTAAATTTTCAAAACAAAATTTTCATTTAAAATCACATAATTCTCATAATGTATCTTCTAGACAAGATAACCTTAGATCTACTGGCCTCCTTCTCGATCCTTGCTTGAATCCTCCCCTTTACTTCAATAAGTAATGCACCAAACACTCAAATGCAAGCTCAAACTCTCTCTTTAAGCTCTATTGCTGATTAGGGTTTCTCTCAAGGTGAAAGAATGGTTAGTGAGCCGCAATTGAGGCTGTAGGTTCCCTTATATAGGCCCCAACCCCGGGAAATTAGGGTTTCTCTACCCAGCACCTACTCGGCGAGTCAGCTCTCTGACTCGTCGAGTCCACTTATTAATTCCACGTGGATCGCTCGACTCTACTCGAAGAGTTGGAGTCACAACTCGCCGAGTCACTCCATGAATCTCAAAGTTAATCACATGATAATGCACCTGAAAGTCCGGATGTTACATCTATCCAGGAAAGATTAGGTAGTCATTGCACTTAGACTAATACCTTAACCAATAAAGGTTGAAGCTAAGCTCCTTGCTTAAGCATGTAGGATTTGAGAAAAAAAAAAGTGAGATACATGTGAAAAAAAAAGAGAAATTACTCAAAAGTTCAAGAGTTTTGGAGCAGTCAAAGTTTGATATTCATAGATCAAAATTATGAAGAAACCCAAAAAGTTAAAGATTCCAAAAAAATCAAACAGAAAAGGTGGTGAATTCAAAGAAATCTAATATACAAAGAAAATGAAGAATTCAAGAGCTCCATTGTGGTTTTAAAGTTGTAATTTCTAGAATTTATGTATGCTTGGTTGTTTAGCTAAAAATATCATGAGGTTAAGAAAGATTTTTGACGATTGATTCGGAAGATTGCAAAAATGAATGTTATATAAGCTAAGGGGTGAATGTTCATAAGGATTGTAAGTATTTAGGAGTGGGAAGTTTTTAGGAGTTATAAACACAAATACATGCATTGAGGTCTTGGGATAATGGCTGGATTTAAAATGGATTGTTTTGTGCGATGTTGGTAAAATTAAAAAAATCAATTTGCTTGAGGGCAAGCAAAGAATTAGTGTGGGGTATTTTTATATGTGTATATTTATACACATAATTATACATCATAATTTAATATTTCAATTAATTTTATGTCCTTATTAGAACAAAAGATACTTAATTTGCTATGAATTATGTTGTAGGGACAAAAGTCATGCGTGGAGAAAAAAGGAAGTTGGAAGCTGGTAGCCGGATACTTGAAGTTGGAAGTTTGGATCAAAAGCTCTTAAATGATGAAAAATATACCGAACACGGCGTGGTGGACCCACCACGGCGTGGTGACTTGAAGATTCCCGATCAATTTCGAAGACTTGTAGAATACGGGATAAACACGAAGACCACGGCGCGGTGAACCCACCACGACGTGGTGATCTGATTTCGGGAAAACTATATAAAGACCTCATTCTCCTCCGAATTGGAACTTTTTGGCTCTAAAGAATTCGACACTTTTGGAGGCAAAACACTGGTTTTAAGGCTTGGAAGCAAGGAATTCAATCATACCATCGGAAGTAGGAGAATTAAGGCAACGAATCTTTACACCTTGATTTTTAATTAGATTTTACCATGCCAAACTCTTTGAATTTCGATTTTGTGATCTTGTTTGCTGAAATCATGAGCTAAATTCTCATGACTTTCGTTTAGTGTAGGATGGATTGATTAATTATGGTTGAATTTATGTATTGTATTTAGTTTGTTTTGGTTATTTGTTGATTTAGCTTATTAAAGAACCTCAAGTACTTTTGATAGCTATTTTCTCTACTTATTGTTGAATTTGATTAATTCAGTATGACTATCTTGCTTAGTTGAATTTGAATATTATGATCTTGCGAATTGCAAAATTGTAGGACTAGAGTTTTGAACAAAGCCTAGGGTTAAGTAGAAAAGTGGGTAGAAAGGTATAGGAGCTAATATATGACGACAAATCATATATAGAATTGAATCAATAAACTAAATTGATCAATCGATTATAAGTCTAATCAATTCGAACCGAACACTAGTAAATTTGTAAGTTTGTCCGCTTGATCACCGAATAAATAAGCTAGTTTGCTAAAGGATTAAATTAGTGAATATTAATTTGGTCATCTTAGGAATCGGTAACTAAAGAAATTAAATCCATTGCACTTCCATAAATCAACCACCATAACAAGTAAATCCGAAGCTAAACAAAAGTCTCTTACTCACCTTGGTTAATTCAATATTTGTTCTCTTGCCTTAAGTTTAGTTTTAGCTTAATTAATTGATAATAGTTAGTTTGGTCATTTAAGTTACTAGTCTTGCAAAACTAGAAAAACAAAACCTTTTCTTTAATTTTATTAGTAATTAGTTAGTAGTAGAATTAAGTTAATTAAAACACCGTTCCCTGAGTTCGACATTTGTTCTTACCATAGCTATACTATTGCACGATTAGGTATAATGCCTAGTGTGTTTAATAGTCTAGTGAAATACAAATTAGTTTTATAAATTGAAAACTTGGATAAATATAATTACACATTAAATACGCATCAAGTATGTTTACTGAGAGTGTACTTTTATCCAAGAAAATGTTTACTAAGAGTGTACTTTTATACCAAAAGTATATTTACCGATAGTGTACCTTTATGCTAAGAGTATGTTTACTGAAAGTGTACTCTTATACCAAAGAAAGTTTTACATAAAGGTTACTTTCATTCCAAGAGTATATTTACAGATAGTGTACTTTATACTAAGAGTATGTCTACTACATGTGTACTTTTATACCAAAAGTAACGTTTGATGAATATATCCTTTCTTGACCGAAAGTGCATTCATTGAGAATGTACTGTTATACCAAAAGTCATGTTTTACAATATATAAGTGTAAGGACTCAAATCCAGGAACCAACCAGTGATCAAACAATTATAATCAAGAATAGAGTAGAAGAAAGCAATTTACTCAAGCAATGCACACGATTTTATAGCAGGTAAACCGTCTGGTACACCTTGATTACACACACATACGACTACTACTAACAGACACTCACAAGCCCTATATATGGGGGATAGTTGGCCGTACACGGGTGTACGGCCGTACACGGGTGTACGGCCGTACACCCGTGTATGGCCGTACACACGACCCAGACCAAAAACATTACAAACATCAACAAAACATGACCATTAACCTACTAAGACCTGTACATAGATAATTGCCTAGCCCAAACCACATAATTATGACCTAACAATCTCCCCCTTGGTTTGGGAGTAGCATGAACTCAGGTCTTCTTGATCAGCATCACCAAGGTGTGTATGTCTCACTTCCTGAACTGCAGAAGATCCTTAGCATCAATCAAGACGAATAGAGCAATCGCTATCTCGAAACTTGATCATTGTAGTGGCGCAAGGCTCTTCGACTGTGGTCTTGAACTTGTCACCAAATTCTGCAATAAGCTTGTTCTTCAAGTCAAAGTAGCCTGCTGATAGGGCACCAAGATTAAGCTGGAGATCGGAGATCTGTTTGGACTTCTGAAAGTTCTCTTCTTCAAGCTTGGAAACTCGAATATTGAGGTTTCCGATCAGAACTTCTTTCTCGATGATCTTCTGTTTAAGAGTAGTGATGTCCTCTCTTAGCTCTAGGACAGATAGGTCCACTCCCCCTGAGATGCCTTCCCCGATAGGTATGCCTTTTCCGCGAGGATTATGATTATCATCATGTTCCTCCAAGAACCTTCCTGAATATCAACTTGGGCTAACTATGATGGTATAGTGGTGGATTTAGTTGCTGGCTGCGTTGGCTGGACTTGATCTCTAATAAGCACTCCCAGCCTCGGGTCAGCTCGCCTTCTTTTCAACGGAAGCTGGGAGGCATGTGTCAATTCAAGATCACTTTCAGACGACAAAGAGGTTGGAATAGCAACATGAAGGGGAAGAATCCTTGACGTTGCATCCATATCAATTGTAGCACCGACCATCTGATTAAAAGTTGGAGATGTCACTTTGAGAACACCACTAACTCCTTATGTCTCCGTTGCAGGTTGCACAACATCATGGACAGTGTCAAAGAAAGCATCGAGGTCTTCACTGCTTAACCTTGTATCATTATCCTGCTCAAAACCCATGAATTGCCAACACAAAAAGCATCAAATCTTTTCAAAAATAAGACATTTTGAAGACTTAAAAGTTAAAATTAAAATTAAAATAAAATCTAAAAAATTTAAACTAAACTATTTTTTTTTTAATTTTTGATGATTTTTTTAAAATAAAAATAAAAATAAAAATAAAATTGTATAACACTAATTTCCTTTTTCACCATAGCACATAACCTTTTTGTGATATAGGGATCAAAGTTATTAGACAGCCTTAATCCATTTATCGGTACCTCCTTCTTCATGAATAGATCTGGTCAATCGTCGGTATTGTGGTCCACTTAAGCATGAAAGATTGTGACAAAATTAGGACATACTACAAGTGACAAGACATTGTGACTTTACGATTCTAGATAAAATTCCTAGGACCATTTATCTGACGACGACCAAGGATATTGTTGTCCACCTAAATTGAGCAGCGAGATCTATAGACAATCCATTAATTGTTCAATTTTAGATGTACTAGAACATGTTTCCCGCTTCCTGACATACCCCAATAATCAGGAACTTCCAAAGTACTCCTTACTTTAGGTGAGCAGAAAATTATTATGGGAGAAGTCAGATTTAGAATGCATATGCTAGACACCCAGGTCGGATCTTCCGATCACGCAGAGGGTGAAACATATGACTAACCAGATTTAGAGGGATTGAGAAGTAGAATGATGCATATGCTGTGTACCAGGTCGGATGTATTTCAATCACGCAAAGGAGACAACATATGACTAACAGACAGAAAGAATAGCATGGATAGAAGATGCAGAGAAATAGTATTGCATATGTTGCAGTCCAGGTCGGATGTATTTCAATCACGCAAAGGATGAAACATATGGCTAATAGAAAGAAAGAAAGAAAATAATTTCTTACAAACCTACTTTATCGGAATTCCCCAGTCGCCCCATCAATACCGAAATTAAGGATAGAGTCCGTACATCGAGAAAGAGTTAAACCACGGTTCTAGATACAAATTACTTTAGTGTGACCGGTGGATTCTCATGTATATCTCCCTGCTCAATCTACCCAAGCGTCGTATTGTCAGGCTCAACAGAACTATCTAGGTCTATATTTGTCAAGTCTCTAGATTCCTTAAGTTCATCTGTTGCTAGTCAAGTTCATTTTAAATCTTTCGTGCCTACCAGCGCATTGAACACAAAGCCTAGACAATTCAACTTTGGTACCTTACACAGATCAAAATTGCATGTTATCACGTATTGATATCACTTCCCATCACAACACCTACAGAAATATGCTACTGAAAGAACACTATTTTTGGATTTTTTTGATTTTCTATTTTTTTGTTTGGTTTTTTTTATTTAAATAAGTCCCGATTTCAATGATCCAAACCAGTGATCAATCAGATAGTAATCAATTAGAACAAGAATGGAGTAGAGGAAAGATTAAACCAAGCATTCACACGTTAATATCACAAAAACGTCAGGTACACCTTGGATACAAACACATACGTCACTTTGAGAACACCACAAACTCCTTCTATCTCCGTTGTAGGTTGCACAACATCATTGACAGTGTCAAAGAAAGCATCGAGGTCTTCACTACTTAACCTTATATCATTATCCTGCTCAAGACCCATGAGTTGCAAATCCAATACATCCAAAATTTTCAAAATTAAAACATTTTGAAGACTTTTAAAAAATTAAAATTAAAATAAAATAAAAAAAATCTAAAAAATTTAAACTAAAATATATAATATTTTTAATTTTTGATTTTTTTAGAAAAGAAAAATAAATACAAATACAAATAAAAATAAAATGAATTAACACAAATTTCCTTTTTCACCATGACTATTAATTTTGTGAGTTTGGGATAAAAGTTATTAGACAATCTTAATCCGTTTATCGGTACCTCCTTCTTCATGAATAGATCTGGTCAACCGCCAGTATTGGGGTCCACTTAAGCAAGAAAGATTGTGACAAAATTAGGACATACTACAAGTGACAAGACATTGTGACCCTATGTTCCTAGATAAAATTCCTAAGGACCATTTAGCTGACGAAGACCAAGGACATTGTTGTCCACCTAAATTGAGCAGCGAGATCTATAGACAATCCATTAATTGTTCAATTTTAGCTGTACTAGAACATGTTTCCCGCTTCCTGACATACCCCAATAATCAGGAACTTCCAAAGTACTCCTTACTTTAGGTGAGGAGACAATTATTATGGGAGAAGTCAGATTTAGAATGCATATGCTATACACCCAGGTCGGATCTTCTGATCACGCAGAGGGTGAAACATATGACTAACCAGATTTAGAGGGATTGAGAAGTAGAATGGTGCATATGTTGTGTACGAGGTCGGATGTATTTCAATCACGCAAAGGAGACAGCATATGACTAACAGAAAGAAAGAATAGCATAGATAGAAGATGCAGAGAAATAGAATTGCATATGGTGCAGTCCAGGTCGGATGTATTTCAATCACGCAAAGGATGAAACATGTGGCTAACAGAAAGAAAGCAAGAAAATAATTTCTTACAGACCTACTTTATCGGAATTCCCCAGTCGCCCCATCAATACCGAAATTAAGGACATAGTCCGTACATCGAGAAAGAGTTAAACCACGGTTCTAGATACAGATTACTTTAGTGTGACCGGTGGATTCTCATGTATATCTCCCTGCTCAATCTACCCAAGCGTCGTATTGTCAGGCTCAACAGAACTATCTAGGTCTATATTTGTCAAGTTTCTAGATTCCTTAAGTTCATATGTTCCTAGTCAAGTCCATTTTAAATATTTCGTGCCTACCAGCGCAATGAACACAAAGCCTAGACAATTCAACTTTGGTACCTTACACAGATCAAAATTGCCTGTTATCACGTATTGATATCACTTCCCATCACAACACCTACAGAAATATGCTACTGAAAAAACACTATTTTTGGATTTTTTTTTTGATTTTCTATTTTTTTGTTTGGTTTTTGTTTATTTCTCCCCCTAAATTTGTGCATGGGTGAGAATGAAAACTAAATGCGCAAATTTAAACTATCCTAAACCAAAAATTAGTCCTCAAAACGAATCATTTTCAAAAAATAGGGGTCAAGAAAATTCAAACCGTAGTCCATAAGCTGATCTGTGAGACACTCAACAAGCTTCACTTTAACTCAGGAGCGTAGATGACGTTCTCAAAACTCAGCACTCCATTTATAACTATTCCTTTTTGAGTGATCTTCCCTACATCTCCTCCCGCGAAGGAAACATAGCCCCCATTAATAGTCTGAATGACGTGTAGTTGGGAGATGTCTCCAGTCATGTGCCTGGAACAACCGTTGTCGACGTACCAAGGTCTGACGACATTCCTCCGCAGCTGTTCCTGCACAATAAGCTGGATTATTTAGATTTGGGGACCCAGGTCATTACAACCCTGGGTTTACCCTGGACTTTGACAGATTTATCTTTTTGATTTTTCAAGTTTGCATTAATATCAGAAAAACTTTCAGAGGATGAAGATGATCGGACAACTGTAGATTTGGGCACCCATTGGTAGTTACGTTTTAAAACATTCACAAGTGACTTAGAAACATTTTTCTTTTTCTTTGAGCGTTTAGATTTTTGGTTAAAATTAGTCGAAGATCCAGGCGCACCCTTTAACGAAATTGACCTTGCCTCAGCCGCAGTCGATTTCGGCAAAGTACATGTGGCTGATTTAGAAAAAACCTGTTTGTTCGGTTTAATATCGGCCTTTTTCTTGTTTCTATGAATTTTCCGATCATTATCATAAAGACGAGATCTCGAGTACTTTCTCGTTAGAGACCTTCCTCGAGATTCGTTTTCTTTCCTCGGTGTTGAAAAATGCACAAATGCCTGGTTGGAACAATTTCGAGCAATGTGACCAGCAGTTCCATAGTTAAAGCATGTTTGTCTCTTAGAATAGAAACTGTTACTGCTCTTTTCTGCTTTAGTGGTTTTGTTGACTCCCTTGCTCTTCCCAAATATACAAGTGCATGACTCAGATTGTGTGACAAGTGTAGGTGCCGTGGGTGTGCTAGTAACAGAAACATCAGAATTATTAGACACATTACCACAAGTAACATTTGAAGCATCAGAATTAGACACAGAATCATCACCAATCAAATCATCAGTTTTAGAAACGATATTATCTGAAACAGAAACATCATTTTTTAAAACCGAATTATTATTAGCACAATTCTCTCCAGACTCCTGCTTTCCTTGACTTAAAGATGTATCTGCATGGGAAGTAGAAACGTTAGTATCTTTTTCCCTAGCACTACTTTCAGTTGCCTGTTTAGCCGCTGGTTTACCGTAAACCATAAATGGTTCACGGTCAATCGCAGCTTGAGTCAAAGGACTAGCAGTGTAATTATGATTAAATGGGGGAGGGACACTCTCATAGCCTATGCCTACTTGCTTCTGGTCCCTCCATTTCATTTGGAGTTCAATCATTGTTGCAAATTTTTCACTTGACACATCGAATTTTTTGAAGTTAAATTCAACATTTGCAAAGCGAGTCTTCAATGTGTCAAGTTCCATAGTTACAACATCAAAATCCTTTTTAAGATATCTATAGTGAACACACTTGTCACTATAGTCTGCTTGTAACTTCTTATAGTCATATGACTTGGACTCTAATTGATCTTTTAACGGTTTTTGGCCTTTTCTCAGTTGGTATCCTTCATACATGAGTTCCTCAATCTCTCTACGCATTAAATCAACCTGTTCACGTAAAAAAATGATAGTTTTAATACAAGAGAACAAGAGACTTCATTTACAGGAATGTTTGAGGAACTCATTGTTTACCAAAAATGCCATTTGACTAAAAACTCAAAATTCAACCTTAAAAGTCAAATTTAAAAAGCCAAACTTAAAAGTCAAATTTAAAAAGTCAATCTTAAAAGTCAAACCGAAAAATTAAATTTGAAATTTTGAAAGTTAAACGAAAAAGTCAAAGTTTAAAGTCAAAGGTCAAAATTGAAAGTCAAAATCAAAATTTTAAGTAAAAAGTCAAAATTAAAAACTAAAACTTTTGGTTGAAAAATGGATTTTAAAATTAAAAGAAATTGATTTTGGGCTAAAAGAGTTAAAATTGCGAAATTGTGTTCGAAAATGAGTCCTTTTGAATTCAGTTTGGAAGGATTGGAACGTGTGTTAAGCTAGATCAACTGGAAGGCGTGTTGGTTGTTGAGGCGAGGCATCCGGGTTCGAATCTTGGCCACCCCAAAATCCCTTTTGATTATTTGTTGCTGCTGCAAAGACTATATGATTCAAAAGAGCGAGATGTTTAACGTGTGGCTTGGTATTTCAACTGGTAAAGTGCTGATTTGAAGAGGCAGGAGACCCGGGTTCAAAACCTGGCAACCCCAAAAAAAAATTGATTATTTGTTGCAACGAGGACTATATGCGCGTGTGCGAGGATGCTGCCGACAACTGTCCGAAGTTGCGGAGCCGTGAACCCGAGGCGTGGCTGACCGTGAACCGCGGGCCGAACACGCCTGACCTAACACGTGCAAGGTATGCAGCCAAGAACGTCTGAAGCCGGAAACGCTGCTGAGCCGTAAACGCCGAAGCAAGGTTGTACACATGCGAGACTGGCCGTAAACGTCCCTAGCCGTAAACTTTGGGCTGTAAACTGATTACAGCCGTACACGGGTCTACGGCCGTACACCTTTCAAATGCCGAGAACCCTTCAGAGGCCGTAAACCCTTCAACAGATCGTGAAAAAAACGACGTTTTTCACCATTTTTGCTCCAAAACTCGTTTTTATCAAAAATGCAAAGAACAAACCGCCCCTAATTTTCAGAGATCTGTCCAAAAACGCAGAAATCCTTCAAAAATAAGATCAAATACGCTCCAGATCTGGAAAAAATGATTGATACAATCCTTGAATATGTTTTGACACCGGATTGGCTCTGATACCAATTGTAACGACTCAAATCCAGGAACCAACCAGTGATCAAACAATTATAATCAAGAATAGAGTAGAAGAAAGCAATTTACTCAAGCAATGCACGCGATTTTATAGCAGGGCCGTAAACCGTCTGGTACACCTTGATTACACACACATACGACTACTACTGACAGACACTGACAAGCCCTATATATAGGGGATAGTTGCTCGTACACGCAACCCAGACCAAAAACATTACAAACATCAACAAAACATGACCATTAACCCACTAAGACCTGTACATAGATAATTGCCTAGCCCAAACCACATAATTATGACTTAACAATAAGTATTATTTAACTTATATGTATTTATCCATTTATGTGAGTCCCTATAACCGAGCTCACGACCAAGTATTGCCCACTCACGACGCTTCATCGGATGTCGTCATAGTTTAGAGAGTTATCACTCGCGCGAGTCTTCCGTCATGGTTGTAGCTAACAACAATGGGTGGGGGTGTCAACATGTACAGATCTATACATATCTCACCCGCTAGCTTAAGATTTAATGGTTATAGGTCAGTGGTTTTTGCTAAGCTTTACCTCTTAGGAGATGAATATGCATCACGATACCATTACGTTTGAATAAAATGTTCTTAAAGCTTGTAACCATAACTTTATGAGTTTATATTATTAGCAAATGTTGCATTGTATAATTATATTAGTTTATAGTTATAGCATTTTAATTATCTTTGCACTGATTAAGCGGGTCGAGTTACGACAGGGTATAATTATCCCATATTATACGGGTAGAGACGACAGGGGATAAACAATTTATATTTGTATGGAAAGAATAATGACATAGTACAATAAATATTTTATATTATACGAGCAGAGTAATGACAACATGTAATAAGTAAAGATATTATAAGGGCAGGAAAACAACATAATATATAACTATTATCCATTTTAAACGAGTAGGGTAACGATATAAATAAGGTTTAAAAAAGAGGTCGTGAATATACCATAGCTAATTAATTAAACATGTATTCCCTCCCCCTCTCCTCCCTCCTAAATTTGAGAAACAGTTTGAAAAATGGGTCATGAAACTCACCTTTGTAGCGTGCTTTAATCGATATTGTTTCTTGCGGAAAAGTGGTCAGAGGCTCTGGATTAATCGGCCTCGAGGGGAATGAGGAAGCTCCAAAAATAAAAATAAAGAAAAAATAAAAATGAAAATAAAATGAAAATGAAAATAAAATACGAGGAGTAAACAAAGTTTGGGGGTGGCAAACCAAAATCAGTATACAAATGAACTAATTCTCCGTCGCTATTTATAGGATTAAAAAAGGAAAGCTCATTGTGCTTTTGATGGGGGCACATCACGCCTAGGCACGTTGGCTCCATCCGCGTGTTTTCACGTGTCGTGTTCTTGTTGATTCACGTTGCTTGGTTGGTGGAAGATGGCCTCCGGCAATTTTCCACATGGTGTGCTTTGGGCCTACTACGTCGTCTCTACCTGGTAAAATTTTGGTATTTCAGAAATTCATAACTTTTTGCATACAAGCTCCGTTTTGGATGTTCGTTATATCCACACGTTTGTATCGACGAGTACTACACCTTTCCTTTAGATTCTTTTAGCTAATTTGGACTTTCTTCTTAGCTCATATATTTATAAGAGGTGTACCCCAAATGATTTTTCAAAAATCAACTAACTCTCTTACACGGACACTGTTTTCGGCGTTCTTTGTCTCACTGATTTTTTATCGAGGAATACTATGATTCTCCTTTAAATTGTTTTAGTTAAAACTCAACCATTTTTCATTTAACTTTTTACAACACACCTTTATGTGCAGGGTTGACTTTAAAACTTAGAAAAATTATAACTTCCTCATATGAAGTCAGATTTTTGCGTTTTTTATATTTTCGAGATCGTTTCGACAGGTACTTTCTGAATATGTTATAATTTATATAGAATAACTCAACTTTTTGCGGGCCTATATTTTTAGTTTTCGGATTATTTGACTGACTTTTCTTATATATGGACAACATAATATTGTATTTTCATTATATATTGACCAATATTACAAATTTAACTATATATTTGATGTTTGTTATGTTTACGATCTACGATTAGTGAATATGTTGGCGATTGTTACATTCTCCCCCCGTTGAAATAATTTTGTCCCAAAATTTAGCTTGTGGTGCCCATCAAAATGGCACTTTTGAATAGTTAGGGGTAACCTCGTTAGATCTTATCTCTACGTGGATCTACTATAATCACCTTGTGTATTCCATTCGTATATAACCCAAGATTGGATAGGCGATCAAATAAATGATTCTACCATAAACTCATAACCAAATAGTGAATTAGGTGGAATCAAACATTCTAAGGCATGATTTCTCAGTTTACATTGGATGAGTTGATTTCCTAGAGTTCTCTTTCAAAGTGGAGTTTAGAGGTGATTAGAGTTTCATCGAGAGGGATGGAAAGAGTATTATCACTTGAGATTTGTATACGTAGAAAGTATCGTGTACATTGTTGAGTTCTTGAGGCAACTTGAGTTGGTAGGATATCAGCTCAATTCTAACAAGAATTCCAAGTGGTCCAATATACCTAGGATTTAGCTTGCCTGGTTATCCGGATCTTATGACACCTTTTTAAGGAGAGATCAATATAACCTAGTCTCCAACTTTCAGTTAGCTACGATATCGTGATAACTATTATGGTAAGAAACTCACTCAAGGGTAGATTAGTATTACGTGTGTTGCCAAAGTTTGTCACATGAATTCAGAGCATGTTTTCAAAATTCTGAATTATCCTTTCACTTTGATCATCTGTTTATGGATGATGATTTGTGCTCAGGTCTAGCCATGTTCCCAAGGATTTTTTTGGCA